>NC_081529.1:16142844-17342844 GCF_030273125.1 Centropristis striata | reverse complement strand
TTGCAGCTCTCAGCTGTTTAAAAGAGCATTATTGTTCTGCCCTGCTGGGGTTTTAGCAGGAGCCCGGCTCCCCCGACGCCCGCTACATTCCTGCTTTACCTCTGGATGCAGGGTGGAGAGGTGTGTGTGTGTGTGTGTGTGTGTGTGTGTCTGTCTGTGTGTGTGTCTGTGTGTCTGTGTGTGAACACGTACGCTGTTCCTGGCGATTATGACAATATCATCATGTCCTAGAAAAGCCTCTTAGATACAGAAAATCCCATTTTTAACGGATTTTATGAAAGATTATTAACAACACTGTTTATTTATTTTTTTATCAAAGCTGATGAAACTCTAAATTCTGGCACGAGGTGTTTAATAGATTTATATCTCTTACTTAACAGAAGTGTTGTCATCTTGTCAGCAGGACATCCTCTGCTCTCTACTTACACTTTCAATCATGCGTCTTAATGATACGCTCTCTAATTGAAATCAGGAGGGGAAATATCCACAGGGAACAGCTTGCTTGTGTGTGTGTGTGTGTGTGTGTGTGACCCACTAAACACAAAGCAGCGAGTCATGGTGTGGCATGACAAGCTGTTCTACATATTCAAATGCAATTATTTCTCAGGGCGTCTTTTTTGTGTGTGTGTGTGTTTTAATGACATCACTCAGGTGGTAAAGGGATCCCTTAAGGCTGTATTATTATCTGAAGAGCATCCAGAGTTTGTTTTGTTCTTGTGATTGGCGAGAACGTGTCGAGAAAATGGAGCGTTTAAAAGGATAAAGGAGGAAATACCAAATGTCTTCTTCTCTCAGCAAAACAAGAGCGAGGTTTCCCTTTTCTGTACCCGGAGCCTGCATAGGAAGTCAAGTTTAGACTCTAAAAACCGCAGGAAAATTTTCCAAGTGCCTTGTTGGTTAAACAGAGTGTCTGGAGAGGCCAAAGAGGCTGGAGCATGTCAGCAAGTTTGGGTTATTTTTTTGCTTTTGAGTGAAACTGGGAGAAGACAAACTGGTCGGTTTAAGGCGACAGGTAGACAGGGGATTTTTTTCTTTTTTTGGCCTGAGGGGAAAAAGGTGGACTGTAGCAGAAACACACACATCCCACACAGTCCAGAGCAACCGAGTGGGAAACAGTGCTGGCTCAGAGACCCAATCGGACCCTGTGTGTTTTGGGTAATCACAGGGTTTGGTATTCCCAGCGCCGGGAGGGGCCATGCGGTCGAAACCGGCGTGCTGGAGCCTGTCCCTCGCTGGGGCCCGATACTCCTCCTCTCTCTGTCCTCCTCATCCTCTCATTCACTCTCTGTCTCTCTCTCTCTCTCTGTCTCTCTCTCTCTCTCTCTGAGCTCCCTCCCCTCCTCTGCCAGTTACAGTGTGTGCTCCGACATGTCCGAGCCAAACCGCTCCCTCTGAGGAATTCACTCTGTCTCTTCCTCCTTTTCACCCTCTTGCTCTTTCATTTCCTCTCTCTGTCTTTTTCTTTGCCTTTTCTTTTTCTTTATCATTTTTATTTGACACCCTACACATTCTTCCTCCTCCTCCTTCCTCACGCACTTCTTTATGCTGCTCTCATGCCTCAATGCTCGCCTCTTTGAGAAAATAGCAGGGCTTACTTAACATTGTTTAGACTGCCTGAGGAAAGATCTGGCCCTCAGTGTCAAAATTATTTATGTATCTCCACTTGCAGAATGTACACTTCTTAAAAATTTATAAATATGCTTTGGAAAATAGTCCATTTGTGCATGTTTTCTACAATACTTATCTGCAAATTTTGAAGGATGTTTCAGAACAAAATCCTTTTTTTTTTTTTTTTGGAGTGAGCGTTTAGAGCAGAGGAGGAAGATAATGTGCAGTAAAAGTACAAGAAAGGATGTGTGAGAGAGGAAGGGAGGAGAAGTGATGGAAGGAAGGATAAAGAGGAGTGAACGTGCCTCCATGATGGTGAGCGTATTAGATCTCCAATCGCTTTTATTTATAGGAGCAGCTGGTTATCCCGCCCGCAAACGCCACCACACTTCCTGCGTCCAGCTTGCCACTTCCTGTTGTTGTGTGGCCGGGTTACAACCATGCAGGGTCAAGCGTGTGTGTGTCTATGTTTGTTATATATCGGCGTGTGGAAGTGGGGGGACAGGAAGTGGGATGTGGGGAGCCTTTCTTTAGGGGAAGGCTGCTGCTGCTTGCAGTCTAGACTCGTTCACCTCTGGCCCACTGACATTAAAACACTCTCACACTGCAAAAAAGGTGCAGGAGTTTGGTGTTTTTTCAGCTGACGAGTATTAGTTCAAAAGATTTTTAGTAAATGCATGAACCAGACAGACTTTTGTGTCCTTTAAGGGCATGTTCACACCTATCAGGTGCACATGATTAGTTTAATCGTAACCCTCGGCTGAATAATGCTGGCAGGAAAAGCGTTCACAGCAGACCGCACCTCCAGAGCCGTAAACGCTGTAAACTGAGCTGCTGTTATGTAGCTTGTATGAACTCTCCTTTGTCACGGTCTTTGTATTTGTTTTATTCCAGTTACTGTGTTGTTGACTCATATTAAACCGCTTCCTCGTGAGCTGTTGGCGGGTGAAACCAAAACAGAAGTCGGTGTGTAGGAACTGAGAGGAGCGCAACGTGATTTAACGAGCTGCAGTCATGTTCTAAGAGACATTTGCATTTGCTTTTGGTTTGTTTGTGGAAAGGCTGAACCTAAAATATTGAACAATTTTGCAGTTCAAGAAAAGCAAGTACAGCTGTTATTTTACACTGAGAATATTTATTTGAAGCATCTTGAAATTAACCACTGTACTAATACTTCTTTACAATACTGTGGTATATTCAGTGATTTGATTGACACACAAAAAAGACAAAATAATAGAAAAACATAACAGAAAGTCATAATCATCATCATAATAATAATGCTACTAATAATAATCATCATCATAATAAAAAAACATCCAAAATAAGCGAATAAAAAGTCGAGTAAAAAACAGAAAAAAAATTTTTGCAGGGTAGATGAATGTATGTTGCATGGCTAATTCTGACTTTTTCATTTTCATTGTCATTTAACTTTCTCTTTTTTACAGTTAAGAAAGTGGTTACTAACTTGATTTAAAGTAGTTTAGAACCCCTTCATGAGTGCATAAAAGATAACCTTGACGATTAGTAGATCATCAAAATTGTTGCAAATTAATATTCTGTCATTTGACAAATTGATTCATTTACAAAACGTTTCAGCTCTACATGAAAAAATGACAAAATACAGAAGAAAAGGCAACATTTTTTTTAACACCGGAGAATTAAAAAAAAAATCTGTTGTTCATTTTCATTGTGCATTGCACTGTGGAGCAGCAGTGTCTATCTATATCACATATAAAGGGATTTAATAAAAGATTTTATTTATTTGCCCCACTGCAGGGAGACAGTTGCAAAGAGGATAGTGCAATAACAAGAAGCATCATTAAAAAAAGCATGAAAACAGAAAATAATGCATGCTGGTAGCTACAAGTATATTTTATTTTGTCAAATTTAATTCCAGCTCCAACATCGTTCACGCTGAAGCGACTGACTGAACGATGGTTTGGGACAAAAATGGATGATTACAGTGTTGAGCTGTCTCCCAAATTTATGATCCGCTCCTTAAAGTCAGACAGTTTTAATAAGAAATGTTTGATAGTGAACATGCAGAACGAGATAATGAAACCACAGCAGGCTGGGCATCCTCCTCCTCCTCCTCCTCCTCCTCCTCCTCCTCCTGTTTGGTCAGGTGATGGTGTTTGACTGACAGATGTGGGTCGAAGGGGCAGCATGAGGGTGATAGTTCTCACGTGTGTCCGTCAGCTGAGCGCCCGGCTTATTTACTCGGACTGAGGAATGAGATATTTAGAGAGCGGGTGGAAATCTGCCTCAGATTCCCCCTGGACCTTCTCTCCCTGTGATAAGACCGAGGTCAGAGCTGGGTTTCCCTCCTCGGTCCTGTCTAGACGGGCTCCTCGTTGAGCATGGACCCCCCAGGTGTGTTCTTGGACTATTGTCCTGATTGTGCTGCTGATGTAATATCCAGCAGTTAAAGGTTGAATCAGCAGCCTGGAGTCGCTTTGTGAATCTTTAGGGACTCATAAAGTGTGTTGCATTTGGAAAACTGCAATATTTCTCCAGTGTTGTTGCTTATTATGGGAAAATACAGTTGATCTCATCAGGATTTGAGGAAAAACTGATATAAGATCGTTTATTTCTGCATAATTTATAGATGACAACGCACATGTGCACATAATCACACTTTTCTATGTTTTCTCCATCTTTAAATGCATTCATCTCAAATTAAATACTATAAATGTACATATTTCTGTAAATTTATATCCCATAAATGTCCTTGCAATCACAAAAATGATGATATTGTATGTATTTATTAATCATTGCCATACTTTTCTGGATGTGTAAACCTTCTGTACCCCAAGTTGTTTTAGGGCATTTTTTTAAATTATTTTTTTATTTTTATTTTCCCCTGTCACATTTTGAATTTTTGTCACATGATTATTGCTCTCAGGTGAATCATTTATGGCTTCCCAGTTGCACTGAGGAATGCAGAATTTAATGTTCTGTTGTTTTTTTTTTTTTACAAAATTATATAATAAACACTTTATGAACACTTTATACTTAAAATATTTTACATCTTAAATCAAATGTCAAATGTGATTATGATGAAATATTACTTTTTTTACACTTAAGTTTGTCTTGTCACACATGATGCTTTCAAGGACTGCTGTAAAGTTGGAAATCTCACGATAAAATGTGTTCTTACAGTTTCTGTCTATATGATAGCCAGTTTTTTCTTAAAAAAGAACATGGATCAGAACTCACTTGGACTCACTGTTCTCCTTTTTACCTAATTTTCTAACATCTTTTCATCATAAACATATAAAAATGTTTCTATAAACCATCCTGACTCTCTTTCTGTCTGTGTCCGCAGGGTAAGGGGCGGAGGGATGGTCTCTCCTCAGCCGGTGACAACCCTCGGCCGCCGATGGCGACCCGGCCGGGGAGGGAGGGGACCGGCGTGGGCTGGAAGGGTCCCCGGACGCTGGTCCTCCACAAGAACTCCCAGGGTTTTGGTTTCACGCTTCGCCACTTCATTGTTTACCCCCCAGAGTCCGCCCTGCACACCAACCTCAAGGTGAGAGCGACAGGACCTTGAAAGATGTTGAATTATGTTCAAAAGAAACAGTTTAAGTGTCGTGATGTTCATTTTTCAACTTCCATGTTTGTTTTAACAGCAACACATCAGCTCCATTTCATCTGAGCTGGCATTTAAAAGGGTTTTCAAAAGCCTCATGATTAACTTGCTGAATCCAGGACAGAGCCAATTTGAGCTTGGAGATAAAGCCAATCACAGTGGCGGGAGGGTCAGCGAGGCTGAGCACAATGAACTCACGGGCAGAAAGAGAAAACAAGCTGATAGGAGACAACAAACTGAGCCTGTTGAAGGGTTTTTAAACATGATCAGGAGACTAAATAAAGACGTGGCCTCTTTGTTTGTGAGAACAACAAACTTCAAATGTATTTTGAAGGACTGAAAACTCCTAATTGTTTGTGGTCTTTGGTGAATTCAGGATTGTTCGGGTGTTTTGGAAGTGAGTAGTTATTCAGCTCTTTGAGGTGTGGGGGCAAACGGCTCCAGATGTGAAATTGAGGCACACGGAGGCCGGGGTGGGGTGGGCCAGCTTAAACAAGGCCCCTACTATTATTCTACCATGCAGCAGCTGCAGATAGGAACACAGATTGAATGAGATCTGTTGTCTTAGCATGGTACCACTCTCTGGCAGTCAGGCCGTACCAGGCCAGCCCCGAACAATAGGCCCACTGCTGGCCTTTGGCCCTGGTTCTGTCCCCGGCTCCTCTGCCTCCGGGGTCACATGGTGTTTGGGGACAATCGGACTCATAGAGCCGCCCGTTCTTATCTGAAGGGCAGTCGTGGAAGTCTCCCAAATTACCCTCATAGTGTCCAATTATCAGTGGACTACCGGGTGCATGACACAATCGGGGTACTCTTTTGAAAGAGGTCCTGAAAGTCTTCAAGAGTCTTCAGTTATACGATCTAAAAGAAAGATGTTTCTCCTGTGTGGTCCTAGCAGAACTCCTCTCCAGACCCATCTGTTAGGGCTGGTATAAAAAAATAAGACTGCAATACCCTTAAAGCAGGGGTGGGCAATTCATTTTCCCAAGGGGCCACATGATAAACTGTGAAGATTGTGGAGGGCTGGACCAAAACTGTGAACTAAATTCTGCTCAATATTAATTTCATCGCTTTATAAAATGCAGTAAATAATCTGGTTTTGAGCTGCTACTGGTAAGAATACATGGTATGATAAGACTATGTTAATGTGGAGTATGTCAAATATAGCAGTAAAAACTCCAATCATTATCTAATTTATCCATCTCCATTTATTTTAAACACAACAAACATTCAAACCACAAAAACAATATATAGCATGTATGTTATGCAGTAAACCTGCAATTTATTAACATAAGTGTTAAGTTAAGTGTTATTCACAAGGTAACTCAGTGTTTCTGTGCAGGCGCCTATGCATGCTCACCCATACGTACATTGCCTTCAGAATAAAAGCACTGTGGTTATAAGATGAGATGAGATATTACTTTATTTATCCGACAGTGGGGAAATTTAGTTGTCACGGCAGCTCTAGATACAGACTCATAGATATAGAAGACAGAATAGGACTATAAAAATTAAGACATATACTCTACATATATTCTATATACATACATTTCTGCTATTTGCCATTTACTATTAATATTTATATTTTTGTTTGTTTGTTTTCCTGAGAGTACTTTGCATATTTACAGATATTGCACATAATGTATTTATGTAACTTACATAAAATAAGTTAAATAAGTATTTGCATGTAGTGGTATGATCATCAATAAATAAATATATTTCAATATATGCAGAGATATACACAGTATAGTATTGTATTGATTTCTAATTTAGGGGTTACCTCATACGGGCCGGACAGGGACAGCCAACAGGCCGGATGTGGCTCACGGGCCGCCTAATGCCCACGTCTGCCTTAAAGTGATACAGATATCAGGACTTTATTTGACGCACATCATGTGAATGAAAGCATTCACTTGTAAAACACCAGCAGCACTACTTCTCCCCAAACGATTTTTACACAAATCCATTCCACACTGATCTGCCAATTCCGACACCAGCACTCCGACTGTTTGGGCTGTAGCTGCAGCGTTAGTAGGCCAATCACATGTCACATTAAATTGAAGAATGCTTGCTGTGATTGGCTGCAAGCAAAACCAACTAATAGCCATTTCTTTCTCGATCTGGGTACAAAAAGGACTGAAAGCAGGTATCATTTGACTGGAGAAGTTTTCATTTTATACTGGGTTATTACCTTAGAAGCAGCAAGCACTGATTCCCTGCCGTATCTATTAATTGATCTACTGTGGCTTTTATTCTTATTATAAAAACTTCTGCCAATTGAATAAATGTAAATGCATATAAAAAACAGTGTAGAGGAGAAAAAGATGCAGTTTTCAATTATTCTTGTCTACTGAACTGAGGATGCAAAGGGTTGAAGGAGCTGATAAATAAACCCTTTGCAGGAGAAAAAATATATTTGACTGATTGTGAAGCGTCTAATTTCTACATCTAAAAAATTTAAGCCTGGTGCACTAAATTAGACTTCATCTTTGGTTTCAGGAGGCTTTAAAATGTTGCAGCTTCTTGACGAACTTCTCAGCAAATGACATAAGCAAAATGAAATTTATATAATTATTTTATTCTTCTCCGTCTTTCAATGACCAAAACTGAATTTATCATCAGTTAAAAAAAACTTAGTATTAGTATTAGTTTATTTAAAAGGGGACAGTGCAATTTCATAAAACACATGATTATACATGGTTAAAAAAGCCAGAGTTAGCCAGAAGGCTAGTTTTCATCTGTAGTCCCCTGGCCATGATGTAAAAAAGCAGAGAATTACGAAACAAAAAACAAACAACTTAAATTATCTTACATAAGTTTGCCACGATATTTGAATTTTAAACTTTGATACAATACTGGTATAAAAAAACAATACTAGACACAGAGCAAAAAAAAAGAAGGATCATTCATTTATTTATTTTTTTAATTAGAAACCTGCACACAGAGAGTCACTAAAGTAGACAATAGCTTTATCCGAAGATTTTTTTTTTTAGCTTCAGTACTTTTATTTATATTATTGCGATTTTAAGTATTTTGTGATATGGTGACTATTGCGATACAATATATTGCGATTTAACTGTTTAACTGCATTTTGTGTCCACAAATTAAATTCAATCAAGAATTGTTTTGTCAAATAAGAGAAAATTCTCAGTCTATTCATCTCACTTCAGTCTTTTTATTTCTCCACAATGAGAGTCAAACCCACAGACTGACCAACAAAGTATTCAGTCAAACTGAACTGACCTGATATCAAACATGTATGGACGACAACAACTGCAGCATTTTATCAAACTTTCAAAAACTTTAAGCTTAAGCTGAAATTTTTTTATTTTTTATTCTAACTGTGTCGCATTTGGACAACTTCCCAACATGATATCCTGACGCACATGGTGCCTGTAGATTCATCAGATCTTGTAGTTTCATATGATACCAGTATCTTCAGTATATTCCGAAAAGTGAGCCCGCTACGGCCGCTGGAACGCTAAATATCGATACTTGGCGACCATTAATCGATATAATATTACCACGCGAAATATTGTGGTACTATGCTGTATCGACTTTTTTTAATTTATATTTGATCATTTAAAACACCTGGTATTGATACTTTTTCCAACGTTAATCCTAAAAATGACTAGATGAAACTCTGTATGTCAGCAGTTCCCTACAGCTGCTTCAGACTGTACAGGTGTGGACCTAGACACTCAGTGAGAGTCTCCAGCCCTCCTCTCCTCCTCCTCTGTCCCGGATGCGTCAGACTGGGGCTGCTCAGTTGTGGAGCGTCCCCAGCGCGGAGCTCCATGCTGGGGTCCGCAGCTCTCCTTTCTCTGCCTCTAAACCCCCCACCATTGTCTGCAGAGCCAGGAATGAGCCCACTCAGCGCAGCATAAAGCCAGGCAGCAGTCAGCCCACCGTGCCCCTAACCCCAAACTGTCCACTCAGCTTAGTGTGTGTGTGTGTGTGTGTGTGTGTGTGTGTGTGTGTGTGTGACATGATCAGACAAACTGCAGCTTATCAAATCTCACCACCAGCTCTGTGTGTGTTTGCTTCAGTATTTTCTGACGTCATGAGCACCTGAACCTCTGTGTGTGGAAGCTGCACTCCAAAATTAAAAGCTCATCAAAACAATCAGGTCTGTCTCGAGAGATTTGGCTCAAGATGTCGGGGACGTCATTGGCATTTAAAGTGCAGCTTGTGACACTGACTGCAGGTTAACAGGACATGAAGGAAACTTCTTCTTTAGTCTGAAGTTACTGGAAATAGATCTCGAGTTCTCCCTCTTATCTTGTCACTCTCCCATTTGACTTGTGACCAGGTGAATACCTAAAGGGATTTTCTCTTATTGTGAAAGGGCTTGATCAGGGGAAATTGACTCAGCATCACAAATCTGGTGGTAGCAGAATTTCTAGATAAGAAAGTTGATTGTTTAAATCTGGAGCTGAGGCATTTCTGCTTGTGAGGATTGTGTAAACCCATCAGAACAGATCCATGCATGAGGAATTGTAGGAAATTAAGGAAATGATCAGTCAACAGATCGATTCGTCGATCGTCAGCAAAACAAAACACCAACTATTTACTAGCTACTAATATTGTTGTCAGCCTCTCAAATATGAGGATTTCCTATTCTTGTCTGTTTTATATTATTTTAAGCTGAATATCCTTGGGTTTTGGGTTTGACATATTATAGACCAAACAACAAATTGATTAATTCTGAAAGGAATTGGCAGATTAATGGAAAATAAAAGTATTCGTTAATTGCAGCCCTACCCAGTTGTGTCCTACAGTACATATTAACCAGTGGTGGAAAGTAAGTACATTTACTCAAGTACTGTACTTGAGTATAACTTTGAGGTACTTGTACTTTACTTGAGTGTTTCCATTTTATGTAACTTTATACTTTTACTCCACTACATTTAGATGACAGCATTAGTTACTTTTCAGGTCGAGATTTAACTTAAAAATAATATAAATATGAAGTGATAAGACTTTTTAAAAAATTAAATCTTATAACAGTATATTAAGTAGTTCAATGAGCCCTGTCTTTACAAATATAAAACAAAAAAGCATCAATACAAATAATGTCATAATATATTTAGAATATATAAAACAATCTGAATGGGTCCATTCTGCATAACGAGTACTTTTACTTTTGATACTTTAAGTACATTTTGATGCTGATACTTTTGTACTTTTACTTCAGTAAGCTTTGAATGCAGGACTTAGTAGTACTTTTACTGAAGTAAGGGATCTACATACTTCTACCACCGCTGATATTAACCCTGAATTAGCATGTGTTTGTATTCCTGCCTGTGAAAGCAATGAAAGACTTTGAGTAACACAGATTCTTATTTTTGATTTGGAAATATTTCTCCAGACCATCTCTTGGTGTCATTTTTTTACTCGTCTGTCATCCGCAGAATTTTTTTGTACTGGATTAGAGTAAAAGTTTATCCTGGTTTTTCTTTTGGCGCTCTAATTTTCTCTGTGAACTACTTTGGTCTCCATCAGTTGTTATTTAATGCCCTCTGTTTATAAATTTGACTTGAATATTTGCATTAATTCTGTCTGTTTCTGTTCTTTGCAGGATGAGGAGAACGGTAACGGAAAGGGTGAGTGTTTCTTTTTCTAATCAAATTAAGATCTTGTACAGAGGGGTAACAGTGATGTAATGACCTGGGATCTCCTGTCACCTCCGCTCTGCAGCCCGTCAGCGCCCCCTACAGGACTCTATGCAACACTGCAGCTAAAGTAGTCATGGCCAACTGCACTTAAATGCTCATTTGAGAACAATGATAGGCAAAATATGTTGAATGTGACAGTTTTCTCAATTTCTAAGAGACAATTAGTGAAAGTAAACAGATCTACTTGATCTTCATCATCATCTGAGCCCAGCAGAAGTCTTCTCTTGTAATTGTTTGAACATTTTTAATTGTTTTCACACATTTTTTACAAGCTGTATACACAGACTACAGAGAAAACTGGCAACTCAAACATATATAACGCTAACAATCAATTAATCGATTAATCGCTATGATTTATACATACTCCGGTATCTATAAAACATGCATACATGGGAAAATATAAGATATATATACAGTACTGTGCAAAAATCTTGTTGTTGCATGTTTTGATAACTGACGCTTTTATTTTGAAAGGACGAAAAGAGACTTCCTGTTAATCGTTAAAGAGATTAAACTGTAAAGATGACTTCAAAGAGCTCAGTGTTTTATGTTTTAGCCCCCAAAGAGGCATGAGGTAGTTTTCACAGTAATCTTGCATCTTTTAGTGTGTTTTGTGTTTAAATAAGTTTTGGATAAAATTAAACTCAGTAATTCATGCTAGCAAGGTTTGATACAGTAAGCTAGTTCTGCTCAAATTACTCCTCTTGTATTTCTGTGTGTTTTATAATTGTTATTGCAACTTTCAGTTTGTAAACTGTATCTTTATCCAATTTAATTCTCTGCTCATTGGCTTATTAACGTACTGAACGCTCAGCAGTGTTTCAGCTCACTGAGTACTGATACACAGTCAGATATAAAAAATAATATTGAATCAAAAATTCCACTTGATCAACCAAATTCCTAAAGACCATTCATTGATCGTCGATCATCGAATTGATTGTTCCCATCCCTAACACAGACCATATAAGGAGACACAAAACTGTATCGGATTAATTGTGTGAAACAAAAGGAAAACATCTTTTTGCAGCTGATAGTATTTACTTACATAATAATGAATCTCTGATGCAGCTGTGTGAAGGACCTTTGCACAACTCTTCAATCAGTCCTGGCCTTGGCCAAAACCTTAATACATGGATATTGCGGTCCAGACATAAAGGAGTGGAAGGATGGAGTGGAAAAATTGTATGCAGTACAAAAAAAACATGGTCCTGAAATTCTTTATCTGTTCTTAGGTGCAGAAAAAATGTAATACTAAAGCAATCTAGCTAAAGACCCGCACACAAGAATAAAATCAATGAAACGTCATTGAAAACTTTATTAGAAAATGTCTCCTTTCTTCAGTATTTCAGCATCAAAAAAGTGTTAAAAGTGCCACAGGGTTTGTTATATTAAGTCAAGTAATCTTTGGATGAAACAATATAATCACAAGCTGTGACATGCAAATGGAAAGAATTGTTATTGTTTTGTGTTTTTCTTGACATTTTGCAAACAAAATGCGTCATTTTGCAAACAAAATGTGTCATTTTGGCGAACAAGCTTAAGCTTAGGGCTTTGTGTGTGAACTGTATAAAAACAAGTTACTTCTAAATGGTAAAATGTGTTCTAGCAAACAAGGAAAAACTGCAATAAATTATCAAAGCCAGGAAAGTCATGCACATCTTAAAGCTTTACTTCTAAAACTTTTACATGATTTTTGCATTTTCACGCTTCAGCAGCTGATCTTTGCATGTATTCTTCTTCTGTCTTTTGTCGCGCAGGGTATCAGAAAGGCCGTCTGGAGCCGATGGACACCATATTTGTGAAGAGTGTGAGAGAGAAAGGTCCAGCCCACCAGGCAGGCTTGTGCACAGGTAAACGGAACATATGATGCAGGAGCGTTAACATCCTGCTTTGCATTGCAAATCTGTCAGGGAGAGCTCCGGTCATGTGACGCTGCAGACGTGAGCCCATTCACAGAGACATGAGAGCACCGGATTACATGCAGACTCTGTTTTTAACAGATAGAACAGATACCAGTATGACGACTCAAATGTTCAAGTTCGTGTGAATGTGACAGAGTGGTTGAAGGGATCCTGTTGTGTCTTGCTGCTGCAGCGGGACAGCAGAACAGACTTGTACTCCAGTTTGCACGCTGTCACATCCAGACATCACATGCTAGCATGAACACACACACACACACTCTGAGCACTGTGTATGTGTTTCAGCTTGCAGAAGTCGCCATGAATGCATGCAAACTTTGAACATGTAGTTATCTAACGTCTTCTCTGGAGCCTCAGCACTGAGCTGTTCTGACATCCCAGATTTTCATCTGCTTAGATTAGTTAGACGCCACAGATTATACTAATACTAATCAATTCAAGGGTATTTTAATTTGACAGATTTTTTTTAGAAAATCACATACTTCTTATATACTTCTCAATATTTTTATGGTGTGCTCGGTGTCTCAATTTTTGCTGCTGCTATAACACAGTAATCTATCTATCTATCTATCTATCTATCTATCTATCTATCTATCTATCTATCTATGAGCTTTTGTTTTTATTATAATGATAAAAACTGTGTGTTTAAATTTGAAATCCGACAAATATTGTGTATTTTGCTTTATTTTTTTCCCTTCTGTACGTTCTTTCCTTTCCAATAGAAATAGCAGGCTTAATGTTTAGCCTGTAATTTTTTTTAAAAATCAGACAATACTAAAAATACTGAATTACACCTTTTTTCCACACCTAAATTTTCAGGTTTCTTGTCTCTCTTGCCAGGAGGTTTGCACCTGCCTGAGAGGTCAGAGGTCAACACACAGACCTGTACGACCTGTAAAATATGCTGGAGATAACGTGATCTATATCTGTGTTGCAGGGGATCGGCTGGTAAAAGTGAACGGAGAGAGTGTTTTAGGGAAAACGTACTCGCAGGTGATAGCGCTCATTCAGAACAGGTAAGACCTCCCGCCTGTCAGCACTATGAACCTTTGCTGTGTTGATTTAGTTAAACATCTGTTTACTTATTCTTTGTGAGCTTACTGTCAAGGTGACATATACGGAGTCACTAGTATTAGTTTTGCCTAAAAAAGAGTTGCCTGAGGCAGCACAGAAGGCAGATACTGCTGTGGACCTGCATAGGGGAACTGAGGACTGATCTAGTGAAAATATTTTATTCTAATGACCTTTTCTAGACTGTCTCTCCATCCAGATGCTCGGGCTAGATCCTGAATTCTAATTTTATTATTATTCATATGAACCCTCCTCAGTGGTTGATCTTTTGTTAGATCAGAGATCAGGGGTCAGGGGCAGCAGGCTGCTGTTTGGGATGTACAATCCAACTTTTCGAGATACCTCAAAGTACATTTATTTAAGTACGGTACTTAAGTACAATTTTAAAGTATGTGTACTTTTTCAATCCACTACATTTAGCTGCCAGCTTTAGTTACTTTTCAGGTCGAGAATTAACATAAAAACATCATAATTTTGAAGTGATTAGACTTTTTTTTAAAATATTAAACCTCATAACAGTATATAAAGTAGTATAAATGAGCCCTATCATGGAACACTTAAAAATAAATGCATCAATACAAATAATCTAACTATAATCTGCTTAACACATTTATTAGACCACAGCTGTCCTAAATTAACAGCATTAGTAATTACCAAAATCATTTTTTATGTTTCATTAATGTTTAATACACCAGTATGTAGAAGCTCTTTAACCCAAATTATATTTTTAATGCTAAAATATATTTTTTATTGTTATCCACAAATTTTTTTCATGGTTACTGTTACTGTTTAACCAAATAAAATTGGAAAAAAAATGTACATTATTATTTCTTGATTAAGAATTAAATTATATTTATTTACTACCATTCCTGAACGGAAAAATTAGTTTTAGTGGTTGAATGTTCTGCTTGATTAATTTCTGACTGAAATTTGGGGATAAAAAGGTGAATTTAGTTCGTAATTTGCCAAATGAATAACAGTAACATTTAAGTTTTAAACAAGCTTTTGAAAGATTTCTTAAATGTTTCTCGTTTTTATGACAGATGGTCTAATAAATTTAGTCTACATCACAAATACTTTTACTTTTGATACTTTAAGTACATTTTGATGCTGATACTTTTGTACTTTTACTTAAGTAAGTTTTGAATGCAGGGCTTTTACTTGTAGTGGAGTCATGGTAGTGTTGTATTAGTACCACTGCTGATACCAACTGCCAAATACAATACCAGTTCTTTCTCTCTTTCTTTTAATTTAAAAAATCTGTATATCTCACAGCACGCAGGTGGGAACCAGGTCATGATTTCTGCAGAGAGAGACGCTCTTGTTTAGTTTTTCAAATGTATTTTTGAAGTGTCATATAGTTCATTATATCCAAGAGAAGGCAGAGGTTGTATTTCAACAGTATGTAAATGATTTCCTATTAAAAAAAGGCAGTTGTTTTCAGCAAAGCCTTTCTGGCCTGGGAGCAGCAGGATATATAATAATGAAGATGTGGAAAAAAAATCATAGCACACAAGAAAGTTTTTGATGCTTCTGTTGTTAACGAGTTCCTCTTCTTCCTCCCTTGTGCACGGGTTACAGTGAAAGTGTGTTGGAGCTCTCCATTATGCCAAAAGATGAAGACGTGCTTCAGTTGGTAAGTGTGAGTATGGGATTTTTCACGCACCTAACTAACCCACACGTGTCATGATGTAACACACAATTAGGTTCACGGCTTGGCAGGCAGACTGGCAGTTATTTTTGGGTATTTTGATGATTTCAGAACGCAGCAGGAATATTTTGTCGGGCTCGTTTTTGCAGAGTTCAACCTGAATTTTCCGCGTCACTGTCGAAGAATGTAGAGATTTTGTTGGAATGGCTGCGGAGTGACTCAGAGGCTTTCTGCTCTGTGTTTAGATTACAACACGCATTCATTAAAAGCCACTGGTATCCTGACTGTTGAAGCTTAAAAAAAAAAAAAAATAGCTCCGTGCTCGTTCACACACCCATGTACTGTACAACACATTTTTGTTGCTCCACATGATCAGACATGCATCATCCCTAGCCCCTCCCACTAACCCGGAGCAACATGTCAACACACACAACCAGTAGATTCCTGGATCCCTCACACACACATGCAGAAATATCAGAGTTCCTGCTGAAAATAAGAGCCAAAAACTTGCTCCTCAATTTACGTATCAGTGCCATGTCTTAACATTATAAAGCCACTCTTCTGCCCTCTCCTCTCACTCCTCCCCCTCGCTGCTACGCCTGTATCTGCTGCATTCCTCGCATGACATCACCGGCACTGCGCCTCCTTCCACACTCCCACAGGGTGGAGTGAGGCAGAGAATGAGAGGGAGGAGAGAGGGAGTTAGGAAGGCTCCGACAGAGGAAGAAAACAAGGAACAAGATAGAAAACTTTAAATAAAAAGCAAAAAGTTGAGTGTTTCTGGGAGGAGAGCGGCCGCTTTGTCGGTGAGGATTTAGTCTCCTGTTGGTCCTGCTGTGTGTTTGTTTATGGTGACGCTTTACTCACAACCTGAGGAGAGACTCTGGATACTGTTGTCAGCTGGAGGTAAAAAACTTGTCTGTTAATTACTTAATCGTGAGAGTGGAAGAGGTTTTTGTTCTTCAGGTGTTATAAAGTTAAGTCAGTGATGCTTAAAATGCGACTAATTGTCAAGTAATCTCATATTATACGCTTGTTATTGTCTTAAGGCGCCGATATGCATGTGTGTGTGTACACAACACTGCTGGGGACATTTGCTGCTGTTGAGGCTTCTTCGCTCGAGGCATTTCATGCAGTTTGCTAGCTAACATGTTTGTGTGGAGAGCTGAGGCCCTGGGGACAAACTGTGGCAGAGGGTTGAGCTGAAAGGCCGCTCCACTTAAAGGCTTGTTGTGTAATGTACAGCGGCATGAAGATGTCTTACAGAGTTATGGTTACGGTCTGTGTTGTTGTCAAACTTGTTTACGGTGCGAGCACATGATTTAAAGCCGTCACTGTTACACATACTCACTCGTTCTTGCTGTGATGTTTTATCTCACGGCTCCTCCGTCTCCCATCTCTCACACAGGCGTACTCCCAGGATGCCTACCTGACAGGCAACGAGCCCTACTCAGGGGGAGCTGAGTACCTCCCGCCGCCGCCTCCCCTCTGCTACCCGCACACCAAGGCCACGCCCTCCGCTGGAGCTCCTCCGTCTGGCTCCATGGGCCAGAACCAGCTGGATAACTGGAGTCGCTGGCCAGGCTCTTCCAGCCCCTCGTCACCCCTGGACAACCGCTCCGCAGTGTGCAGCCCCGCCAGCTGGCAGGAAGGCCGTGCAGGAGAGCCGGGCGGCGTGGGTCACAGCAGCCCCGCTCACCGCACAGAGGAGATCCAGTACGGTATGACCAGCCAGCAGCCTCAGGGCCAGATCAGGGGGCGCTCCTACTCTTCCTCTTCCTCATCAGGAGGCCCTTTGTCCAGTCCACTGCAAGTCCACTACCCCAACCACCACGCTGCCAGCTCCTCTCAGGTTCAGCCACGCAAGGCCAGCTCAGTCTGGACCAGCCCCCCCCTGCCCAAGGTCAGCCACGGCCGCACCGAGCGATGCCAGCAGGCACTCTCTGACTGGTACTACAACCAGCTGCCTGAGCGCTCAGGACGCAGTATGCAGACCCGCCATCGCAGCTACTCTCAGGACCGGCTCAGTGACTCAAGGAGGCAGCAGCAGCGGACAGGTGGCTGGCCGCACAGCGCCTCGCAAGACACTCTGCTCTTACTGCAGCAGTCCGGACCAGGACCCCACGGAGAGCCCTACTGGTCCTATGGAGACTGGGAAGGGGGCCCAGGTAGAGGCCAGCCTAACACCAACTACACCCGAACACGCTCTGAGAACCTGCTGGCCCAGTACGACCGCCACGGCCGCTCGTTAGAGATGCTGGACCGAGCGGCGGCCGGGCTGGTCTCGCCTCGGTCCGAGAGGCCGGCATGGTTCCAGCAGGCTCCCCAGCCGCCCCCCAGGACTGACGCCCACGCCAGGCAGGGGAGCCATTACAATGCAGCACAAGCGCCTCGACATGCACAGTCACATCCCAAACAGCACCCCCAGACCCACAGCCAGGTCCAGCCTCAGCCCCAGCAGGCGGCCCCCCAGAGCCGGCGGCTCCCCCCCGGGCAGAGCATGGACGACCAGCCGGTGGGCTACCGCAGCTACAGCCCGTCTTTTTATCGCAAGACGGGGCGCATCATGCAGCAGGCCCACTCTTTCAGGGACCCTTCATACTCTGGCCCTCACATGAACTGGAACCTGACGCCTAAAACCAGCCCCCCGGAGGGCACGACGGCGCCCCTCACCTCCTCTGCCTCGTCCCCTCTCGCCTCCGCCACTCCAGAATCCCAGGACAGAGCGTACAGGCCCACAAACCACGAGAGGGAACGAGGGTCAGTGGAGGGGCAGGCGGAGGCGGTGGCACAGACCCAGGAAGTGGTGCTGAGGCAGAAACCTCCCACTGGGCGGAGGAACGCCCACGGCATGCGCCACCCCCACTACGCGCTGCCCATCGACGGGCTAGAACCCTCTTTGTTTTCCCCAGATCCCCAGGACGCAGCTCCCGCCGCCGGTTCCACGGGAGATGTAGCGCCACGGAAGCCAAACGGCAACCTGGCCCCCCTCCCCATCGAGGATGACTCGCTGGCCTCCATCCCCTTCATCGGTAAGCCTCCGCCCCGCGTCCCTCCTCTCACACATTAATCCATTTAACAAAAAGTCCAGCTGACCTTCAGATTTCATCGCTGTAATCCACTCTGAGTGTTTATTGGATGTTAGTGAGAGCTTAAGTGAGAGGAAATGTAGAAGCTATAAATCAGGCTTATGTTAGAATTATGAGTTTGGGGGAAATGTGTGTGTTTCCTTAATTCCCTTCTTGTCTGTGTGTCGAGGCTCCAGGCTCCAGTTTCCATTCTCTCATGGAGATCGTGTATGTGTGTGTGTGTGTGTGTGTGTGTGTGTGTGTCTGTGTGTCTGTGTGTCTGTGTGTCTGTGTGTCTGTGTGTCTGTGTGTGTGTGTGAATGTTTGGTTGGGAAATACTGGACCTTCCCACAGTCTTACAGACAGTATTAGTAGTTTGATTGAATTGAATCATATCTGATTGGGAGTTCCCTAAACCAGCTGCCTGCCCTCGGTCTGTAAGGTCACCTCACCACTGAGGAAATGAGTCCTGACTCCCTGAGTGTGTGTGTGTGTGTGTGTGTGTTAATGTGTGCTTGTGTTTTTCTTGTTTTGAGTTTGAGCAAGATAGTACAGCTAATATCTGTAGTATGTCAGTCATTATTTTTATTTTTCAGATTTTTTTAGACAGTTACAGTTTTTGTTGCATTTGATGCTGATGAACAAATATTAAAACCTTATTTATATATTTAAAACTTAATTTATATACAGGGTTCATACGAAGTTGTGAAAATTTCGAAAAATGCTTAAATTTAAGGTTTTTAATGTTAAAAAATATGCTTTTATTCAAATATACTTCCTGAAAAATGCTTGATTTTCAACATAATGTCATATGTCATCAACACAATCACATATGTTAACAAGAATAGTTTAATATTTGAAATCCCATTGTCATATTTTCTCCAAAGTTAATATGAACAGCTGCAAATTGACAAATTGACTGTAAGCATGAATGAATTCAGTTCAGTTTTTTTTGTTAAAATTGCATTTATAGTGATAATTAAGGCAGTATGATAAAGGCATTGAGAGTCTTTTGCATTGAGAGAAACTTTTTATTAGGGACCTTGAAAGTGATTAAAAAGTGCCCTGTAAATATAGAGCCAAAATTGAAACAAACAGAACAAAAATGTAAAACTAAAAATAATCAAACAATAAATAAAAATTTACAAGACTAAAAATTACAACAATAACATATTCAAAATTAATACATAAAATTCAATAAAATATAATAAAATAAACACCTTGAATAAAAATAATGTAAAAAAAAACAACAAAAACATTAAAACTTAAAAAACTAAGGCAATAAGATTACTTAAAATTAAAAGCTATATTTAAAAAAAAATAGGCCTTTTTTTAAATACAGAGAAAGCACTGCTCTGTGTAGACCTTTAGCTATATTTTCATCTAAATCTAAACTTTATAATCAATAAGAACTATCCAACAGATCTAAACCAGTGGAAATTTGGAGTCATAACTTTAGGAAAGAGTCATTTCTTACGTGTGTCCTCATTACCATTTGGTTCTCTTTGAACGTTATGTAATTTTGGCTGTAAAATACATCTCAGGAAAGAAAAGTTTCCTTCTAATCCTTTTCCTAAAAGACTTAATCTGCTTTTTATGGAGCAAGCAAAAAGAAAAGCACCTCATTTACATCCGTTTAAGCTCCTGATTGATTTGAAAGTTGAATTAAATGCAGTGTAATTAAAGTGTACACATAGTGGAATACCCTGGACGACTTCTCCATAAACTGATAATCGATAATAGCTACCGGAGTTGTAGTTCTGTGTGTGTGTGTGTGGAGCTGTTTGCATGAATATGAACCGTACAGTGGCGGCGTGTCGGTGTCAGTCGGAGGTGATTGTGGTCGTGTCCCGGCTTGTTCTCTGCTCTGAAAAGACTCAAAGGAGCAGGGGGCTCTGCAGGGCTTCATGTTGAATCATTTGACATGTTGTGCAAGCACGAAGTCAAAGCATACGCAAATAAAGTAAGCCTATCAGGCAAGTTGTTGTGCCTCCATCTTCCCGAGGAAAACAGACGCTACTTACCCTAATGCCCAAGAGATTCAAATCAGCTGACTTTGACCCGACATGAAACCGCCAATATCTGAGCCAAGCCACACTCCAGAAAAGTAATTTAAAGAGAGAAAATCCTGAGGAATCTGCAAACCACGTGGCTTCTCTCTGCGTCTCTCTGTCCGTCTGTCAGAGCACATTCTTGCCTCGTACCTTCACCTGAATTAAACGAAACCAGGCAGTCGGCGCTGCAGGCCGGGACACGTTTAATGGCCATAAACTGAAACTAGGCTAGATTCTCCCCATAGACAAAAACTTTTCTCTTCTCTGTCTTTGCCCCTTCGTCTCTTCATCTCCTGACAGAGATGCTGATATGATCTGGGCCTGTTTGGGAACATGCGATTTAATGGGCCACTGTCTGCAAAGCACGGCCGTCTGTGAGGTAGGGAGCACAAAGGCGGCCTGTGTCTGACGGCAATATGTTTTTATGACGTCCAGTCGGGAGATAAAGGAAATTTAGTATTCTTTTTTTTTATTTTTGGAGCTCGTACAGTTTGACTAAAACAAGAAGAGGCACGTCCGCCGATACACGATTTCACTCTGTACCCGCTTAGAGTCTTTTAACATGAATCTAAGCTGTAAATTGCCACGAGGTTTTTGTGGCAGTCCTTGTGGGGAACAGTAGGGGCCCATGTTCCTCAATGCTGCTATTGTGCTGCTCTGGAAGATGAAGGGGTTTGTGTGTCTGTGTGGGGGTTTAGTCTATGACTGTCTTTACTAGCTGGACCCTGGACACAGCAGACCAGGACCCGAGACCTTCCTCTATCCTGCCTCTCGTTTCCCCTGTCTCCTTTTTTCTGTCCGTCTCTCTAGATTCCTGGTTTTCTTCTCTCTGTCTGGGCATTGAACATGTATTTTCTCTATCAACCATAAATCGACCGGAGCACCAAGTATTTAAAAAAAAGTAGCTCTAATGCTCTTTATAAAGCGGAAACAATTAGCTGATTATTAGAGGTGTGAATCAGCAGAGGCCCCACGATACCATTTTATCCCGATACTTGAGTCAAAATACAATAATTTTTCAAGCAAATATGGTAAATATTATCTGCTGCAACAGCTGGACGACTTATTGACAGACAGCAAGATAATCTGCAGCTATACTGACAATCGATTAATCGTAAAAGTAATTTTCTTTGCAAAAATGGCTGATAATGCAAATCCTGCTTTTCTCTCTTCTATATCTTATCAAACTGAATTTAAAGACATCACTTTGACTTTAAGTAACTGGGACATTTTCACTTTTTCCTAACATTTTATTGACCAAACAATTATTTAATTTAATTGGGAAAGGAATTGTCAGTTGCAGGGAAACAATCCCATCGTCATCATATTTGTCTCTAAAGTTAATATGAACAGCTGCAAAGTGACAATACACACTGACTGTAAGTATGAAGGAATTCTGTACACAATTTTTTTGTTTGAATTGCATTTATAGTAATAATTAAGACAGTATGATAAAGGCTTTGAGAGTCTGGAAACTTTTGGTTTAGGGACCTTGAAAGTGATTGAAAAGTGCTTGAATTTTAAAAAGCTGAACGAACCCTGTAAATATAGAGCTAAAATTGAGACAAACACAACAAAAATTAAAAACAAAAATAATCAATAATAAATAAAAATTTGCAAGACTAAAATTTACAACAAAGACATCTTCAAAATCAATACTTCAGTTTTCTTCAGTTTAAGGTTAAAGCATGCTTACATTTTTCAAATTAAGGTAAAGGAAAAGTATGATTTTAGTGCCGGTAACTCCAGCTCCACTAAGCACAATCCTTTAGTTTATTTCAGAGGTTTTAGATATACAAGAATATATATTCAGTGGACCCTCTTTATGTTTGTCCCCTGGAATAATAATCTTTGATCTTTGAAATGTGAAAGAACAACACAACAAGACAAATATATTATATATAGATATCAGAAATTTGGTACATATTTGCTGAGTCTAAGAGTAGTTTAGAGTATTTTTTTAAATATATTTGTTGAAGTATGAAGCCTTTTGTAAAATAAACAAAAAATAAATAAAAATGAATGAATCAGAAAACTTTCCAGGGACCTCCTGGTAGAGTAATGGTGCATTTTTACAGTAATAACTTGTATAAAATGTGGGTTTTTTTAGGTTATTTTAAGCTCCTTGTTTGACCCTTTCTTCTATATTTTCCCTTCTTGCTCCACCTCTCTGCCTCACATATTCCCTGATCCATGCTGAGCTCCATGCATGTTGCAGGACACTTTGTGGAGTCGGGGCAGAGCGTGCAGCAGCAGCATGTTGCTCCCCTCTGCTGGTCCGTCTCCGTCTCATGGCTCTGAGCTCACTCTCTCTGGCTGCCTGTTAATGACGGCCTTTGTTAAACCCACAGCCCGGCTATTTCTGGGCAGCGCTGTAAACAGGCAGATTCCTCATCCCAGATTGGAAATGTTTTCCGCCTGATGTCGGACTCCAGTGTGCACTGGAGTGAAGAATAGAAGCAGAGAGGGTGGGAAGAGAAACAGAAAGAAAAGGTGAAGGATGAGGAAGTTGCAGGTAAAATAAAATATGAATCAGAGCAGGAATGAGACAAAACACCAGCAAGAATGTAGAAAAAGGCTTTGTGGTGGTCTGTGGGGGCGGATCTCCATCTACAGAGGCTGTGCTGCCCTCTGTAGTCTCCACTGGGAACACACTGAAGCCTTTAAAATGTCACCAGCAGATCCAGCTGCATGCAAATACTGGGCCGGCCTAAAAACCCTCCATGTCATTCAGGAAGTGTATGTGTGTGTGTTTCATATCCCTTTGCATCAGCTGAAAGTGTTAAAAACTTGAAGCCTGTGAGGCCTTTAAAAACTGCTTTATCCCCTTTTGTCTTCTTGAACACTGAAACTTCATATGTGGATTAAAAAGTTCCACTAAATATCCACATTTAAATCATCCACAGTGTTCTTTTTCCTGGTTGTTGTTAGTTTCTCCTGCATGTATCAGATCACACTGCTGTAGATTTCATAAAGAACTGAAACCTGGAGCCAGTCAATCTGTTACAGAACATCCTCTGTTAGATACTAAATAGCTCTTCTTATGGCAGCAGGAGACACAGGTACAGCAGAATGTGCTTTTTCTTTGCTTGAATTTGCATTTTTATCTCTTCTGAGACAGCTGCACAGGTTTTTAGATAATTCAGCTTCTTTAATGGATTTGTAAATGAGTGTAGATTATTGTAAACTTCTGTGCACTTCTTACTGGAACTAGAAAATGCTTTGAGTCTGATTGTTGTATGTGTGGATGCATGATGTGGACTTTAGATACAGAAAGCATCACCAACTCCACTGAACAGATGCTCAATTTAATGTTTCTCTTAAGTTGAGCTGAAACAAATATACTTTTAAGTGAACTGTAAGATTTAGCACACTGGAAGAAGCTGTTCTGTTTCATTCAGTGTATGTCTCGTCCACCAAAAAGCATTTACTTTCTACGTTTCTTTGCTTTATGAACTTGTAACAGTTTTATTTACAGCAGCACTTTGGAGACTAACAGCCAGTCTTCTTATTGACGTATTAGGTTAATGTACAACTGCATAGTATCTTCATTTCTCAAAATATAAAGGGACTAAAAATGGCAACCATATTTTCAGTTTTGGCAACAAAAGGATGATGCCTGTTGCCCGCCTGGAAACCACTGATTGTGGAATGTAACTAAGTACATTTACTCAAGTACTGTACTAATGTACAATTCTGAGGTCCTTGTACTTTACTTGAGTATTTCCATTTTATATCTAACTTTATACTTCTACTCCACAAAATTTAGAGGCAAATATTGTACTTTTTACTCCACTACATTTGACTGACACCTTTAGTTATTTTTTTGGTCGAGATTTAACATAAAAAAACATGATAAATTTAACGTCATTAGACGTTTGTTTTTAACAGTAATAGTATATTAAGTAGTTAAAATAAGCCCTATCTTGACTTAATTCAAATGCTCCTTAGATAAATGCATCAAAATCAAATAAAAATACAGTAATATATTTGGAATAAATAAAACAATCTGAGTGGGTCTATTCTTCATAACAAGTACTTTTACTCTTGATACTTTAAGTACATTTTGATGCTGATACTTTTTGTGCTTTTACTTCAGTACATTTTGATGAAGGACTTTTACTTGTAATGGAGTAACTTCACAGTGTGGTATTATTAATTTTACTTAAGTAAAGTGAGTGTTTACTTGTAAAGTGAGTGTTTATTCCAGCATGAGTTTATCGGTAGTTCACAAACTAACCTTAAATTTCAGAGTGTGCAGATATTGTTGAGTCAATTAGAGCATTCTGGCTTCTTATTATCAACTGTCATGATCGGAATTATATATAAATGGATTATCAGCTGGAGATTTATCGTCCCGATCTGCATCGTACATCCTTCTTCAGATGGCAGAAATGGATCTGTGAGATGAATGTCCTTTAGTAACTCTGAGCGTAACCCTGCGGTTCCTTGCCGCTCCTCTACCTTAAAATCCTGTCCTCTTCCTTACCTTCTCCTAATCTACCCCCTCCTTTGTTTTTTACATTCCTTCTTTTTCCTTTCTGACCTTTTTCTCTAACACCTAACTCTATCCCCCTCTTCCTTTCTCCTCTCCTCTCCTCCTGCCTCCCCTCCTTCCCTCCACCCTCCAACAGATGAGCCGACCAGCCCAGGTGCTGATTTACGCGCACGCCACGTGCCGGCGTCCTCCGTGGTTTCCAGTGGCATGAACTCGGCGCCCGCCGTGGTCACCAGCCCCGCCTCCCCCACCTTCACCTTCCCCCTCACTAGGCTCTTCTCACACGACTGCAGTGAGTGCCCCCCTCCTCCCCTCCCTCCCTCCCTCCCCACTGCATGCAGCTGAAGAATATCTGATTTATGGTGTTTACCGTTTACTTCAGATCATGCATGAGACTTTTAAACCCTCCTTATTGGTTGTACAAAGTTTTAAGAGGGTGAAGGGCTTTGTTATTTTCCTCACTGCTATAATTTCCATCTTATCAAGTATTTTTGCTCATTCCTGAGTCTTAAAAGTCTTTTTCCTTCAAATTAAGTGGAATAAAATGACAATTTCAGCCAGTTTTTAATCAAAAATCTAACTTTTTAAAAAGAAATTCTCCTGAATTTATTGTCATTTTTCGTGATTCTTATACAGCAGTTTGCTTTAGAAATGCAGTTTTTCATGCATCCTGACACAAATTCCCATTCAATTATTAATTAATTCTTAGGAAGACAAAAAGTCTTTGCAAAGATGAGGTTTACAGCAGTTCTGTAAAAATATTTGCATGTTGGATTTCTTAGATTGCATGAAAGAAAGTCATACAAACATGTTTGTTCAGAATGTGTTTGGTTGTATTTCCAGCTGTGCATGAAGCCCAAAAAAATGTATTTTAGATGAATAAAACTGGACAAAGTTGCATGATATGTTTCTTTAAAAAATGCATGTGAGTCTGTGTTAACAGAGGATACACCTGCATGCCAGTGGTGAGAAAGGTGACCAGAGGTGATTTAATCTAACCCAGCGCTCCAGCTCATCCTCACCCCCCCATCCCCACCCCCACCCCCCTCCTCATCCTCCTGCTTCCCCCTCACTCACTCCCCCTGTCATAATCCAACACCATCCACTGGTGATTGGCATTACATCAACATTCTGTCTTTTTCTTCCTCTTTGTTTCTCTTTCTCTCTCTCTGCTCATTCATCCTTCCATCGAGCAGGCAGTATTAAATCCGGTCGCCGTTCCTCCTATCTTCTAGCCATCACCACCGAGCGATCCAAGTCGTGTGATGAGGGACTGAACACGTTCAGGGAGGAAGGACGGGTCTTCTCGTGAGTATAGTGCCACACTGGGACAGCATCCTGTAAGTTACATGTACAGGGAGACATTTCTGACTCTCGGCTTGTGTCGTATTTTTCACAGGAGGCTACCAAAGAGAGTGAAGAGCTTCTTCACAGATGGGGTGAGTTTTTCTCCTTTAATTCTTCTAACTAAAGCTTATTTTTCTAAACCATTTCTCCCTGCTTGACTTGTAAGATCAAGGTTGAGCTTTCAAATTCTTTGCCAGAAAATCAAATCAAGAAAAGCAGCTATAACACAAAAAACATCTACAGACAGTTAACTGGTTCTAAGGATAAAAACTTAATTTTAAGACTTTTTAGATAACTTATTGCCATGTTAAATCACAATTGGGAAAAAAAGCAATTAGTTATAAGATCTTACGTGTAACTTTTCTTTATTAAAATGCTTAAAAACAAAAAACTCTTAATTGTCCTTTACAAGAAAGAACAAGAAATACATAACAATATTGTAATTAACACAGAAGTAAGAATAAAGGAAATATAAAAATAAATTAAATAATATTACGACTAATAAGAAATACATAAAATTAAATTTAAAAAAAATTAAAAAGCTGCCCTATTAGCAGTCAGATCATTCATCCAATGCCATTAACATCCAGGAAATAGTAATAAATAAATATATAAATACAAACAAACAAAAACATTCAGGATTTTTCAAAATTTATCAAGGTTGATTTTTGAGAAATAGATCATTTTTTCGAGAGTAAAGTAAGAATGTAATTCAGTCACAAATAATTTTATTTTTGTTTACCTTTTTAAAAAATATATTTTTATTTAATCAGTAATGTTAGATATATATGGCTAAATTCGACTTAAGTTTGCTGACATTCGCCACCATGAGCTTGTAGTCGAAAATGAACAAAAAAAACCTCCTGAGTATATTGCATTAAAGCAGGGTCTGATTTATTGTTTACTTAGTCAGCCTTTTATTTATTAGAGAAAAGAGGTTTTATTTATTCTTTTGGAAAGTGAAATAGTGTTGCTGTAAAACAAACTTCCAGTCACTTGTGTTCATCTTCGGTCCAGTCTGTGTAATCTCTCATTTCTTCACATCACAAAGTGTAGGTTTAGATATTTTTAGTTTTGCTTCAAACTTGAATCAAAACAATGAAGCTATTCGAGTGAGTCACAGACTGTGTCAGCTGTAAGAGAGCTGCGTCAGGAATAATTTCTTTATGTGAGTTTTAAAGGCAGAACGGCAGCACAGAGAGCTGCTGCATCAGCTGCTGATGCTTCTGTTGCAACATGATGTCATGTGTCAAGAGGAGAAGTTGTGGATTCAAACTCTGAGGGCACAACTAAAACCTCACCAGCACCAACTTAATGACAGTGACGATTAATTGAGTAGTTGTCAACTGTTAAATGAAGCACTAATCAATTATTTTATGACAAAAAACGAAAAAAATCTCTGATTCCAGCTTCTTGAATGTGAATATTTTCTAGTTTCTTTAGTTTTCTCTTTTATAACAGAAAATCTTTGAGATGTGAACAGAACATAACATGTTACGACGTCATCTTGGGCCATTTTATTGAGCAAACAACTAACTAATTGTCAACCAGGTTACTTGACACATCCACAATGAAAGATAATTGTCGATTACAGCCCTACTAAAGGTTTTTGGCCTAAAAAATTTGCATCAAATCATTATTCATATTTTTATTTCAGTTTAAGAGATATGGAAGTAATGTGCTCATACCACTTAATTACTGTACCGAAATAAGAGTGAAAAAAGTCTAATTTAATGGCTTTTTCCAAGTCTCGGGGAAGCACAGAGATTTAATAAATGGTCTGAACATTTCCCTGTCTGTGTTTCAGTCTCTGGACAACCTTGGGACCGCAGAGGAGGTTCGATCAAAACGCCACTCCACCTCCGAGCTGGGAAACATCACGTACAGCGACGTACGGCGGGAAGGATGGCTGCACTTCAAACAGATCCTCACAGAGAAGGGCAAGGTGGGCTTGATCAGAGAATAACTGAAGACAGAAAAGCATCCTGAGAACTCAAACATTGACGTCTCTTCGTGTCTTTCCTTCACAGAAGGTGGGCAGCGGGATGCGGCCGTGGAAGCGAGTCTTTTCCGTGTTTCGCTCCCATTCATTGTTTCTCTACAAGGACAAGAGGGAGGCGGTGCTCCGTGGGGCGACCATCGGAGGGGGGGCGGAGGACGAGCAGCCAATCAGCATCCGGGGCTGCCTGGTGGACATCGCGTACAGCGAGACCAAGCGGAAACACGCTCTGCGGCTGACCACGCAGGACTTCTGCGAGTACCTGCTGCAGGCGGAGGACCGGGAGGACATGCTGGACTGGATCAAGGTCATCAGGGAGAACAGCAAGACGGACAGCGAGGTCAGAGGTCACCTTCACCTGTCTGTCTGTCTGTCACCTCCTCTGTGACTGTGCCCGGAGATTAACTGTTTGTGTGTTGCAGGAACTCGGCTTCTCCAGACAGGCCCTCATCAATAAGAAGCTGAACGACTACAGGAAACAGAGGTGAGTCACCACGCCGAGGCTGTAATAATGAAGCTGCACTCGTCTGTTTGATGGAGTTAAAGCGTCTCTCTGTCTCCCCCTGCAGCCCGACAGGCAGCAAACCAGACTCGTCTCCCAGGCTGCCCCGCATGAGGCCTCCCTTCCTGCTCACCAAGGGGGAGAACGCAGCGGGGGCGCCACGGTCCCCCAAACCAGAGGGCAAAGGTCAGTGACAGATGAAAAACACTGGCAGGGTGGACTCAATACAACCGTGTTATTATTTATGATTAAATATGAGAAGCTATTGAGACTGATTATCACCTGTTTCTCCTGTAAGATGAGTTGTCGGTATTTATGGTACAGTTCTGGGTAACTCAGTTTTTTATTTTTGAGGTCTTTTAAGTTTTTTAAGTCCTTCTTGCGTTTCTTGAAAGGCGCTACATAAATGTAAGTTATTATTATTGTTATTATTATTATATAAATAAATGTCCTTGGGGGTCTTCAAAGAAGAAGAAGAACAACAACAACCAAACATTATCTCTGTATAGAAGATAACAATGCCACTAGTAATTGTAGTGCATTTGAATATTTTAATTACATATATAATAATAATAATAATAATAATAATATATTAATAATGATAATATATTATTATTGTTATTAATAATAATAATAATAATAATAATAATTATAATAATTATTATTATTATATTGATTAATAAGAAAACAAATAAGAATAAGCTAATGAATAGATAAAGAAATTACATTTTAAATAAAGAAAAAAGGAACACTTCATACAATAAACATTTAAAAAATGCTGAAAAGGTTGAGTTAAAGTAATCAATAAAAATGTAAAATCTAAATTAAAAAAATAGCAGAGGCACCATTGACAATCTATCAGCATTAATAGAGTCTATTTTCATTTTTTTTTTTTTTTTTAGAAAAGAGTGAAAATAAACATTAAAAAAAGGTTATATTTTTCATTATTGCAACCTATCATCCCATTTAATTGGACTGTTTGTGATTATTTGACCTGTCTTTTAGAAATAATCTATTTTACATTAAAAATCTGCATGTTAGATATTCCACACTAAAATATCAGTTTGTGTTATCTCACAACTGCAGGTATTAAATAGTCAATATTTTTATATTTGTGTAATATATCTGCGTTTAAGAATATTTAAAAGCCCTTTTTTTAGAGCATTTAAATATGAGGACAAAATTTCTTAGGCTCAATCTGTGAAGTTTAAAGGTTTTGTTCAACCTGTCTCCAGATGAGAGCGGCCCTCCGAAGTCCCCGTGGGGAATCAACATCATGAAGAAGACCAAGAAGGCCGGGCCGAAAGCCTTCGGGGTGAGGCTGGAGGATTGTCAGCCAGGGGTCAATAACAAGGTGAGCCTCAATATGTAACAACTAAATTTCCCCACTGCGGGATAAATAAAGTCTTATCTTATCTTTTTTTATCTATTTGGGATTAATCTGTCCGTGTCCATCTCAGTTCATCCCGCTGATTGTAGAGATCTGCTGCGGCCTGGTGGAGGACATGGGTCTGGAGTACACAGGGATCTACAGAGTCCCCGGGAACAACGCCATGGTGTCAATGCTGCAGGATCAGCTCAACAAGGGCGTCGACATCAACCCTGCAGAGGAGGTGAGGGAACACAATCACACCTTTAGAGAAGCCACTTCAGAGTAGGGATGGGAATAATTAATTGATGATCGATTAATGGTCGTTAAGAATTTGGTCGATCACCTGGAATTTTTAATGGATCTATGTATTTTTTTAATTTTTATTTTATCTCTGACTGTGTATCAGTACTCAGTGAATTGAAACACTGCGGAGCGTTCAGTTCTGCGGCCGTACGTCAATAAGCCAATGAGCTGAGAGTTAAGTTGGATAAAGCTACAGTTTGCAAACTGAAAGTTGCAATAACAATTATAAAACACACAGAAATACAAGAGTATTAATTTGAGTAAAACTAGCTTACTGTATCAAACCTTGCTAGCATGAATTACTAGGTTTAGTAATATTCAAAACGTATTTTTTAAAAAAACACACTTAAATTTGCAAGATTACTGTGAAAACTAACCTCATGCCTCTTCGGGGGCTAAAACATAAAACATTGAACTCCTTGACGCTATCTTTACAGTATCACCTCACACAAATCAGTTTTCCAATCAACAGGAAGTGTCTTTTCGTCCTTTCAAAATAAAAGCGTACGTTATAAAAACAGGGTTTTGCATAGTATTGTATATATATATCTTTTATTTTGCCCATGTATGCACGTTTTTATACTGGAGTATGTATAAAAAAACAGTGATTAATTGATTAACATCATTGATGCTCGAGTTGACAGCTTGCATTCCACTTTCATTAAATGAACACACACTGACTCCTCTCTGTTTCTGTTTCTGCCAACAGAAGTGGCAGGACCTCAACGTCGTCAGCAGTTTACTCAAATCTTTCTTCAGGAAACTTCCAGAGCCGCTTTTCACCAACGGTGAGTCCACACATGTCAAGACAAGCCATCACACACACACACACACACATACCTCACACTGCCATGAGTCCATATCAAACTATCATGTGTTTTAATATTTTTTATAAATTTACAGACAAATACAACGACTTCATCGATGCCAACAGGATGGAAAGCGCGTCGGAGAGATTAAAAACCATGAACAAACTGGTACGGATTTGTTTCATGTTCATGAGTTAATTTGAACAGGACTGTTAACATACTTTTCTAGTGTGTGTGCATGCGTCTGTGCATGTGTGTGTGTGTAATAGGTCAGGTTCAACAGGTTCTACAGTATTGACAGTTTCTCTTTCACAGATACGAGACCTCCCAGATTATTACTACCACACTTTGAAGTTCCTGGTCGTTCACCTGAAGACTGTTGCCGACAACTCGGATAAAAACAAGGTTTGTGTAGACTGATTTTTGTCATATTTTCTGACAATTCCCCTGAAAAAAACTTGAACAAAATCCTCAATTTAAACAAAATGATTAATCTGACTGAATAAAGTATTTTTCTATTAAATCAGTATTCTTTAATGATCTTTCTATCGTCACTGCTTCTATGAATGTGATGATGACCACTTTTATGCTGCTGAATAACACTTTTAGAGCTGGAATGGAATTTTTTTGTTATCATGGTTACATAAATGTAATTTATGGTGCTATTAGGTTGCTGCTCGACCAGCCTTTTGATGCAGGTGCCTTCTTTTTGTGCAGCAAACTGATTTTTTTTACTGCAGTGAAAATTATGTTTTTGAAAGGCGAAAAGCCAACAAATATGAATTGAAGCAGAATACTGGGTTGAAACAAAATGAAAAGGCAAGCAAAAATGCACAAAGCAACTGTTTATTCAGAATCCAAATGTCAATGTCAGCTTCAAACTACTTGTGTTTTGTTTCTGTGCAGATGGAGCCCCGTAACTTGGCCCTGGTTTTTGGACCGACTCTGGTTCGGACGTCTGAGGACAACATGAAAGACATGGTCACACACATGCCTGACCGCTACAAGATAGTCGAGACGCTCATCCAACACGTGAGAGATGCAACATACTGCACGCTCACACACATCACTCATAAAACTTCCATGTTTAATATTTCTCTCTCTGTGTCTCATTTTTGCAGTGCAACTGGTTTTTCACTGAAGAGCAAGACATGGATGAAAAGGTACGCTTCCCACAATGTTTATTTAGAGATTAAAGATCTTAATGTATTATGATTGGGGTCAATCATTTAAAGACATTCTGTGTAGGAAATGTCACTTATGGCACTTTCACAACCAATGTCCGTTTGCTTCATCCGAATCAGAGTGAAATTGATACATTTGGTTCATTTTGTGTTTAGTCTGGTTTGCTTTCAAAGTGCAGAAATGTAAGCGCATCAATGTTGATAATGTTGATCGATTATTTCTAAGGTGCTGCGATCAGATACTTGTATAATCAGAGAGGGCGAGCCTTGATAAGATAAGATAAGATAAGATAAAATATTCCTTTATTGATCCCCCAAGGGAAAAATTAGGTGTTTCAGCAGCACAAGAACAGAGTAAAATAAGATAAAGGTAATACAATTTAATAATAAAAATGAAATAGAATAAAGATTAAATTTAAAAAAAGTATAAATTAAAAATACAAGCAAACAAATAATCAAGACCAAACTAAAAAACAAGTAATGCGCTCCTACCACGATCTGCTTCTACCACGAAGGTAAACATCAAGTTATTTTGAACGATATGTTGATAATTCTGCAATGACAAATTAGCTTTAGGTTAGTGGTAGCCTACAGAGTGAAACTGAATGACACGAGTTTCATCTTTATAATATTATCAGTGTCCATCTCAACACGCAGGTAGCCCACAATCCACTGCAGTTTGGTTAATTTCATTTAATTGGGTCGGATTCTGGTCGGATTACGTTCACAGTGAATGGAAGCGCACTAGGGGCCTTTTGGAAACGGACCCAGATCCTCTCTGCAAGTGGTCTTGGACTGGTTGTTTTGATGACACCAGAGTATGATTGGAGCATTCACAAGCAACCAAACAAATCATAACAAGGATTTAACCACCAGAGTTCAATTAAAACAGACTAAACTTTGGGTTGTGAAAGCGCCCTTACTTCAGCTCGGTCCAGTCTGTATTTCACCTTTATTATAATTGTGTTTTTGAACCCAGCAAAATGAAAGAAAAATGAGAAAATCCAGGCAGAGGGCAGGATCTCTGCAGGTTCAGACACTGCCACACGCTTCTAGTGGGTCATAAATGATGATAAGTGATGTGGATTCATTTTGTTTCATTCTATAGTTATGGTTTTATGTTTTTGAGGAAAATCCTGCATAGTATATCATGTTCCAGTTGCTCTGAAAACCTGCAAGTAATGTTCAGTTGTTTTGTGTCTGTCTTCATTATCTGAGAATCTTTTTAAGTTAAAAAAATAACTACAAGTAGAAGTTCAGAATCTCTATTTGAACAAGATATATAAAATATGATGTTCTACCCCAGGAGAGGAGGGATTGCTTCACCTTTTTCAAAATGAAAAAGTAAACTTGCCTGAAGAACTTGTATGAATAAATGACAACCACGAGTCCGTTTGTGGATTCTAATGCAGCAAACTGCTTTATTTTATCTCGTTTTAAGATGGTGACAGTAATTGCAGGTGGTTCCTTTTGAAAAACCCACAATTATGGGTTTGTTTATGCTCACTATTAAAGAAAAATAAGTCTTGAAACTGAGATTAAATGGCTTTTGCAGCAGATGTATTGTGCTGAGTAATGTTGACTGGCTGCCTGCGCCCAGTCAGGACTATGATTCAGCTGATTCAGTCAAAGTAAATAATGTATTGTTTTTTACTTTGACTTCAAATAGCTGAATCTTAGAGCAGCTAGTCATCATTACTCTACTGAACATTTCTGCTGTTTTATAAAACCAGTAAGTCACAAAGTAGTTTTCAAGGTAAAATACAATGTGACTGTCTTTAAACTTGACCTTTTAGTTTTATCTTTCTGATCGAGAGCACAGATAAAGGAAAACGTCGAGAGACATCTATTCAATCTTATCTGTAGAGAAATCACATCACTCATGACCTCAGTTCTATGCACTCTGTAAGAATTCACAGTTTTCTAGTTTTTATTAAAGCTGTCCTCAAGTAAAGAAACTTTTAGTTGCCTTACACTCACTCAGATCTGTAAAACTTCTCTACGGAGAATCATGCAAAAAAAAAAAACACTTTGAATTTCGCGTTTACCAGAGTTGTGCTCATATTTCCTGGAAATAAGAGCATAAGAAGCATAAAAAGATTTATCAACTAAAGAAATGTTATTAGGATGTGACTAAAAGGCAGCAGTTCTACTTTTCATGGTTTGTGCATTATGTGTAATTGCTGTTTGTGTCTTCCGTGCAGACGCCGGTGGACACGGAGGACGTGCAGCCCGCCCCCAACATCGACCACCTGCTGTCCAACATCGGCAGGACGGCTCTGCTCGGGGAGGCCTCAGGTGAGCACCGTGCTTCCTGCTCTCTCACCAAGCCGACCGACAGCGTAGCTGCCATTGGCAACCCCAAAATTAATGCTGCTTTCCATTTAAAGCTGGAAGTAGGAAATTCCCCTGCTAGTGTGTCATAAGTACAATCAGTGTGTTTTAGTGATGTAAGGGGAAAACACAGCCGTCAGATGTTATCAGGGCGTTTCTGCAGTCTTGTTTATTCCTGTCCCAATGAAAATGATATCTCTAAGATTCAGTTTTGCACACACACACAAGCAGTGAAAACGTTTCTTGCTCAAAAGCACTTCAGTCCTTGACCTCTCAACTTCAACTTTGACTTTATTATAACGAAGGAAATTTGGTCTGTAGCTGGCATCACAACACATCAAGGACCATGACAAACATGAAATATTGACATTGAAATAACAATAATAATAATAATGATAATAATAATAAAATATTATTGAATAAACGGTAGCAATACAAAAAAAAATATTTCTACACCACAAATGAGAGCAGGGTACGCCTGCCACATAAACCATGTTGCTAAAAAACAAGCTAAAACATAATAAACAACAATTAACATAATACAGGTGCATCTAAAGAAATTAGAATATCATAGAAAAGTTTATTTATGTAAGTAATTCAATTCAAAAAGTGGAAATAACACATTATATAGATCCATTACACACAGAATGAAAAATAATTTATTTAATTTCTTCTAATTATAATGATTATGGCATACATTTAATGAAGACCTACAATTCAGTGTCTCAAAAAAAATGTAATATTACTAAAGACTTATTTTAAAAAGTATTTTTAATATGTTAAGTGCTGTACAAAGCTGTAGGAAATTAAATGGAAAATCCTCGGATGCAAACCAGCAACCCTCTGGTTATAAGCCTGATTGTTTAACCTCTAGGGCCGTGAATTCATAAAACAATTTAAGATGCTGCTCTTTAAAAAGATGTTAAAAATAATTGTGTAATAAAAGTGTTGACCTGGCGTCAGATAGTCAGAAATTCGTCCCAGTTTCGAGCACAGAATTCCCTCCTTTCCAACAGAACTGGAACGCAGCATAAGAAATGAAAGTGTGAAACATCGGTTAGCACTCGCAGTGTTTCTGTGTTTGATAGCGTGCCTACACTTCTCTCCTTTTCTGCTGACCTCTTTTTTTCCCCTCCACGTTGCTCATCTTTCACTTTCTCTGTACGTTTCTGCATTTCCTTCTCTTAGCTGAGCCTGTGGAGCAGCCACTGCGGTAGGATGGGAACTCCCCTGGCAATACGTGTGTGTGTGTGTGTGTGTGTGTGTGTGTGGGTGTGGGTAACCGTGTCATGTTGTGAAAGTGAAATTATTCTGTGTGTGTGTGTGTGTGTGTGTGTGTGTGTGTGTGTGTGTGTGTGGGTGAAAGAGAGAGAATAGAGGCTGTTAGTGTTTTGGTGATGGTTTGTGTCTCCATGGTCTCCATTACTCTCCTTAAAGTCATCGTGTCCCTCTCAGTGTCAGACAGAGTGAGGTCTCTGTAAGAACGTGTCACTTCAGCCTCACTAATTAATTAACGGCTCGCTGCCTGTTAAAGCTGCTGTATGTGACACTGGAGTGTAAACTGGGCTCTGTCACTGAGAGATGTGCTCTCTCATCCTACAGGCAATTTCAGTCAGTCATGAGGCTCCTAACTCGGCTCTTAGACTCTAGGTGGCGCCATTTCTGCCCTGGCATCTCAATGAAATCAGAGATACAGTACACATACCATTGTTTTCTTCAATTTCTTGTTGATTTTAATGCCTGGTACAACTAAAGGTACATTCGTTTGGACAAATATAATGATAACAACAAAAATAGCTCATAAGAGTTGAATTTAAGAGCTTATATCTAGCCATTTTTCATGGTTTTCTTGAAAATGATTTTGGTTATTAGTTTATTAATAATTAATTGCCATGGAAAATGGCTAGATATCAGCTCTTAAATTAAACCCTTGTGAGCTTTTTTTGTTGTTATCATTATATTTGTCGAAACAAATGTACCTTTAGTTGTACCAGGCATTAAAATGAACAAGAAATTGAAGAAAACAAGGGTGGTCTGACATTTTTTTTCCATGACTGTACATTTAATTAAATCTGATTTATTTGTGTGAGGCTCAGTAGTGGCTCAAACTTTCACCTTTTCTTCACAGTTCTTCTGTTAAAAGTGAACTTTGCAAAAAAAAAAAGCATTTGTCTTTTAAAATAATTCTTTGAGGTGATTGCTGTGTTATTTTTGGATCTCACTTTCACTTCCACTTATTTCTGAAGTTTCAGTGTGTGTAGATGTCACTCTGTCCTTTATTTGTTGGGCTACAGTGACCCGACTAGACGCTACTAGAAACCGGAAAACTCCACCGCTTCACACAAAGTATTGAAAGTTTGGAAAAGGCTTCATTTCAATTATCAAATTTTCAAGGTTTTACATATATATATCCCTGTAAAAAAAACAGATTTTCAACTAAATCTGGTGTTTAATTTACACAAAAATTACAAAAATATTTTAATATTTGAAATTAAACAATCCCATTGTCATGTTTTGGATTTGATTTGATGATCTCCTGCTTTGGAATTGGACTGTCATTAAATAATCAAAGTTCTTATAAACAGCTGGTAAACTTTATTTTCTGCAATTTAAAGTAACAATTCAGATGTGATTATAAGTCTGGGAATACTAAAAAGAAAAGTTCCTGAAAAATGTCATGCCTATATCTGTAACACAGCCAAAATGATCAACAAATGAAAAGAAAAAAGAGAGAAAAATGGTCTAAAATGCCCGAAGAGGGCATAAGGGTTAACAACTGATCAATTGTCTATCCTAAAAATAGCTGCAAATAGTGAAAAATACATCCAAGTTCTCAATTAGCTTGTTTTATTAGAATATTCAATTAGCAAATATGTCAAAAGCAGGGAAAAGAAGGTAATTCTCACACTGAAGAAGCTAAAACCAGTCAATGTTTCTTAATATATGGTTATAAAAGTTAATCAAATACTTGACCTATTGTTACACTATTAGTAGTTCTACGTCTATGAGGAATTCTTAATATCGTACTTTTTAATATTTAGTCAACCTAGTAGTCTTTTCCTCCCCAGCTGTGACCCTACAGTGTACTAACAAGTGAACGGTACATCGGTTTACTTTGGTAAATCTTCTGAAGCTTTGATGGTGCATGTAGAACACAAAGACCACAGAGGACAGGTGAAAGTTTGGGCCACACAAAATAAACTGAATTGCATTTACTATTATTGTTGCTCTTAGACTTTGACAGAAACCGCTCTTATCCTGCGTCAGTGTGTTTGTGTTTGTGAGGGATTGTGTTTTCTTTTTTATTCTCTCGACTCAAAATCATTTCTGCCTCCGCTCCTCCTACCAACGCTTCTCTCACTGGTTGATGTCATCAGTGTTTTCGGTGATGTCATTGGTGTGTGCCGTGGTTTCCTAATGCCTCCAACAACCAAACCCGCTCCCCCCCAATCATCGTTTCTCCTCCACACTGTGTGTAAATCTGTGTCTTTGTGCCGTCGATGTCAGAGGGCACAGAGGAAGATGAGTTCCTTGAAATTTAAGCTGAGGAATTTGTCTTTTAATACTATTTATAAAGCGAACACAAACTGCAGGAACTTTTAACCCTTGTGTTGTCTTAAGGGTAAAAAATGACCCGGAACTATGTTTAACAGCAGAGGAAACCCCCTTATAATCATTTCTAAACTTGTAATTCAATGACTTTACTAGAATGACAAAAAGTAAAACCTTTATTTTTGACCATAAAAAACATTCATACATGCGAACTAATGTTTACACCTATGGAGTACCTTTTAGTAATTATAATAAACACCTGCTTTAGTAAAATAGTAAACCAATTACGACAGGTGTGCTGTAATAAAAACGAGTCAATTCCACTGATTATTTCCAGTTTTTCTGCACTGTAAGAGGGAAAACCTCGATATTCACAAAGTTTGTGATGAATAATGAAAGGTTGTTTTATCATTCAAAATATAGTCATGGAAAAAATTATTAGACCACCCTTGTTTTCTCTAATATCTTATTTTTTTTAATTAATTTGTTTAGACCAATATGATGATAACAACAAAAATAGCTCATACGAGTTTAATTTAAGAGCTGATATCTAGACATGGTTTTATTGATAATGATTTTGGTTATTATCAAGAAAACCATGGAAATGTTGTTATCATTATATTTGTCTAAACAAATGTACCTTTAGTTGTACCAGGCATTAAAATGAACAAGAGATTGAAGAAAACAAGGGTCTAATTTTTTTTCCATGACTGTAGATTTGGGGTTTGAAATTCAATCAAGCTGCTTTATTTAAGGGGTTTAGTGAAGGTGGGTAATTGTTTTTCTGACCCTAACCCTGAGGTGCATACATAAAGTCAAGACAACACAAGGGTTAAGCATGATTGCTCTGGCCATGCCCCCAATCTGTGACATCACAGTGGGTGTTTCCCCCTTCACAGCTGATGGAAAACACCTACCGTGACGTCAAGGTTCAGGCACTGAAATGCAGCATGCAGCAGCAGTTTGTGATTTTTTCGTGGATTTGTCCTTTAAAAGAAAGTGATGATCACACGAGCACCTCTGTGTCCTCCAACATGACCGTTCTGGCCTTTTGTTCACTTCAATGGTTCTGACCCACTGGTGTTTTTATTCTTTTTTCCCCAGACTCAACCAACAGTGACTCAGCTAAATCAAAGGTAACTTCTCCATTCATGGTACAAGGTTTCTCTGTGTGTTCTGCATATCCATAGATAGTGGCAGACAGCAGGTGTGAAAGGGGAAGTTTTTGAGGTTTTAAGTGGAGTTGTATGAAGTACTTTTTATTCATCCATAGTCAGTTTATTATCTACAGGCAGTGGTGGAATGTAACTAAGTAGATAAACTCAAGTACTGTACTTCAGTACAATTTTGAGGCATTTGAGGTACTTAACTTGAGTATATCCACATATGTAACTTTATACTTCTACTTCACTACATTTTAAGTGTAAATATTGTACTTTTTACTCCACTACATTTAGCTGCCAGCTTAAGTTACTTTTCAGGTCGAGATTTAACATAAAAAAATGTGATCAATTTAACCCTCCTGTTATGTTCGTTTTTTCCGGAACAGCAATAACCCAAGGCATGTGTAATTATCCAAACAAAATCCCAATAAACATTGTTTATATTTCATTAATAACTCCATTACTAACCATTCAATCAGTGTTTAGTTCAATGGTGTTCTTTACCTCTCACAGATCATGGTTCAATTAGGATAATTCACTAGTTTTTAGTATCAAAATTCATGTTAAAACTTTTTTTGTGTACATTGGAAAGACCTACATATAAAATACAATAGTTTTGCATGATATTTTATTTTATATATATTTATTTTTAATTATTTTTACGAAAAAATACTTTTAACTTTTGTTTTTTAGATTTTTAAACTTTACAATGGGTCAATTTGACCCGCAGCATAACAGGAGGGTTAAAATGATTACACATGTTTATAAATTAAAGTAGCTAACCCTTTAAGTCACCAAAGACAAAATATAACACAAAAAAATCTGATCGATCACTTTAAGTTCATACTAAAATAGAAAACATTTGATTTGATGTCTAATAATCTCACAGGAATATTTTTTGTCATTTCAGGGGTCGTGGGGGTCAAAGAAGGACCTCACGCCAAAGGACTTCCTGACTCTGTCCATCATGTCAGCTGTTACGGGCCGCAAACGCAGGAAGCGCCACAACGCCCGCCGGGTGGGCAGCAGCACCGACGACGACTCAGAGCACGAGCCAATCAAAGCTGGACATTTAGGGGCAGAGGAGGAAGAGGAGGCAGAGTCACCCGTGGGAGACACTGCTCCTCGTGCAGAGGGAGAGGAGGACGACGACGAGGAAGAAGAGGAAGAGGAGGAGGAAGAGGAAGACGAGGAAGTTGTAGAAAGCGGTGCAAAAGAGGAGGTAGAAGAAGAGGTGGCGGCAGTTATTCCCAGCCGGCCGAGCGGTAAAGAGGAAGAGGAGGCAGGTGAGAGGCAGGCAGCCATGTTGTTGCAGGAGGAGGAGGCGCGGGCGGAGGTGAAGGGCCCGCAGTGGAGGGCTCCGGAGGACGCTCGCTCTATTGTGTCCGGTTACTCCACCCTCTCCACGTTGGGGCGCAGCCTGGGCTCAGAGGGGAGGGGGGACGACGCTGACGACGAGCACAGCGAGCTGGTGAGTGAGACGGACAACGAGAGCGGCTTCGCCTCGCGCTCCCTCACCCAGGAGAGACCCGACAAACACCCCACGTCACCAGGGAACACACAGCCGGGAGCGGCCCCGCGCAGCTTCCTCTACACACACTACAAACCCCCCGTCCTGTCGCCCACCAACCTGCTGGCCCCGCCCACAGAGCTCACGCCCGACTCTGCGGACAGGAGTGAAGGAGGGGCGCGCTCCACCACGCCCTCCTCCTCCTCCTTCTCCTCCTCCTCCACCCAGCACAGGCTGCATTCACGGCCTTCCTTCAACTCCCACAAGCTGATCCAATGCGACACTCTGGCCAGGAAGAAGCTGAAGTCGGAGAAGGGCAAAGCTCGCTCCCTGGACCTGCTGGAGTTGTCCGGGGCCGCCGCTGACAGCGACCGGGCCGGTTCTGGCTCCGATGGTGCACCCAGAGTGAGGAGAGAGACCTCCAGAACCAACCCCTCCTCAGGCAGCAGCCAGGAGAGCCTGCGCCTGGGCCGGCCCAAGCCCTCTCTGCCCCCCAGCGAGGCGGCCTCCTTCACCCCGACTGGCCCCGGCGGCAGGTCTCTGGCGGACCAGGTGCGTGCTCGCCTGCTGGGCTCGGCTGACGACCTGCGCAGCGTGGGACTGCGGAAACCGCTGTCGCCAGAAACGCGGAGGAAGAGGCGGGCCTGGCGCAGACACACCGTGGTGGCCTCCCCAACCGAGGTCTCCGACAAGAGACCCCCACTGACTGTCACAGAGTTCCCCCTGTCTCCTAACGCTCAGAACCAGGTCAAAACACCAGGGCTGCCTCGGGACGCAGACGTGCTCGACCAAGGACCGACGCCACGTCAAGCACCCACTTCTAGATTCCACCAGTACCTGTGAGCCCTGCCAGCTGACCCCACACTTCACTCCAAGAAAAAGAGGCTCCTGTAGGGGGGTCCGGGCTGAGCCGCTGCAGGTCAGTAGACCAGCAGCAGCGTAAACAGGGTCATGGTTAGTTGCCAGGTGCAACACAGTGTACCAGTGACCAGGTCTTTCAGAGCCCCCCTTTTTCTTTTTGATAAGCTCCATTTGCATGGCAAGGGGCATTCCAGTGTTGCCAAAGCTTTTTTTTCCTATATGTGTGCTTTTATAGAAATAATACAGAGACACAAACAGACCTCACCACAATAAATGTTACAGCCAAGAATTTGCATCCTTCACATCTTTCTGCTCACACACGGCATAAATTAAAGGGTTAAATCCCTTCAAGTGACCAGAGCTGGATGCTGAAACGTCCCTCTGGTTCTTGAGTGAATGGTGCTTCTCATAAAAGTGGAGTTTAACAGTAAAATATTACAAAATTTCTCTAAAACCTTCAAACTTCAGTGAGCCAGAAGAGACAGTCACACACACTTAAACCTATTGGTCAGTTTAAAACCATTTCAAGAGGGATTTCAGCTGATTTTGTCATATCAGTCTTCCTAACCTGCAGACCATTGACACTGTAAAACTCTTAATTTACACTCCAAAAACAAATCGCTTTGAAACACACAAAACACAGTGGTGTCTCTCTACATGTTAATAATGTTTATGTGTGTTTGCGCAACAATATTTGTGACCATGTCCGAGCGTGCAGGTGTTTGTGTTGAACAATTTTTTGTAACATTTGTACAAAGCCTTGTTAAGTTAACCTTGTAAATATAAATATTATGTTATCATATTTGTTTTTACTTTTTTTAGTTCAATTTTTTATGGTTTACAAAAAGTGCGTACAAAGTGCACAGTCATTTCTTTCAAGATGTTACTTGAAATGTTTCCCTTAATATATTCATTTTTTTGTTTTATATTCAATATATATATTATATATATTTTGTATTAAAGTAAAAAAAAAAGTACTTTTATTGTGATTTCACCTCTTGGGTGTACCTGTTCACAGGAGACAAGATAAACATGACTAAACCTGTTCCTTATTTCCTCATAGATGGCCTTTCTCTCTGATTCTCAGCACTGTGCAGAAAACCTTTATCTCTCGAGTCTTATGGATACGTTTCTCTGGTGAATTTACTTCCAACAATGTTGCATCACACAAAACGATCTAGCAACTACATGTAGCAAGAGAAGAAATTTGGTAATTATTACATTATATTAGGCAGTTTGCAGGCAGCTCAGCACCACAGTGTGATGGCTGACCTCATTTGTTTTGTTGTTCATGTCTGGGATTACGGAGCGTTGCCTCCACAGATCTGCTCATATTTACTGAGCTCAAAACAAAGTATGTTTTTCTTGTAAAAAAGAAGCCTCACAGACTGTTAAAAATGTCTCGTAGCGTGTACAAACAGCTACATTTCCACCTCCGTTTGGCGGTGATCTTTTGTGTTTTCATCACATCCCCTCTGAGGGTTCATCCGTCTGCACGTTTATTACCTTGGGGTTACACAAGGAGGAGTTTTCCATAAGGTCAGGCTCTAATAAATCCTCCCTCACTGGGGAAACGGTACATTAGAGGAATACAGAATGAATCTATTGTTGTCATCTTGATTTTTTTTACCATCACAAAATCAAACAAACAGGAGGTGCAACTTCCAAAAGTCATGCAGCTTGTTTCCATCTGACCAAATAACCCAGTGAAAAATAATAATAATAATGATAATAATAAATAAGTTATAGTGTTGTCTTACCTCAAGATTTTTTCTACAAGTGCCTGATTTGTGGAATGTGTTTTTGTTCTGCAGTGCCATGGTCGGTTCTTATCTTTCCGTTTCCTTTTGTTGTTTCTGGGTCTCCGCCCTCCTCTCCTGTGGTTGATGGTATAAAAACTAAAGGCACTGACCCAAAGATGTGTATATTTCATACAAGTGGTCTAACTGAGAGGCTGTAAATGAGAAAAAATAAAATAAAAAGCACACTTCAAGCCAAGGACACGTCTATGCACTCTCTTTGCCTTTAACACAGGCATTAACAGCTATTAGCGACGCTGCTAAAAGGGAAGAGGCATAGTACTCTCTCAGCTGCTTTTCATCTCTCTGCCTAGTGATCCACAGTGTGTGAATATGGTACACCTAACAAACCCTACCCTAAGCCAACATTAGGTCATGTCAGACAACATCCAATTTCTTACAGATGAAAAAACAGCCATCATCAAAAAGGAAACTCCAGTTGGTGTGTGTTGTCTGAAATGTGATTTTTACCTAATGTCATTGTTGTATTTTAAAAAAAATCTTTTTGTATATACTATCTTAATATGTAACATATTGTATTGTGTACATTTGGAATTGCTTTTTTGAGTAGAACTAATATGAAAAATGACTGGACTTAAAAAAGAAAAAAAGGTTGTCCGCCTGAAACCATTTCCCTCATGGCTGTGTGCTTTAAAGCAAGGTTATATGATGTAAATAAACAGAACTATGTTTAAAGAAAATGCTCACATGTGTTTGTTTTTAAAGATTGCAGGATTTTGTAAAAATGTCTTGTACAGGGAGGATGATGCTCATGTTTAACCAGCAGCAGAAACTTAAAATAAGCGCTGAATGGCGCCATCTGGAGGCTAAAGATGAATAAGATCTCCAGGCCAAATGGCACAGATTGCCACTGCACAGGAAGGAAACTTCATCTTAACTACTTAGGTTTTGTGTTATAACTTATATAAATACTTAAATAATGAATGCAATCAGTGAATATAAGCTGTAGTAGCAGGAATCTATTAAAATTTAATTTAGAGTTTTAATAAACACTATTTTCATGAGATTATTTGGCTTTTAAGATGACTGGCACTTCTTTTGTGTAACAGAGTGTTATAAACCCATTTATCATGTCTTCCTTCAGAAAATCCTCACTAGATTAAACTCAGAGTGGGTTAACCTTCATAAAGAGCACCTCCATCAAATCCCATCCCCCCCTTTCTGCCACAGTCCGTGTATTCTTCCTCACTGATGTCGTCTGTCTGGCCCATTTCAGGATCCTCACAAGAAAGGCTTTGTGATTATTTCTATTGCTGAGACAAAAGCCACGTACAGAAGTTTCACTCTACATCTTTTATGAACCGCTTCCTGTGCTTTTTGATCAGGCTTTTACAACACATGACAGCAGAATTTCAAAATTTTATTTGAACTTATGTTAACACACAACTGTTAAAATATTCACTCTGGAATTTACTTCTGCACAAACAGTCTTTGCAAGCTGACCCAATTAGCTGTAATTTGTTAGTCATTTTGAAGGGAGAAGAGAAATGCAACATACGTGTTGTTTTTTAAATTTAAAAATGGAAATGGATACCTACAGAGCTGACCCGGGAAACAAACAAAATATTCTCATTGTCAAATACATTCTCTTTATAAAAAGAATCTTAATTTTGAAATATTTACATTTCTTCTTGGAAAAAAAAAATAACAGGACACCCTTACAGTCCAAATAGAAAAGAAACGTCAAGTATTGCATTGCAATGCAAGGACTCATCGTCCAAATGACAAACTGATTACAGAAAACTGATGACAAATTTTTTTTTTTTTTTAATATATATAAATGCAGCAGTCCCATGTTTTACCTTTTTGAAAAGGGGGTGTTCCCCTCTTGAATCATGTCCTTTAATTGGTGGCGACTTGGCCCCGGTCATTGCTCGGCTGGTTCTGCAGGAGGAGCTCCGTGTTTTGAGCTTTCAGTCTCTCCAGTTCCCTCTCCAGCTCTCTGAGCCGGACCAGGGAGCTCTCCACGGTCGGACCCCCGGGCTCCACGGCGCGCCTCAGCTGGTTGTTCTCCTCCTCCAGCCGGGACATGCACTTCTCCAGCTCCAGGTACTCTTGCACCAGCTCCTGCTTGGTCATATTCTGCAGGCTCTCGACGTGGTACATCTCGTAGGTCTCGGAAAAGTCTCTCTGGAGAAACTCCCCACCTGCGTTACCGGCCCTCCCGATGCCGTCGCTGCCCCCGCCGCTGCCGTCATCATCTTCCTCTTCCTCGTTGTCGAAGAGGTCCTCCTCGCTGCCCGTATCCTCCATGCGGATGCCGACCCCTGACGGCCGCCTGACCCCGGTCTCGGTGTTGAGGTCGGGCTCCTCTCGGTCGTGCTCGTCCATCAGGAACTGGGTGGTGTTGTAGGGGGCCACTGGGAGCCCTTTGGCGAACATCTCCTCTCTCAAACGGGAAGCCCTGGCTGTCTCTCTCTCATCCAGGGCTTTCCTCTCATCCCAGGAAAGTTGTGAATAAGGCTTCCAGTTGCGCTTCTTCCTGGAGGTCCTGCGCCTGTGCCTCTTTTTGCCCAGGCGCGCATCTAAGCCAGTGTCGGAGTCGATGTGACTGTCCTCTTGGTTTAAAGTCTTCTCCAGGGGTCTGTCTTCGCCGTTTTTCCCCTGTGTGAGGTGATGACCCTCACCCGCTGCAAGAAGATTGGGCTTCTGGTGAGGCTGGGCTGCAGTCGGGCACTTTGAAAGCTCGTTTCCGGCTGCTAAGGCAGGGCACACCTCCCTCTGTCCGCCTTTCATTTGCCATAACTTGTCTGTGTTGATATCCCCACAGTTCTCCGCCCGCTGCCGCTGCTGCTGCTGCTTGTGGTCTCTCTGTCGCCCCCTGTTGCCGTTCTCCGGTCCTCCACGGCTCCTGGCTGGGAGATGCTCCAACGCGTCTCCGCTGCTCCCACCTGATGGGCTGCCTGAAGTTTTCAGGTGATGGGTCTGCTCCGCTGGCTCTGTCATCCTGATGTTCCGCTCTGATGGCTCCGCTTTTAGCCAATTTTACATCATATTCACGCTCTCAAAAGTGAGCTCCAAAGTTCGTTAAAAGACGTTAAACTCAATTTAAACAAAAATATACGTTTTCCAGAATGAGCCGAAATCACTAAAGAAAGTTTGAGTTCTTACGTGTAAAAGAACAAACTCTCGTAAAATTAAAAGTAAACTTCTGAACAGTAAACACTTGCTACTCCTCCAAGGGTTTGTCAGAGCAACTGTCGCTAACTACCATTAACTGTTTCGATGCTGTCAACGCTGTCGTTCACTCGGAGACGGCGTTTCACCGTCACAACAGTGTCCAGTGTGCTGCTCAAGAAGAGGGAGCTCGTGTTTATATAGCAGCTCCGCCTCTAGCCGTGCGCATGCAGCAGTTTGTATCGCCCGTTGGATTGTGGGAGATGCCGTTTCGATTCCAGCGAAGCGCTGTCGGAGGCCTCCTCACTGGACTACATAGTCCACAAATCCACCATAAGTGACGAGCCTTTTAACCAATCAAATGTTAGAATCGTGAGCACGATAAAGCCCACCCCTCTCTTTGTTGATTGGACAAGAGGCTAACTTTGCTGTTGCTAAGCTTAAAGTATTTTCTGATTGGACAGTCCAATAGTCAATCACACGTACGTAATCCACACCAAGAAAGCAGTCCGGGGCATTTTATGGGCGCTACTACCTTCTAAAATAGGGGTCTCCAGTTAAAGTTGCGACATAAAAGTTAATATAAATACTTTGGAATTATAGTATATTACAACAGGAGCAGATAAGCACATTCTATACGTACGATTATATGTCATATTTGTATTTGTTGACCTCGCAGGCTAATGCAGAAATAGTAATACAAGACAACCCCTCCTATATTTGAAGCAAAATGAAGCAAACCTCTTACGGAAACTAGTCCGTTTTGAATGTTCACACAAGAAAATAAGTAAATGCGGCTTTTTTTCACATTGTAATTATTTTTCATGTTCCATGGTATAAAAATGCGTTGTTTTGGTGCCGGTTGGACCATTAAATATTTTAGTACGGATATTCTGATTGTTGTGCGGAGTGATACGTTGTGGGGCAGGGGTTCGGGGGGAACTCTGGAATCAGCGTAAACAAACGACATTTATTGTCAAGCTGCCGCTACGAGCACAGCTCCGAGCCCCTCGTTGTAAAAGGGTGGGTCAGGCGATCTCACACTTGCTCAATAATCCTGTTACCAGTGGACGGAGTGGTGTAGATCAGTTTTGAGTATTTCGGCGCAACCCACGCTCTGATATGCAGTGTTAGATTTACACTGTTGTGTCGTGTTTAACAGCTAAGGATACGCTAGCTAGCTAACGTTAGCTAACCGTTAACGTTAGTTAGCGAATGAGAACTGCGTTGTTTCGTTCCCAAAACTAAACACTACATTAATGCATAAAGTGTGAAGCCATACGCACTAACGTTATAAAAATAATAAACGTATAGTTGGATCACGACGACATTGCATAGTCTTTACTAGCCACGTCCAGTATAACGTTAGCCTTAACAAAAAACGCCATACTGTACATAAAGCAAATGTAGCAAATGCTAACTAATATGTCGAACTCTTTAAAACAAAATGTATCTTTGTTATGCTTATAGTCGATTGAGCTATCGGGACAAAGCAATAAAGTAAATAAATAACCACTAACTCCAGAAGTTGCTAACGTTAGCCGGCTGCTAACTAGGCCAGTGTGTTTATATTGGCTCCGTGTAATTGCTGGAACGTAATGTTTCCCGTGAGGGTTCCCCACTATAGAATCAAGATTGAATTGTAGATTTACATTATAACATGTTTTATGATCGACCCCGACCACAGCCAGTAATAATATATACACAGATGTAAAAACAGCGATAATTTGTTTTAATCCGCGAACTGGAAACCTCGAACTTGTTTAGTTTCAGGAAGTAGACGGTCCCTGATCTTGCAAGGCAGCACTGAGGCTTTCCTTTAGTTTACTGCTGGCTAGCACGCTGTAGTTGATTTTACGCGTTAAACTATCAGTTTACCCATACATTCCCCTTCAACTTAACTTTATATCTGTTCCTGGCTTGTGTAAAATAAGACGTTGGAATTAGTTTTTGTTTGGTAAAATAAATTATGGCAACCTTGTTATGGAGTAGCCTATAAATATCTTTATTTGGGTTTGCCTTGTTTCTTCTATTGCACATTATTTACATACACATGCTGTGTTAAATCTCCCACTGTTCACTGTACAATTATTGGTCAACACTCTGACTTCATCTTTAACTGTGCATGTGTCACAATAGCCTAACATTTTAGGCTGCACAGTTTCTACCAAACAATTTACTTGTATCAATGGAAGAAATGGGTTATTCAGTCAGTGACCTCTTATGGTGGGTGTCTCCTAACACTGCTTGTTAAGACTGAGAATCCAGTGGCTACAAACAACACAGGCCTACTGTTTCTACTAATAGAACCAGGCTGAGTTTCAGCTCTGGCAATAAGCAAGCTGAGCTGGGAATCCTTTGAGGAAGACGAGATATGTTCCAGTTAATATGAAACCTGACGACCATGGAGATTGAGAAATCATACCAAGGGTTCCCAATATTTTTACAAATCAAGGAGCGGTGCAGCCACAGAGCCATAGCTGCTTCCTGCATACATCACAGCTTGTGAGGATTAGCAGGCATGACTTAATCTCTCACCCTGTCTAACATGGTTGTTGCTGCAATTGAGAGGAGATGAAAGATAGAAATTGTTATGTGCCTATGCATGGCATTGAAGTGAAGATTTAAGCAATGGCTGATGTCCATCTGAGCACAGGAGGGCTGTGTTGTTATTTTTTTTTAGATCTTCATAAAGACAGCAGGTCCAGATTGGGGTTTTTTTGTTTTTTTTTTGATTGTGACAAAGAGAGGGAAACACTGGACACATCAGCTGTATTAAATGACAGAGTGAAAGAAACATGTCACTTTAAGTGCCTCCCACCCACCCCAAACCTGCTTGTTTATGTATGTGAGCTCCTGGATGGCTGCGGATCAGGAAGAAAGAAAAAAAAATCCCATTTTATGCTCTTCCTGACAGGACCAGTTTCAGACCGCCCAGCTGAGCTCTGTCCCTCTGCTCTCTGTTATAACTCCATTACAAAGACTTAATTAAGTTTCCAGCCACTGCTCTGATACCACAAGCACGTTCACATTCACTCACAAAAAGGACTCAAGTCTGGGTCTTCTTTTTTTCAAACAGCACAACACCATTTTGATCCATGTAGATTCATCTGGATGTAAAAGATAGATTTGACTTTAACAGAATTGATTGTTGTTGTTGTTGTTGAATGTTTGCAGTTTCTTGACATGGCCAACAGGGGGCGCTGCACTCTAACTGATTAGTATACAGACATGAATAGGGACTATTTCAATGCTTTAAATGCCTATTTACTCTGACTCATCCTCCATGCAAGAAACATTTTTGATGATATTCTAATCTCTTTTTTTCTCCATCAAATTAACCAGAACTTTGAAATCATCCGCAGCCCAAGGACACATGAACCTCACTGGGAAAATATGAAAGTTTTTAGAAGGCCAGAGATGCTGTGGCATGTAACAAACAAGGCAGAATATGACATTCAGGTCAGCAATTCACAGGTAAGTACACATTTATCATACTTTAACAAGTTTTGATTTTTTTTTTTTTTCAGTTAAGTTAAGTAAACCTGTCTATGCACGTTACAGGTTAGTACACATGTTTTTATCTTTACAAAAAGGAGACTTAAGCATTAAACATTAACCTTTTTCGTGAGAACTTACTTAAACTATATTAAAGAGTGGTGGAAGAAGTTATCAGAGCTTGTACTTATAAGTAAAAGTAGCTATACAACAATTTAGAAATACATTGTTCCAAATAAAAGTCATGAAATCAAATGTTTAGGTTACTTCAAGTCTCTAAAGAGTACAAAAACTATTAGCATCAGACCATACCCAAAGTTCTCTTGCAGAACTTGCAGCACTTATAATTATTGATAAGCTGAATTTTGCTTCTGGTAAATTTCAGGCTAATGTTACCGCAAAGTAATCAAAGTTGTCTTGTTGTTGTTGTTGTTGGGATTTTTTTGTGCAAATCTAAGCTCCTAAAATTGTCTTTTGTTCTGTTTAATTGGAGAAATAAATCACTTTCCTTTGACTTTACACCCACCCAAACTCAAATGACACACACCAAATAAATATACAGTCATGGGATTTAGAATTTTTTTTTTTTTTTAATTATTAGACCATCCTTTTCTTTCATTTTAATGCCTGGTACAACTTTTTTTTTTTTTTTTTTACAAATATAATGATACCAACAAAAACAGCTCATAAGAGTTTAATTTAAGAGCTGATATCTAGCCATTTTCAATGGTTTTCTTGATAATAACCAAAATAATTTTCAAGAAAACCATGGAAAATGACTAGATATCAGCTCTCAAATTAAACTCTTATGAGCTATTTTTGTTGTTGTCGTTGTATTTGTCCAAACAAATGTACCTTTAGTTGTAGCAGGCATTAAAATTAACAAGAAATTGAAGAAAACAAGGGTGGTCTAATAATTTTTCCCATAACTGTATACAACTAAAGTAAAATTAAAAAAAAGAAAACAGGGAGGGAAGTGTATTCAAGGTGCTTTCTTCAAAGGTCGGATACACTGAGAATCAGCGATAAACTGCTAGTAAAATTAATGGAGTGGAGTAAAAACGCTCAAATATTCCCTCTGCTGCTCCCTCTAGAGTAGAAGCGTAAAGTCGCAGAATATGGAAACACTCCCGTAAAGTACAGCTAAGTGCAGCACTTGTGCAGGAACTTGACCATCAATGGCTCATGCAATTTAGTTGGACTGTTTGTTCATGCAGGAGGAGGAGGAGGAGAAGAAGGTGGGAGTGCGTAAAGTGTGCGCCTTGTTTGGAGTCATATTACGCACAGGCATGGAGAGCAGAGCCGTACCGGGGAGGGACTTTTACACATGTGGAAAACGAATAACTGTTGCGCCTTTGCTGCCTCTCTCTCTCCGCTCGGGGGGCCTTTCTGGGACGGCCAATCCTGCGTTTGCGGGAAAGACACCTGCATCATCTTGCAACTTTCCTAGAAGCTTTTTTATTTACAAAAGCTCTAGCCTGCAGATATTTTCGCTGGAGTTGTGATCATGTTAGGCAGCGGCAAATCAGCGTCCAGTAGTCCCAGAGAGCAGCGGAGGAAAGGGGCAGAGAAGCCGATGGATCCCATCAGGAGGCTCGGTAAGGAACGTTTAAGCTCCTTTCTGCAAACTTTCAAAGTTACCCATGTGCTGCAGCCTGAGATATTACTATTGTAAGGGCTTAAAATGTGAGGATATCTAGTTGTTTTTCCCGTTTCAGTACTTTAGTATCCCTGTGACTCTCTTCATGTATGAACTTGAGTGTACAGTGATTTTAATCCTATTTTCAGTAGGTAGTTAGAGTGGCATCTGGGTTCTTTCAATACTGATTAAGGGGATTTTACCATGGTTTATTTGTATTTTTGTTTCATTGATACCATTGCTTTAATAGTTATTTAAGCACCCTTTTAAAACAGATGTTAGGATTACTTGGTGTATAGATGAGAAGCTTTATCAGTCTCAAATAAACAGTATAAAATAGAAATATTACAGAGAGAGAGAAAGGTGCTACATCTAAAAAAACGCTAAAAGTGTGCATAAAAACTTGGTGAGACTATGTGTCTGTATATGCATTTGTTTTCTCATTCAGGACATTATTTACCAGGCCATGTGCTTGTGACCTGTTGCCTGGTTGTTCTCCAAGTAGTGTAATGGCTTATTTTAGCAGTTTGCTGGTAATCAGCAGATAATGACACATCAAGCTGTGTGTGTGTGTGTGTGTGTGTGTGTGTGGACTTGAACCTGACTGCACCACCACTGATGGGGACCTGTCTCGGTAGGCCCCTCCCAGTGGATAGAAAATAGCGTCCTGATATGCTCCTTGTGTTTTTTCTTAAATGTCCCTATCAGAGGCAGTTTCAGGAAATGTGCGTCTGACTCTGACCTCTCAGGTCGCTCTGATGCTAGCATGTTACGGACAGCTTGATCTCACAAACTAAAAATAAAAAGTTTAGATGGCGGATGTCACACTCTGGAACCTTATTAGTATCCTATATTGTTTATGTAACTTACCAACCGTGTGTGCTATTTCTCATTTCACAAAATTACGTGAAATGACCATGACTTCATAACACAGAATTACATGCTGGTGACACATCATTTTCACACATCTGTGTTACGAAGTCATGGTCATTTCATGCAATTTTGCGAAATCAGGTTGGTTCCTGAAGTGTGTGATGCAGTTCACCTCTCTCTACTGCCCCTATTGGTCAAATGTAACATTACACTTTGGGTCCCCACGTCACTAAAGTGTGTGTATTTGTTTATAAAGCTAATATATATAAAGGTTAGTCACTGTTAATTTTATCATATATATATACGTATATCAGCAGTGTTTGGTTAATGTAAATAATGTGTGAGCCAAGCCTCTCTAGTCTGGTTCAGTGACTAAGGATGCAGGTTTTGTAGGCATAGTGATTGTTTCAGTTATACTGATCACAGATTAGTTATACTGACTAAAGAGAGAGAGAGAGAGAGAGTGTGTGTGTGTGTGTGTGTGTGTGTGTGTGTGTGTGTGTGTGTGTGTGTGTGGGTGTACTTGAAGTGATCATGTGCTTATGAAGAGCTGAACTCACTCAGAGCCCACTGGTGTGATTCAGGCTCCCCACCGTTCCCATCGCAGCTCGCTGGCTCTCGTCCAGCTCCGTTCTGCTGCTGCCCCTTCACACGAGCCCTCTCAGTTCACGGACACACCCCGCCCCAAAATAGACACCTGCTGAGCAGCCACGGAGCACCTGTCAGAGTCTCAGAGAAGACACCGGATGTCTGGAAAACTGGACCACTGTTTTGACCAATTTATGCTATACAAATTTAAATTCTGCTTGCAGTCAATAATTGTGTAACACTCATGTTTCTTCATGGTTTTGGCAGTTTCACAATGTCAAGTTACCAGCATGACATCAAGATTTGAAAAGTTGTTTGTAAAATGAGACGTACCACCGAGAAACGATCATTCTCTAGTATCCAGAATTTCACAATAAAATACAGTAAACAGTATTTTTCCTCGACACTTTCTTGAAAAATCCAACAAGTAATCACTTTTACAATCAAAAATAACTTTACAAACACTGATTACCCATATAAGTTCTGGTAACATTGGGGGGTTTTTTGGCGTTCAGATAGCTAAAAATCCTGCTCTAATTATTAAATTTTCCACATTAGGTCCCTGATTTTCCATGTTCTCACAGCAGTGTGCGGCTCTGGTTTGTGGCTTTGACACAGCAGACTATGTTGAAACTCTGACACTATGCAGACACTTGTTTAAGCATTACTGATGTTTGAGTTTTGAAACCGTATCTCTGTGCCTGAAAACGTCATACGCAACTGTCAGCTCTATATTTGAGCGTCCGGCTAATAGTGAATAATGAAGCCAGTGAGGTCGCCCCACCCCCCACTGGACCCCGACCCCTTACCGCCATGTGTCGTCATAAATCAGTCAGGTGGCCTTCAGCTACCGTGTCTTTGCAGCTTTTTAATCCTCACTTAACGTCAGATGACAAAAACATTTAAAGAGTGGAATAAAGTTCAGAGGTTTTGCGTCATGTGGTGTCACGAGACAACTTGTTTGTTTAAAGATTTCTCTCTTACTGTAAGCCTTTGCCTACAGGTATTGTTCCTGTAAACCCAAAGTTTGTTATACTTTTGACATAATCTATGTTTGAATCTGACAAGTGCACACGTGGATAAATATATATTCTGCATCCCCTCGGGGCGGGTTGTGGATTTGGTTTCAGGGAGTCTGGCTTTGCTGCTGACTCTGGAGCTCTGCGGTGCTGAGATAGTGAAACACAGCAAATAGTTTATTGTGAGAACAAACACAAACATAATCCATAATTTTGTAGGTTTGGGATTGTATTGAAATTGCTACAAGTATGATACAGGAAGTAGATCTCAGTGTTCACCAAAGTGACCAATAATCAGTGTAACCGCCCCGTAATCTGGCTCTGCTCCAACATTTAATGGGTTCTTTCTTGGCCTGTGCTGCACACTCCCACCAAGTTTCATGATCAGGCCAGTGTTGTGTTTTTTCCGTAATCCTGCTGACAGACAGACAAATTTACAGGGCAGAGGTAGTTATGCGTTCACTTCTCTCTTGGGTCTCAAAGACCACACAGTTAAAAACAATGGATTTTAACATCAGCTGTGATTGTTGTAAACCGTTAACAGTATATTCTCCAAAATCCCAAACTGTCTATCTGAAAGTCTATCTGAAAATCTGTTCTCATGTTTTTAGTCTGGAGTTTTCCCATAAGAAAAGGTTTGTCCGTTCATGTCCAAACATGCTGAAGAAATCAGAATGGATGCCTGCTGAGTCATACTGCTTTTGTGTCAAAGTTAGCCAACTTAAACACATCAAAATTCAAAAGTTTTGATAATTTATTAGATTAGAATAAAATTGTATTATTAGATTAGATTAGATTCAATGTTTGCAGTACAAGTACTGAGAGAAAATACAGTTTAGCATCCAACCAGAAATTCAAAAAAGCTGAAAAATGTAGAATTTAAATAAATACTTAGAACATGTAATGAACAGTTAGGTATATGCATACACTAGATATATACAGTATTAAAATATCAACAGTGGTAAGGACATGCTAAGATAGGTATTGCACTGTTTCCGATCAGACGCCTTTTAGAGGAGCCCTTGTCCTAGGCCTACACCTGGTCACTAACCCAATTCAAGTAATATTCAAATAGTTTCCAGCAGATATCAATGTTCAAAGTGTATGTGCTGGATGGTGTGCGTACCTTATAAAAAGTTATGGAGTTGCAGACGTTGTAGTGGTCTGCATGTAATGTGCAAATTCTGTTATTCGCTATTACCATGCTAAGCGGAGATTTAGCTTAAAGACAATATATGAAACACAATAGTTATCAATCAATCTACACATTCCACAACACATCTAATAACCCTTACTCACATTATTCACATCCATCTGTTTGTGCTGCATGTAAACCTTTTCCCTCCTATATCTGTGTCTGTATATGTCTAACCATGTTGAATAATTAAGTTTCTTTTTCTTAAAATAACTATTTCTGTCTCTTTTTATATCTCAAAGTACATCCATGTATTACCCAATTTACACTTTGTATATTAACACTACGCAAGAGTATTACACCTCATTGTACATCCCACTTCCACACATAACCTCATTTGGCCATAATTGAAAAATCTAGTTAATCTCCCACTATACGAATACATACTTCCTACGGTCACTGAGTTGAAATAACATCAATTACCCTTTTCTGTCTATTTTAATTACTAACATTACAATACCTCACAGTTTCTTATATTACTGTGTTTAAAATCCTGACTTAAGATAACAGACCAACCAATCATCAGTGGCATCATACAAAAGTAACACAAAGCTTCTATAGTGTATTCTTTACAAGATAAATCGTGCCTCCAACAGTAGGCTGCATACAGTGGCTGCATAAAGTACTGATACAATATATACAGATAAAAAACAAGTCCCGCCTCTGGCTGGGCAGATAGCCAATCATGATGTAAGATAATGGGGTGGCTAATTAGCTTTGAGAGGTGACCGGTAAGTATAGCAAATACTGCAGATAGTGTACGTGCAAGTTGTGCTAATAGTAAATATCATATAGAGAGTAACAGCTGGAGGTGTGATAATAATAGGCCTAGATGTGGTGTGTATAGACAGTAGTATATATGCATATGCAATAGGTCAGTATGTACAGTATGAGCTGTAATATAATCATATAATCATGATGCTCACTTTCCACTCTCACACAGTCTGCTTTACTAATAAATATATATGAATCTGCCAACCTCAGAAATCCCAACAACTAAAGATGTTTGAGTTCCAGATAAACAAGACCCAGGCCTTGAGTCAGGACATGTTTTTGTTTGTTATGCATATTCACTTTTGCCCATAAAGTTGGAATAATTTTGTTTTCAGACACAATCCTCTGTTAATAGTGGTTTCATTTTCATTTTGATATGTTTAGAAGAGATGGAAGAGGTAAAAAAATATTTTATTCCCACTTTATGGGCGACAATGTTTATGTTTTTACAAGATAACTGTCCTTTTTTCTCTAGATAATAAAGTTGTGATAGCTGAACAGAATCAGTCTGTTCGCTGCAAGCAACAATTTCTTCCTGGCTGTGTTAATGGAGTCCACACTGTGTGGTCACATCCGTATTAATGAGTAAATTAATGAATTCATTATGAACGCTGCTTATTTTCAGCTGAATACAAAGAGGAGCTGCGTTGCTTTCATGTTCTACTGGGTGCTATCCAACAAAAAAAACATTTGGCAGTAATTCTGCATTTGTTTCTAATCCTGAATGTGTTGTCACATCAGGCGATGCTGCTGAGACTCACAGCTCCAAAGTGCATTCGTGTCTTCTGTCAGGCTTTCTTCAGATCACCTTTTAACTACAGATATCATAATTTTTCATCAAAGGCTGGACATTTTATGAAGAGATGCCCTACTTGCTGTCTCATGTGGACAGCTGTTTGACTCAATTAAGAAAGTTTAATTGATCGGTCGGCCGTATCGTATCAACAGCACCTCAACTAGTCTATCTTTATGTAGTGTAGAATCCTTGCTAGCTGGCTCTCGTGACAGTTGTTATGCTGAGAGAAACGTGAACCGTGTCCCAGGAGGAGCTGGTATGTGGGCCTGAGTGAAGAGAACTCATGCAGACACAATCTATTACTGACCAGCTGATTTGGTTATTTTCTTTCAGTTCCAAAGCACTCCCGCTGCTCACAGGTCAGCACACCCTCAGAGAAATATTTCACATGGGATTGAATTGAATGTTTGTTTGTTTTTCCACATCTGATCCAGCAGTGCTGCTTTCTTCTTTCAGCCAACTGTCCCTACCTTACAAGTTCGTAGCTCTCTCTTGGTCTGTCGGTGGGCTGCTCCACCACTTTCAGACAGTGACGGCCTCAAGAGGATAAACCCTTAAGACTTTCATAACTGCCTGACTATTCCTCTGTGAATTACACTACCGCTCAAAAGTTTGGAGTCACCCAGGAAATGTCAGTGTTGTTTTCCATGTAAACAAACTGTGTTATTCATAAAATAAATTACAAAATGAATCAAAAAAATATAGTAAAGACATTGACAAGGGTGGAAATAATCATTTTAACGTGTACAAATCTCCGACTTTAACCTCTAGATACTCAACCAGCCTAAGGAAGGATCATTTTATTGCATCTCAAATCAACACAAAACAGTTTTCATCTGTGCTAACATAGTGCTCCAAGTGTTTTAATGATCAGTCAGCCTTTCAACACTATAAACGTGGATTAACTCAATGTGCCACTGGAAAACAGGAGTGATGGTTGTTGACAATTTATAATAGTTATTCCATAAGAAAATCAGCCGTTTCCAACTTTAATAGTCATTTACCACATTAACAATGTCTAGACTGCATGTCTGTTATTTTAATTTAAAAATTGTGCTTTTCTTTGAAAAATAAGGACATTTCTAAGTGACCCCAAACCTTTGAGTGGTAGTGTATATCGATTTACACCAGAATGGATTGGCACCATCTTTTGTACAGACATCTGTGGTTCCCAGAATCCTTCTGACCTTTTGTGGTTGAATAGTCTTTTTTTTTGCACAAGAAGGGCGCTAACTAAGTGACAAGATCTGTTTGAATTCACTAAAGGCAGAGGAATGGCACATCAGGGCCCTTTCTTATCTCCTTTAGTGCAGGATACACTGGATCATCCTTTACAAATCAACACATCATGCATATCTTGCATGAATTTATTATGAATTATTTGCGTAAAATCATACTCATGATTCATGTCAGTAAATATGAGTGGACAGGAGGGTGACCAATGAAAAACCATTGTTAATGTGACAACCGTTTTGTTTCACTTTTTTGTCTGATAGCCTATATTCCTTTTATTTATTTCAATCAAACCATTGGAAATGAATCTTGCAGTTTCATCATGGCAGACTCACATCAATAACAGTCTCTTCACTGACTTTCCTAAAGGCTTTACCTTGACCTTGACAAGGAAAAGTAGTGATGAAAAGACGTAATATTTGACTATTTGACTGCAGCTCAACTGACTGATAGATGTTTGATGTCATGAAATTTGGTACACACATTCATGTCCTACACAGGATGAATCTTTATCACTTTGGAGATAAATTAGCTTTCAATATAACGTCATTATTAGAGTGGGAAAATGTTGGTTTATGACCATATACCTGCAAACCTAATGGCATTGGCATCAGTGTGTTTATGTCAAATAAGCAATTGTTAGCAAGAAAATATGTGATAAACAATATTTTAATTATGGTAATTAGACCTGGGAAACACCGGCATGTTAACATTGTCACTTTGAGCATGTTAGGATATTGATGTTAGCAATGTGCTCAAAACATGGCTAGTCATAGAGCTGCTAGTGTGGCTAAAATTTAATCTTTCACCATTACCAGGTTCATTTTTTTATGTTTATTACAGAATAACTTTAAAACTAATGACATCCCCATCATCCTCAGCTATACTTTATGCTTATTTTACGACGTTATTGTGCTAAATTGAGATGGTGAACACGATAAATGTTACATGTGTTTAGCATCAGAGTGTTAGCATTCTGAGACTAGCATTTAGCTCAAAGCACTGCTTTGCTGTGGGTGGGAGCTGGCATGGTTTTACTCTAACTTTCTTTCCTCTCTAACGTTGCCAATTCTGCTGCTTCTTGAATTTCTGTGCTGTGTTGAATTGTTTGCATTAGTATACATTAGCGTGGTTGCTAGCCCTTCGGCATGCGGGGCTTTGACCAACTGATAAAGAGCATGTCAACCAGATTTTCTGCAGGAGACGCTGAAAAGAAAACTCGATTGAGCTCTCCAGCCTGAAGAATCATCCCTCCATTTACAGCTTTATAAAGAGGCTTTCATTAGTCTGTAGTGTATCAAAATGTGAATGTGCTTCTGTTTACACACACTGTGGGTTGGCCAACACTTTCAGGCTTGTGCTCACTTGTTCTGCCGCCGTTAAATATTAAAACGATGCAGGTAGGAAAGCAAGAATGTGGATGTGGCTGGAGAGGCAATGATAAAAGGTGAAGCGGTGGGTTGAGACAGATGCAGTTAAGGCTGTTTGGGCAGCTTAGTGTGGTCAATGACCTGCAGTTAATCAGGTCCATGTGCTCTGCTTGTGGGAATGCCTTGCATGTGGTAACAGCTTGGAAAAACAGGCTTGGTTGTTATGGATGGAGGGCTGGTAGGGGGACTTCTTTGTGTTCGACCCTGATGGGGAGAGATCCTCGCCTGCGCCCACTTTGTTTCTCGTCGGGGGGAGGGAGATGAGAGCGGTTTCTGTTGTGCTGTAGCTTTGTGGGCCCTCTGAGGAGCTTTGCCAGCCATTTGGCTCTGACAGTATGAGCACTGTGATTTAAGGGAAAGGAACTGTGCAGAGGAATATTTAGGGGTGAGCAGAAGAGACTAACACCAAAGAATAACTTGACAAGAGTGAGATTTTGCTTCGACTTTTCCTCTGAAAAAGACTTACTGAGAGGCCCCATTCTTCCCTGCAAAAGAAGCAGTGAGGCAAAGTTAAATGTGCTTAATTAACACTGGTACTGTAAAGCTGCATGATTTTGTCATAATAGGTTACAAGGTGGTTTTGGTCTAAATTAAATTGTCAGTTAATTGTAGCGGTAAATGTACATTTGCATTACAAGAAACCTTTGAACACTCCTTTTCATTACAGTTACTTGAAAGTTCCTAGTAAAAATTTGTCTTTGAGCCTTCAAATCGTTACCCATTACCAGTGGTGGAATGTAACTAACTACATTGCCCAAGTAATACTTAAATACAATTTTGATTTACCTGTACTTTATTGTATCCATTTTATGTAACTTTATACTTCGACTCCACTACATTTTAAAGCAAATATTATACTTTTTACTCCATTACATTTAGCCAACAGCTAAAATTTAACATGAAAAACATGATAAATTTAAAATGATTAGACTTTTTTTTTTTTAAATCAAACCTCATAGTAGTTAAAATTTGCCCTACCTTGAGAAAAATAAAACCCTTCTTAAATAAATGCATCAATATTAATAATATAATAATATATTTAGAACACATAAAACAATCTGAGTGGGTCCATTCTGCATTACGAGTACTTTTACTTTAATACATTAAGTACATTTTGTTGCTAATGCTTTCGTACTTTTACTTCAGTAAGTTTTGAATGCAGGACTTTTACTTGTAATAGAGTAATTTCACAGTGTGGTATTAGTACTTTTACTTAAGTTAAGGATCTGAATATTTCTTCCTCCACACCAGACACCACTCCAAAATACATGATTGTTGAAATATTCACAGAGTAAATTTTGCTCCAGGAGTCTGTGTGTGTGTCGTGTTTGAACTATTGTGTAAACATTCCTTTGCATGATCAACTTCAACTCTGCACTCCAAATTCATCCTAAACTTTAGACTGTAGCTGCAGCCAACAATTTTATTCATTCTCTATTATTCTTCCATCTATGTTGTTTGATTAACCATCTAAATGTTTGGTCTATAAAACGTCAGAGCAAATCAAACATGCCCGTCATGACAGTCCAAAGCTCAGATATATTCAGATTACAATGATATAAAAAGGAAAAAAAAAACAGTTGAGAAGCACGATGATTAATCAGTTCTCAATCACTGCTGATTAATTCTCTGTTGATTGTCTAATAGATTATGTGTCTGATCGTGTCAGCTCGGCTTTAGTCCTTATTTAATTAAGATGTAATCAAAACCAGCTCATGTAAAAAAAGGCCTTGTGCTTGCAAAATGTTTCTTGTGCAAACTTTTGGCTCTGTGATTGATCATAAAACTTTTTTTTTTTTTACAAGATATAGCACATGATTCAAACAACAGTTACTTGTTCTCCTCTCTGTGTTCCCGTGATACCACATGACTTGGCTTTAACTTAACCCAACTTTAACCTGTATGATGTCTAAAGATCCCTTCGGCTTTCATCTTTTTTTTTTCCTTGTGCCCCGATCCTTTTAGTGCTGACAACAAATAATAACACTTGCCTCCATTCTGAGGCTCTGCTTTTTTTCTTTTAGCTTCTTGATCGAATTTCCATATGATGGTAATAGCAAGGGAGAACTACTATCTGCTGGCCTGCCACTGCTCCAAGAGAGACATAAATCTACAAATTATCATGGCTGGTCACATTCATAGACCTGAAGAAAACACACAGAGTAACATTGCTTTGTCAAAACATTAAGTCACTTTTTAAGACAAGCTTCACTCAGCACATCAAAACCTTAAGCACAGGTCAATTCCTCCGAGGTTTGTATATGAAACAGCCTGTAGTTGTTTAAGGTATAAGCAGAAATGTGTTGACTGTATATGTGAGGTTGGCTCAGACTGTATTTAACAATTGAAAAGTGAAGCTCATGTGTTTTAGTTCCTTAAATCTTCATTCTTTCTAATGGCCAGCAGGGGGCAACTCCACTGGTTGCAAAAGGAAGTCTCATTGTATAGAAGTCTATGAGGAAATTGCCCTACTTGTTCTTTGATTTATTGACTCAGTCATTTCTTTCTGATAGTTTTCTGTTTGGATTATGGTCTCAAGTGCTTATCTCAAGTGTCAATACACAATGATGTTTATTAAGTAAATTAGGGTCCCATTTAGAGTAAAATGTACAATAAAGTGACTATGGTTTGCCTTAGCAAACACAGTCAATGTTGTCTTTTTTCATCACTGTGACCCCTGGTGTTGTTACAGACAGGAGCATACTTTGGCTGATGACCAAATACCTGCAACACTAATGACAATCCCATCAGCCTCAGCTGTTTATAATGCTAATTAATGAATTTCCCTCTGGGGAGCAATAAAGTTTTTCTGATTCTGATTAGCCAAATTTAAACTAAATCATGGCAAAACAATCTGCACTCACAATCTATCTCTCTTTTAAACATCAGCATCAGCATGGTTATTGTGAGCTTGTTGGTGTGACCACTTTAGCAGCATTGTTAACAATACAGACAGCACCAAAATATCAGGACATAACTACCAACTCCCTAGATAAATGATGTTATATTTAGGTTTTTGCACATTAAGCCTGCATATGATCACAAAACCAAGAAAAACTTTTTGCTGACACAGTGTCAAACTGAACCAGAGTTTATTTACACTTAAACTTGTTCTGCTTTCTGTTTGTTTGCTCCAGGGCTGCTGGACAATGAGGACGTACGAGCGATGATGCAGGGCTGCAGCATGGTGAAAGTTCGCTCTTCCAGGTGGCAGAAGAGCCGAAACCTGCGGCTGCTGGATGATGGACTAACAGTGTGGTGTGAATCCACCAAGAGCTCCCGCAAAGCCAAAGCCCAGCAGACATGTACGTGTTGCCAAAACCTGCCTTTGTTCGTGTGTGTGTGTGTGTGTGTGTGTGTGTGAGAGAGAGCTTCAGAAGGGATTTCAAGGTGGAAAAGAGGCAAAGGACCAAGAGTTAGCTCTAAGAAGTGATGAGGGTTAAGGAGGAGAAGGAGCCCCGATAGTGAGAGCGTTCATGAATAAAAATTGTTCTTCAGAGAGGGAACTTATCAGATTAGAGGAAAAGGGTTTTGCCTGGAAGGAAATTTATCCACGGGGAAGTAACACAGAGACAGAGAAGCAGGCCTTCCACCAGCACAGACTGGGATGTGAGTCAGAGGCCATTGTTCAGAGTTGTTGAGCTCTTTTATCTTGGCTCTATCTCAAACCCTCGCCTTACCTTATTAAAGGGGCTGTTTGTTTCTGTGGTGAGTGAGGAGGCTAATCATGGCCCCTGCAATCTGGATAAACAATAATTATGTGTAATTTATGCACCGATTTATAAGCCTGGACTCGGGAAGACTCAGGTCCAGCTTGTGTAAAGTTACAGATCAGAAGGCGGAGCAGCTGTGAGCTCACTGATAACATCAGTTACCACAAACTAATCCTGATTTTGGGAAGGTAATATTTCATCTCAAGGATGTAGGTTTGGTTTCAGAATAATATACAATTAATAGAATTTCAAAAAATGTGTATAATCTAGAAATAAAAAATAAAAAAAATAATACATTCTGACTGGCTAAATTGGCCATAATGCTTTACATAATCATGTAAAACCACCTGAATTGCTGCACTAACCCAATAATCTGATTGAAGCCTGATACTTCTTTGAAGAATATTGATATTATATAATATTAAAAAGTCAAACTATAGTTCCAGGGTGAACAGTGAACAATCAAAGGGGACATATATACTTAGTTTCAGGTTCATAATAGTAGTTTAGATTTAAAAACACACACATTTAAACTCAATAAATGTTGTATTTCTGTCTTTACTACACAGAGCAATGTCCTGTTTATTGGATCACCTTTGATTGGATAATTACTGTAAAAAATCTTAGAATAAGCTCCATTGATCAAGTATGCATGCACATACAAGGAATTTAGCTAAGAAACAGCTAAATAAATTTCACAATGTCCAGGTTTCTTAGAATGATCCACCAGCCTCATTTGCATTTTAAAAAAAACATTTTTTAAACATTTTTAATTATCCAGGTTGTGCCAAGGCAAGGCAAGGCAAGTTTATTTATATAGCACAATTCAACACAAGGTAATTCAAAGTGCTTTACATAAACATTAAAAACAGCAAGACACAATTGAAAAGAGTAAAAACAGTCAATTAAAACAGGGAAATGGAAATAAAAATACAAATCAGATAAAATAGGATACAGCAGGATAAGAAAATAGATAAAATAATAAAAAGCACAAGTCAAACATTGCATAGTTAAAAAGTAAGGGCAGGAGAGTACAGCAGATAAGTGTTAAAGGTAAGAGTACACTGCAGTAAACAATAGTGTTTTTAGTCCTGATTTAAAGGAGCTGACCGTAGTAGGTAGTTTGTTCCACAGGTGAGGAGCAGAATAACTGAAAGCTGGCAAACATTTCTTCAAACTTAAACATCTTTGAAAAGTAAAACTATCGACATAGCTGGATAGAAATAAGTAGAAAAAAGTTGTTGTTTTTTGGGTGAACTGACCCTTTAAAAATCCATCCACTGGTTGATTGGGGGGCTGTGCCAAAGTGGATCTGACGTCTGGTAATAAGGCTTCTTCTGTGGTTACAACCCGAATCTGTGGTTACTCAGAAGAAGCCTAGCAGTGAGCGTTGCAATAAAGGGGAACATAAAAGGGGAAACACAAAACTGTATCAACTGCAAAGACATAATCTCAGTAAATAAGTATGGAAACAAGAACTTGATGCACAAAAACATTATTTAAACTACCTGTCATGAAATGGCACACTGGTTCTATGTTACACCTTGGGCTTAATTTACAGAAAAACAACCAGCTGGATGCGTCAGTCAGAAACGTTACATGTGATTCAGATGTTAATCATAAACAAACTCTATAAATGCTGAGAAGCTGGAGGGTAACAGCTCTTTTCAAGTCAGCAGAGGCATTTCACCTGCTGCATATTGACACAGAAAGGTATTCAAACAAGAGATTGAACTCTGTAGAGAATGCCAAAGTGCAGGGAGATTGTGCAACCTTAAATGTTTGTTTTTTTTTACTCTTTTGGAGATAAATCTTGGAATAAAAGTTTACTGCTGGGGTGTTGGAAAGCATATGAATCTCTCTCAGCCTCTTTTATTTTCTTGCTTGTTCCTTGACCTTTAGCTCTCCCACCTCTCCTCTGTTTGTGCTGTCCATCCTGATGCTAACCCCCCTCACAGAGACAGACAGGGTGGGCGGGCAGGTTTGTGGGTCAGCGGGTGGTGAAGGCCGTCTTGATTGTGCTTCAGCGGCTCCAGAAATAGCCGGCCAAGTGGTCGAGTTGCAGCTTGTAACACTCCTCACAATGATGACAACGAGCGGTGTGAGGACAGGGTGGCCCCTTCAGTGCACAGATACTGACAGTGCTGCACTGGCAGGCTAATTGGGGCCATATCTGTGTGTGTTTGTGCGAATCCAAGATGAAAGATTGGCTCGGTTCCTCTTTTCCGAGCTCCAGGCGGTTCTCCAGGTCCAATGTGATCTGGCGCCTGCAGTTCAGCACTGAGTCTGATGCTCAAAAGCACTTGGCATAGCAGACAACACTTAACGCTTCTGCTGCTCCTTTCTAAACCACACACACACATTCATGCCACTTTTACCATGTCTCTGGGATAACCACAGAGGAGGAATGTGGAGTAATTTTGAAGAGGTGGACAGCAGAGGCTTCATGACCTCCAGCAGGAGAATGAGGCTATTGTCAGGGCAGACACTGCTTATTACTCAACCGAGTGATCACCACACAGCAGGCGTCCCAGTGCACAAATAGACGAGCTCCTGTGCTGAATAAAGTTGTTGTGCTGGGATCAGCTAGTAGCCAGTTGTATGTGCGTGTGTGTTTGGCTGTCTTTTCTGGGCTGAAAGTGTTTCCCAGATCACCAGAGCTCTTCAAGCACAACATAAACAGATCATGTAAATCTTGACCTTTCAGTCCTCTGACTTCTCCAAGAAAATCATGCAAACATAGAAAAGTGCAGCATGTCTACAGGGATGCACCATCACCTGTCAAATGTTCCACTTTTCCTGCAAACTATCTGACGTTTATTACACGTAGCAGCACTCAGATGTGTACAGACATCCATGGTTCTCACACAGTTAAAGGTGCCCTGTGGAGTTTTACTTGTAAACAAACAAAGTTAGGTTTACATTTGTTGTTACTCATCAAAACACACACTGTGTGTCCTCGAAGCCTGAGAAATGTGTTGAATGCATTTCTTTCCTCACAAAATATATTGTTGTTGTTTGTTGGCTCATAGCTTCTCTTCTTTGTACATAATGGAAGCCAAATGAATTGTCAGAATTGTGTGAAACAAAATCCCCCTTGTAAAAACTTTTGTAGCTCTAACCGTGATCAAAAACTCCACAGGCTACATTTAATACTAAAAAACCTTGATGATTCCTTAACTTTCACGTAGAGCCATTATCAGCTCAGAATTGAAACTTTGGTTGAGGGCTGCAACAAACAATTACTGGTTAATTTTATCAAATAATTTACAGATTATTTTCTTAATTGATCGATCATTTAGTCTATAAAATGTACTGAAAAATACCCAATTACCTGTTTCTCAGAGCCCAAAGAGATATCATTAAATAGCTTACTTTTTCAGTCCAAAACCAACAAACATATTTTATATTCTATACTTTCAGATAAAAACAAGCATATATAGTTTGTCTTTGTTGCTTTAAAAAATGAATGAAACGATTAATAGATGACAAAATAGTAGCCGTATAATTCTCTTTCGCAGCTTTACTTTAGCATATAACCATAGACTGTATATAAATAATGGACGTAGTCACCGTGACGTCACCAATTGGTTTGTGGACTGCCTATTGGAAGCATCAAGTTCAGCGTTACACTCGTCGCCATCTTGTTTCCGATACGGAGAACAGACCATATTTGGACTGTGGAGGAGCGAGAGGGATCTGACGACACTGACTACACGCCTCTCTACACCTCAACCTGACTGATAGAAGCCGCTACTAATTCATGTTAGCGTTAACTGGAGCATTGACTGGGATGTTAGTTTTGGCTAGCAAAAAACAAAATGTATGTTACTTACCTCAGACAAATGAACAGCGACTCCTTGGAGTGTCAGTTAGTCCAACCAAACGCTGAACAAGACATTTTTACTGAACAAAATGTTAAAATAAACTGTCATTAAGTGAAAATACAGTGTGAAAGGGTCAAAGTTATGAGACCAAATCGGTAAATGTCCTCTTTTTATCTATATAACGTTATTTATAACTTTATTGACACGTTGCCGTGGATACGCATTGCTCTGCTTCTCTTCTGATGACGGCTCGCCCTGTTAGCCACCTGTCAATCAAAGGTAGCCACGCCCCAAATCATACGATTCTTTATCTTCTATTTTCTTCTAAATGGGGCCGTTATTAGAACTATTGACATCAAACTGTCTTGAAGAAGATTTTTTACTAGCAATTGATACCATAGTGTTGTCCTGAAAAAAAATTCTGAGGTAATAAATCAAGTCAGAAGTTTTCAAATTTTGCACTGAAATGAATGAGCAGATTTTTTTTGCAGCCAAACTTAGCACCCCCTGCTGGAAATTTCAGTAGAATACAGGCTTAAGGCACTTCCTGGTTTGCCTCCATGCTCAGGCACGGAGATTGACCCCTTGCTTATAACTAAATTCGTGTTAACTGTAATTTGTATTTAGCAATAATTAGCCAACATTATATGCTAACAAGCTCAGATTAGATGTCAGCATGGTAAACATGATACCTGCTTAGCATCTTAGCATCTAACATCTCCTGACTGTGGCAATATAAGCATGCTAATGTTAGCATGTAGCTTGCACAGCCTCACAACATGGCTGTAGACTCGTCTTTCTGCAGACTCAACTGCACAACACGCCCACTTCACTGCACAAAATACCTTCTGAGATAACGCCCTGAAGTCATTAATATATTTTAACCCAAGCCGTGCTCTTTTGCTAAACCTAGCAGAGCCTGAACAAAACCAAAGTGCGACCTTTTTAAGGGTGTATGGTAGGTGTGCCCTTTAGTCTTGTGCACCAGGAGATAGATCTACCTGTCTTTAGCCTTGCTTTTGATATATATCCTCTGAATGAAGCCCTCCAAATCATCCCATACAGTCACCATGCAGAGATAATAACTAGTTAGAAGGGCCTGCTCTCTGAGCACTTGCTGAAGATGCAGCTTTCACTTGTGTGTCAGTTTGTGTGCAGTAAGAGTCATAAAGCTGCAGGTTAAAATTATCCTGTTGAGAAGTCTGTAAAGTGCATATTATATTTTACAATCCTGTTGCTATGACACTCTCCTCGGAGGGATTTATGAGCGCCTAAAAGCACAAGACGTTTGACCTTCAACTCCCTCCTTGTGTCGTTGTGATCTTCTGGCAGAGCCGTGTTTACTCAGCAACACAATAACTTCTCTCTGCTTCTCCTCCACCAGTCGCAGTGACAGAAGTGGAGTGTGTGCGTGAGGGCTGCCAGTCGGAGGCGCTGAGACGGCTGATCGGGTCGGTGCCGGAGAACCAGTGCTTCACAGTGGTCTTCAGGGGGGCCAGGAAGAGCCTGGACCTGCTGTGCCCCTGCGAGGACGAAGCCCGGCGCTGGGTGCGAGGGCTCCGCACTCTTAAGGAGCACGTGGGCAACATGACTCAGAAGCAGAAACTGGACCAATATCCTGCCCAAATTTCTAATTTGCTCGAATAAATATAGTGTAGCTGAGGCAGCATTGCTATGGCGACTGATTCTGCTGTCACATGTGCCATCCCACGTCCACAGCATAGCTAAGGTGAGCAGTAATGACTAGATAAAGAAGACTTGTCTAAATATAGTCTATCACTGTTAGTTACAATCCCGCATAGCAGAGGATAAAATGACTTTAGGTGTCACACCATGTACAACATTTAAATCATCTCTGCTTCTCTTCATATATATTTTTAGTTTTGTGTAAATCATCAGGGCAATTATCTTGTTTATGCTATCTAATTATCTTGTTTATTATGTTTCATATCGGAGATGTTTATCTTAAACAGTGAAGTGTGTGTGTGTGTGTGTGTGTGTGTGTATGTGCGTGCTCCAGTTTGCACATGCAGGTGACAACAAACTATAATTACTCTCTTGCTGCTATCAACTCTTTTGTGCACTTACATTAAATTCTTATAATTTGGCAGATACTTCTGTCCAAGGGGATTTACAAAAATTGTTCATGAATATAACAAAAAGTAATTTATTTCCAAGTGGAAGCCAAAAATAAATTGAAAAATAACAACTAAGAGCCTGTTCACTGGTGTCTATAATCTTATTACAGTTAAATTAAACTTAAAAGAACATTTTATGCTAATTATCTCATTGATATATGCATTTTTGGTTTGTTTAGATGCTTTAATTGTAAAAAAAAAAACCACATTATTTTTGTCGCATTATGACTAGGGTGGAGTGTGACACAGGAGGATGTCCCGTCCCACTCCGACAAAAAACTTCTTCTGTGCCAATTCCCGAACAATAACTTCGGTCCCAACCCGTTCCTGTGTTAAGACACAAAATGCCTTTACTAAAGAACCCACAAACGTAAAGAAACTCATTGGCCAGGGATAGATCCCTGTTTCTAACACTGTCAGTGATGGTACTTACACTGTGTTCCAAATTATTATGCAAATTGCATTTAAGTGTCATAAAGATTACATTTTTTGTTTTTCAATTAAACTCATGGATGGTATTGTGTCTCAGGGCTCTTTGGATCACTGAAATCAATTTCAGACACCTGTGATAGTTAGTTTGCGAGGTGAGCCCAATTAAGGAAAAACTACTTAAGAAGGGCGTTCCACATTAATAAGCAGATGACCATTTCCAAGCAATATGAGAAAGAATAAGGATCTCTCTGCTGCCGAAAAGCGTGAAATAGTTCAATGCCTTGGACAAGGTATGAAAACTTTAGATATTTCGCGAAAACTTAATCGTGATCATCGTACTGTTAAGAGATTTGTGGCTAATTCAGAGCACACACGGGTTTGTGCAGATAAAGGCACAATGAGGAAGGTTTCTGCCAGACAAAAACATCGGATTAAGAGAACAGCTGCTAAAATGCCATTACAGAGTAGCAAACAGATATTTGAAGCTGCTGGTGCCTCTGGAGTCCCACGAACATCAAGGTGTAGCATCCTCCAGAGGCTTGCAGTTATGCGTTATTCTATCAGTTATTCTATTCGGCCACCCCTAACCAATGCTCACAAGCAGAAACGGCTGCAGTGGGCCCAGAAATATATGAAGACTAATTGTCAAACAGTCTTGTTCACTGATGAGTGCCGTGCAACCCTGGATAGTCCAGATGGATGGAGTGGTGGATGGTTGGTGGGCGGCCACCATGTCCCAACAAGGCTACGACGTCAGCAAGGAGGTGGCGAGGCATGTTTTGGGCCGAATCATGGGGAGAGAGCTGGTCGGCCCCTTTAGGGTCCCTGAAGGTGTGAAAATGACCTCTGAAAAGTATTTGGAGTTTCTGACTGACCACTTTCTCCCATGGTACAAAAAGAAGAACCGTGCTTTCCGTAACAAAATCATCTTCCTGCATGACAATGCACCATCTCATGCTGCAAGGAATACCTCTGCATCATTGGCTGCTATGGGCATAAAAGGAGAGAAACTCATGGTGTGGCCCCCATCCTTCCCTGATCTCAACCCTATTGAGAACCTTTGGAGCATCCTCAAGCAAAAGATCTATGAGGGTGGGAGGCAGTTCACATTCAAACAGCAGCTCTGGGAGGCTATTCTGACATCCTGCAAAGAAATTCAAGCACAAACTCTCCAAACACTCACAAGGTCAATGGATGCAAGAATTGTGAAGCTGCTATCAAATAAGGGGTCCTATGTTAAAATGTAACTTGACTTGTTAAGATGATTTTGATTGAAATAGCTTTTGATTTCAGTAAATATGACCTCCGAATGCTGGAAAATCCAAAAATGAGCATTTTCAGTTCTTAAAAACCTATAATTGAGAGCTTTGTCCAATCACATTACAATACATTAAACTAATGGTTGATGACTTAAATTATGCTGACTGTCATTTGCATCGACTATTTAGGAAAATCGGAGAAAAAACTCAGTTGCATAATAATTTGGAACACAGTGTATGTATATACATGGCTGCCCATAAAGTTGAAATAATTTAGTTTTCACACAATCCTTTGTTAATTATGGTTTAATTTACTAATTACATTTTGAGTAGATATACACTTTATCTGTCAAGAATAAATCACATTGTCACAATCATTTAATGGAAAGAGGAAAAAATATATATTTTATTCCAACTATATGAGCAACCGTGTATATAAAAACAGACCTATTGTTATTATGTGTCCAGTCCCAATCACATTTTTCGGGGATCCCAAAATGATTTCAGGTTGTAGTTTAGGGCTCAAACTTCAGGCTTGAGAGAAAAGACTTTCTCCCACCTAATGCATTTTATAGTATTAGATTGTTTCTATTATTTTGTCTACCCCTTTTATATCGAAGCGGGTAGGCTAAATTACATAAACAATATAATGCGTTTAACATGAGTGTTTAGGTTTCTGTCTGGTTTTATTCCTTAACCCTGTGCACTTGGATCCGAGGCTACCTGAAGCGAGCGGATCAGAACCAGGATGGCAAGATGAGCTACGACGAGGTCAAGCGGCTGCTCCAGATGATCAACATTGACCTGAGTGAGCAGTATGCCCGCTGTTTATTCAAGGTCAGGGTCATCATGTGTACACTGTGTGAGTTTTTAGCACCTGTAATATATCCAACAACCAGTAGGTGTTTCAAACCAAGCTCTTGAACAAGTAGACACCTTCAAATATCTAGGAAGTCAAATCAGCAGTGAAATGTCATATTACGATAGCTACAGCGGCATTTACCAAGCTGAATCCCATTTGAAAAAGTCAAGCCATCACAACCAAAGTCGCGTTTCCATTAGGGTAAAAAGTGGCTGCTGGGAAAGGTCAAATGACCGCTCACTCGTAAATCTCCCAGAGGGATTTATGAGACTGCAGGTGACATATGGTTTTCGATTGTCATGTAATCACTTAGCGACAGTTTTGACCATGACGTCACATACGCGACAGATTTAACACGAGAGACGCGCCAAAAGTAAACAATAAGGAAGGAGACGCAGAGATGGAAGGAGCAGAGCTTGCTGTGTTTCTTGTCGCTGTTTTCATGCACATGGCGACGATGATTATGGACGAGAGGAAACAAATGATAAAATGATTGTTCTGACTACTCACTACTTCGCCAGCTTTTAAAAATGGTGCGTGTTGTTGTGGCGTCAAGTACATCAGCAACCAGGCTTTTTTCAGGGGGAAAAAACGGCCCAGTCAAACGGCCGCTAGAGGCAGCTCACATTCAAATTAAGGGCATTTCGGCAAGGGAGACCCGCCTCATTCCGGGTATTCGACTATAGTGGAAACGCGTTCATGGAGGCCATTGTGATATCAACTATGACATATGGTTGTGAATCATGGACATTGGACGAGATAATGAAAGACGAGTGAATGCATTAGAAATGGGCTTTAAAAAGATCTTACTAATACTCTCATATATTGCAAGTTGGACGAATCTAACACTGTATAATGCGGTTGTATCCCTGACCATGGCAGCCTACATGTCAAAGTAATCTTCGGGCAATGGCCCACCAATGCTGCGTTCATTGGTGTATGAATTAATTCCCAATGGTGGCAGGTGGCACCATTCAGGATAGCCTCAGCCACCAGTATGAATGTGTGTGTGAACGGGTGAATGAGTGCAGTCTGTAGTGTAAAGCGCTTTGGATAAAATCGCTATATCAGTGCAGTCCATTTACCATTTACCATAATGCAACAAGAACTGCAGAAGATCGACCAAAATGGAAAGAACTGATGAAAAACACCATAGTGCACCTATGGCCACTTGGCTAGGGATTATGATGATGATGATGATGATGAAGATATCCTCGGTAAGAATATCTAAGCAGAGAGGGGCATAAAAATGTAGCGTTGGTGATATTTTTGCTGGTGTGTGTTTACTGTGACACCCTGGAGTTTCAGGTCTGTGTTCAATTACCAAGCCAGCGGCAAGCCAACCGCTAACCCCCCCCCCACATCTTTATCCGCTCCTTCTTTTCTTCACCATAACAAATCAAGAGCCAGTTATTTCTTTATTGTGGGGCATTACTGCCTGCTATGTCCCTCAGCTCTCTATTATAGCTGAATTGTTGGTTGTTATTCTCCTTCCCGATGCAATGTCCAATCCTGACCCTCCTCTGAGAATCATATTTTTAATGTAAGTGTACACAGCTGGGCTGGATTATTGCAGACATGCTTTCCCCCTCAGGGTATTTGCAACACTCCCAAAATAAAATCACACTGTGTTTGATATGTGTCTCTGCGTGTGTTCGGATGTCTTTTTTTAACTCTGCTCTGTCCCCTGTATCCCAGAGGTGTGACCGGTCCGGTGATGATCGTTTAGATCATATAGAGATCGAGGAGTTCTGCAGGGAGCTGCTGCGGCGGCCCGAGCTGGACGCCGTGTTCAGACACTATTCCAGTAATGGTTGTGTGCTCGCCACTGCTGAGCTGCGAGACTTCCTGGGAGACCAAGGAGAGGACGCATCGCTGAATCATGCTCAGAGCCTGATACTTACCTATGAGCTCAATGAGTGGGGTAGGTCCTGAAAGCAGTCATTAAAGGCTTTAAAGTAAGAACACTTTTTCATTTTCATATAAATAATAAATGTCCTGTTTGATACAAGGAGAAAATTGTTATTTACTGGCGCAAAACTATCTGCTTCACAATAATGGGCTGTACTTTACGTTTCCAGCAGTGAGAGAAGTTTGTTTTAAAGATAAACAAAGCAGTGAGCACAAGCAATGGTTGGAATAAAAAAAAGCAAAATTTCAACTACAAACTACAACTTTTTTAACAGAATATACAAGAAAAAAGGTGTCAGAATACTTTTATTTTTCTCATCTTATCACATGTTCATTGAGATAGAAAAAAGGCCAATAAGAGCATATTTATAAATAAATAAACCAAGTTAATAGAATGAGTGCTCTACGAAGGCAACCGGTGCATGTATGTGCATGAATGAATGAATGTGATTGTGATCATAAGCTTTAAGTCGTAACGTGCAAAAAACGTGTTGTTGCAAAAAAGTTGGGACAACAATAAAAAAAATAAAAATACCTTTATTTATATAGCACCTTTAAAAACAGCGTTCACAAGTGCTTTTACAGAAAAAGCATGGATAAAACTCCATGAAATAAGAAATAAGAATTAATATATATATATATATATATATATATATATATATATATATATATATATATATATATATGTACATGTACACATACAGACATATACACATATACATAGATATATATACACATACATACACACATACACACACATATATATATATATATATATATATATATATATATATATACAAATGTGTGTATATATTTACCAAAAAAAAGCAAAAGTTTCCCAGTTTGAGCATTAAATACCTTGTCTTTGTACTGTATTCAATGGTATGTAGGTCGCAAAAGATTTGTATATCATTGCATTGTGTTTTCAATACATATTTTACAGCATTTGGGAATCAGGTTGTCGATGGGGTGCAATGATTTCAACATTGTTTGGCTGCTGAGAGGCGTGCAGGGCAGAGGACAGCTTAATATGAATTATATGTCATAAAATTAAAAAAAGAAGTCAAGATTTTTAACTGTAAGAAACAGACAATGAGATTTAGTGTGCATGCACAATTAAGTTAAACTCTCAACAGTTTTGTGATAAATTTGCTAAAAGATACTTTGAATATTTTGTCATTTATTGCAGCTCAGAAGAATCAGTTCATGACCCAGAATGGTTTCACCATGTACATGCTGTCTCTGGAGAACGATGTGTTCAACCCTGACCATGGCAGAGTCTGCCAGGACATGAGCCGCCCTTTGGCCCACTACTTCATCTCCTCATCGCACAACACTTACCTTACCAAGGACCAGGTCACCAGCGCCAGCAGCACCGAGCCGTACATCAAGTATGCAGACAGAGACGAGTGAAACATCAGAACCACAGACCATACAGGGTCTGAGAAGTAAAGCCAATGTGGAAAGTGCCTGAAACCTGCATTCTTTCTAATGGCCAGCAGGAGGCGACTCCGCTGGTTTGAAAAAAAACAATTTAGATTGTAAAGAAGTCTATGAGAAAACAACCCTACTTCTCACATGATTTATTACCTCAGTGAACATTTTTCTAATAGATAGATTAAAATTGCTTTTCTATGGTTTGTTTTAAGGATAAACAGCAGTGAGCACAAAAAATTAGCCGCCATGGTTGTAAAAAAAAAAAGAAGCAAAATGTCAGCTACAAACTACAACTTTTTTAAAAGAATATACAAGAAAAAGGTGTCAGAATACTGAGATTTTTTTTCTCATCTCATCACGTCTCCACTGGTTGCAAAAGTAGTCAGATTGTATAGAAGTCTATGAGAAAACAACCCTACTTCTCACTTGATTTATTATCTCAGTGAACATTTTCCCAATAGATTCTCCCTTCTCTATCTATGGTACAACATAAAAAACAGGACATTGAATAAGAACATAAAACATAGAACAGAATAAACAGAATAACAGAATAAATACATCCTAACATAAAGTGCATGGATCAATAAGTTTATTGTCCCAATCACTGGTTTCAAATCTGTATTCTTTCATTGTATAGTTTATTGATAGCAGTGAAATAATAATTAGCTGCTACTATGAGCATTACTGGTCATATTTCTATTATTATTACCGCCATTTTTACCAATACTACTGCTATCATTATAATTCCATTGTCTTCACTGGTAATATTACAATTTTTTCCTCATATTTCTATTATTATTATTACTGATACTATTACCGATATTACTGCTGTTATTTTAATTATATTATATTAATTGCTTCTAGTATTAGTTATCAGATATTATTATATTTAATAAATACAATTTATTTTTATTATTATTATTATTATGTTTTAGTGCTATTATTGTTGTTGCATCTCTGTCTCACTATCTCTCCCCTCTCACATTCAATATATTGTCATTTTATTATATTTATCTGTTCTGTACAAACAGAATCTATTCCATGTCTGTTCTCTGTTGTTCTCCTTGAGGTTTCTTCCATTTTTCCCCTTTTAAAAGATTTGTTTTGGACTATTTTCTTATCCAGTGCAAAGGTCAAAGGGCAGAGGAGTCGTATGCTGTACAGATTTTAAAGCCCTCTGAGGCAAATTAGTGATTTTGGACTATATATAAATAATTTACTTTTACTTCCCATTTAGAGTAAAAGAGGATGATAAAGTAGATAAATTAGTCTACAGTGTGGACATTTAAATACATGTGAATTGCAAAGTGTCCTCTGGTTCTTCTCAGTCAGATCCATCCTCTTGTTCAGATGTGGATTTAAACTCAAGGCTTCAAAACGATAGTGTTCAAACAAATGGGTGACGTCACAGTGGCTACGTCCAGATCTTTTATTCAGTTTATGATCAAAACCTATTTACAGGAGATGTTGATGTTGTTGGTGTGAGATGAAGCGTGTCTTTCGCTGACAGGGCTCTGAATCAGGGCTGCCGCTGTGTGGAGTTGGACTGCTGGGACGGAGATAAAGGCGAACCTGTCATCTACCACGGCCACACTCTCACCTCCAAAGTGCCTTTCAAGGAGGTCATCGAAACCATCGCCCAGTACGGCTTCAAGGTAAGAGGAACTTGATTTGCTGGTGTAAATCCTCAGCTATGACAGTACGCTCGCTGCTCCTCGTCACTCCTGATGGAATAAGTGAGCAGTCAGTCAGACTTTCACAGCCTGCTGCACTTCTTGTGGTTGCATGCTTGGCTCTGAGGCAACCCTGCGGTATTCTGGTTTGGACATACTATAGTATTACAGTGTTTATTACAGACCCTGCTTTGGCACTTATTGCATTATAATAGGGGATGACTAGGGATGGGCGCTTGGAAGAAACCTGCCAACTCGTGCATCTATAACATTAATATATATATAATAACATGCATACATGGGCAAAATAAAAGATATATACAGTACTATGCAAAAGCCTGTTTTGATCATGGAAGCTTTTATTTTGAAAGGAGGAAAAGAGTCTTCCTGTCAAATGTAAACGTCAAGGGGTTCAGTGTTATCTGTTTTAGCCCCCAAAGAGGCAGGTTCGTTTTCACAGTAAATTAAGTAAGAAAGTAAATCTTTCATATTTAAGTGTGTTTTGTGTTTAATAGAATAGAACTTTATTGTCATTGTACAAGACAACGAAATTTTGTTTGGAGCAGTCCTCCACCAGTTGCACAGTACAAAATATTGATATTTATATCAATATGGAGAATACATAAAACAAAACACAAAACACAACAAGACACAACTTTATCAACATTATCAACATTATCAACGCTGTATAATAATAAGTAACTTAGTAATTCATGCTAGCAAGGTTTGATACAGTAAGCTAGTTTTTCTCAAATGAATACTCAAACTGCCAACTGTAGCTTTATCCAACTTAATTCTCAGCTCATTCGCTTATTGACGTACGTCTGCACTGAGTGCTCGGCCGTGTTTCAGTTCAGTGAGTTCTGATCCACAGTCAGAGATAAAATTAAAATTAAAAATTACACAGATCGATTAAAATTCTTAACAACCATTAATTGATCATCGTGTTTCTTCCTGCAGGCCTCCCCATATCCTCTGATCCTCTCCTTGGAGAACCACTGTTCTGTGGAGCAGCAGGCTGTCATGGCCAAACACCTCCGCACCATCCTGGGCAGCAAACTGCTCACCAAGCCCCTCAGTGCCCAGCCGCTGAAGGATCTTCCTTCTCCTGAGGTACCACACACACACACACATACACAAACAGCTGGATTTTTTAAAGACCTCTGGCTGTCTGGTTTCCCTAATGAAGTAATTTGTTCCAACGACCTTCGCTGCAGGAGCTAAAAGGCCGTATTCTGGTGAAAGGGAAGAAGCAGATTCCTCACTTGAGCCAGCTGGGAAAGAATGGCAGCTGTGCCAGCTTCTCCTCCAGCTCTGAAGATGAACAAGGGAGCACCAATAAAAACACGCCAAAGAAGGATCCCGCAAAGGTCAGTTCAGGAGGACTTGTCATTAATCCCGAGATGCTGTTAAAGTGAACTTTTTCGATGATGGCCCCAATTTTCTTTTATGTTTGCATTTGCCCTTCCCAGGTCTGTTCTAAACTGAGCCCAGAGCTATCAGAGCTGGTGGTGTACTGCAGGAGCGTCCCCTTCCGAGGGTTTGAACATCCATCTAAAAAACTTCCAAATGAACTGTCCTCCTTCTCCGAAAGTGACGCCCTCAGGCTCATCAAAGACTCGGGTACAACAGTGGAAATAATTGCGTCTTGACATTACAGAGAGAAAGTCAAAAGGATTTTCTGATGTCGCTTTATTGCAGCTGATTCTACGCAAAATATAATCAGCCTCCAGTGTATCATGGCATGTGGTTCTCTTCTTTTCATTTGCAGGAAAGCTTTTTGTGAGACACAACAGCAGGCAGCTGAGCCGGATCTACCCCTCCGGCCAGCGCCTGCAATCATCCAACTATGATCCTCAGGAAATGTGGAACGGTGGCTGCCAGATGGGTTAGTACTCCAGTCTTGAAGCTTGGATGCTGTTCAGTTCTGATGGCAGCAAATTAAGGCAATTCATTTGGAAAACATTATGTGGTCAGTTAGTGCCAAAGAAATGTTGTACCGACTCTCATTTCTGCAAATTGCTGCGACAACACAACACATTGATGTGAGCAGCTTTTTACTGACTGACAGAATTCACTGATGCTGAAATTTTTACCGCACTTGTGTGACATGTTGCTCACTCCTCTCTCCGTGCTCTGCAGTGGCTCTGAACTTTCAGACCCCCGGGGAGCAGATGGACCTGAACCAAGGTCGCTTCCTCCCCAATGGGCGCTGTGGATACATTCTCAAACCAAGCTTCCTGTGCAGCTCTGCCTCCGAATTTAACCCTGAGAACACAGGAGGAGGCCCCGGTCACATCCCCACCCAGCTGACCATACGAGTGAGTGCTAACAAGATTTAAATCCATCTTTCATGTACTTTGTTTATTCAGGACAGTAATTTTTATATGTGTTTGGATTTTATTTACCCAGTAGTACATATGATCAACATATTCTATCCCGATATAAGTCAATTAATATCTCAATAACAATATACAGTCATGGAAAAACATATTAGACTGCCCTTCTTTTCTTCAATTTCTTGTTGATTTTAATACCTGGTCCAACTAAAGGTGCATTTGTTTGGACAAATATAATGATAACAACAAAAATAGCTCATAAGAGTTTAATTTAGGAGCTGATATCTAGCCATTTTCCATGGTTTTCTTGATAATAACCAAAATCATGATAATTTTTCCATGACTGTATGTATTTGCATTTTATTTGCCTAGTAGTACATATGACCAAAATATTCTATCTCGATATAGGTCGTTTCATATCTCAATGACAGTATATATAACAATATAGCACATTTTCTGTCAATTTTAATGAATAAATAGTCCATATGAAATTCCTCCTGTGTGAATTAAATTCTTGACAAATGGACACATTTGCACTTTGTGTTTTCTCCTTTTATTATGTTGATACATGTAGTATAGTTTGTCCAAAAATAGCGGGGAAAAAACATCATATCACGGGATGTCAAAAAATGATCCTCTCAAAAAAAGTCATACTATAGCATGTTGATTTTTGTCAAAATTGTCAACGGACTAATTACATTTTGCTTTTCAGATCATATCTGCACAGCAGCTGCCAAAAATCAAAACAGAGAAGGCCAGCTCCATCGTGGACCCGCAAGTGTGGGTGGAAATTCACGGCGTGGCGATCGATAATTCGAGAGGCAAAACCCACCGCATCGACAACAACGGCAAGTCTGAGGCGTCACGAATCGTAAAAAAGCATTTAAAGAGCCACCACAGAATCAACCCCTCTTAGCTGTAGCGCTTTTTATCAATCTAGATTGTTTTCGTGTGAGTTGATGTGTGTTGGAGATATCAGCCGTAAAGATGTCTTTACAGAAATAATGACCTGGATACTAGGGACTATTTTTTTCTGTCAAACTACACCCACCAACCGTATCACCACGCAGGCTTGCCTTTGATTTGAGGTGGGGGAAAAATCGATACAGCATAGTATCGCAATACTTTGCGTGCCAATATTATATCGATTCATGGCCGCCAAGTATCGATATTTAGCGTTCCGGCAGGCCATCAGTATTTTTATCTTTTTTTTAAAATTTTATATTCTTCTAAACTAGAAGATCTAGGGAATCTATTGTCACCATGTGCGTCAGGATGTCATTTCAGGAAGTTGTTGAAATAAGTTTGGCTTTTTTTTGTTTCATTCAAAGAAATTCAGAGCAGTGAAGCTTAAAGTTGAGAAAAGTTTGATAAAATGCTGCAGTTGTTGTCGTCCATACATGTTTGATATCAGTTCAGTTTGACTAAATACTTTGTTGGTCAGTCTGTGGGTTTGACTCTCATTGAAATGAAATGATGATGAGAAATGAAAAGACTGAAGTGAGATGTATAGACTGAGAATTTTCTCTTATTTGACAAAACAATTCTTGATTGACTTTAATTTCGTGGACACAAAATGCAGTTAAACAGTTAAATTGCAATATATTATATCGCAATACTCACCATATCGTAAAATGCTTAAAATCGCAGTAATATCGTATTGTGACTCAAGTTCTACATGAAACTGCTCACAACAAGGTCTGAAGAATATCTTCAGTAACCCGGTCATCAATTCTGGAAAGTGACATTTTTGTGTGACATTTAGTCCCATTATATTCAAGAGAAGGCAGACATCTGTCTGACTGATACCTCCAGCATTCTGCAAGTCACACCAAAACAATCTAGATTGATAAATAGCACTGCAGGTAAGAGGGAAATTAATGTGTATATTTTAATCAGGGGGAACTATCCCTTTAGTATTTAGGCATCTGTTTTAAGTAGATTCTGTATCTTTATTCAAACTTCATATTACTGTGAAGTGATGTTATGCTGAAATTATGTTTTTCCATTATTGTCTTATTTTCACCAGGTCACTGAACCGCTTTATTTGCACTATCTCTGTTTATATCTGACCACATTAGGCCTATATTATGCTTTCTGTATTTTTTCTATATTATATCTTTCATATACCATTTATACTATACTGTGTACATCTCTGCATGTATTTAAATATATTTATTCATTGATGTTCATACTACTATGTGCAACAATTTATTTAACCTATTTAACATGCTAAAATATATTTTTGCCAATGTGCAATATCTGTAAAATGCAAAGTACTTTTTAGGAAAACAAACAAACACAAAAATATATATTAATGATAAATGTCATATAGCAGAAATGTATGTGTATAATGTGTATATAATGTATGTATATGTCTTATTTATTATATTCTTATTCTGTCTTCTATATCTGTGTGTCTGTATCTTGAGCTGCTGTGACAGCTAAATTTCCCCACTGCAGGATAAATAAAGTTATATCTTATCTTATAATATTTAGTAATGATGTAAAATCAGGACGAAGTAGATGGCGGCATTAAGCAGCTCAGGTCTTTGAGACATTTCTGTAGGAGCCTTTCCTGCCCAACGTCATAATCAGTTTGTCTAAAATGTACAACATTGGAAGATGCACTCACTCACGGCTCTTGTGCGCCCTCTACAGGTTTTAACCCACGCTGGGACTGCACTCTGAGCTTCCAGCTGCAGGTCCCTGATCTGGCCCTGGTGCGGTTTGTAGTGGAGGACCACGATCACACCGCCAAGAACGACTTTGTGGGGCAGTTCACTCTACCTTTCAACAGCCTGCGAACAGGTGCTCATAAACACCCCCCTGTGCCTGTTGTAAAAATCCTCACTGTGGCATTTTTTAATAGTGTTCCTTCTTTCCTCTCAGGTTATCGACATGTTCATTTATTGAAGGCAGATGGATCCAGTCTGTCCCCCAGCACACTCTTCATCCATGTCAAAGTGAGCCGCAAAGGAGTTCCCATCAAAACTGTGTCTGAGCGTATGGCCATCGCCAAAGGCAAGGCATGACGAGCATCTGAACTAGATGGAAAGCTGCATTTTTCTGACAACAAAGGGCTTTGGAAAAAAAGGAGCTCTGAATGTGAGCAGAGAGCTGCTGCCGGTTGCTGCCAGTCGCTCTCCCAGTCCAGACCTCAAGTGGTCCAATTTACACCGAGAACACGACAGAAAAGATGTCGTTTATCAGAGATGAAGAAATGCACCGGCTCTTAGCAAATGAATCACCTCAGCCTGGGTAATGAGTCCATGTTACACTGTGGGAGTATCCGGTCTCGTCGGTGCTGAGTGCTCTGAGGAGAGCGGCTCATGAAATACATCGATATGGGACTTGTTACAAAATAAATTTTAATGTTAGCTCTCATGTGTAGGAGGTTTTCTCATAATCTGTTGTACGATCCTTTTGTATTTTAGATTTCAGTTAACATTTTTACGCCTAAATATTTGACTTAAGGATAGTTTAACAAGAAATACTTAATACTTACTTAACTGAGGTGTCTCACAAGTGCTATAAGTGATAAATATGACTTTTATTAACTGTGATGTTATAATATTTCAGTGTTTGACGAAAGTTGTTTTTGTCCATGAAGGTTGAAATTGTTTATTCAGTTTGTCTTACTTGATACTCCACATACTTGGCACTTTTTAATTTTAATGACAACTTACAAATGAACTTGAAGCAAAGACAGTATTAACTTAACTTTCTTAAAAAATGTCACTTGTTGTATTTGCCTCAGCATCATTTCACACAAAATAAGTGTTTATGTGTTTGACTTTTGTTACGTGCTTTTCTATTAACCAGTTCTCATCCTGACAGTTTAAGATTAAGAAAATTGTGGTTAAACACTAATTGCAACAATCTAACCACCACTTACTGTAGGCTACAGTGAATCATTTAATACTCTTATAAGGAGCTGCTCTGATAATAAAACGTTGCAGTAATAAAAGGTGCTGAACGTGGATTAGTGTAATTACAGTGTATGTGACCGGGATAGGTTTCAATAGCATGCAACAAATGATGACTTTGCAGTGTTGAAGCGTAAAGCTTCTGTTGTGTGAATGGAAGTTGATATTATGTATGCAAGAGAAAATGCTGTTTTGATAAAATCACTAATAACACGCCACTGTGTTTTTTGTTTTTTTTGCATATTCTGTCAAAAAAGTATTTGTGTGTGTGTGTGTGTGTACCTGGTGTGTGTGTGTGTGTGTGTGTGTGTGTGTGTGTTAGAGGGTTGTGTAGGATTTAGTATATGGATATGAATATGTCCACATCGCATTTGGTTTTTAATCCTTGTGTGCAGTGGTTGAAAGTAACTAAGTACATTTACTCAAGTACTGCACTTAAGTAGAATTTTGAAGTACTTGTGCTTTACTTTAGTATTTCCATTTTATGTAGCTTCATGCTTCTATTCACTACATTTTAAGGTTAATATTGTACTTTTTACTCCACTACATTAAGCTGACAGCTTTAGTTGCTTTTTACATGGGAATCAAGATACATTTGAAGAGATTAGATGTTGTTTTTTTAATTAAACCTCATAACAGTGTATTAATTAGTTAAATGAGTCCTATCCTGAGGAAATAAAAGCATCAATATAAATAATCTAATAATATATATACAATATATATATAACAATATGAGTGGGTCCATTCTGCATAACTAGTACTTTTACTTTGGATACTACAGTAGTATTAAAACAGTACAGTAGTGTTAAAAATAATAGCAGTCCATATGACTAACCAGATTAATCCAGGTTTTTAGTATATTTTTTATTGCTACATGGAAAACAAGGTACCAGTAGGTGCAGTAGATTCTCAGAAAACCAACAAGACCCAGCATTCATGATATGCACGCTCTTAAGGCTGTGGAATTGGGCAATTAGTTGAAAGGGGTGTGTTCAAAAATATAGCAGTGTCTGCCGTTGACTTTACAAACACAAAACTATTTTGTACAAACTTTTTTGTTTCTAGGATTTAGCAATCCTGTGAATCACTAAACTAATATTTAGTTGTATGACCACAGTTTTTTATAACTGCTTCACACCTGTGTGGCATGGAGTCAACCAACTTGTGGCACCTTTCAGCTGTTATTCCACTCCAAGATTCTTTAACAACATCCCACAATCCATTTACATTTCTTGGTTTTGCTTCAGAAACAGCATTTTTGATGTCACCCTACAAGTTCCCAATTGGATTAAACACCATAGTAGAAGAAACATGCCCATATCATGATGCTTGCACCACCATGCTTCACTGTCTTCACTGTGTATTGTGGCTTGAATTCAGAGTTTAGGGCTCGTCTCACAAACTGTCTGCGGCCCTTGGACCCAAAAAGAACAATTTTACTCTCATCAGTCCACAAAATGTTCCTCCATTTCTCTTTATGCCAGTTGATGTGTTCTTTGGCAAACTGTAACTTCTTCTGCACATGCCTTTTTTTTTTATCAGAGGGACTTTGCGGGGGATTCTTGTAAATAGATTAGCTTCACACAGACGTCTTCTAACTGTCACAGCACTTACAGGTAACTCCAGACTGTCTTTGATCATCCTGGAGCTGATCATTGGCTGAGCCTTTGCCATTCTGGTTATTCTTCAATCCATTTTGATGGTTGTCTTACGTTTTCTGCCATGTGTCTCTGGTTTTGCTCTCCATTTTAAAGCATTGGAGATATTTTAAATAAATCACATTGGACTGCTGTTATATTGAACACTACTGTACATTTGATGCTTATACTTTTTGCAGGGGATCCAGGGGGCAGTGCACTCCTTGTGGGCTAAAGGACAAATAATGCAAGAGGCTATTTTTAATAATGCAAGTATCACTTTTCAATTAAATATAAATGTGAATATAATAGTTTGATCTGGTACAGATTGTCAGCAGTCCATTTCCAACCATTAAAACATCAAAAGGGATTTTTTTTTTACAACCTGGCAACCCAACAGTTGTTCTTAATTTAAACGGACAAAGAATAAGTAAAAAACCGATCTGTCTTTGATAGACCAATATGATAAATTGGTGGGGTTCTTAAAACACCATAACTATCCACAAAAAAACATTTATTCAGGTGCAAAACAAAAACAAACTGCAGGAACAGAACAAAAATCTTCGCATAGTCCTAGATTTATATATATATATATATATATATATATATATATATATATATATATATATATATACACACACACACATAAAACATATATATATATATACATATATATATATATATATATATATATATATATATATACATATATATACATGTTTTAGTAATTTACAGCCTTATATTTCATACTCTTTTATTTTCTGTACATTTTCTATTATCATTGTTTTCTTTATTAGATTGTCCTTTTTCTTTGGGATGTGATAGAGATGTCCCCCCTCCTAAATTAAATATACTTTTGATAGTGGGTACATAAAACATTTTAGTGAATAATTAGTTCCTTTTAGTTTAGTTGTAGTTTTGTGATAAGGCTTTTTTACCTGCCTGTCCACATTTGTATCCAAGACCCAGATCTTGTTATATTTATATAGTGTGTATATTTATAGATTATGTTCTCTGGGCTCTCTGGTGTTGTGTTTGTGATCGCCATCTTGTGGTTTTCTTGTGTTTTCCCTGCTGGTTGGCCACCAGCAGGTGAAGGTAATATATGCTGATTGCTGCCTAAAATACATGTTTATTTCTCCTGAATCACATATGCCTTAAAAAGATTGATAGAGATATATATAAAGCATTTATAAAACAATTATTAACCGTTAATACAGATTTTAGTTACAACTGACAATGCTTTAAAGTATATAGGTAGGAATATAACTTACCACCAGTGGTGAAATGTAACTAAGTAAATTTACTCAAGTACTGTACTTAAGTTCAATTTTGAGGTACTTGTACTTTACCTGGGTATTTCCATTTTATGTAACTTTATACTTCCAATCCACTACATTTTTAGGCAAATATTGTACGTTTTACTTCACTACATTGAGCTGCCAGCTTTAGTTACTTTTCAGGTCGAGATTTAACATGAAAAACATGATACATTAAAGTGATTAGAAATGTTTTAATTAAATCACATACAAATTAATTTAGTTGTTAAAATGAGCTGTCTTTTCAAAATGAAGTCACTGCTTTCACAAATGCATCAATAATAATAATCCAGTAATATATTTACATATATATATATATAAATAACAATTTGAGTGTGTCCATTCTGCATAACAAGTACTTTTACTTTTGATACTTTAAGTACATTTTGATGCTGATACTTTTGTTCTTTTACTTCAGTAAGTTTTGAATGCAGGACTTTTACTTGTAGTGGAGTAATTTCACAGTGTGGTATTGGTACTTTTACTTAAGGGATCTGAATACTGTTTCCACCACTGCTTAATACAATTACTTAAGTACTGTACTTAAGTATAGAAATTCAAAGTACTCGTACTTTACTTGGGTAGATCCATTTTCTGCAGCTTTCTGTAATTCTAAAGATTGTACTTTTTCTCCACAACATCATTTTCATACCCTCCCTGTCAATTGAAACCCAATTATGTCCAAATTTGCAGCAGTAATATTGTAATAATGCATTACTACTACTTGCATTTATAATACTTGAACTTTTTTTGTTATGGTGAGGTGTTGAATGCCTGTGTTTAATTGCAGTGGATTATTTGAATCTGAATACTTGCTGAATCAGTCAGGTGATAGAGGCCTAACGTGCATATCCGTTCCTCATGTGCTTCTTGTCAAAACGCTTCAGCTTTTTAATTTCCCCTCAGGCCAAATGAAGGTCACACGGGTCTAATCGTGTTTCTGTGTGAGAAGAAGAGATTGAATCCAACCAAATCACAACCTTTCTATTTATTAACGCTGTGAGAAATTGACAGTGTTCGATCACAGAAAATATAGAAATCTCCAAAATCTCTAAAGTTTTCTCAACAAAATGACAGCATGGATTATTCTGTATTGTTGTTATTGATGTCATAATCTGGAGGCTTCTATGTGGCTTCTATATGCTATAGGATGATCTCCAACAAGCTAACCAGCCATTTTGACAAACTAGCGAAACTGTAGCCTAATAAATAGTTGATTAACCTAATCTACAATCTATAAGAGTTTGCAAAAGCCCTGAAAAACACAATTAGAAGTTCCCCACAACCACTGTAGTCTCATTTAGCCACAGAAAAACCAAGAAGTATAGCACTAAAATAGCATTTTAGTGCCCTGGGGTCTCTCTTTTCAAACTCAATGAGGATTTTGAATGAGTTAGATGCCTGTGGTTAACACAAGCTGAAGAGATGTTTGCATTTTGTTGTTTGGGTCGCTGGAGCCGATCCCAGCTGACATTGGGTGAGAGGCGGGGTACACCCTAGACGGGTCGCCAGACTATCGCAGGGCTGACACATAGAGACAGACAATCACACATTAACTCCTAGGGGCAATTTAGAGTCACCCATTAAACCTGCAAAAAAGTGCATGTTTTTGGACTGTGGGAGGAAGCTGGAGTACCCGGTGAGGACCCACACTGACATGAGGGAACATGCAAACTCAACATAGAAGAGCCGAAGTCGAACTGGCAACCCTCTTGTTGTGAGGCAAGAGTGCTAACCACTTCACCACCGTGTGCCTGCATTATGTTACGATTTAAAATTTGTTTTAGCGTTAAGAGTTTATTTTTATTTACACCTGTCCTAGCTCCTCCCCAGTCCAAATATGGTTTCTCCCATTTAAAAAAAATGAAGATGTGGTAAAGCAAGATGGAAACAGCCGTAATGCTGAACTCAATGCTTCAAACGTGACTACATCCATTATCTATATACAGTCTATGTCCAAAATCCAATACAAAAATCCCATAGACAAATTCCGAATAGACCCTGTGTCGATGCTAACTTCCAGTTTGGCCTACAAAAATAAGTAATTTCCTTTGCTTTCTATTGTTGAACTGCTAGCTCCCCCTAAAAATCCACTGCCCAATTCTCAATTAAAGGGCAGAATGAAAAGGGAACTTAAACTTTGATTCTTAGTATTAGTTTTATTTTTCATAACTCTCAGGTGTTGCAGGGGTATTATAATGTGTCAGACCCTCTTCATGATAGGTAAGGAGTAGACCCTCCCTCTAATAAACAACAGTGAGGACATTTCCATCACCGCTCTGAGCCAATAGGATCAGGGGAGCTTTAAAGCCGTCGAGGACACGCGGTGGCTCCTCGCTTCCTGGTTGAAGATGGCGGATGAGAATGAGACAGCACCGATGCCGGAGAAAGAAGATGTAGAGGACCACGGACACTGCAGCGACTGTGAAAATGAAGAGCACCACTCTGACGACGGGTAAGAAGGCAAGCTTAGCGGCGAGGCGGTGTAAAAATATGTCACACTGCTGCAACCTAAATTAAAGTGAGTGTAAAAACTAAAGCCGAGCTGTCGGGATAGACTGCCATCGATGGAAGGTTGTCCCGTCCACTTGCCTTCACCCTATTGGTTACAATTACAAGCTACTCGCCAGTACTTTGATGTGATTGGCCGAGAGCGCGTTCTGTCCCTCAAGTGGGCGGGCTTTAGCTTTGCTTCAGCTCTGCTAGCAAGGCGTAGTATGGGGGGTAGCAAAGTACGCTTGAAAGCTACTAATTTAATAAAACACTACATTTACTTGTACAACTTGTACACAAACAGTAAGTTTTATTAAGTCAGCAGCGTCATATGTTCGCATATATATATCTGCTGCTGTCTGCTTGTAACTGATGCAATTCATGGCAACCCCAGTTGACATTTAGCGAGTTAGCTTTGCATGCTAACATAGCTGTCAAACCGCTATTGTCTGTAAGTGGATCTGTGTACAGACAGGAGCAAAAGTGAAACAAGCAAAAGCTGCATGCTTTTACCCATGCAGCTTGATGAGCTAACCTGTGCGGACTGGCTTTGTTAACTAAGGAGTCAAACAAGGTTTTTAATTCCCTCTTTAATCACAGAAATATGAAAGATCTTATAACAATTTAGCCTGAATACAGACAGCCTTTGATGGACATCCTATTTTTGCTCGACATTGGCGTCTGTTAATGTTTACCAAGCGGTGACACAAATGGAAAGGAGAATGAGTTTGCAAATATTAAGGCGTGTCCTTCTCACGGTTGCTGCGTTTTCTGCATGGAGAGAGAAAGTGCTCCTATAAAAGGCAGTGCAGGCAGTGGTTTGCAACCTTTTTGTGGCTTGTGACCTCTTAAAAATCTCCATGTGACCCTTTTATCAGACGTAATGGCCTTTGTGTGGTCATGAGCAGTTTGACCAGAGGGGAGTTTTCCTTCTCAGATTGTTTTATTTGATTATGGGCAGCCTGAAGGAAGTGAAAGCGTCCAGTATTTCACAATGAAAATGGAACAAAACTTGTGAAAAGAATGCAGTTCAGTTAAACAGAAATATATACATTTTTCTACCTGACCCACCACTGATCTAATGGGAAAGTGAAGTGAAGTAGAGCAACACATGCAACTCCCCTGCAGAAATATACAATTTTCTATCTGACCCACTACTGCTCTAGCATCAATGCTGTTTGTTTTATTATATCTGATTCTAAAAACCTGATAGGAACAACAGAAAGAATGTCATGTATGTGCCTCACATGTGCAAAAGCTCCATTGCTGTTATCCAAAATAGATAAAGTGAGAATATTTAAATGGCATTCTTTTTCATTAAGGCTTTCTTATTAAAATAAAAACTCAAAAAAACATAGATGAAAGGAGTTAATATGCACAGTGGAATTAGGGGTGGGCGATATGGCCCTAAAAGAATATCACAATATTGCAGGCTATTTTTGCGATAACGATATTCTTGACGATATTACGAAATACTTGAAAAGATATAGAAAATGTAATTTTTTTAGTCTGTATAAATAAACAAAAATCTAAAATGTAGTGTGAAGTGCAAATCTCAACGGTTGCCAAATACAAAAAAAATTGCTCTTGACTCTTGAGTATGAGCAAATAATTAAAATAACCATTTAGGGGTTTCGGGGGCATATTTTAATGACATTTTGTAAAGGAGAATAAAGGTTCTTGTATGTTTTTTAAGGCATCTTATTTTGACAGTATTCTTCTAAGTTCTGTGGTGGATTCTGTTAACACACTGTGCTCTTATTTTGAAAGCTGCATGTGTTTAGCGACAGAGAGTAAGTAGCTTTTTGTGATTGAAACAACTTTAATTGTTAGCCTTATGCCACTACATCAAGAAGTAGGAATGTTGCCAATATCATGATATGCATTTTTTTTAACCATAAAGAAAATATACCGATACTATCGTGAACGATACGATATGGCACACCCCTAAGTGGAATATGATTTTAATGGTTTGGGAAATAGAACAGGTTCTCAACCAGTGTATAACAATAAATGAAAATAATGCAGTTTTGTGTTCCAGAAATATACACTTTTCTATCTGACCCACCTATGATCTACTGGGAAAGTGATTGAAGTGAAGCGAAAGAGCAACACATGCAACTCCCTGCAGAAATATACATTGTTCTATCTTACCCGCCACTGCTCTATCATCAATGCCACTGTTTTATTATCTCTAAATCTGAACACATGACAGGAACAATGTAAAAAATGTCATGCATGTGACTCGCGTATGCTAAAGCTCTACTGTTATCTAAGATATATTCAGTAAAATAAAAAGTCCTAGAAAAAACATAGATTAAAGGAGGTAATATGCACAGTGGAATATGATAGTGATGGTTTGGGCAATTTAGAACTGGTTCTCAACCAGTGTTTAACAATAAAAAGTGAAAATTATGCAGTTTTGTGTATCAGAAATCTACACTTTTCTATCAGACCCACCACTGTTCTAAGGGGAAGGTGATTATCCCTATTTTATTAATTGAAGTTTAGCAAATGTTAGCTTCCCTGTTGCTGTTTTTTTTAAACAACACATGCAACTCCCCTGCACCAAACACACACATGGAAACAAAGACTGGTTTTAACTGCTCCACTCTGTTGAAATGGAAGCCTGTGGAACAAACTATTGAATGTTTTGTTGTCCATTGTCTCAGTCGTTCACTGACCTCTTGTACATACATATATACACACACGCAGATACCATACACTCTTCTTCCAGGGGTCATGTGATTCACCATCTGTGCTGGTGTTACAAATACAGGCCAGTGCTTGGCCGCTCCTCCCCTCTTGGACACTAATGAGATTATCCTCTGTAAGTATGCGGTCTCTCTCAGGCCAGAAGATGGGATAGCTGGGTGGGGGTGCGTGGCTTGTCAGGTTTTGAAATGATCAGAAACTGGGGGGTTTATGACACTTAGGCTGTGGGGAGGGGGGTTGCATGGAATTCCAGTGTATGTGGTGATTTATACCATCCGCCGTGCCTTTTGAATCTCCTGTGTCAGCACAAACAGGTGATGAAGAGGGACACAGTCCATATGTTTCTAGTACTCTATCTTATACGTGCCCTGCCAGGTTCTTGAGACATTATGTTGGGATTTGTTCTTGCTGATACTTGTGTGGTTGATTATCTTCACAGTGAATTTGTTTTTCTACATTGATGAAATCCGTAGCGGTTAGGATTACTTTTATATTACGGTTTTAGAAGGCTGAAACAATTATTGGATGCCAGGGATGGGAATCTTTAAGATTTTATAGATATCAATTCTGCTTATTGGTCGGTTTCTTTATTGATTCCGTCATTGATTCCTTAAAGTCTGTCAGAATTACAATAGATTGTTACAGAAATCATTCAAACAAACAATATCAGTGGTGTTTTAAGATGATTCAGTACAGCTAATATGATATAATAGCATGATACTGGGAGTACACCCTTTTTTTTTTTTTTTTAAAGAGCAGTGGGCTTTTAATTGTTTGTGTGTGTGACATGCCGACACAGAGAGCAGACAAAAGGATAGAAGCAGCACTAACAGAAAAGACAGCAAAACTTGCCTCTGCATAGATTTTTTTGGCTAAAACAAACAGGTGATATTGTACAATATATGGGCATGACCTTGATACCTTTGCAGGAGTTGATATTGTAATTATGTGAAAGGCCAAGCATCACAGCAGTGTTAAAAGGCATGCATTTGACTCAGATGTGCAAAAGCTCCGCTGTTATTATCAAAAATGGAAAAAGTCTTCGTCTAGGATATGTGTTTGAATTCAGTTGGAATCTAGGTTGATTAAAAAGGCTATATGTATATTATTTAATACAAAATTGTGTATTCTAAAGTTTAATCATACTATTATGTTGTAAGCATATCCCAGCAAGATGTCTCAAATAAGGTATTTTTATCCGGGCATGGCTTTCCACTGAGGTAGCGGACTAATAAGCATGCCTTCTATTTTTGTGCTTTCAGTGACAGGGGTCTTGGGGACGACACCGGCGCCAAGAAGAAGAAAAAGAAGCAGAAAAAGAAGAAGAAATCTGGTGCCACAGAAGCAGCTCAGGACCCCCTTGCCAAGGCATGAGTTTCTTTCAATTAAAACCCCATTACTTCATAAATGTAAGCGTCAGATCGTCTAAAACTGAAAAGGAAAACAGAAATGGAATAGCTAAGGTGTGATTTACCAAAGTTTGGAGATGTAGCTCTACCACAAGATGCCGCTCAAGGAGTTTTAAACCACCTAGAAATTATTCAATTTTCTTTAGTGGACTGTGGCATGTGAACACTTCTTGCTCACAGTGCAGCACTCTGCTGAATCGACACTGCATGCTTACATCCACATCATTAAAGGAACAATGAGCAGGATTTTCCTTTAAATTCAACACTGACTGGTATAGTATTATCACTCAGTGACTTATGAACCACGTGAAATTTGTGGCAGTTTCTGTATCTGCAGAGGTGCTGCTGTCTGCCTGTTTTATCTCTTTACTTTTCATTTTGTTGTGATGGTTCTGGGCGTGGCCTGGCTGGCACTGTAATCGGTCTCCCCTATGGCTCGGGACACACAGCATGCATGAGTAGCGCGTGACGGCTGCCTTGCTGAAGTGCTGTTGTTCACACAGCAGCAGTGTCCACACAGTGTGTCTGCTGCTGAGCGGCTGTCGGCACCTACATTGTTTGCACCACAAATTAAAAGCAGATGCTCTACAAAGCTATGGAGCCATTGGTGCAATTCATTTTCCTTGAGCCTTTAAATGTCTCCCCTGCCTCGGCCCTCGCATCTCACACCAAATCAAATAAAAAATAATGATTTATTTGGGTGGATTAACTTTTTTAACGCTGTCTTTTTCTGTCTGTGTTTTCCAAACAGGTGAATTCGTTGCCAGCTGATAAGCTACAGGAGATCCAAAAGGCCATTGAACTGTTCTCTGTCGGCCAAGGCCCTGCCAAAACCATGGAGGAGGCTACTAGGAGGAGTTATCAGTTCTGGGACACGCAGCCTGTGCCCAAGCTAGGTACAACACTTTGACAGAGCTGTCACTTCTGCTCAAAGACTTAAAACTCACAAACAAGTGACTGTCATAGATTGTGGGGCTGCGTGCTTCATGTCTGAAAACTGTTTTTGTTTCCTTCAGGCGAGACTGTGACATCACATGGCTCCATTGAACCTGACAAAGACAACATTCGCGAGGAGCCCTACAGCCTCCCGCAGGGCTTCAGCTGGGACACCCTCGACTTGGGGAACCCTGCCGTGGTAAGAGTTTATGAACATACACACACTCATGGCAGGAATAAACACGAAAAAATGCACCTTTTTTTAAGGAAAACATTTCTGGACTCTTTCAGTGCCTACCTGATCATGTCCTTCAGTCATTGTTATCTCCTCAGCCGTGTGTCTGCTGAGGAATGATTACAGTACAGGGCTCAACTAGGAGCACTTATGCTCTGTACTAAAAAGAAATGGGAACACAGAATGTAGGAGCTCCACCTAAATTTGCATACCACACATTCACGTTTTCCATCATTACTGTATTACTGATAATGCTTCGGAAATAAAGTGCATCTGTTTAGTCAGAGAGCAGCACCAATGCTAAGATCTACAAACTTGTAAATGAAAACCTCCACCAAGGCCAATGGTGCATTCACATGCTCTTCGAAAGGTCCCAAATCCTGAGTTGGGAAGTTGTTTTTCTGACTTTTGTGTTCGTGAGCTTTAAGATGTAATATAGAAATAACTTTATTGCTCAGAGTGTTTAAATAACACGTCGATAGCTGTTTAAATTGTTTGTGTGACAATGATGAGCCATGTAAACGAAATATGATTAGGAACTCATTATTTTGACACCACATGAATGCAGCACAAGTGCCAGATCTGTCCTGTGATTCAGATCCGCTCCAAAATTTCGGGCTACACCATTCTGTCAAGTTAAATGAAAGTCTGCCCTATAGTTTTTCTGTTACCCTGCTGACTCACAAGAAGTTTAGATACCAGGTTCTGCAATTATATTTTCCATTTATAATGTCAAAAATGTATGTGTGCATGCATGGTAATGTGTATGATTTATAATGTTTATTGCCCGATAAAAATAATTCTCCAGAATTGATGCAGAACAGGTGGGGTTTGCATAGAAGTGCACATAGACACATAGACTGTAGAAAATGGTATGTGCACTGAAAGATTGTTTATTTTTCGTATCATTATAATAATTTCATATTCAAATTCAATCTGTTTTCCATTACCCTTCTGTGTTTGTAAAGCTCCTGACCTTGTCTACTTCTGTCATTTTCTGTAAAACAGCTCAAGGAGCTTTACACCCTTCTCAACGAGAATTATGTTGAAGACGATGACAACATGTTCCGGTTTGACTACTCCCCCGAGTTCCTGCTCTGGTATTTATTTTCACAACTGATATTCTTTTTGTTGGAAAGGATGTTGCATTTAAATGCTTAATATCATGTGGTATAAATGGACAACAAATACTTTTTTTATTTAAGGCATGTGGATATTTTTTGTAAAGGAATAGTTTGTGTTTTTTTAGGTGGGGTTGTATGAAATATTTATCCATAGTCATAATATTACCTGCAGTAGATTGGGGTCGGCACGCTGCCAGTTTGGAGAAGCATGCAGGAGTACTGGCATGTAAGCTACGCAATATTCTGCTGTGGACAGACGCAGCAGCAAAATGTATTTTATCCACCTACATTTTTTTTTTGCGTAATGTCTCAAGAACCTGGCAAGTGTATTCTACATTCACACAATTTTTTACCACTTCACATTGTCATCACAAAGCACTTTGTTATCAATGCTCTCTTCAAAGCCACCGGACTCTTTTGACAAAAACATGAATTTTCCAATGCTGGTTTACTGCTGCCTCCATCATACATTTCTGCAAGGTAAAATTACTGTATTTGCCTGGAGCAGTCAAGTGGCTTAAAAGAGGGCTTAGATAAGGGCTTCAGTTCCCCTTGTGTCTAACCCTAACCCTAAACGGGTCAGTCTGACGGTAAGGTAAAACACTGAAAATATAGTAAATATAGTGTACACTTCAACTGATTTTGTTTTTTAAGTTGGCCTTTTTGTACTGTAGCTAGCTACTTCCATGTCTGTTTCCCTGCATGTTTCTCCAAACGGGTAATAGAACCTCATACAACCCCACTTCATAATATCCAAACTATCCCTTTAATGCAGGCGCTGGCCGTGCAGTAATCTGTTGCTTTTAATGACTGACCTGTCTCTTCCTCAGGGCCCTGCGGCCCCCTGGCTGGTTGCCCCAGTGGCATTGTGGAGTGAGGGTTAACTCCAACCAGAAGCTGGTGGGCTTCATCAGTGCCATTCCTGCTACCATCTGTATCTACGACATGTAAGTCAACAGTGCAGTGTAAAAACAAAAAGAAATGGTAATGTGATGAAGCAAATGCATCACTTGCATACAGCACATATTGATGGACTGAAAAAACCTAAATATGTTGTCTTATTATTTATAGTGAAATTACAGCATATTAATTATGTTTTTATAATTCTAGAGTCTGTTAAAATGGCACATGATAGATTTGTAGTTCTAGTGTAAATAGTATCTAATACTATCATATAAATCACAGTAATGTGATTATTCTGGTTTGAGTTTGTTGCATAGTTGCTCCTATAATTAATTATTTTTGTTGGTGTTTCAGAGAAAAGAAAATGGTTGAGATAAATTTCCTCTGCGTCCACAAGAAGCTTCGCTCCAAACGAGTTGCTCCTGTTCTGATCAGAGAAATCACCAGACGGGTCAACCTGCAGGGAATCTTTCAGGCCGTCTACACTGCCGGAGTTGTGTTGCCCAAACCAGTGGGCACATGCAGGTGGGTCTGACAGAATGAATCTCCACTTACTGTACACACACACCCTGCTCTATTCTTCTTTGTCACTGACTAATTGCAAATCGGATTTCTTTGCACAGGTACTGGCATCGCTCATTGAACCCACGCAAACTAATCGAGGTCAAGTTCTCCCACCTGAGCAGGAACATGACGATGCAGCGCACCATGAAGCTGTACCGGCTGCCTGAGGTTTGTGAAAGCACATATTTGACAAACAAAGTATTTGATCAATATAAATAGACGACATTGTCCTTGTGCGTCTTTCTCATCCCTTTGTTTACTCTCCTTCAGGCTCCTAAGACTTCAGGCCTGCGGCCGATGACTAAAGAGGATGTACCGGTGGTGCACCGCCTCCTCCGTGAGTACCTGAGCCAGTTCAACCTGGTGCCCGCCATGAACCAGGAGGAGGTAGAACACTGGCTGCTGCCCCGGGAAAATATTATCGACACTTACCTGGTGGAGGTGAAAAACAGAATCCAGATAATTCTAAAAAAGACGCATATATTTGAAGACCAGTCTGTAGGATTTAGGGGGCTCTATTAGCAGAAATAACCATGTTTTCATTGGTACATAATCACCTAGGAAACTAGGAACCATGGTGTGTTGGGTTTGGCTCCTCATATCTACACATGGACCCGATACCAATGATTGAACTGTCTCCACCACGAGCTGCTATAACAGTTTTGTCATTGTTTGACGACACGGGTAGCCTTAGGAAAACCTTTGCAGATTAGGGACCACTCCTTCCCTTCAGCAGCTGATTCCTGGAGCTCCTAGCTCACCCCGCCGGATGAGCAGTGCACTGGGGCCTTGAAGGGAGTTGGGATGGGGCTTCGTACAGCATATTTTTGCTGCTGCATCTTGTTTGCTTGGTTTTTGCAGTTTTACAAGTTTCAGTGGAAACTAGATGCATGGTTTTTCCTGAGAGAAAATTATTTTCTTTTTCCCGTCATGGTTTTTATTGTGCACACTGCAGCATCCTCAGGTAGCCACCCTGAAGGTGACTGGCTGCTTTTTTGTTTTTGTTTTTTATCACTGTAACCGTAATTTCTCTAAGCTGTTTCCATTGTACTTCTACACTCTTCAAGGCACGAGCCTGGAAGACATTGAAATTGGGCAAATGCCTTGGCTGTGAAAAGGTCAAAGGTGTCAAATTAAACATCCTAAACCAACAACTGTCAGATAACGTGATATGTCACTATTCCTGTTCATACTAATTTCCGACCCTCATGAACTCACACAAACGATCACCACAGCTGCACACACAGATGTGGATTTAAGCTTTAGGGTGGAGATTGAGATCAGGTCTGCCAAGTTGCACTGCCAGTTTGGTATAGTAGCCCAGAACAGGCAAACCTGGCTCCAGAGAAAGCCTTTTTGTGTTACCTGAAGGCAACCGCACGCCCTCTAAGGCCAGATGCCACTAAATCCTACACACTGCTCCTTTAAAACCATCCTTGGGTTGTGTTTTCCTCTCAAAAGGTTTGTAAAAATGTATGTTTTTTTTCTCTTGATAGAACGATGGAAAGGTAACGGATTTCCTGAGTTTTTACACACTGCCCTCTACCATTATGAACCACCCTGTGCACCGCAGTCTTAAAGCAGCGTACTCCTTCTACAACGTGCACACCACCACGCCCCTGCTCGACCTGATGTCTGACGCCCTCATCCTGGCCAAATCGGTGCGTGTTACCCTTCAATCCATGTGCTCATTCCCTGAAATGTTAAATCCCAGAGAATTTATGTTTTTTCTTGTGTGTCTATTCAGAAAGGGTTTGATGTCTTTAATGCACTGGATCTAATGGAAAACAAGACTTTCTTGGAGAAGCTTAAGTTCGGCATCGGGGATGGAAATCTACAGTATTATCTGTACAATTGGAAGTGTCCCAGCATGGGCTCGGAAAAGGTACATTTTCTTGAATTTTTTTTAAAGTGAAAATCATAACCTGTTATTACCTGCAGAAACATCTGTAAACACATTAACCAATTAACATCCCACCCCCCTTTTTATAGAGCACTGGGGGTGGGGGACAGTGGATCTTTAAGGGGAGGTAGCAGGTCAACAGTAGTGTACAGTCATGGAAAACATTATTAGACTACCCAATTTCTTGATCATTTTAATGCCTGGTACAACTAAAGATACATTTGTTTAGACAAATATAATAACAACAAAAATAGCTCATAAGAGTTTAGTTTAAGAGCTTCCATGGTTTTCTTGATGATAACCAAAATCATCATCAAGAAAACCATGGAAAATGTCTAGATATCAGCTCTTAAATTAAACTCTTATCAGTTATTTTTGTTATCATTATATTTGTCTAAACAAATGTACCTTTAGTTGTACCAGGCATTGAAATTAGAGAAAACAAGGGTGGGCTAACATTTTTTTCCATGACTGTACATCTGAAAGCTGGGAACCTGAAGATTAAGTTCAGTTGTTTTGTTTTATAATGGATAATTAATTACAAATGGTGAAGAAGGTTTTCCATTTTACCTTTATCCTTTGGCTGGTTTGACCATTAAAGATGTATAAATTAATTAATTAAATAAATTCTGTTTTAACCCTCCTGTCATGTTGATGGTCAAATTGATGCATTTCAAAGCTTTAAAAAAACTAAAAAAAAAAAAAAAAGGATTTTCTCATTGAAACAAAATAAATTTAAATGTAAAATACATTTTTTTTAAGTCAATGACATGTACAACCATTGTATTTTATAAGTCGGGCTTTCTAATGTACATAAAAAAAAAAAAAAAGTTTTAACATGCATTTTTTTCATGAGATTATCCTCATTTAACCATGATCTGTGAGGTAAAGAACACATTGCACTGCATTTTGATTGAAATGGTTAGTAATGGACAGCTGGGATAGGCTCCGGCCCCCCGCGACCCGATTGCGGATAAGCGGTTAATGGTAATGAATGAATGGTTAGTAATGGACTCAATGATGAAATATCAACAATGTTTATTGGGATTTTTTAGTGTGTGACACTTTTTTTTTTTTTTAAAGATATTTTTTTGGCCATTTTTCAAGGCTTTATTGATAGTGAGACAGATCGAAAGGGGGTGACAGAGGGGAGGACATGCGGCAAAGGGAGCTCAGGCCGGATTCGAACCCGGCTCCGCCGCAGCGAGGACTGTAGCCTCTGCACATGGGGCGCCTGTGTAACCCCCTACGCTACGGACCACCCCGTGTGACACTTATGGATAATTAAACATGCCCTGGGTCTAACTGACCTGCGAACATTATTGCTGTTCCTGAGAAAGGAACATAACAGGAGGGTTAAAAAGGGTCTTAAAACATCTTAAACTTGGCTTGTTGGACCCTGCAAATACCTCCAGAAATGTCTTGTTTTCTAATAGCTCCTCTCTTCCCTCTCAGGTTGGGTTGGTATTGCAGTGACATCCCTTTACGCCATAAACTAGTGTCACCGACAGGCCAGGAGACGGCACCATCGCACTGACCACCTGCCAGATGGACTGATGACTCCCTGCTTCAGGAAAGGAAAAACCCACCGCCCATTTTTACTTTTTGACCTTTTGAACTCTGACCTGCACTACCGCTGCCAGGCAGGGAGGCGGGGAGAGTCTGCTCTTCCTCCTCCCTCGATCACATGGACCTTAAAGCCATTGTTATCATCCCAGACAACTGTATTTCATCTGAGAGCTGTCTTGATTGTACCATACACACAAGAACAGTGTGCACAGATTACTGTATATCAAACACTCACCGTTGGCATACCTACAAAACGTTCGATACATGTAAATAATCTCAAACATCACTGCGGATAATGCCCTAACACATACAGACTTACGACCCACTGTTTTTGTTTTATTCCTAAATGTTGGAAGTGCTTTTTGCAATTAAAATAAATCTGTCATCCTTAAGTTTTAGAGATAAAAAAAGAAGAAAAAAATCAAAAATGATCAAAAAATATTTTAAAAAGGAAAAGGCTCAAAAAGATGAGGTAATAAATACCAAAAGTGGACACCAGAAAAGGGCTTCTGTTAAGATTTGTGATGCCTGTGTCTTTTTAATTTTCTCGTCAAACCCCTTTGTTCAGTCATTACCAAGATTATGTTTTTTCTCATCTGTATTAACTTTCATGACCTCGGCTTACTGCACTAACAGAGGAAGCCATGAAACAGACTGTGGAGGGAAAAGTAGTATTTGACAAGGTTGGACTGCCAGAGAGGGGTTGAAGGAATTCTCATGGAGTTTACACAACAAATATATCAGAAAAAAACCCATTTATAATGACACCTCTTGATTTAACTGTGCTCCAGTTTCATCGTCCACCCTCAGGGGCTCTCAGGCTTTGATGTACGTTCCTGAAAAGTCTGCAAAGGTTGTGTCAAAGGGAGGTTTTTTTTAAGAAGCTCATTATGCAGACATTGCTTTAAGGAAATCACACAGTGAGTCTTAACAATAGTCATACAGATTAATATAATTAAAGTTTAAAAAAAATGCACCCACAGCAAAAACTGTTAGACCTGTGTTAAGTTCTTGATGTTACTAATAGTATGCTTTCATAACCTTTTATTTAGAGATGAAAGATAAGCGATATCATTAGCCTACTTGACTGCAGGTAGCACTTCACCTCACTACAGCATTACTACGCTGATCATGCAGGTTTAAAGTCTGGGGATTCAGAGTGGATGTTGGAGCGCAGCCTGTGGGAAGCAGACTGGACATTCAGGACAGTGTGCGGAGTGGGTGGTGATGATAATGACTGGGGGGGGTGCGCCCCATTTAAAAGTGTTTCTTATGTAAAATGTTGGTTCTGTTTGCAAACGGATGTAAAAAAAAAAAAAAAAAAAAAGACGAATGGGTCTCATGGTGTTATGATGCAGGAAAAGAATGTGAAGATGCAGGTGATTTTCTTTTGAGAAAAAAAAATAAAATCTAGAAGTTGCTGTGAGATTTTTGTAAGGATTTTTCCAAAGTTAATGTTTACACAGAACATCCTGAATGACAAATTAAGTGATTGCTAAATTAAGATAAAGCATTGGCACAGAAAAGGTCCACTTGCAAGCTTTTCTCGAGATTAAATCCAGATCTTGTTGTTTTCCTCAGTGGATGGAGTTTCTACTGAGGAAAGCTGTTTGAAAAAAAAAGCTAGTAAATGGACAGTAATATTTCTCTTCTTTGTCAGAGGCCTGTGACTAACACCAAGAATTATTTTCTAAATGCATGAGGCAAGTGTTAACTTGTTTCCTAGTGCTTTTGGGTGCAACTGACTGTAATTTTGGGCGTGGTATTTATTCATTCAAGATTTGAGGCTGCAGATCATCAATTTCACAAGTTATCAAACGTGTGCAAGGATTTTTTCAAATCCAATATTTATCAGGTAGGGTGAAGTAATTCAGGACATTTAGTTAAATGGGAAAAAAAGGTTTTGGATCTTGAGATCCTAAGTATTGGCAGCCAATCACCACACAGCGCTGATCCCAGGACTTGCATGTGATTAATGTGGCATGTCGATTTTTCTCTTTTTTTGGTAATGAGGGTGACTGATGCTAAAACAAAAAAGGGATACCAAAACATGCAACAGCACACAACAGGAAAGCGGATTTAAGTGAACGGCACCAGCATGAGGCAAAAAATTGGACATTTTTCAGATTTTCCTATTCAAGCAAAAAAATGAAACGTAAGTCCAAGCAGTTTGAAGAGGCGTTTCTTACTTGAAACTGCCCCAAGACACTCCTCCGGGTGTGTACTCTGCTGATTGGAGGTATGAAGGTCAGGTGGTATTTTAACAGGCGGAAAGCAGAACTCAACCTGAGACTGCATAAATAATGAACTGAGCACAAACTGAACAGAGTTTTCTACAAACTGACACAATGAGGGCACATGTCGGCAGTTTGTAACCTGTTTACAAATTTCCCTAATTTTTAATATTAAAACAATGAAGTAGTAGCCAGCTTTGGTGGGCCATGTACAGAACAATTTTAACAATATTTGGTAGCACAAATCTATGGTGGGTTTAATTGAAAATCAATACAAATTTTTAAACAAATAAAAACAAAAAGGCAGATAATACATCTAATGAACATAAGATTTTTTAAAATAAATGTTTGTTAAATTTGTAATTTATTAAAAGAAAATATTATTCTGAAGCCCTCTGAAAAAAATACCAATAATAACTATTAATTATATATGCGTAAATATATGTTAATATATTTATTGAAATAAATAAACAATACGTTAAACAATAAGGCAGATAATAAAGCTATAGTGGGAAAAGTGTTTTTGAGTTGATTAAAAGAAAATATTACTCTGAAGCCCTCAGAAAATAATACTAATAACAATTATTATTTTTATGTACGTAAATGCATGTAAGAAATATTTATTGAAATTAAAAATCAATTTAAAAAATTGAAACAAAACGGCAGATAATAAAACTATAAATATAATGAGATTTGTAAAAGGAAATTTAAAAAACTAAATATATTTTTGAAAAAATATTAATATAATATATTATTTATAGTAAACACATGAATCGTTTTTTGTTGTTTTTAATATATGTATATATATATATATATATATATATATATATATATATATATATATATTGTTTTTTTTTTTTTTTTTTTTTTTTTTTCTCCTGAGGGACACAGTTCAATCACACCCTTTGTATTATGAAACACGGGGGTTGCTCGGTCACCGAAGTTAACACTGATAGGTTGAACATTTCTAACGTGACCTGAAGCTGTGCTCTAATTGGCTGGTTTGGCCTGTCTGTGGTGTGGACTGGTGTGGACCTATGGTGTGGACGTTCCCTGCACGGACGGATGACGGAAGCCCACACACTGGACGGAGTCGTCAATAAACTTACACGATGTTGTTTAGTGTCGTGATTATTTTTGTCGCTTTGGTGGTTTTTATAGTTAAATATGTCTTTGGCAGCTCCGGACCCAACCCGTTTGGGACAGACACTCGTGAACCGCTAAAAGAGATGGTTCACAACAGGAAGGAGAAGAATAAAGTGCTGAAGCAGGGTGAGTTAATGACCCAAGGTCGATAAATAAGTGTTAATAATAGGATTTAAATAGAGGAGAAAATTAAGCGTATTGCATGGAAATTATAATATATTGAATTATGTAAATCTGAGGTAAATTTCTCCGCAGAAAACTGTCATTTAACGTCTTTCCACAGTCAAGGCTGCATGGCACAAAGTGTCACTGAAGAATGACGAAGTGGGAGTTTACAAATTACAACACAAAGGCTGTCACTTTAACTGTGTGACTTGTTTGACTTGACTTTGCAAACCAGTTGTCATTCAGTATTTGATGCATTGTAGTTACTTTTTACTTCTCAGGTCAAGATATGTTAATATATAAATTCAACCACATAAAAGTATATTAAGTAGTTAAAATTACCCCTACCTGGACAACAGTAAACTGCTGCTTACATAAATGCATCAATAATAATAATACAATGTTATATTTGGAATATATAAATAAGAATCTGGGTGGGCCCATTCTGCATAATGAGTACTTTTATTTTTGATCATTTTAATTTCCCACTGTGGTGTTAGTACTTTTACTTCAGTAAGGGATCTGAAAACTTCTTCCACCACTGAGTGAAACTAAGTGTGTATTTAAAGTGTCCAAATTCTATTCAAAGTAGTATTGAATCAGAATGAAATATATAGAAACACAATGAAAATAGAAATAAATAAATAAATAAAAGACATGCAGGAAAAGCAGCTTAAAAAATAGATCCTAGTTATGTACATACATTTGCAGGTTATTTATAGGTAGGTAGTTGGTGAAACTTTATTAAATAGCTTTTGTTTACAGTTTTGTGCAACAACAAAAAAATATGTGGCAGCAGTTCCTGAGTGTGGGGTTTGTGTGTGCTAGTGATTGCTTTTTCCCCCTCAACTGCTTTTTAAGCAAACATTTCAAATAATATTGAATGCTATTGAAAATTAAATCATTTAGTTAGATTTTGAATTAGATAGTTCTAATTTGGATCTTTAACTACTTTCTGACATAATGAACTAATATAAATATATCTGTAAAACTAAATTAAATCAGGTCTATAACTGTTGAAGAAACCTTTCAATGCTAGTATTGCAAACTTACAGGTGTTCTGAAAAATGGTGATGTTTACTGTGCAGCCTGAGGGCACGGACTCCTGAGATGTTACATTTTAACATTAAGGCTGCCAACATATGTTGATTGTTAAATTTAAAAAACTACCAAAATCAAAAGCTCATCAAACATCATCATCATTGCAAAGTACTCTCAGGAAAACAAACATAAAAATATATATCAATAATAAATGCCAAATAGCAGAAATGTTTGTATAGAATGTATGTTTATGTCTTATTTTTAAAATTCTTATTCTGTCTTCTATATCTATGTTTCTGTATCTTGAGCTGCTGTGACAACTAAATTTCCCCACTGCTGGATGAATAAAGTCATATCTTATCTTATCTTAACATTACCTGAGAGAACACACTTTTAATTTCTGTCTGACCCACAGTCCAAAAACCCAAACATATTAAGTTTACAAGGACATGAAACAGACAAAACAGTAAAATAATTTATATTTGCAAAGCTTGAAGTAAGTAACAATAGGTCCATCCATGCATTCTTTACAGTTAATTTGTTCTCCTCCTGGAATCCTCAGGTTTACTGTTATGATGCCATTTGTTTTGCAGCCATGCTGTTGTGTGAATGTTACATCGTCTTTTCTTTAGGTTTTTTGGCCAGTAAAGTACCTGACAACCTGGATGCAGTCATCATCGGCAGTGGGATCGGTGGGCTCGGGCTCGCTGTGATGCTGGCCAAAGTTGGAAAGAAAGTCCTGGTTCTGGAGCAGCATGATCGGGCTGGAGGATGCTGCCACACGTTCACTGAGAAGGGCTTTGAGTTTGATGTTGGTGAGAAGGATGGGTCTTTCTTACCATTAATATGTCACACCTAAAACTAAGAAACAGCTGGTTTTTATAGTAATAATGTAATGACTTGGTGGAAATGAGGGGGTTTATTTAGTTTATTGAATATTTCAAGACAAAAAACTTCCAAATTTATCAAACATGACCCTTATGTGTCCACATGTTTTCTGCCTTTGTCCGTCAGGAATCCACTACATCGGTGACCTGCTGGACCACAAGCCGTTCCGCTGCCAGCTGGACCAGCTGACTAATGGCCAGCTGCAGTGGGAACCTCTGGACAACCCGTTTGACCATGTGGTGATCGGACCTCCAGAAAACCGCCGCCGGTATCCCATCTACAGCGGCAGGACCCGCTTCCCCGAAGAACTGAAGAAGTGCTTCCCCGGAGAGGAGAAGGCCATTGACGAATACCTGAGGCTGGTCAAAGTAAGATCACAAAGTGTTATCTCAGTACTACTGAAAATTAGTAAAATGCCCTTTCCCCCAGTTACTTTTGTGCCTATAAACTGACTTTAGCACAAAGAGGTTTCATTAACCACATTTTTATTGGTGTAATCGCTGATATTTCTCAAGGGCTCAAGGGTTGGTAAGCCAAAGGTCAGAAAATTTGGAAAGGCCTCTTGTTATCTGGGGATATTGCATAATTATAACCAGATTGAGTTGCTCTAGCATTTTGCTAGTAGATAAGCAATGTCACTTTCTTTATCTTTTTTTCACCTTATTATCTATTGTCATGACAAGCAGGAACACAAAAACACAAAGGTCTGAGGTCGTAGGCACGTGTAAAAAGTGTTGGAATTGGAAAGTTAGGACTTTTTACAACTAAAGTCACTTTTTTATCATTACAGAGAAAATTGCTGTAAAAAGGTACCATTAGGCTTTTCCACTGAGTACTTTTTGAGTACTCTTTGGAAAGCGGCTGAGTGTTTTCGCTTCACCTACTAGTTAGTTCCCCTCGGCCTATGTTCCCATACAGGTACTTTTGTAGCGGCTGACTAACAGAGTTTGATTGTGTCAACAGACCAATGCGGCAAGCAGTGTTGCCAACAGATTGTCGCTTTATTAATCGACTGTTCAGACCAAAAAAGCGACTAGCGACAAATATATCAACTTTTTCTGGTGTTATTGGAGACTTTTAGAGACTCGTTCCTGCTCTTCTTACCGAGTAGCAGGTGCCGTCCCAAAGCACTCACAAGCGACCCAGTCCTCCCGCAGCGGTCTCTCCCAGCTGCAGTCAGAGCAGGAGATGTTAACCCCTCAGCGTCCAGTCTGCAAATGAATCACGCATGTGCAAAGTCGCCGCCTCAACCGTATCCAATCAGCGTCGATTAATTAGCATTAGTAACGGCTCAGTACTGAGGCAGGTACTTTCTTAGTCACTACCTAAGTCGCTAACCGGTGAAGTTGGGCGGATCTTGGGCTGATCCTCTCTCCCAAGCCACTCCCATAGCGGCTCACTAGAGGGAAAAGTACTAAATGGAAACTCGCCTTTTGAGTAACACCACCGAATTCCAGTTATCTCTTAACTACTGAATCCAAAAATTTGTAATATCCAACCCTGTTTTCTTTTGTGTTGTGTCTTCAGAAAGTCGGACGGGGCATGTGGCTCTTTGCCATGCTGAAGATCTGCCCCGTCCCTTTGGCCAAGTTCCTGGTCTACACCGGTCTGGCCAAACGTCTGTCCTTCTTCTTTGAAATGGGATCCCGAAGCCTGACAGAAGTGGTCAATGAACTTACAGACAACAAGGACCTCAGGGCTGTTTTCACCTACATTTTTGGCACCTATGGTAGGCAAAGCTCCAGTCCTCTTGGTCTAATTAAACAGCTTCTTCAGTGTTCTGCTAATTGTTTTAATTCCTCTGATCTGCAGGTAACATGCCGAAAGATGCCAGTTTTTCTATGCACAGCTTGCTGGTCACTCACTACCTGAACGGCGCCTGGTACCCGAAAGGCGGAGCCACTGAAATCGCCTACCACATGATCCCCATCATTGAGAAGGCCGGTGGTGCTGTTCTAGTCCGAGCCCCTGTCAACCGCATCCTGTTCAACGAGGCCAAGGAAGCTTGTGGTTGGTTTGACTTCCTCACTGTTTGTACACACAAGGCCTGTTTCCACTGAGTTATTTTGGAGTACTTTTATGGAAAGCGGCGGAGTGTTTTGGCTACGTGCACTAGTTAGTTCCCCTTGGTCTCTGTTCCCAAAAAGGTACTTTTGTAGCGGCTAACTAACTGAGTTCGAATTTGACGTAGATAGTTCTGCTACACTTATGTGATTCTTCAGCGACAATTTTGATCGTGATGTCAGTGGCGCAACGCTGACAACAGACCGACGCGGCAAGTCCAAACAGTGAAGACATTAACATGGAAGGAGAAGAGATGGTTTCTGTGTTACTGTTCCTCTGGTTTGTACGCCTGGTCTGGGGGACGTGCGCCAGACAAGAATGCAGACCATTGATGAGGAGATTGAAATAAATGAAAGACATAAAAATGGTCATGTTATGTTGTGGGTGTGTAGAGTTCTACTCACGTCATATCCCGCCTCAACCTTATCCAATCAGCGTCTACTAGTTAGTAACCGATCAGTTGCGGCTCAGAAAAGTACCTACCCGAGGCAGGTACTTTCTGAGCCGCTACCTGAGCCGCTAACGGTTAGTGGCTAACCGGTGAAGTTGGGCGGATCTTGGGCGGATCTTCTCTCCCAAGCCACACCAATATCGTTTCACTAGAGGGAAAAGTACCTAATGGAAACGCTCCTACAGTCACATTAGGCGGCTCGCACTGAGAGGAGACTCAGCTTTTTATTTCATTGTTTTTGTGGTTTCAGGTGTGAGCGTCATGAAAGGCCAAGAGGAGGTACATATCCGTGCCCCTATCGTCGTCTCTAATGCTGGCATCTTCAACACCTACCAAAAGTTGCTGCCCAAAGAGCTCCAGGCCGTGCCCGGTAGGGAATAAGTGACTCATATTTTCAGTTTGGATTCACATTTAGCTATTTCTAATGTTTCCGTTTACCCTGTAGTACATCAATTGCCCCAGCGGTAACATTAATTTGCTATTTTTGTCTGACCAAGAGCCTTCATTTCTACTACAATGACATAAAACAGAGAAAAGCTGTGAATCTTCATACGTGAAAGCCAGTACTAGGGATTTTAAGTATTTTTCCCATAGATAAAACACTAGATGCAACATTACACCATAACTAACATATAACAGTCACCCACCTTATAAACAAACAACTATTTGGTAGCAACTATGTTTTTAGCTATGCAGCACTTTATTGTTTTACCAGAGATACCAGGGATGGCATCGAGGGCTGGGCGGTATATCGGTATTAAGAGTTATACTGATATTTTAGAAAGAGTATGTAGTTAAGACAATACTGCCAAAATGATATATAATATCTTTTGATGTTGCCTTAATTTATGACCACTATTTGGTTGGTTAAAGTGCAAGAGCTAGTTCCTTAGAAAAATTCTGTAATTTGGAAGTAGATTGCAGATGAAGAGCAACATGACACTGTTTGCGAAACATGCTGCAAGCAAATTGCTTCAAAAGGTGAAAGGTTTTGAATTTGATAAAGTCCTTTGTAAAAACAGGTTGATGATGATTACTTGTGGCATTGACTTAAAACTAAACACTTTGCACGTTTTGTTTAAGATACCAATATATATATATATATTGTATAGCGCCATTCTGCCTAAAAATACCGGGATATGAGTTTTGGTCCATATCGCCCAGCCTACTGGGATTAGTACAGAGTATAAAGAAGATTTATTTTTTACATATGGGTTTGTAACGTTGGATTTTCATGGTGATACTCATATCATGCAGCTATCCAGAAGCAGCTGAGCATGATGAAGAACGGTGAAGGTGGCCTCAGTGTGTTTCTGGGTCTGGATGGGACCAAAGAGGAGCTGGGCCTGAGAGCAGACAACTACTGGATCTTTACCGAGAACAATTTGGATGAACTGTACGTCGTCTTTCACCTCGTATCTGTTGCTTGTCACAATTTTAATTTCTTCAAAGCTTCTATTTAATTTCCAAGCTCAGTCTTGAAGCTCTGGCTGCTTAAACTCAATCAGCAAATCTGCCTTAAACTTTGCATGGACTTAAAGTGGCTCTGCAATAATACAATGTTTCTGAAAGCAACCTGAAAACACATGTCGACTGTTTTCTTTTGCAGATTGGTGAAGTACTTGAATGGAAAGAGAGAAGATTCTGCTAAAAGTGTACCTCTCCTGTTCGTTGCGTCTCCATCAGCTAAAGATTCGACCTGGGAGGAAAGATCACCAGGTACAGAAACTGTGTTTAAGCAGAGCAATCCACAACAATGTTGCCTTGTTCTTCTGTTGGTTAATCCTTTATAAATATTCTCTTTTTTTATCTTCACATTAGGAAAGTCCACCTTGAGTCTGGTCAGTTTTGCCAACTACAAATGGTTTGAGGAGTGGAAGGATGACAAAGTGACGAACAGAGGGCCGGAGTACAAAGAGCTGAAACAGACATTCATCGACTCCGTTCTGGAGGTGGTCATGGACGTCTTCCCCAAGATCACCAGAGACAAGGTAACATGTCTGAATCTGTCTGCTGCTTTCCCCTCCCTGCTCATTAGCTTTGGATATGTAGATTTATTGCAAACAGTGCCCTCAGTTAAGCTGGGCTTCTTTAACCTTCTGTAGATTGGCATGGAATAATATAAGATATAAATGTTGTGTTGTTATAATTACATGGGATCTTCAGCTTTCAGTAATCTGTAAGCCAACTGTTTGTTATACAGACTTGTGGGTTGGTCAGCCTTACAGACACTTAAAAACTACTACTTGGATATTTCTCTGTATGAAAAGAAACCAAATCAAGGGGGAAAACGCTCCAATTTTAGAAATGTATAAACTGATTTGGACCCCAGAAAAGGAACTATAGATGTAGAAAAATGGCCTTGGTTTCAATATTGGGCTCTAACGAAGTACACTGATAACTCCATCAGATGGTGACAGACATCAGCCAACCTGATACCTTTTATGATAATACTTTTTGTTGGACAATATATTGTCCAAGAAATATTTGCAATATCATTGTCATTTTAAGACCATTTGATGCCTCTGATATAACGCCAATATAATAGCATAATAATGCAAGTACACCCGTTTCAAAGATTTTGTGACATTGTTTTGTGTTATTAGTTTTATGTGGCTTATAACGCATTATTATTGTTACCGACCTTTGCCTGTTTGTCTAAAACCAGGCTAGCTTTGTATTGTTTTGTATTAGTTCGTAATGTATAATTTATGCTTGTTTGTTTTGTGTAGATTGAGTTCATTGATGCCGGCACCCCCATCACAAACACACACTACATCGGAGCTCCCAAAGGTGAAATCTACGGAGCGGATCACGGCATCGCCCGATTCAGCCCTGAACTCAACGCTACAGTGAGACCTCAGACTCCACTGAAGAACCTCTATCTGACAGGTTGGACCATCTGTTCAGCATAATAAGCCTAAAGCTGTTCACTTGAGAGTATCGTCCAACTTGAACTAATTTCCTGTGTTTTGTTCTGCAGGTCAGGACGTGTTTCTGTGCGGCTTTGCCGGCGCTCTCGCTGGAGCTCTCACCTGCGGCTCGGTCATCCTCAACCGCAACCTCCATCTGGACGCCATCAACTTGGCAAAGAAAACTAAATTTATAAATGACAAATTGAAAGGGGAGTAACAGCCGAACAACTTTGCAGCTCAGTAACTTTTATTTACTGTAATTAATAAGCACTTAATTTTACATCTCACTCACTAAAAACCCTGAGACCTCTCAGCTGTGCCTATACTTTAAAATATGCATACCGACATGAAGTATAATTACCTCAGCTTTAACGATCAAAAGTTAAATTAATTATGCATTATTTTATATTATTCTAAACTGCCATTGCAGTTAATGCTGTGCCTGTGGTGTGTTTTATTTGCAGTTTGTAACATGTTTACAAAGGCTTCTCCCTTTTAACATTAAAGGGTACAAACAATGATCTTGTTGCAGTTTGTTCTTTTTTCTTAATGTTTTCTATATTTTTCCACAATATCTGGTCAAAATTTTAATTTTTAACCACATTTGTTGATATTTGCACCAGCAAAATGTCACATCTCTGCTACTAGTGTGGTAAGGCATGTTGTCAGTATGAAAAATTATAAAATATAAATTACATATCAATATTTTTAATGCAGTCTTTGCTGCTTATTACTCAGATATAAGCTTAAAAATAGCCCTTTTTGTGGCTCTTTAATTAGAAAGCTCAGCTGTTATGTTGTTGAAAGGAAAACCTGCTGTGTTGTCTTATCTGCTATTTGTTTGAAAACACGCGACTTTAATGTTAAATGTTTTCTTTGCAATGAATTCCTGCATCTGAATGTATCATGTGTTTACGGTGACATTGACAGCAGCGGAGAGCACGTGAACAAGGAGTGGGCCCCCCCCGCCTAAAAAAAAGTTAATTTTGAGCTTTCTGATTAGTTGGCGATAAAAGGGGTGTGATTTTCTATAATTTTCTCATGCTGGCTGCAGTTATGATGCGACATTTTCCTGCAGGCAGCAGCATGGAGGGGAGAGTGTGCTCAGCAGTCTGAAGGTAAATTAAAAACACTACTGTACCGACAATGGCGCAAAAACGTGTTAAATGCATCAAATTGTTATTACAGCTGGTTTGCGGCTGCGGCCTGTGACAGGTGATAATTACCTGCTAGCTAACACTAGTAAGCTAGCTTAGTTTTTGACCTAAACTAAATGATGAAAACAGGTAAAACGACTTGTGTCATTATAAACTATCCAGAAGTTTCAGGTTGATTTATCCAGAAATTGGAGGACCATGGACGTCTGCAGCAAGGCTTTGTGCTACGAGCTCCTGGCTGAAGTCGGAGAAGGCACCTACGGTAAAGTGTACAAAGCCAGAGAGGTCGGGGAGAAGCAGCGCCTCCTGGCCGTCAAGAAGTTCAACATCCACCGTGACACGGCGGACAACGGGATCCCTGCTTTCATGATCCGCGAAGTGGCGCTGCTAAGTAAAATGAAGTACTTCAATCACCCCAACATCGTCAAGTAAGTTAAGTTTTACATAGCACGCGCGTTGCTAGGATTAAAGAATAGTTGGGTCTTAACCAGGCGGCAATCTCCGTGTCTGAGCATGGAGGCAAACCATAGACTGTGTAAGCTGCATTCTATCAAAATTCCAGCAGGGGGTGCTAAGTTTGGCTGCAAATCTGTCCATTCATTTCTGTGCAATATGAGAAAAATTCTCACTTGATTTATTACCTCAGAATTTTTTTAGGACAACACTACAGTCTCAATTGCTAGTAAAAAATCTTCTTCAAGACAATTTGATGTTAATAGTTCTAATAACGGCCCCATTTAGAAGAAAATAGAAGATAAAGAATCATATAATTTGGGGCGTGGCTACCTTTGATTGTCAGGTCACTAACAAGGCGAGCCGGCATTAGCAGAGAAGCGGAACAATGTGTATTCATGGCAACATGTCAATGAAGTTATATATAATGTTATATAGATATATTAAAAAAACAAACATGTTTACCAGTCTGGTCTCATAACTTTGACCCTTTCACTGTATTTTCTCTTAATGAGTTTATTTGAAGGTTTTGTTCAGTAAAAATGTCTTGTTCAGTGTTTGGTTGGGCTAATAGACACTCAAAGGAGTTGCTGTTCATTTTCCTGAGGTCTGTAACATACATTTTGTTTTTGTTTTTTGCTAGCCAAAAATAACATCCCAGTTATTGATCCAGTTAATGCTAACATGAATTAGCAGCGGCTTCTATCAGTCAGGTTGAGGTGTAGAGAGGCGTGTAGTCAGTGTCGTCAGATCCCTCTCACTCCTCCACAGTCCAAATATGGTCTGCGGAAACAAGATGGCGACGTAAGATGGCGACGAGTGTAACGATAAAGTCGATGCTTCCAATGGGCAGTCCACAAACCAATGGGTGACGTCACGGTGACTACGTCCATTATTTATATACAGTCTATGGGCTGAACCCGAACCGTCGTGGTCTACCCGATCTGTACCGAAAAGGCATTTATTATTTTTTTAAGATTATCTTTTTTCGAGAAGTTAACATTTTGCAAACAACAGACCACATGGAACAAAGCAAACATTTTAAAAAGGTACAAAAATATGCAGCACCAGGGGTGGAAACGTGACTTTTGGTATTGGCTGGTACAGATCGGGTAGTGACATGGAATTCTGTGTTTTTTAAACCTGTGCTGATCTAAATGTCTAGGCTGTTTGATGCATCTGCTGTCCCAATGGGCCGGAGCTTGGACCTCACACTGGTGCTGGAATACATTGACCAGGACCTTTCCACCTACCTCTCCAAGGTTCCTGCTTCTGGACTGAGCCGTGACTGTATTAAGGTGGGAAGTCATCACCCAAATTATTATATTATAGCTGCATGCAGAACCCTGATTCCAAAAAAGTAGGGACGCAGTGTAAAAAGGAAAATATATGAAATAGTGTTTATTCCAAGCAATGACAGAACATTATTACATGTCTTAAGCCAAGCTGCTGTCTGTCTGTACAGGATATGATGCAGCAGCTGCTGCGAGGTTTGGACTTTCTGCACACAAACATGGTTCTGCACCGTGACCTGAAACCAGAGAACATCCTGGTCAGCAGCCATGGAGAGGTCAAGATCGCAGATTTTGGACTGGCACGCATCTACACCTACAATATTGCTCTCACTCCGGGTGTAAGTGAGGCAACGAACAAAAAAATATGCTGAAAATGATTATTTACTTATATTTGTTACTGCAGTAATCCTCTTCTAAGCCACTTTAGAGACAGTTTTTCCAATAATAAAGCACTGTGTCTGTTCCTAAGCCTGAGGTGAAAAATGTTCTTTTGTCACTCCTCCCACCCCTGGCTCTGTGCTTTTATATCTCGCTTCCTGTCTTCATACCTCCCTCTCTCTGTTCAGGTGGTGACGCTGTGGTACAGAGCTCCCGAGGTGCTGCTGAACTCTGTTTACATGTCCTCAGTGGACATGTGGAGCGCTGGCTGCATCTTCGCTGAGTTCTTTCTCTTGAGGTAAGGGGTCTGTGTATGGCTGGAGGAGGTATGTAGCACTACAGAATGTGATGCTAGAGGTGAAACATTCTCCACAACTGCCAAAGTAGGGATGAAGTTGCATTATGACATTTATTGTGCCTTGTCGTTTAAATACTACCCACAGACCACTGTTTAAGGCATACTCAGAGGTACAGCAGCTGCAAAAAATCTTTGAGTGAGTAGTTTTTCTTCTTTCTCTCTCTCTTTTTATATCATTAAGAAAGAATGCATAGATTTTGTCATCTGCCTGATTGCTCCAAATTGTCCAAACATTAATATTAGACTATTGCATGAGTGCTTAAAGGCATGGAACCAACAATGGAAACTGAATTATCACACTGTCATTATAACAACCTTCAAGACATTGATAAACCTGCCAAAAGGTAGTATTGCTTGAAAATTGCACCAGTAATTATCAGCCTGTTGCTCAGTTCTTTGCTCTGCTGTTTGTTTTTCAGGGTGATTGGTTTGCCCAGTGAGGAGGACTGGCCTGAGGACAGCCCGATCCCATATTCAGTGAGCTGGGGACCAAAAGGCTCCTGCACCAAGCTGCTGCACACCCTGGGCCAAGACGAGAACGACCTCCTATCAGTAAGCAGATCTGCTGCACTTCGATTAAGCCAGGGAGGGGGGACAAGCTTAAATGTTCCCCAAAGTCAGTAAGAAGCATCCTCTAACCATGAGCATCGTTTCATATGCAAAGACACTTCTAAAGAGTTGCATGCTTATCAGTTTTTAATGGCATTATTAGCTGTTGGTTGGACTAAAGTTTATACAGTAGACAGTTAACTGATTTCTCAAATAATTGAGATTAATCTAAAACAAAAAGGATCATAGTCACAGTACTCACACTTTAATGTATGAATGCACAATATTTGATTATTGCCAATATCCAATATGCTGATATTTTCCAACTCATTTTGGCTTATTGCAGATTCCGTTACCAATAAACCCACATATTTTTTGCATTAAATGGCAGAGCTCATCAAGTCTCTCCTGTAGTGGTATTAACATGTTATGTTTACTGTTATAGTGATGGCAGACATAAAATACAATACTTTTCAAATGTTTAATTCAGTGGAAGACTTTGTATAGCACATTGCATGGAAAGATGAAGGTGAATCACAAAACAGGAATAGATAAAAGAAGGCAATAAGTAAGAAAGTACCGGGGTGAAGGCTACTCTTTTTCTTCACCAGTTCATCATAATAGTCGGGATGACAGCTCTTCAGATGGGTTATTACATTTATGGTATTGAAGGAAAGTGATCTGGCTCCTCTTTGAATGACTGAGCTGAGCAAACATTGCTTATAATAACTTTGCTCAGACACTTCATACCTCAGACTAGACCTGTTACGATAACACTTTTTTAGGACGATAATTTTTCCCAGAAATATCACGATAAACGATAGTAGCGTTGATGGCGTTTTAAGACCATTTTATGCCACTGATATAATGATAAGAGCATAATAATCCAAGGACATCCTTTTCCACAGCAATGAATTTTAATGTGGAAAAGAAATATTAAAACATCCTACTTAAATTAAAGAAATAAACTACAATCAAAACAGATAAAATAGACATTTTGTTCCCGGCTGAGTAAACTGGGAGGGACGGTCATGTTTAAAAATACGTCCAGGTTTTTTCTGTATTGGCAGTTTGCGTTGCCACTGTTATTATAATGCCTGGTTAATGTTAATGGGTTCTCCTCGCTCATTCTGCGAAATCCGAAATGTCCCCACACCTCACCGGCTTTGGCACAAATTCTATTTATTCCGCCAAACTTTCTGGAATTGTGCAGCCGTCGGGAAACTTAGTTTCAAGCAACACACTATGTTTCAGCTGGCTTGCGTCCTTATTGTGTGTGTGTGTGTGTGTGTGTGTGTGTGCGCGCGTGCGTGCCCCGCCTCCCACAGAGAGCAGGTTGACTGACGGGAGAGGGACAGAAGCACAGAACTGGCGATATTGATGGATTATGTAAACAAACACACATGTAAACAACAATTATCAAGACCAGAAAAAAACTATTATGTCTATTTTATATATCGAACAATAAGTTGATATAGTAATTATCGTGACAGGCCTACCTCAGACATGATTTTTGCACCTGTTTTGTCAACCGTTCACTCACGACATCTTGTTAGCCCACCATATTATTTCATTTGAAAACATTTATCTGCTGAGACTTACAGACATGTACGGTGTGACCTCTTTACCTGCAGCAATTGTTGGCGTTCAGACCAAGCAGCCGCATCTCCGCTGCCAAAGCCCTGGCTCATCCTTTCCTCATGAAGCACTGAAGCTTCAGAAAAAGAAAAACTTCTCTTCTGTCAGCTAAACTGATAAGTCCTGCGTCGTAAAACCCATCGTACACTTTGTTCAGAACTGTGGACTGTTCATCGTCTCAAACATCAGTTCACCAACATCATGAGAAACTGCTCAGGTTTCAGGGAACAACCTTATGGATTTTGAGCATCAGTGTATAAAAAAAAAAGTTTGATTTACTTATAATTTGAGTAAAAGTATGTTCTTGGATTACAAAATATTTGATAGTACACTGTATTTCCATAAAACGTAGTACTACGTTGTTGAGTGTTACTATTAAGATTTTCTTTAAGTTTTGCTGTAAACTACCACTGAAACTATTATGCACACCTTAAGTTGATGAGTTGGTTTCTGTTATTTGGATGAAGCTTTTTGGTTCAAGACTTTTTTATATGAAGTCCTTTTATTTTTGTTGTTTTAGTGAAGATATTTATGGTGTAATCACTGCAATAGATTACACTTGTATTTATGTTTGTATTGACAGATTGCACAAGATATTTTCTACATCAGTTGCACTGTTCATTCACTGTTAATTTGCACTATCTTTCTATAAATAATTGTGTGTTTAACCTGTCTCTGCATTTCAGTGCAACACCATTTATAACTGATAGATTTAGGGAGAAGATCTGCTGATGCATTTGTTTTTAACCTTTTTTAATTTGTTGTAGTTCTGTCATTGTGTGAACTGATCCACATTAGAAGGTCTAGATATTGAATGGATAAACATTTATTTTCTCTTGCACCTGCATAGTCTGAACAGAGGGGGGCAGTGCTGAAACATTTGGGTGAAAAACACAGTCCCAAAACTTCAAGTGCAAATATTTTCCCTACTTAAACGCTTACCCAAATTACAAAACTTTTTTTCATCTCTTGTGGTTTCTGGCTGTGCAGACAGTTTTACTGCAGAATGTTTTAAAATATTTATACAGGATTTAAAAAAAAAAAGATGTTTTCACTTACGTTGAGTCTTAATGCATTAATTAAAGCAAAATGTAACGTTTTTATAATAGCAGGTTAATTTAATACCCAGAGCAGAGACCCAGAAACCAACCAGTGATCCAATGATGGAAAACTAAAGAGACATAAGTTTTCTGTCAATTTGTTGTCATTGAATTTACTCAATTTATTTTAAGAATATGCACCATGTGAGCACAAAGAAAAACTAGATTTGTAAAAAGGGACAGGTTTGGGTATCAGCTGATATTCATCTTGTTGTTGTTGCAGTTGGCCTGTCGTCAAATAAGACGACATTCACCAATGTTTATCTCTTGTCCAATCAAGTTTGTGCTGCTGGCTAAATGGCAACGTCTTGTTTGATATTGATCAGATTTGGACAAAGCAGAACTTTAAAAGAGTTTGTGTCCCTGTCACAAAAAGTGAGATAAATAACAAACTAAATAAATACCAACAAAAAAATGGTATCTGCATCAGCTATTGGTCAAATCGTTAGTTTAAAGGGGACATGTTATGATAAACTATATTTTTCAGTGCTTGTGCACACATATTTGGGTATCTGGAGTGACTACCAACCCACAAACTGTGAAATAAAGTAAAACAGTCAGTTGTTTGTGAGCTGCAGAGATCAGAAAATTCAACAATCTTCCAATTGAGATTTGGCTTCACTTCATAGGTCACATGCCGACTTTTGAAAATATCTCCACTCAAGACATGAGAGATACCCTCGCAAAGGTGCGCCATGTTTTTTCTCAGAATCCAATTTGCAGACTGGGCTTCTTTAAGAGGGGCTTAAAGAGACAGGGTTATAACAGGTATATTCAGACAGCCAATGTGAGAAAATAAAGTGAAATAAACAAGTTCAAGTAGGAACTCCAAATACAATAATTAACAGAAAAATCACAATATGCCCCCTCTAGACATCAGTTTCGCCCCAGAATTTCACAATTTGTACTACAATTGTGCAAACAAACAAATTCGCAACTAATGAAAAATTGACGTGAAGTGAACTCGTTGCTTGTGGAGCTCAGTTTCACCTGTGAACGCCTCATAAGAGCAGCTCGACGGGAGAAGCTCTCGTCGTTGCCATATTGACGGCTGCTTCCTGGGCAGCGGCATGGGCGCCTCACGGTTTGTCCGTCTATTTATACTCTGCCCCCTTAATACGGAGAGCCCACCGCAGCTGCGAGTGTGACTACATTTGGAGCGACAGTGTGGTGGTGAAGGGCCAGTGGGGAGGGACCGCCGGTCTGAGGAAGGGACGGGCAGCGGCACCACTCATGCCCACACGGCGCGCAGTGCATGTAAGTACCTCAGTTCACATTCATTTTCTCTAATAACCAATTTATAGTCGAAACTATAACCAGCGAGGACCAAGTTCTAAATATTTGATCAGTAGTGCGATCACATGACTTGGTGTCCTGTCTCACCTGCTGGAGTTGGAGCAGTGCGTTGGTAACGGAGGTGATGATGTCCAGTCACTTTATAAGCTCTGTGTGTTGACAGTTTTATTTAGTTTTGTCTAAAGATGATCTGAGGACAGCGAAGGGCATGTTTTACGCGCAATTTACGCACGAATTACGCACGACTGAAACGGCAAGAACCTCTTACATGTGTGTTTTTCTGGTCATTTCCCAACTTAATTGTGGATTTTGCCTTTTGGTTAAATACTCCGTTTTTCTTAACTGTGGATTACTTTAAATAACTTCAATTTAAAAGTAGTTTTGGGGCGTAAAACCCTTTTTATTATATATGTACAGTACGTTACTGTATGTTATGTCATTAAATTTTGATTGTGACAGAATCTATTATATGTTTGAAATTCTGGGTGTTTTTTATTGGACAAATTCATAAATTGTATGTGTTTAATGTACAAACAGCCATCAGATCAGCTGTTAATATGCTACATCCGGCCGGGAGATGACAGGTGGATTATGTTGGTTGCATGACTAGAAAGCTGTTGTTACTCTCTGCCCTGCAGCCACATGCCTTTTAATATAGAGATACAGCAAAGGGGACAATGCATGGCTATGTAAACCCTTCCAGAGTCATGATTTACACCGCTACACGTGCCATTTGTCCTGACATAGTGAGTGGAAGCATGAGGGGAAGGCCTCTTAAGAATTTGTCCTTGAATTATTTTGCTCCATAGGGGGGCTTCCGTGCAGGTAGTCCAGCCAGGACAGGTGTAATTGGTCGGAGGCTTATTCTTGGCTAGCCTTTTAATCCGGTTTACTGTGCTGCTGCTGCTGGACACTGAGGTCCTCTTCTTATGTAATATGTAACATGTCAGGACTTTGAAATAAAAAGTCTGGCAGCCTTTAAAAATATACACAATGGTCCGTCTAAAGTGATATTGAAGTGGAATTATGTGAAACTATGTGGATTTATATCCTTATCATGTCATCAAGTGGCTTCTGTTGAACCCTCTGCATATTTTAATTAGTAGTTTATAGCATTGTGAAGTTTCGCTGTGTGAGTAGGTCGAGAATGAGTCCCCTGTGCTCATCCACCAGCTTTATTTCAGAGCCAGTGTCAACTAGTGTCTCTGGATTAGAAGCCCATGATCCCTGTTGAGCCTCAGTGGCATTCTCCCCTCCAATCGACAATCCTGCAGCTTGTCACATGACTTCTGCTCTTTAAACAAGTGTGGCCACTTACTCCTGTTCTGCCAGCAAAAAGATAAAGGAGTGTGGCGTCAGTGAGACTGGGGTTTTGCTTCCTCTGGTTCTGGAAAGGACGTTGAGTTCTCCTCCTGTTCTGGTTTGGAAAGCACATGTACACGTGTTTTCAGGTGCAGACACAGAACACAAATCTTTGAGCTTGTTATCATCATGTAGGGATCACTGAACATTACAGTTCAGCTCGTTACAGCTCTCAGTGCTGTGCCGTTATATCTACAGATTTGACCAGAAGTTTGACGTTCATGCTCTAAAATCATTCCACATTTCCTTTCTGGCAGTCGCAAACCTGACAAAATGAACTTAAAAAGTTGCATCTGTTACTTTGTGAGCTCTACAGCCACCAGAAGCATTCAGCCCTGCTGCAGATCTATCTGCTGCACTAAGTCCGAGGCTCACGTCTCTTTGTTCAGGCTCCATTGTGCTTTTCTGCATCAGGAATGCTGACATCCACAGTTTTGGAAAGCACACAGACACGAATGCAAACACACATTTATGTTTGTACATATCTGTGAGCGTGCATAGTCACTCATTTGTGAGCCTATGTGATGGTCAGCTGCTGCCTTTAAATTCAAATGGTGTCATCATATCAGTACTATTTATATGTGGCTTACCACCTTCGGCTTTGTTACTGTTGTTTATTCACTTCCAGGCAACCGTGATGACTTTTTTTGGCTCATCTGTGTGTGCATGTTGCCTGGGAACATGTCACAATTCAGATATGTATTTAAACAAATCATTTATAAAGATAGCACACTCTGTATGGACACCCAACAGTAAAACTGGCTATGCAGATTGTTGGATAACATTTGAACAAGAAAACTGACTTGTTCAGCTTAAGTTTCATCCAGAGTGAGTTGTGTAAAAGACCAGGAGGCCTGCAGAGTCAGTGGCACCGAGGCCGGGACCCGGAGTGGAGCTAAGGTGTTGAGTTTCAGTGCAAGGGGAGATTCCTGCATGGCACTGCAGGCTGCTACAGGTCATCTTACATGGACTCCAGCAGGAGGAGAGGATGCACTTTTAGAAAAATGAGTTAATGTATAATGAAGGCTCGTCATTAAACTTTCTAGAAAGACTTCAAACTGATGTGTACGTGCTGTTTTAGCTTCTTACCTGCTTTCTGTTTCCTCTAACAGGAGCAATGTGTCACCCACCCAGGAACAGCTCGTTCTGCAGCCTCTGATTGGAGGACTCTCAGCAAAGAAAGTCTTTCGGTCAAATGGAATCTGGATTTAATCGCAGGAAAGTCTGGCTCCCGTGTTTTGCCTTAGCTGAAGAGTGGAGAAAGAACAACTCATCACCTGCTTCCTGTTTCTAAATGCTTTGCGATTATTCAAGGAGCACAGAGTCGACTGAATCCTTCTGAGGGACATGGAGAACCCGGTCCTGGAGCCCAGATCAGAGCGCATTGCTCGCTACAAAGCCGAGAGGAGGCGAGAATTGGCCGAGCGCTTTGGCAACGTGGAGGAGCTGCCTTCCAAATGGGTAAGGAGGGATGGGAAAGAAGGGCACGACCCGGCGACCCGAGCCCACAGAGGGACTGTGGACTCAGATGGCCTCAGTGAGAGAGTGAACGGCAGGACTCGAGGGTTCACAAATGGATTAGAGGATCCTGCACAGTCCAACCACTTGAGAAGGTGAGTCATGTCTGAATTTCAGGGTGCGTGAACTTGAACCAGTTGCTGCTGAAACCAGAGTCTTCACCAAGATAATATTTAAAATTCAATGCTTTTTATGTGAATTCATCTCTGTTTACTAACAGTGATCACACATTTCAGGTGTCATAAAGTCTCTGACAAGTTTAGGGGACAGCTGTTAAATCTGTAAATAACTGAAGAAGACTTTCTAAAGAAGACTTTAATATATATATATATATATATATATATATTTTTTTTTTTTCCTTTTTCGTTGCTATTTTGTATCTCTTTGTAGTTGTTATTAATAAATGTAGTTTTGTTTCTCTTTGAGGTAATTGTGCAGCAATTTGTAGTTTTTTCTTGTTTTGACCCTTTTTTGTCGTTTTGAGTCTGTGTCTTTGCAGCTGTTAAGCATCTCTTTGTAGCTGTTTTGGTCCTTTTGTAGTCTTCTTTGTTTCTTTTTATGTTTCTTCGAGGTCATTTTGAGTTGTTTCTTTTTTGGTACGTGTCTTTTTGAATGACAGTTTGCAGGAGGGAAGGCTTGACACAATCAATCAATCATTATCCTTTATTTAACCAGGTAAAAAAAATCATTGAGATTTAAAACATTACATTACATATCATTTGGCTGACGCTTTTGTCCAAAGCAACTTGCAATAAGTGTATTCAACCTGATGGTACTAGCCTTAGACCACAGGAACCAAGTAAGTACATAACTTTTAAGAGCCAACTGTAACTGCTACAAGAGTGCTATACGCTAAAGAAGAGGGTTTTTTTTTAATTTTCTTGGGTGACCATGACTTGGCTAAACCTCTTTTCAGAGTGATCTGGCCAAGACAGCAGCACAAAAGCAAAATGGTTACGCCAAACAGACACGTCACAAATAAAATACAGTCACACACTACAAGAAAAACGTTCTTTTTGTAATCAAGAGTTGGATTACATGATTACATATTGCAATCACAAGATACAATTTAGCTTATTTCAATGTCTTTTAAAATTTACTTGAATTCCCCCAGAGTTACTGTCACTTACAGACACTTTGCCCGTTCAATGAGTTCAGTAATCCATCCATGTGAACACTGTAGGTGTCTGTATGTGGAGGCTGAACAGCTGTTTTTGGCTTAATTTGTCCAAACACCAATAAAGCAACATGTCCACTTCCTAACCCCCGATATGACCTGACACATGCTTTAAAGTTTTCCACCTTGACGTCAATAAATTCTGTATTTGTTGTCCTAAAATAGTACAACAGAGTATTTTGGTAACGGTGAGTAGCATCATATTAATATCATCACTGAAGAGAAGGAAACCAGGGAGGAAAAAGTAATTCATGTTGTACATTCTAGATGTATGTGGGACATAACTACATGATCTATTCTTTGTCAGTTATGCAGAGTATGAATACAAGTGGCTTTCTTCTTCAGAAGTACAAGAAGTCAGTTAGGGATCATATGCTAGAATGTAATTATATATATATATTTGAAACATTTCTGAATTTCATAATGTGATTCCCAGTAGGTTATAGTTCCTAATCTTAGTCTATTTCTCACCAGCGATCTTTCAGCAGCTCCAGGTCCTTGACACCAGTTGCTATGTGGCCTTTGTTACTAATTAAAACCGAGCGGTCTAAATCAGTGGGTCCCAGCAGGGAGTTTTAGAGCCGGTCTGATTCTTCGTTTGCATTCGTTTGGTCCTCTTTCAGCCTGAAACTTTCCCCATCATCCATCTGGAGCTGGCGTTATGGAACAGAGACATGATGCAACCTCTTTAGTGTCAGAAAACATGCATGTTTCCTTTATGATTGAAGCTGCATATTTGTTTGGCTGGAAAGGTTCAAGACTGTACTTTTGTTTCTGAGAGCGTTCCTCATAGTCATGCGGCTTGGGACCAGATTTAAGAAGAATGGGGACACGCCAGACGAAAGCACCAATTTTTTTCCACATACTCTCCATCACCATGGGTTTAAATTTTTGATGGAAGCCACTTCATCGTCTATGAGAACCAATATATCTTCCAAGCCACTTAGAAGGTCAATCTTTGTGTAAAAATATACATTTTCTGGGCCAAGGAATCATTTAAAGCTATTGAGAATATCACAAGATGATTATTTGATCAAATAGAATATGTTCATTTTTGCCGTGTATTTACGTAATTTCCAACTCAGTTCCTAAGCGCTCGGACATACATTAATATTAAATAACAAAATGAACATATCTATTTGATCAAATAATCATCTAGTGATATTCTCAAAAGTTTTAATGGAGTTCTTGACCCAGAAAATGCATATTTTAAGATTAAGATTTCCTTTATTAGTCCCACAACAGGGAAATTTCAAGTGTTACAGCAGCAAAGTGGATAGCAAAAAACAATAAATAGTAAACAGCAGTATTAACTAGAAATATAAGCAAATAAACAAGTGAAAAATATTTAAGTATAAGTATTTAAGTATTAACAACTTACAGTTTACACAAGTAGGAATATAAAAAAAACATTAGCAAAAGTATTAGTAAACGTATTAACAATTAAAACAAAGCTAAAACTTTAGGAACATCACATACATGTAGACAGAGTCAGCAGTTGGATATGAATCATTGCACAGAGAGTATTGCACATATACATTCAATTATAGAACATTGACACCAAGATTGACCTTTTAAGTGGCTTGGAAGATAAATTGGTTCTCATAGATTTAATATGGCTGCCATCTCTGATCCACAGTCCTGATGAAGTGGCTCCCATCAAAAACTGAAACTTATGGAGATGGAGAGCATGTGGAAAAAATGTGGGCCTTTTGTCCAGCGTGTCCCCTTTATTATTTTGCTAAGCCGCCTGACTATCAACCCACATTCCCCCAAAACCTGCATCCTCACCTCCTTCCCCCCACTCCCGCCCCCTCCAGGCAGGGTTCCCCGGACTCTGCCAGCATGCTGAGTGGGGAGGGGCACCTCGTTCTCCTTGGACTCGATTCCCCACAGCTCCACACTCGAGTGTCGGTGGGCCAGTTGAGAAGTGCTCTTCTGCAGCAGACGGGGAGCGGAGCGCAGCCCGAGAAAGCGTAGGGTCACCTGCATGTGTGTGCTGCAGACTGCCACTGTCAGCCTGTGTACCTCTGTGGCTGTTTGTCTTCGCCTCAACATACATCTTCTTCCCTGCTGTGTTTGTTTGGATACTAGTGGCCCTGATGCCGGGCGAGCCACGTCCTCTCTGGATCTGGCTGTGAAGCCGGGCGCTGAGGGGGGGCGCAGACGCACCCGGCGTTACCTCCCCGGCGGGCCGAGCGGCGGCCGCAAGACAAGTGATCGCTTCAGGACGCAGCCGATAACAGCCAATGAGATGGAGGAGAGCAGCGGGTAGGCGCTGTGTGCTGTGGTGCAGGATGAGGCGCCTGGTTCGAGTTTCCCTGCAGGAGATGCTGTGTGCAGTGTGCTGATGAGTTTAATCTACCAGTGAAATATTTAACATCTCTAATTTGTGTTTTTCTGACGAATTGCTGATGGTTTGTGTTTGATATGTGTCATAAAAATGCCGTCACCTTGACATAAACGCTCCCAGGCGGCGTGTTTTGCATGTGTTTGTCCTCCGTCTTGACCTCCACAGTGTTTCTCTACCGAGCATGCAAATACAACACAGTATCTTGATTGTTTGGAGCCGATACTGAAGCACAAAGACAAGTATTGTGAGCTTGCAGCTGGATCTGAAAGAGGACATACAGGAGCTGGAGATTTAGATCCACATCACCTCCCTGTTGGTATGTCTCACCTGCTGACTTCATGTTCTCACTCTTGCAGGCTGCTGGACGCCGAGGAAGAGGAGAACTGTAAAGGTGAAGCTCTGTTCCCACCCCGGCTGAAATCACACAGTTTGTTATTGTGTTTAGAGACAAACAACTTTTGTCCGTGACGCTGTGGATGGTGACATAGTGAGGGAGAAGGTCACAGTGGCACAATGCTGCAAACACAATGACAGCTGGAGGGAAAAAAGCTGCATATCTCACAGCAGAAGCTACTTAAACACCAGAAGAATACCATATTCTTTCCATAAGCTTCTTACAAAACAAATATTTGGCTCCACTGTGCACAGTTGCCTCCACATTTAACAGCTCATGAAATAAAACGTGCATGGGTTTTATTTTTAGGCTCACAATGTTTCTTTGACGACAGATTTATGTCTCACAAAACCATGTGAGCAGCAGAGCATCGAGCTCAGTCGACCTCTCCATAAAAAGATTACAAGCTCGTCTTCACAAAGATTCACTCACTGAGAATTTACACCACAACTACAGAAACAAGAAGAAAATGTAAATCTAGCTTTTATTGCTGTTTGGACTCATTTCGGGTTATATGTCTTTTGCTGGCCACTTTACAGTTTATTCACTCCATAAATACATCAAACTGCGAGTTAAATATTTCTCATGGAATTACTCTTTATGCCAGTTAGTCATGCTCCAATATCTTAGTAATTTAGTTGTTTTTATACCACATTAATAAGACAGTAGCTAAATATAATCATAATTGAGAGAAAGGTCAGAAAATAACTTTGCTTGAAGCTAACTAGCCACAGCTAGCAAAGTAGCAGTAACTGCCATCTTGGCTTGTTTAATTCCCATGATTTCATGTGGTTATACTGCTGTAAATTACATATTTTGAACTCCAATGTCTTAGTAATTCAGTTGTTTTTATACCCCATAAACAAGGTGGTACTTAAATCATACAGCCAGAAAAGCTGTCTTCCTAAGAGCCAACTAGCCACAGCTAGCAGAGTAGCAGTGTGGTTAAACTATCTTTTTAAATCACATATTTTAGGCATTTAATCAAAGTGAAATGTGTAATTTCTGAAAAAGGAAATATTTCAATTTACCAGAACTAGAAAACAGAGTTTAAAGTAACCAAATACAAGAAAAAACACATATCCACCATCATCTTTGTAGACATAGAATGAAAATGATAAAGAAGCATTATAGGCACATATGAGATCTTTTCCATATAAATAGAATTTTAAAGCTTTTATTTTATTGCTATGTAGGAAGGAGTGTACATATATGACCAGGCTGAAGTGTGTCAATATTTAAAGAAAGGGGATTTAAAAATGTGTTCTAATCAGTTACCTGTGCCACTTTTAATTACACTTAACAAAAGAATGTAACAGTTTTCTAACTTCTAAATTGATTGAAGGCTCATTTCTACAGAAGACGATAAGGGCCAGGTAGGGGAAACAAATAATCAGTGGTGGAAAAAGTATGCAGATCCCTTAATTCAGTAAAAGTACTAATACCACACTGTGAAATTACTCCACTTCAAGTAAAAGCACCCACTGGACCCACTGAGATCGTTTTTATATATTCCAAATATATTATTGCATTATTATTTTTGATGCATTTATGTAAAGCAGCGTTTGGATTTTGTCAAGGTAGGGCTCATTTTAACGACTTGATATACTGTTATGAGGTTCAATAAAAAAATGTCTAATCACTTTAATTTGATTATGTTTTTTATGTTAAATTTTGATCTGAAAAGTAACTAAAGCTGGTAGCTAAAATTGGAGATAGAAAGTAGAATATTTGCCACAAAATGTAATAAAGTATAAGTATAAGGTTATATAAAATGGAAATACTCAAGTAAAGTACAAGAACCTCAAGTATTTAGTTACATTCCACAAGTGCAAATAATGAGAGGAGGATCTTTTTTTTTCCGTTATGCAGTTTGACAAAAAAGTTGAAATTAGGAGAATAAAGTCAACTAAAGATATTCACATACTCGTTGTTCCTGTAAGTCATGTAGACTGCAATCTACAACCTGATTTTAATCAGTGTCATGAAATGAGCAATAACCACAATATTTAAGGGTGTGGTATTAGTGATTTACTTAAGTAAGGGATCTGAATACTTCTTTCACCACTGGCTTAGTTATTTTCAAGCCTTTCTAAGTGTCACCAGCACACATCACATCTTATTTTATCTGTTAGAGTTGATATAACAGCACATATTCTATCACCAGCACATTCCCAACCTGCTGCTAGCTGTCAGATATTGTGTGATGTGTGTTCACAAACTGACGTAATGATTCGTGTCTTTTCTTACTGCAGCTGATGTGAAAACAGACGACAGAGCCAAAATGAGCGTGGCGGCAAAGATGTCTTTGTTTAAAGTGAGTCTATGTTTGTTTCCACACTGACACAGGATCCTTGTTTCTGCTTATTTTATGTGCCGTCTAATGCCTGCTGCTGAAAATGATCCATCTAATCCCTGCTTCTCTGTCTGATGGGATGGAGGCGTGCATTCAGGAACAGTCACACCTGAATAATTTTATGTTTTGTTAATTTACTCATGACAGTTAATGCCGGACATGACAGGCATAAACATTTTTTATTCCTTCACTGAAGTGGTGGAATGTAACTGTAACTACATTCACTCAAGTACTGTCCTTAAGTACAATTTTGAGGTTCTTGTACTTTACTTGAGTATTTCCACATCTGTAATTTTATACTTCTACTTCACTACATGTTAGAGGCAAATATTGTACTTTTTACTCCACTACACTTAGCTGACAGCTTTAGTTACTTTTCAGGTCGAGATTTAACATAAAAAAACACGATTCATTTAAAGTCATGAGACATTTTTTAAGTTAAACCTCACAACAGTATATTAATAATACTATTAATATAATATTTAGTAGTTAAAAAGCCATATCTTTACAAAATTAAAACACTGCTTACATAAAAGCATCAATACAAATAAGCTAAAAATATACTAGAATATACATAACAATGAGTTGGGCATTTCTGCATAACGAGCACTTTTATTTTTGATACTTTAAGTACATTTTGATGCTGATACTTTTGTACTTTTACTTCAGTAACTTTTGAATGCAGGACTTTTACTTGTAGTGGAGTAATTCTGTTGAGTGGTATTAGTATTTTTCCACCACTGGTGATATCTCGTAGATATTTACCCTATTCACTTGTAGTGTAAACTTAATGAACTCATCGAACCAGAATTGCTGCCAGTATGAATCTCCAAACCAGTGATGAAAAATGTATTCAGATCTCTTACGTAAGTAAAAGTACTAATACCACACTTTGAAATTAGTCCACTACAAGTCCTGCATTCAAAACTTACTGAAAAATGTAAAAAAAAATGTACTTAAAGTATCAAAAGTAAAACTACTCATTATGTAGAATGGATCCACTCAGATTGTTTTATATTCTAAATATATTATTAGATTATTATTATTATTGATGCATTTACGTGAGCAGCGTTTTAATTTTGTTCATTTAAACTACTTAATATCATGTTATGAGGTTTAATTTTTTTTATATATATATATATATATAATTCTTGACCTAAAAAAAACTAACCAAAGCTATCAGCTAAATGAAGTGGATTAAAAAGTAAAATATTTGCCACTAAATGTAGTGAAGTAGAAGTACTAAGTTACATAAAATGGAAATGCTCAAGTAAAGTACAAGTACCACAAATTGTACTTAAGTACAGTACTTGAGTAAATGTACTTTTCACAACTGCTGCAAACTGAAATTCATCTCATAATAAAACATGCCGATGCATTGTCCCTCTCTCGATTAAAAGCTGCTATAATGGACTCCTGATAAGTTGAGAAATGTGTAGAAATATATATAACAGCTACAGAGAGAGTCACCTCAGCTGCTCACCTTACAGTATGAGGCAGCGCTGAGCACGCAGAACACAACCTGCTGCTGTTGAGCGATATGAATGGTCCAACAGGTGCAGTGAGATGCTGCACTGTCTGTTTGTACTTATTAAAAGATTATAGTGTGTTTTTATGTATCCAGGAGATAAAACACACTGTGGCTCTTCCTCTCCGTTCCTACATTTCACCTCCGTCACACTTTTATTCCTGAAGCTTCAGGTGAAAATGTGCCAGACACCGTATTCCCATTAACAACCACAGAGCAGCAGCGGCGTGTATAATTAGCCTGCTGCTCTGTGGAGGCAGCGGGGAGGTAACTGAAGCCGGCACGGCTCTGGTTTCACTGTGACCTGTTGGCATTCTGTCCATGTAGCCAACGCGCTCCACCTTCCAGCTCGCTGCTTTATTCACCAGCCACCCGAGCCCCGTCGCCTCCCTCCATCTGTCCGTACAAATAGAACAGGAGACATCAGGAGACGAGGAGTTTTCACTGCCATTTTTGTGCTCTCACTCATCACTTATTCAGCAGGTTGTTGATTGAAACTGCTGTGTGACCTGAACGTTGTGCTCCACCTGAAGGAGAAGCACCAGATCTGATGATATTACTGTGTTGTCTCCTCCTCCTGCAGGAGCTGGAGAAGTCTGCTGCCCCCGAGGCCTCCGCCCTGCTGAAGCCTCGCTCAGGCAGCGTCTGCCATGAGCGCAGGGTGCGCCGTGGCAATGACCATCGATTCCTGACTCAGCCAATCACCTGTGAGGAAATCGTGGCCATCAGGTGGGAAACGTGGCGGCTAAATGGAATACTTACAGTGTACAGAAGCATACATACATGTAAATATGTACATATAACCATATATTGGTATGACATTATTTTAGATATCTCTTCCATTTTTTCCTGTTAGCTCAGCAAATTTAGTCTGACTTTCACATGTTTAAAGGGTAAATCTGGCATTATTCTATATTTTTCTTGGTGACAAGTTACCCCATAAAAAGACCAAATCCAACAATGATATGAATTGTTAAAAACAGGTCTTGTTTACAGTCATGGAAAAAAATATTAGACCACCCTTGTTTTCTTAAATTTCTTGTTGATTTTAATGCCTGGTACAAGTAAAGTTACATTTGTTTGGACAAATATAATGATAACAACAAAAATAGCTCCTGACAGTTTAATTTAAGAGCTGATATCTAGCCATTTTCCATGGTTTTCTTGATAATGATTTACCATAATATATATATATATATATATATATATATATATATATATGTATATGTATATGTATTCAAAACCTCAGAATATATATTAAAAGTCTGAGAATATATATAGAAACCTGAGAATATATATTCTCTTTTAATATATATTCTCAGGTTTCAATATATATTCTCAGACTTTTAATATATATTCTAGTGCTAGAGCCTCCTCCACTAGGTCTCTGTATGACTGTAAGTGGAGAGTGTTTGCGGGATGGTGTCATAGAAATGGCCACATTCCTTTTCAGTGTCCGGTAGGAGTGATATTGTCATTCTTGCAGGACTTGATTGACAAACGAAAAGCCTTCTCCACGGTTAAAGTGTACTTGGCAGCTATCGCCGTCGCCATTTTATGAAGGGAGCACTCAGGCTTCTCCCTGCGTCCAGACCGCTGGTACCACTGTGGGATCTGGCTGTGGTTCTGGAGGGGTTTAAGGGCTCTCCTTCTGAGCCACTGGAGGTGGCAGACTTGAAACACTTGTCTCTCAAGACAGTGTTATTGCTGGCTCTGGCTTCGGCTAAACAGGTTAGTGATATCCATGCGCTTTCGGCGCATCCCTCGTGCACTCAGCTCTTCCCGCGGGATGTGAGGATGATTTTGAAGCCCAACCCGGCTTTTGTGCCTAACGTGGTGGGCTCATGTTCTCCTATTAAACTTGTGGCTTTTGCTGCTTCACCAGTTGGGCAGGGGTCACATGCGTTATGTCCAGTCCGTGAGGTGCGCAGTTACATGGATATGACGAAGGGTGTCAGAAGGAGCGATCAGCTGTTCGTCTCCTGGACTAACCCTCATATGGGGAAACCTGTCACAAAGCAGCGTCTATCCCACTGGGTGGTGGAGGCGATTGCTTTGGCTTATACGAATCTCTCACTTTTGTCCGTTTCTATATGCTGGATGTCTCCGCCCCGTGCGTGGCACAAGCGGTTTTGCTGTCCTGATTGGAACAGAGTATTTTTCCCTGTGGGTTGGTGGATGCTGGATAAGCTTGTCTGGCAATACTGGAGCAACCATATCCCATAGTGAGACATTGAACGAAATATTATGAAAGAGAACTTTAGGTTATTTATATAACCCGGTTCTATGAGTAATATGAGTGAGATGTCCCACCAGACAACCCTTCTTGCTTGGCAAGTGAGAAGAGGTGCTTATCTTGAATGATGTGGTGCCGTTCACCAGCCAATCAGGATTGGCGTAATGAGATTAATGCTTCTGAGGTCTGCAGCAGGCGTGCATCCCATAGTGAGACATCTAACTCATATTACTCAGAGAACCTGGGTTATGTAAATAACCTAATGATTTTTAGCAAACATTACTGAAACAGGCGTAAATAGTGCATTACTATTAGTGGTGGAATAATACACAGCAGGGTGGGACTAACTCAAAATAAGATCAATTCATTGTTGGTTTTAGTTTTTACTATCTCGCCACATGCACATTTTCTTTCTACTTTAAACTCAATCTGTATAGCTCTAACATGTTAAAAAGCAAGATATTATCATGGATTTCGTTTTTATTTTTAATTTTTTTATGCACCAACACATCCAGACAAATCCCTTGTATGTGCAAACAATTTCTGATTCGGATTCATGAGATTTGGTGATCATAAGAAAAATTTCACCACCTTCTGTTCCCCTGCAGCGCCCCCAAACCAGCTCCTCCAGTGGAGCCCCAGGCTGCCCAGGCTGAGTCAGTGGAGGACAGTGATGAGAGCTGTAAGCTGAGCATGAGTGAGAAGCTCGCCCTCTTCAACAAACTGTCTCTGCCGGGGAGGCAGGGGGCCGAGCCCGCCGAGGGGCCCCCGGAGAGACGAAGGCAGAAGGGGGCTCGGTACCGAACGCAGCCCATCACTGTGGAGGAGGTCAGCCTGGTGAGTAGACGAGCCGAGAAATACCTCTGTGTGTTTCATACAGAAACATCACAAAAGACAGACAATCAATACTAGAAACCAGAGGGGGGACCCAATCATTGTTTTGTAAGTCTCATGTAAGTCTCAAGTCTTTGCCCTCAAGTCTCGAGTCAAGTCCCAAGTCAAGACCGACAAGTCTCAAGTCAAGTCCCAAGTCCTACAGTTTGAGTTTTGAGTCCTTTCGAGTCCTTCTAACAACAGAGTAATCATTTTTACACTGATCATGTATGCTTTTAAAATCTGTATTCATTTATTAAAAACTTTTTTTTTTTGGACAAAGTTGGAGGTTGTTGTGTCTCCATCTGTAATCTCTGACCCACGTGTTTTGCATACTACAATTCGTTTTTTGTTGACCACTTTTTATTTTTATACCCGACGAAACTTTCTTCTCTCTATCTTTGGTATCATTTTTGCCAACTGGTGCCGTTTTTTTGACAATTCTTCTTCATTGGTTTTCCTGCAATTTGATTGGCTGGATGCTGTCGGATCAAAATAACGTGGATCAAATTTGATTGGATGACGCAGACACACAGACAGACACACACATTTACACAAAGAGATAGAGCGCTCCTTAGTAACAGACTTTTTAATATTTGGGTTTTGGGGAAAGAAGCAAGTCCTTTTCAAGTCAAAAGGCTCAAGTCAAAGTGAAGTCACAAGTTATTAAGTCCAAGTCAAGTTGCAAGTCTCTTTACATTTTGTCAAGTCGAGTCAAAAGTCATCAAATTCATGACTCGAGTCCAAGTCATGTGATACGAGTCCACATCTCTAGAAACTAAACAAAAAAGAAGTGCTTCAAGTTCCTTGTCATTCTGTGTTTCCTTTTGTCTGCTCAGCTCCAGAAAGGCCCCGTACAGCTTCCTGCCTTCCGTTTGTCCCCTCATCTGTCCGACAGACAGCAGGCCTCGTCTGTCAACCTGAAACCCAGTGAGATTCGCCTCTCCCAGCCCAGTCCTGACACCGTTCCCGTGCCCGGAGAGTCCTGCGGCTCCTCTCAGCAGAGCCATGACTCTGAGCCGGTCCTGAGAGGAATCCTGAAGAAGAGCTGCTCCGGAGGCTCGGAGTGGAGCCGGACGGACGGCGGTCAGACGGACGCTCCATGTAGCCATGAACAGAATGGTGGAGGTTGTGAAGAAGCGGGGCTACAGGCGAGAATGGAGGAAATCACTGCCCCACCGCGGAGAGCGAGGAGAGAGGCTTCAGGTGTGGAGGGGGGGTCACTGCCGGCTGCTCCCTGGAGGCAGAGGGCTCGAACCAGGAGGGAAACCATCGCATGTACACCGATAAGAGCGTCAGAGCTGGACGCTGCTCAGGAGGAGAGGCACAGTTCAGATACTGCTGGGAGGGTTCAGTAAGTGACTGAAATGAAGTTAAACGCCTCAATAAAAGAAACATGTTGAATTTTGATGATAAAAAAATAATATATTTTCACTTATATCATATATTTCTTACATCATTTTTAATGTAAATGTTTCTATTTTATATTATGTTTCTGCCCTTTTGCAAAATACCAAGACAAATCCCTTGTATGTGTAGTTTCTGATTCTGATTAATGAGCTTTATAATAATAATAATAATTTTAATAATAATGACTTTTTACTTTTTTCCACTGCATTTTCAAATGCAAATAAATTTAAAGTTATATACATGTTTTTTTAATGAGCCCTATCTTTACTAAATTAAAATGCTGCTTACACAAATGAATCAATACAGATAATCTAATAATATATTTTGAATAAATAAAACAACATACTTTTGATACTTTAAGGAGATTTTGATGCTGGAGTAAGTTTTAAATGCAGCAATTTTACTTGTAATGGAGTAATTTCACAGTCTGATATTACTACTTTTACTTATAATTATAATAATAAAAATGCTAATAATAACTTCATTTATATATTTTTACATGTTCTGTGGGTTATACTCTGTATATCTGATGTGTCCATAAGGCAGCAGAATGAGGAAGAGAGTTTGAGGAGGATGGATGAAGAAACCTCAGCTGTGGGACACGTTCAGGTCACTCTGGTAGATGGAGCTGTTAAACTGCAGGAGTCAACCGGCAGCAGCAGAAGTGAGGTAAGAAAAAAATCACAGCTGCACAATCAGCAGCTGCTTAGTCTCGTCTGTGAAGGGGGGTATTGTATTTTGTTCCCCCTCCGCAAACTCTAATCCTTTGAAAGTCCAATTTGGAGCCAGTCGGTTTCAGACTGTCAGCAGAGAGGGAGACAGTTTAGGTTCTGCAGGCACAACTCAGGGAGCAAAAATACATCTTGTCTGCACGTTTTTCAAGTTACATAGTAATTCTTAGTCATTAATCTCCTGAAAAAAACACATCTGAACATTAATGAAAGATATGACAGTAAAGGACAGCACTTTGTGTGTCATATTTAGTATAATTAACAAAAACCTTTAACGCTAGTGTTTTAAATTTACTTTTTTATGATTTCTGTTCCTAGTCCAAGTAATATTGACCAATCATGACTGAGCAGGTTTTGTTTGAATGAAGGTAAACAGTTCAAGTAAAGAGCAAAATATGTGCAATACACAGGCTGAAATAAAACCACTGAAACCACTTGATAATGTCTTTTTTTTAAATTACTCTATCTGCATCCATGTGCAGAATTTTTAGAGATTAGCCAAAATATTATCAGGACCTAAAACATGTATAAAAAGTATTGATGACGTTTCTAATCAGACTGTAAACAATAACACTGAATATTTTACTCTGGTCTGAAATTTTCCACTTTTCTGCTTTGAGTTTTGGCTTAACGTCTGTCGAATGGGAAACAATTGTCACTACTACATCTGCCTACAGGACTTTTTGGGATTATTTCAGATAATATATGCAACTTTCAGCTGTAAGCAAACATCCTGTCGCTTTCCTGGTTGTATAAAACACAGGCTGCTATAATGTCATGTTCGAACAAAAAGAGAAACCTGTTACAGTTCAAGTCATTTAAAAAATGCCTGAATGAATGTATGAAAGAGTGAGATGCAGGGTGGCACAATTTTTGTCTTCTGACTAAACACCACTTTACAACAGATTGAATCATATTAGAAACATTACACAGAACAATACAAAATATGCAAAGATCTTTACAGAATTGTAATCCCAACTTTCTCTATATTCCAGTATTTATTCTGTCAAACAATTTAGTATGCCAGAAAAACATTTAATATGTTCCAAAAACATTTAATATGTACCAGTGGTGGAAAAAGTATTCAAATCCCTGACTTCAGTAAAAGTACTAATACCACACTCTGAAATGACTCCACAGCAAGTAAAAGTCCTGCATTCAAAACTTACTTAAGTAAAAGTACAAAAGTATCAGCATCAAAATGTACTTAAAGTATCAAAGGTAAAAGTACTCTTTCTGCAGAATGGATCCACTCAGATTCTTTTATATAAATATATTATTACATTATTTGTATTGGTGCAATAATGTAAGCAGCACTTTAATTTGGGAAGATAGGGATCATTTTAACTACTTAATATACTGTCATGAGGTTTCACTTTTTAAAAAAAAGTCTAATCACCTTAAATTGATCATGTTTTTATGTTAAATCTCGACAGGAAAAGTAACTAAAGCTGTCAGCTAAATGTAGTGGAAGAAAAGAGTACAATATTTGCCTCAAAACGTAGTAAATGAAGTACAGTACTTGAGTAAATGTACTTAGTTACTCTCCACCACTGTCCAATACATAGTATGCATGCAGTATGGTAAAAGTACCAGATGTCCTGCTGCATCTTATCTTATTTTTAAGTTTCAACACAGCATGCTTTTCTGGTTATTCTGACCGACAATCCTCTGCACAGCATTTGTGCAAGAGGGTCAGAGTTCATGGCACAATGTTAGGATTTAGTATGTCCCAGGTGTAGGCATACAGTACATACATTCTAATGGCAGCTGCTACTGAAGTACAAAGAAGAAAGCTGCTGTGAAAGCAGCCTGTGGGCCTGTGGGGGAAGAAGCATGTTGAGGTCTTTGGGTCCACTCCTCCTCGAGTCAGGCGGTCTGATCGGTGTGTTTGTCGTTCCAATGAAACTAGATCCAGCATCTCTTCTGGCAGGTGCTAAATGTCTTGAGATCAGAGTGAAGTTACGGGGGAATATCCCGAGACGAGTCAGTGTTTATGTAGTGAGAGAGGTTTGACTGTCTGAGGGGGTTATGAGGAATGTAAACAGGCTGATTATTCTGCCAGTTAAATGTTTTGACCCTTTTATGACCTCATAATCTCAGCTGCACCCTGCTGACATATGTGTGCACATTTACTCCATGAATGTGTATTAATCTTAATATTTATTTCCTGCTCAGAATAGAATAGAAACAGAATAGCCTTTATTGTCTTTGCACGGAGTAAAATGAAACTGTGGGTCCAACCAATCAATGCACAGGAAATGTATAAAAAGAAAAAGATAAATGGGCACATAAAATGCATAAAATGTGTGCTTTACTTGAGTATTTCCATTTTATGTCAAGATAATTTTTTAAAATTGGACCCCATGTTTTCATAAATAACTCCTCCCTATTGTTCAGCCTGACATCAATTGTTCATAGCTGGCTATTTTGGTAATTTCTCCCATCCATTCATTAAATGGGATAACAGTTTTTTACTTCCTGTGTCTGAAAACATCTCTTCCTGCAGCATTTTAATGTGATTTCTGGTATTTAATCTATTCTTCGGTCTGCAGGAGGAGACAGAAGCCCTCCCTGTTGAGCGAGTTAACCCTCAGTGCTGGGTAAGTCTCCCACTAATGCTTTGAAATGCCTCTAAATCTCCATTATAAGATTTCATGCATTACTAATTACTACAAAGCGTCAGCACTGCTCGACTCGTCTCTAATTCCTCTTCTCTCCCAGGGACCCGTCTTTGCCTCTGTCTTTTCTAGCTCTACGCCCCAATATATCATGTGTTTCAACCAGGTAACTGTTCGATCCACTGCATGGCAGATTCTTTTCTTTTTTTTGTCGTTTGCAGTGTTTTGTATGCAGTGAAAAGTTTCGTCATCATGGCACCTTTTCACGTGTCGGATGATGTGTTTTTATAACGCTAACGAGTCGACTCCTTCACCTGCTGAGTGACAATGATCTGAAGTGAGACATCGCAGCTCTCACTTCACAGTTTCTCTTTTTGTTTCAGATAATCTCTGCTCGTCCTCTCTTCTAACCTTTATATTCTGTGTCATATGTGCACACCCAAACTCCTCAATTAGATTTTTAAAAACCTTGGAAGAAACTTGTCACAAAAAAGAGCCACTTCCGAGTTGTTTTTACATAATTTATAACATGAAATGTATGTTTCTCATCAGCTTAGTTTGCTCAAATGGAGTTTTTAGACTCGATATGTTTCCCTTCTTGTATTGACAGTAAACTCTAAAGCACATATTAGATTTTACTTGTTGAGCTTCACCTCAATCAATCAATCAATCAATCAATCAATCAATCAATCAATCAATCAATCAATCAATCAATCAATCAATCAATCAATCAATCAATCAATCAATCAATCAAATGTTATTTATACAGCACCTTTCATATAAATCCAGTAAAGTTGGGGGGGGGGGGGAAATGTAAATATCGATTCATGGTCGCCAAATATCAATATTTAGCATCCCAACCATCAGTTTTTCGCTGTTTTTGATTTTTCTGGGGGCCATAGTGGGGTTAATTTTAGGAATATACTGGAAAAACTGGGAGATCTGCTTCAGGATATTGTGTCAGAAAGTTGTTGAAATAACGCTGCAAAGTAAGGCTATTTTTTATGTTTCATAGTGATTTTCAAAGCAGTATATGACCTCTGACGTCATGCTAGCTCAATGAAAATAGGCTCTCTGGGTTCCCACAAGTTGACTCTCATTGTGGAGAAATAAAAAGACTGAAGTGAAATGAATAGACTGAGAATTTTCTCTTATTTGACAAAACAATTCTTGATTGAATTTAATTTTATGGACACAAAATGCAGTCAAACCATATATTGTATCGTAATACTCACCATATAGCAAAATGCTTAAAATCGCAATAATATCTTATCGTGACTCAAGTATCGGAATAAAATCGTATCTTGGGGCCTCTGCTGATTCACACCTCTAAAATCCAGTGTAATTCAAAGTGCTGTACAAATGCACGCTGAGTCAATAAGGGTTATGAGTAAATTATGAGTCAATTAAATTATAAAAGATAATACATTTATATATGAATACATGTTAGAATTAAAATAAACATTTCATATAAATAAAATTAACATATAATATAAACAATAAAATATAGGTAAAACCGATAAAACAAGTATAACCCATAAAATTGTGATAATTATGATAATCAGATGCTTATAATAAGACACTACATGAAAGCCAGATTGAAAAGATTAAAAAGGTTTTCAAAATTTCTATCTCAGACCTGCACCCCTCTCATTATTTTTTCTTTTCTTTCAACAAGAAACTGAGCAAAAATATTTAAGTTGTCATGGTAGACGATATTTGGACCTAAAATTATGTATAAATGTCCATGAAAAATCAACAAAACAAAACAGTTTTTAGCTTTGAGACGATGCATTTTTCAGATAATTCAGTGGGTTTATAAACTGTTTATCCATATCACAAACTCCTATAACAAAAAAAATGTCTAATTGATCATTTTCAAGATGCACAAATCATATATAGCACCAGAAAGTAGTAAAATGCAATAATATAATGCTATTATCCAACATAAAGTGTGTGTTTATCATGTGTTTTGCTGCCTGAATACTTTCAGATTTTCTGATATTGATAATCTGGCTATTTGTTGGATTATTGTTCCCGTATTAATCATTTATTCAAGGTCACATTTCCCTGTGGTCATGCACAGTCCAACTCACACACTGACGAACACGCCTGGTACTTTACTTTACTGTCCGTGTTTTCTGTATTTACTATTTTATCCTGCAGACGAATCAGTCCTTTGAGGCCCAAGAAGTCTCCTCTCCCACCAAGAACCTGAACCAGCCTCAGTGGAGACAGAAGGTGACGCAGACCTTTATTTAAATCTTGTGTTGTCTTAAATTTTCCCACTTTCACTAAACCTCTTTAATAAAGCAGCTTGAATCTATTTTGCATGAAGAAACAACCGATCACTCATGCAGAAAAACTGGATTTAATTACAACACACCTTTAATCCCCTACTTTAGTAAACCTAATTGGTTTACTAAAGTAGGGGATTATTTCTATTATTTTTATTGTCAAAGGTACTGTACTGTTTTTTTTGTTTTTATGTTTTTTGTGTTTTTTAAATATTTTTTATTTTTTTGTGGTTTTTATTTATTTATTTTTATTTATGTCTTTTTGGGTTTGTTTTTTTTTTAATGTTTTTTTGTGTTTTTTAGATGGTTTTTATGGTTTATGTGGTGTCTATGGTTTTCATGTTTTAAAAAAAAAAGTTTTTTATGGGTTTTAATAAAATGTTTTTTGTGGTTTATGGTTTTTGTGGTATGAAAATGATTTTATAGTTGCCAGGTCAAAAATGACTGCAAAAACTCATCGAATTTCAAGTTGAGAAAAGATAATTAAGCTTGGGGTAAAACACTGTGGCAGGTCATTTTTGACCCCGAAGACAACACAAGGGTTAAATCTCTTTATATTTTTGATGTCTACAATTGAAGGTGAGCTTACCTGAATCTTACATCAACACATTTGTTTTTCCAACTTTTTCAGGGTAAGGATGCTGAGGATGAGATGGACAGAGTCGAGGAAATAAATACGGAGCAGGAAAAGGAAGAGAAAGAGGCCAACAGAGGTCAGTTTACTGCTCTGCTTTACTCTTTACTCTCATCATCTCTGTATCTTTACCTTGTGTCTCGGACTTCTCCAGAATCTCCAGAAACAGACAGAAATGACGCCCCTTTGAACAAGGCCCGCTCCACTGAAGCTCCAGCAGGCACATATGAAGGTTGGAGCTGCATTAGATACAAATTAAAACTTTGACCTTCTTGTCTGTTTCTGTCTAAACTCTTCGTTGTATTTGCTTAACAGAAATCTCAGAGCAGTCTGTGATGGAGTTTGAAGGTAAAATCATATCAAACCTCACTGATATAAATTGTTCAAGTGTTCAGTATATGGAATTTATATGTCCTGTCCCGTCCTCCTGCAGCTGCGCAGAGCTGCTCGCTCTCTGCTGCTCCACATGAGGTGAAGGAGGAGGACACACAGTTGGAGGAAACAAACGCATTTGACGGAGGTTTCTACGGAGACCAGGCGCCGCCCTCTGCCTGCGGCCCCCCACCCTGCGGAGACGTCACGGCAGCAGAGAGTGAGCAGGACCTGGGGGTCCTCTGCCAGACCAACACACCCATGTGAGCCTGGTTTTACCCCAGACTCTTAAGATTGTTGGATAGATAGATAGATAGATAGATAGATAGATAGATAGATAGATAGATAGATAGATAGATAGATAGATAGATATTTTCTTTTATTAATCCTTTACATATTAAACATTTAGGCATGTGATAGACGGACCCATCTGTTTTAGGTATTTTCTTCTTATTTCTTCTTCTTGAACTTGAACTAAATTCATTTTTATTTAACCAATAGTTTATAGTACGCTTTGGTCTCTGTTGGGTCGTGAAATTAACTTAATCTTCTGAGGGTAAACTGCACCACATCAATATTTAGCCTCTGTGCAGTAATTTTGCAGTAACACAGCCATCTGCTGGTGAGTTAAGAAACTTCTGGAGCACTCTTAATAGTTTTGCAACTGGCTCAAACATTGGTTATGGCACTAAATTATAATTCTTAAAATAGGAGAAAAAGACTACCTTTCTGTGCACTAAAGAGTTTCCTCAGAGCAGCTTTCTATACCGTCTGTGTGAAGCAGTGTGTGTGTCTGTGTGTGTTGCAGACTGACCTCAGCAGTAGCAGAGCACAGGCGGTCTGTGCGTCCGTCCCGTCGGACTCAGGGCTCCAGGAACCCTCTGAGGGCTCTGGCCGCCCGGGAGGACATCCGGCAGGACTACATGGGGGAGAGGGTGAACACAGCAGCTGAGGAGAGCAGCCAGGCAGAGAAGAGTGAGTGGTTTCTTTTTCATTTCCTCTCTTATCACTTTTTCTTCAGGTTCCTTATTGTGTGTTTCCGGCTCCCCACAGAGTCCAAAAACTCGTCTGTGGCAGATTCACATCTCTCCGATACGACCGTGTCTTCTCCTCCCTTCAGCAGCCTGATGCTCATTCACATCAAAGGTCAGAAAAGATTTATCTGTGTGCACCAGCGTCCTCACAAGGACAACTTTGTGTTTGGTGTATTAACTTGAGTCTGTGGTGACAGGCAGGCGGCATGTCCAGGTGCGTCTGGTGGAGCCCTCGGCCCGCTCGCTGAACAGCGGAGACTGCTTCCTGCTGGTCACGCCGGAGCATTGCGTCCTGTGGAGCGGAGAGTTCGCCAACGAGCAAGAGAAAGCCAAGGTACCACTAGTCGTGTCCCATCAACTAATTTATAGATAAGATAAGATATGACTTTATTTGTCCCGCAGTGCAAATTAATTAATTCCATACCGACAATATGCATAAAATGAAAAGATTGATTTAAACACATTGATACATTACTCATTGGACAATTACAGTTTATTATATAGTTATGTTTTACTTACCAGCAAATAGACATGGAATTTTTGGGTATTTTTATTGTCATTGATTACAGTTGTTTAATCAAAGTATTTACTGGTACAAAATCAGTGGTGGAAAGTAACTGAGTACATTTACTCAAGTACTGTACTTAAGTACAATTTTGATGAAGTTGTACTTTACTTGAGTATTCCCATTTTATGTACCTTTATCCTTCATCACTACATTTTGGGGCAGATTGTACTTTTTACTCCACTACATTTAGCTGTCAGCTTCAGTTACTTTTCAGGTCGAGATTTAATGTAATAATGATCAATTTAAAGTGATTTTTAAACCTCATAACAGTATGTTAAGAAGATAAAATTAATCCTACCTTGAGAAAAATAAAACACTGCTTACATAAATGCATCAAAAATATTAATCCAATAATACATTTGGAATATATAAAACAATCTCAGTTGATCCATTCTGCATAACAAGTACTTGTACTTTTTTAAAGAAATTATTTAAGTACATTTTGATGCTGATACTTGTACTTTTACTTCAGTAAGTTCTGAATGCAGGACTTTTACTGGTAGTGGAGTCATTTCACAGTGTGGTATTAGTACTGGTCTTACTAGGATCATCTGTATTATAGCTGCCTGTTTTACTCTCTTTGACCAGCAGGTGGCTCTGTGTGCTCAACAAACAGATTTAAAGCTTCATTTAGGTTCAGCTCACCATCACAGGCATTAGAAACTGATTATTTAAACGGATCGTTTTTGTTTTCCAGGCCTCTGAGCTGGCTTCATCCATCCAGACTCAGAGGGATCTGGGCTGCGAGGCATCCCAGGTGGTCCACCTGGAGGAGGGTCTGAATTGTGACAGCAGCCTGGCTGCAGACTTCTGGAGCCTTCTGGGAGGACAGACACAATACAGAGGTCAGAGGTCAAAATGTCTGCTTTGTTGATTCTCCCAGCAGATTGTCTTAAGACTGCTGTGTTTATCATTTTGCTGTGTTTATCATTTTGTTGTAAAGGACAGATTATGAAGACCAGGTTGTTATTTATACATTTAAATTTAGCTGAGGAGCTCAATATCATTCAAAGAGAAATTAAGAAATGCAAAATTTCCTCAAAGGGACAGAAAAACAACAACAAAGAGAAACAAAATAAGCAAAAAGACCACAAAGTGACACAAAACGGCTACAAATACACGCAAAATGCTGCTGACCAAAAAATGAATACAAAGAGACACAAAAAGACTACAGATGGACAAAGCTGCTGCAAAGACACACAAAACGAATGCAAAAAGAAATAAAACAAACACAAAGAGACACAAAACGACCACAAAGAGATACAATATGAACATAGAAGACACAAAAATGCCTACATGGAGAAATTAAATGACCAAATAAATGATCACAAAAAGACAGAAAACAACTATAAATGGACAAAATGGCTACAAAGACACACAAAATGAAAGCAAGAAGAAACCAAACAAAAGACGGAGATACCCAAAATGAGCAAAAATACATTAAACAACCAAAAAAAGACACAGAACAACCACAAAGAGATACAATACAATACAATACTAGAAGGAGAAATTCAATGACCAAAAATGATTAGAAATAGAAACAAAACGAATACAAAAAGAAACAATACAAGAGAAGAAGTATGGAGATACACAAAATGAGCAAAAAGACATAAGACAACCACAAAAAGACACAAAATGACTGCAAAGAGACACAAATCGAACAAAAAGAAGAACAAAAGGACTGCAAAAAGGACACAAAACAACATGAAAAGGGCAAAAGAACAACAAAAAAAGAGGCAAAACCAAGTCTGTGTCTCTCCTGTGTAGGAGGAGGTTTGGGGGTCTTCTGCAGGTCTGTGACCAGGTGGACTTTTGTCTCATAATCCACCTGTGATATGAAAAAGTCAACAAAGTAGACTGGACAAACAAGATCTGTTGCATCTGTATACATGTGGACTGTGCAGCATGTCTTGTGTTTGCGTCTCCCCGCAGGAGCCAGTGCAGAGGAGGAGGACGAGCTGTTTGAGAGTGGAGTGGTGGAGTCCAACTGTGTGTACCGGCTGGTGGACAACAGGCTGGTCCCTCATGAACAGGCCTGGGCCTCCATCCCCACCGTCTCTCTGCTGGGCTCCACTGAGGTCTGACCCGATTCTCCTGTTAGCTTGTTGTTAATTATGTGTTGTTTTAACCTGTTAAAATTCAAACGGAGGGGGCTCAATTTTAGATAGAGTACTGGTTTATTGTATTTATACAGCACCTTTCAAACAAATCCAATAGAGGTGGGGGAAAATCAATACTTTTAAATTTATTTTTTTATCAAATATCTTGCGTGGCAATATTTTATCCATTCATGGCTGCCAAGTATCAATATTTAACGCTCCGATCGTCAATATTTTAGCTGTTTTTGATTTTCCAGAGGCTGTAGCAGTGTTTTAATTTTAGGAATATAGTGGAGATACTAGTATCATATGAAACTAGGAGATCTAAAGAATCTATTGGCACCAAGCATGTCAGGAAATCATGTCGGAAGTTGTAAAAACGCTAAAAACTTAGGCTATTTTGGCGGTTTTCAAAGTGGTCATGTAACCTCTAACGTCATGCTATCTGAATGGAAATTGACTCTCTGGGTTCCCACAGGTCTCCTCTTTACATACATACCTACATGCTGATAATAATAATTAAGGCAAAAACCACATAGTTTTTCTCATGTCACAAATTTGCTATTTCCGCCTCCTGTATTTGAATATTTGTGCACACTGGGGTCCCTAAATAGGCTTTGAATGACATAAACTGGGTATGACCGGGAAGCTGAGGGTCTTGTGGATTCAATGAGCCCAGTTTCTTCATGTGGGATGTTGTTAGTCATAAGTAGTAGCCAATTCATTGCAGTGAGGGCATTTCTTGGGTCTTGACCTCAGTGTATAAAATGAGCTGCTGTGACCTCTAGGATATTCACAGCCTCACTGAAACTTTATAACCACAAACTAGAGACCATTCAGAGGATGTGCAGTTTTCCTATGTATATTGACAATAAGGGGTTCTCAGCAGTTTGAAGAACAGAATTACTCATCATCCAATTGCTGAAAATACAGAAATCTCCAAAATGACCAAAGTTTTTGAACCCAAATCACAGCATGGATTCTTCTTTATTGTTCCAAAGGTCTTGGCATATTGATGTAATAATCTGGAGGGTCTTTCAGAACATTCTATCATTTCTTGATATGAAATTGCTGAAACAAATTATGGGACATAGCTGAACGTGGAAATGGACTTCAGATGAGATTATATTAATGTCATGAACCCCTTATACACCTGAATTAATTATTAATTAAGTCAATTCATTAGATATTTTTGATCCAGACAACGTGACACACAGTGCTGAACTGCATCTCAAATTGATCTTCAAGTTTACAGCTTTCAGATGATGTCATCACTTCTATGTGGCATTCATCAGTTGACCTGCTATCTCCCCCTAAACACAACCACCAATTCTCCAAAAAAAAAGGAGCTTGAATGGTAACTGGTTAATAGCTGATTGTGTCTCACATTCATGTCTTTGCACATATAACTTGTCTGTCCAGGCTCTGGTGTTTGATTTCGGCAGCGAGGTGTACCTGTGGCACGGACAGGATGTTTCCCTCAGCAGGAGGAACGTTGCTCTCCAGCTGACTCACCAAGTGTGGGTCGGAGCATATGACTACAGCAACTGCCGAGTCAATCCACTGGATCCCACGCAGTGCAACCCAAACACACAGCTGTAAGTCCACGCTGCAGGCGGCCAAAGCTTTTAGTCCCTACTTCACAAACGAAAATATAACACCATATCAATATTAGCACCGTAACAATGGAGTACAGCTGTAAGTATTTACCACACATATTGAACATCGCAGCGCTCATAATAACAGCGATGTCATATAATCCCACACTAGACCCACACAACATTAACTCCACTGTGCATGCAGCAACAGATGTCTGCAGTTGGTCTCTGAAACAAAACTAAATGGCTTTTTATTTTCCTCTGCCACACATGGAGAAACCCCAGCACACAGCACTGTGTCCACATGTCCTGCTGCTTTAAAGACACACTGACGTGCTGCTAGCAGAAGATTTAGAAATTTAAACAAATACCCAAAAACCTGTTGAACATCTATTTCTTCTGTACAGATTTCTAACCCTTGCTGCAGCCATTTTCATAATATGTTAAAGGGATAGTTTGAATTTTTTGAATTCACACACACTCAACACACACATGCAACACACACACACACACACACACACACATACACACACACACACCAACACACTCAATACACACTCAACAGACACACACACACATACACACACATGCAACACATACTCAACACACACACACACGTGTATATCTATAATATAATTACCATTAACCTCACTGTCAGCCAGCCCTTTACGAAGGGAACTGAAGCTGCTTCGTTCTCTTTAAAGCTGCCAGATTCCACTGACAGGAGTTCCTGGTCTAATCCTGAGATTCTTCAATACGTTTATTTGTGTTATTTTGTGATTTAGGTGTATAAAAGTTTAGTTCAGATTTGACAAAGTTACAAAAAAATACAAACAAACTAACCAATCTAGGCAGTGGTAGACCAGCAGCTCCTGTTGATATGTGAGGCAAAATTTTGTCAAAGAAGTCTGGTGACTTTGAAGAAAGCGTCGATAACTGCCTCAGTGCCCCTCACGTAAAATCAGAGCTGTCTGATGGCAAGATAAAGTGTTGAAAATAATCCAAATATAGCATACACTTTATCTGATTGATTATTTTAGGAAGACATTTTTTTAGGTGGCGGTACATTGCTGAGCCTCCATGCTTGTACTGACTGTGACAACCCTTCTTCAAGAAATCCCAACTATCGCTATAAGATTTAAGCCTCTAAAGTGGATATTAGCTGCATTACTCTCATTATACTTCTTGGAAACTATACTTATCTTAAAACTGTCCTCAGGAGAGGAGAGGGGCGTCCCAGCTGGGCGTTGTTCGGTTGTGTCTCAGAGAACAACGAGACGACTCTGTTCAGGGAGAAGTTTCTGGACTGGACGGGCGGGAGTGGTGGAGTGGAAGAAGCTGCTGCTGTGATCAAAGAGACACAGGTTCATCTCACAGTAAAACATTTTAAATGTCAGATTCATATTGCTTTTCTATATATGTGTTTTAATTCACACCAATTACAAACGATACTCAATTGTATATAGATTACCATTTTTTTTAACAGGAGGAGCATACCTGTTCGAAGTGTTATGTTTTGTTTGTTTTTATTTTTCTGTCTATGTAAATGCAGCTATCTTAAATTATGGAAGTTGAATGACGATACATGAATGTAAAAGCTGTATGTCAAAGTGTTTTAAACTGAAAATAAAATAAAAATATTGTGGGAAAAAAAAACATTTTAAATCATGCTGCAGCACACACAGTACTATGGTTTGTTGATTTCACCATGTCTTTAACTTCCATCTCCCTCCAGCCGGTCCCTGTTCTGTCTAGCCAGCCCGAGCTCCCATCATCAGACGTCCTGAGCGCCTGTGACGCCAAAGCTCTCGTGTCGGGTCAGTCGCTGGACGGCGACGCTGTGGTCCATAACGTGCTGGCTGGGGTGGATGTCCAGAGGGGACACGGAGTCATCACGCTGGAGGAAGGACATCAGATGGAGCTGACGACAGTTTCTGTGGACACGTGGCACGTCCAGGAGTTCGATGACAGTGAAATCCCCGTAGAGAGCACTGGACAGCTTCACGAAGGAGACTCTTACGTCATCCGCTGGACGTACAGCGTCAACACTGTCGGTCAGTGACCTTCCTCCACATGATGATGAGCATAAACTGAACACAAAAATGCCTGGAATATGAATGCAAATAGATTTTTTTCTGCTGTAGATAAGCTAAACAGCACAGATGAGTGCAGCAGAGGTCCCGAACAGAAAGAAAACACCGCCTTCTTCCTGTGGCGGGGCCGGCACTCCAGCGCCAGCGGACGGGACACGGCTACTTTCCTCTCCATCGGTATGAACAACCACGAAGAGTCACAGGTAAGACCTCATCATCTATCTTTAGATACAGTATTACTAACAAGTATAAGTATAAGTTCAGTCAAGAATTGTTTTGTTAGATCAGAGAAAATTCTCAGTCTTCAGTCTTTTTATTTCTCCATAATGAGAGTCAAACCCACAGACTGACCAATTATTCAGTCAAACTGAACTGAACTGATATCAAACATGTATGGACGACAACAACCGCAGCATTTTCTCAAACTTTCCTCAACTTTAAGTTTCACTGATCTGAATTTTTTGTGAATGAAACGTAAAAGAAAGGCTAACTCTGCAGCATTATTTCAAAAACTTCCCGACACGCTACAGCCTCCGAAAAAAAACAAAATCACGGAAAACACTGACGGCCCGCCGACATTAAATATTGATACTTGGCCGCCATGATTGATATAGGCTAATATTGCTGCGCAAAACGAGTACAACAGGAATCACTAGTTGATAATACCTTGGAGGAATGTTTTTTATATATAGATATCATTATTATTAGACCACCGGTTCATACCACAATTGTTCTGAACTTACAGTATTAGTAATTACCCAAATAATTTTTCATGTCATGGTTAATACACTAGTATACAGAAGCTCTTTTACCGAAATTATATTTTTATTGCTACGATATAATTAGGGTCCGAGCATCTTAAACGTTGATGAGGAACCTATTGAAATTGAAGGAATTATTATTATTGTTATTATTATTATTATTATTAGTAGTAGTAGTAGTAGTAGTAGTAGTAAATGGGCGTGGCAAATTGGCTCAGTAGCTGTATCGATGCTACCGCCTCTTAGATAGATAGATAGATAGATAGATATAGATCAGACTAAAAACAAAGGAAATAATGAAAACAGACAATTAATATATATACATATTTATTTATGTTGTTGTTTGTGAAGGTGGTGGTTCCTCAGGGAAAGGAGCCTCCCTGTTTCCTGCAGCTTTTCCAGGGAGGCCTGGTTATTCATAAGGGCAAGCGAGAGGAGGCCTCCACTAATGCAGGTATGTGCTGTAAAGGCATATTTGTCTTTTTTTCTTGTTTTATCAGACAGTAAAAATGATCTGTCTGTTGTAGCAGAGTGGCGTTTGTTCTGTGTGCGAGGAGAGCTCCCGGAGGAGGGCTCTCTGCTGGAAGTGGACTGCTGCTGTGCAGGTCTGAGGTCCAGGGGCTCTGTTGTCCTGCTCAACAGCCAGCAGGGGGTGCTGTACCTCTGGACCGGCTGTAAAGCTCAAAGTGGCTCCAGAGAGGTCAGCAAGAGGGCAGTGGAGCATCTCACTCAGATGTGAGTCACATCAACATGGGAGGGCTTTCAAAGAATCCACGGATGCTTTTACCGTTGAAGGTTGAGATCATGTTTTATTATTAGGTGTCCACCAGAGCTGGGTCTCAGTCATAGCAGCCCTGTGAAGGTGCAGGTGGTGGAGGAGGGCTCAGAGCCGGCAGACTTCTGGACAGCGCTGGGACAAATGGACAAGAAGGCCTACGACTGCATGCTGCAAGGTAGGAAACACTTCAGGTCATGTCTCTCAGCCATGGCACCCGAAAAATCACAGTAAAATGAATAAATAAATAAAACATCTCCTGTCAGATCCAGGGAAGTATAACTTCACGCCTCGCCTCTTCTACCTGAGTGCCTCCTCCGGAAGTTTCCAGGCCAAAGAGCTGCAGAGTCCAACGAGGCTGCCGGGGCTCGTGATGGCAGCACCCTTCATCCAGGAGAGTCTGTACTCTGCACCACAGCCAGGTGAGAACACACACACACACACACACACACACGCACACACACACACGCAGCACACACACGCAGCACACACACGCACTCGCACTCTCTTTCTTTTAATTCCTCCTTTGTAAACGAGATTGACTGAAAAATATAATCAATAACAACATTTTGACACATTTCTAGGAAGCAAATGTTTAAAAAACTGGCTTTTAGGAAATAGTGAAGGCAGTTCCATCTCACTGTGTACAGGGTTATTTAGTTTTTCAAAATACATTGGGTCATTAGTTGTAAGTTTTTAGTTTAGCTGTACACAGTGAAGTAATGTTGAGCTTGAAGGTTTGTTATTAGCCCTAGAAATAGCAGTTTAACTAAAAACAGAAAAGCAGAACCACATTGTGCTGGCCTTTAGCAGCAGATGTTGTTTACCAAGTGGCCATTGAGAAGGTTCAGAGTCTGCACACTGCTCCCATGAACATTTATTTACTTTATTTTACCACCAAGTGATGTTAAAGAACATTATGCTCTTTTTCAGATGCTCAAAACCTAACATTAAAGTGATTACAAACTTTTATAAATCAAACCAGAAAACAGTATATCAAGTTGTCAAAAATAGCCATACCAGACAACATAGCAATGCTGCTTGAATAAATGCATCAACAATAAGAATCTAATAATATATTTAGAACATATAAAACAATCTGAGTGGCTCCATTCTGCATGACAAGTACTTTTATTTTTGATACTTTAAGTACATTTTGATGCTGATACTTTTGTACTTTTACTGAAGTAAGTTTTGAATGCAGGACTTTTACTTGTAGTGGAGTAACTGCAAAGTGTGGTGTTAGTACTTCTACTTAACTAAGAGATCTGAATACTTCCAACACTGCCCTTATCTCTCTCGTCTGTCCGCCAGCCTTGTTCCTGCTCGACAACCGTTTGGAGGTCTACCTGTGGCAGCGGGGTCAGCCTGAGCAGACGGAGAGCTCGGTTTCGGCCTGGAGCCGCTGGCACAACGAGAGGAGGTGTGCCATGCAGACGGCGCTGCAGTACTGCAAAGGTAGGAGAAAGCTGCTTGACAGGCATGGCTTCGTAATAAAAGGCATGTTTTTTTAAACGTATGTGTGTTTTCTCTGATTGCCAGAGATGAACCCAAGACGCCCACCGCAGGCCTACCTCATATTGGAGGGGTTAGAACCTCTCACCTTCACTAACGTGTTCCCCCGCTGGGAGAGGAGCCTGGGACCCCACCCACAGGTACAAACAGTTGTATCTGTACGCCTATGCTTCTTTTTTTATAGTCTGACTGTTACAGGGATAGTTCAGATTTTTTAAGTGATGTGTGGTCAGAATGCCCTCAGTTTGGATCAGCAGGCTTGACTCACTGTCTAGCACTGACTTTCCAGAATCATCCAGGAGAAAAAACAACACTGGCACAGGCTAAATGCTAACATCAGCATGCTAACATGCTCACAATCACAATGCTAATATGCTAATATTTAGCCAAGTGGAAGTGCCTTAAACCTGAATTCTTTTTAATGGCCAGCAGGGGGTGACTCCACTGGTTGCACAAAGAAGTCAGACTGCATAGAAGCCTATGAGAAAAAGACCCTCCTTCTCACTTGATTTATTATCTCAGTAGGCTTTTTCTTAATGAGTTTATGGTCTCAATCGTTATTTTCAAGTGTTCTTCAATCCAGCATGATGTTCATTTTGTAAATTATGGTCCCATTTACAGTAAAATAGACAATAAGCAGGGGGCGGACTACCTTTAGATTGACAGGTTGCGACCATGGCACACTGTATTTTCATCTTAGACCCTTTGACAGTGTTCATCAAAGTTCACTGCAATATTTTACTTGCCTTAAAATATGTCCAGTATCCAGGAGTACTGACACAGAAGCTAAGAAATGTACTGCTGTGGATGGGGTAGAAGATATAGTACCTAAAAAAATCAGTTTAGGTGTATGCAATATTTAGAATTTTTTCACTGCTTTATCTTTCTGCAGGACAGCCCTTATGATGGAGAACTGAAGCTGGCTGTTATATCCATCCATATGCTCTCTCTTCAAAGCCACAAGACTCCATTAACAGAAACAGTATTTTTACATCACAGAACACATGGATTGCTTGGAGGCTTTGAAGAAAGCATTGATAACAGCTACAGGGCCTGTTAACACGACAATAATCTTGGGCGGAAACGACAAATTATTTTATCAGATGTGCCTTTCGTTTAGACGGTGACATTTTTTGGGGGGCATTATAAACATCATTCTGGCTCTTGCGTTTACGTAACATCCATGTATAGTCCAGGCAAACGACAACAAACATGTCGGACTGCTTCCATCAGTCAGACATTCAAGTTGCCCTAGCAACTCTGATAACTATCCAGGAGTCATTTCAGCGGTTAAGCAGAAGTATCACAGATAATCTAACAGAAAAGAGAAGGCTCATTAATTACCTAGGGCAATTTCTATTTCTATTCTATTTTGCGCTACTGGGTAGAGAAGTAGGAGAGAAGAAAAATGTCTATGCATGTGCGATCTCTTGATGGTGTTGTGTGGCAGTGCTTCAGTACCACCTAGCGTGCATACTACATCGAATTTCACAGACTTTTGCATCACGGTACGCAAATTTCCCCCTAAAGACGCTCGTCTAAACGACGAAATAAGAAGTGAAAATGCAACGCCACTTTTTGCGTTTTCTCCATCTAAACAGGGCCTCTGTTCCCTGTTCGAAAGGGCTGTCAGTCGGCAAGGTAGAGCAGTGAAATGTGAAATCTGCAACAGTACATTGCTCGGCTTCCATTCTGGTACACTACTTCTCCAAACTGAGGGCATGCAGACAGCCATCTACTGTCCGTAATACACTCACTGACAATAGATGAGTACTCCATACAACACCACCTTTAAAAATCTGTCTCTCTTCCTGGGTCTGATGTGTGTGTCAGGGCGATGCGGGGCGGGTGAAGCTGACCTTGGTGCAGGACGCCCTGGCCCAGCTCATGAAGACCCAGTACCCTCTGGAGGAGCTGCTGCGGAGCCCCTTACCTGAAGGCGTGGACCCCCAGCGCCTGGAAGTCTATCTGTCTGATCAAGACTTTCAGGTAAACTGATGGAGCAGTGGGCAGTGACGTCTTTCTACCAGCAGGCTGCAGTGTTCGCCGTGTATTTCAAGTAAATGCTTTCGTGTTGATAATCTACTAATAAATCCTGAGAGGAAGTTTAATCTAAGCCTCAACATTTATATTTTATAATAAGAATTGATTTTTATACATTGTTTCCTCTGCAAATAAATCACTACAATTACGTTTCAGACTATTTTGGAAATGAAGAGAGATGAATACGCTTCCCTGCCAGACTGGAAGCAAATTGATCTGAAGAAAAGCAAAGGGCTGCTTTGCTAGACAGCGAAAACAAATGGAGGCTGACTGACGCTCCTTCAGCAGGGAGTTCCTCCTCCAGCGAGAAGGGAAGATGGCAGGGGGGTATTAGCACCATGTGGCTGCTCAAAAGGACTGCTTACAACGTAATAAAAAGAGGAAAGAAATTCACTTTTATTTATGTCAAATTAGTATGAGTGTGTGGACTTTTTATCAGACATGGATTTCTCTGTAGCTATTGTTCAGAGTAAAAAAAACCCCAACAAAAAACACATTTTCCTATGAAACATAATTTTATCTGTACAAATCAATGAAAGATATAAAGGAAAAAGATGTGTGAGAGTGAGGGAAGGACATCAGTAACAAACTGTGGTACAAGGACAAGGAAAAAAAACAGAGTGCATAAAAAAAAATCAATGCTAATAAACAATGTAAACAAGAAAAAAAAAGGCTAACCACTTTCTAAAGGTTTCCACCTCGATCGATATCTTTTTATCAAAACATCTCTGCATGCTCAGAGCTTTTGCTTACTTTTAATATTTAAAAAAAACGGCTGCTTTTCCCTCCTGATTGTCCCCAAAAATCTGAACTCAACCTGACTCTGTGATGTGTGTTTTACAGTCGTGTGTCATACGATGTACTGATTTGTCTGCCGGCCTTGTGTGTACAAAGGTTTGTGCCATGTGTACTGTAGCTTAAGCCCATGTGTTCATTGTGGCTGAGGGTAATGCCTTATTAGGACTCCTTTGGGATTCACTATTAGCTATGCATGGGAGAGCAGGTAGACATGCTCCAATAACATCCCTCTGGCCCAAAACAACACGCTAATTCTGCTTCACATCAATCAACACAATGTTCAAATCCTCATCACAACACATAAACACATACTGTTTCTCTCTATAGTGTGTGACAGCGCAATATTTTTTGATAAAATAACCCTTTCAACAGCTAATGGTGATGTACTTAAAATGTCTTCTTTGATATTTGTGTAATATCCTTTTTTCCTGGACGAATGTAGATAGAAACAGTAGCTACAGTTGAATTTTCTTGCAAATTTTAGATTTTTTTGTTTTTTAAATTATTGTCAATATTAAAGAACAAGTGTTTCTTGACTCACTGTCCAGCATTGACTTTCCAGAATCATCCAGGAGAAAAAACAACACTTGCACAGGCTAAATGCTAACATCAGCATGCTAACATGCTTGCAATCAAGATGATAATATGCTAATAATTAGCCTCTGGGTCTGAAAGTGTAAGTGCCTTAAAGCTGCATTCTTTCTAACAACCAGCAGGAGGCAACTCCTCTAATTGCACAAAGAAGTCAGACTGCATAGAAGCCTATGAGAAAACGCCCCTGCTTCTCACTTGATTCATTATCTCAGTAAGCATTTTCCTAATGAGTTTATGGTCTCAATCGCTAGTTTCAAGTGTTCTTCAATCCAGCATGATGTTCATTTTGTAAATTATGGTCCCATTTAGAGTAAAATAGACGATAAAGCAGGGGGCGGGGCTACATTTAGACTGACAGGTTGCGACCATGGCACACTGTGTATTTTTGTCTTTCACAGTGTTTTTAGTTCATCAAATTCACTGCAACATTTTACTTGCTTAAAAATGTGTTTAGTTGTACTTAAATGCACCCTAACCCTCTAAAAAAAATGGCTGTTCATTTTGAATTCACCTAGCATCCTTTAGGCTCCCGATCTGTTCTGAGCTGTATGAAAATGACTGCCACTGTATGAAAATTGATCAGCAAAGTAATTATGATTCATCCTGCAGGGTTCATGAATATCTGTGCCAAATTTCATGGTTGTCCAAGTTGTTGAGGGCTGCAGGTTTTCTTTAATCAACTGATCTCAGCCTTCAAATTGCTTATTAGCTGAAACGAGGTGTGCTCTTTAGCCGTCCCAAAGCTTTCAGTTCATTTTCGTCTTCAGTGGCTGCAAACCAAAATGTCTCTTAGTAGATCTACGACCTATCAGAGGTCTGGTTACAAACGTTCTCAAACTACAGCTAATACTGAACGTGAAAATGTGTTGCTGAAAAAATAGGCAATGCAGTAACTGAATATTGATTCTTAAATAATCTGCACTGCCTAGTTTGACAGCTTGACTTGAGTTGGGCTGAGCTGGACACAAGTCATTGTAATAAACCTGCAGCCTGTGAGATAAACGGTACTGGTTGGCCTGTCAGAGGACCAAAAGCATCTGCCAAAGCAAATAAAACACGAGCGAAGCAGATTTATCCGACTCCCCGGCTAGTACTCTTGATTAGTTGAACCAAGTACCTACAGCCAACCTGCCCTTTATGGGGAGTTTGGATATGCTTGCACTAGAATAAAATTCAGGGGATCACCAAATCATTAGGCTCCATCCATTGGGAACCATGAATTTCCATCAATTTTTTTGTTCTAATCCATTAAGCAGATATTGAGATATTTCAGTGTTCTCCATCAATAACAGTTAATCATAATACAGCACAGCAATGGGACAAAGGGGAATTACCCAGCTGGAAAAAAACACTCTTTCTCTGCTGCTGATGTGGCTAAAACGACTGCTGTTGTGTGATTACAGCTCACAGACCGGTGATCTCTAACAGCCTGAGAGTGTCCGAGGGATGTTTCAGAACATCCACAAGTCACGCTGACGCTAAATAAGTCAGGTCGGTCTTCCATTGGTCCACTGAGTCGGAACCCCTTTGGGTTCACTGGCTAACTGGATGTTATTTTCCTCAGAATGGATTAGCTGACTAAGCCTCCATGTGACTGTGCAGTGCTGGTGAGATTGGATTTAGGCCCACCGCTGGGTGATGGCGCACTCGAGAAAAAGACATTTCCAAAGGCCCTTTCCCTCCCAGGCAGCTTAAACAGACTGACTGTAACGGAGATCTGCTGCAGGGTTACATACAAAAAACCCACCTGTGGCTGAATGTGTGACATCTAATGTGACTTTATAACTTTCTGCTGCAAATATGATAAAGAAACTATTTCAAAAGGTTTTTTTTGTTAAAGTGAGTTGTGAAAATGAAGGGCAAAGTGAAGTCCCTGCATCCATCAGTATCAGAAGTGTCCTCATTAATTTAGACTGGATGGTGAGATTTTCAACACTGTACCTGTTAAGTATCATTTGACTACAAAAGGCCAAGGATAAAAATGTACATATTTTCACGCCCTTCATGTGTCAGTATGTGGCGTCTAGATGGCCTGTTCTCTCTGTGCGTCAGCTCCAAACATGATTCGATCCGGTTCGGAGGCCAGCGCCGCTTCACGCAGAACCACCATGTGATCCTCGGCCGCATTGAGTGACTGGTCGATCCAGTCCATGCTGCCGGACATGTGACAGGCGTTGCGGGTGACCAACACCAGGTGGCTGACTGAGAGGAGCAGAGCGGTGGCCCTGAGGAGGAGGAAAAGAAAAAAGGACAAATGGGTCGATTCAACTGGCTTCTTCTGCTTCTGCTGGATGAAAAAGCACTTATTCTGAAAAAGCTTTTTAAAATGAGGGTAAAACAAGCTTAGAATGGGCACAAAGCATTGCATAAACTTTAAATCTGATCTAATGATGAAAATGTTTCCTTTTACCGTGACACTTCACATTTGTACAACTGTCCTTATCTCTGCATGCATCAAAGCTTATTACATTATGGATAAATCAATCCGTGTGGTCGCTTCTCTCCGGCTCTTGCAGATCAATCAGGTTTTAGCATTAAGACTGATTACCTGGCGTCCAGGAGGATTGGATCCAGAGGAGGGTACATGGACCGGACCACGTCGTCCACCCTGCAAGGAGAAGTGAGGACGCAGGTTAACCAGAGTCAATCCTGTGATAAGCTGTAGAGTGTCGTATACGGCGCGTTACCTCGGGCTGATGCGTTTGGCCACGGTGATGATATCACTCAGGCTGGCTGGGGCTTTGACCTTTGCCCCTGAACCCATCGTCAAGGCAACCAGCTTTTCAGTCAGAGTGTGGCAGATCTGTGTGTGGATGTATTGTGTGTTAGAATCAGAGAACAAAAACATAGACTAATAACAATGCAATAGGAGTAATAAGTTGTGTTACCTTCAGGATTGAGATGCAGTGAGAGACCAATCCACTGTGGGGAAAAAACATAGAATTTAGTATAAATTAGCTTAAATAACAATAGCTTAATGTTGAAAGATTTAATAAAAGTTAAAAAATAAAAGTCCTTAAAAGTACACAAGTATTAGCATCAAAATATACTGAAAGTACCAAAAGTAAAAATACTTGTTGTGCACAATGGCGCATTTACAAATTATATAATTATATAATTATATTATGATCATTGATGCATAAATGTTTATATCACTTCTTCAACTTTGTTGTTTTTAATGACCCCCAGGAATCAAGAAAGTCTTAACTTAAAATAACCCATAATATTTTATTTTTTCATTATATTTTGTATTATTAATCTCAATGCTTAAAGTAACTTAAATTCTGAAATTAATGTATTGGAATTAAAAATGTAACTATTTTCACAGACATTGTAGAAATAAGTATCCAGATATTTTACTTAAATAGTAATACCATAATGTAAAAAAACATAATAAATACAATTTAAAAAATAAAAATAAAAATACTGCATTCAAAATCCTACTGAAAAGTATCAGCATCAAAATATACTTAAAGTACCAAAAGTAAAAATACTTTCTATGCACAATAGCCCATTTCAAATCAAATTGAACACATTCTATATGTCATATTATTATATTATGATTATTGATTATTTGATTGTTTTGATTTTATTTTGATTGATTATTGCATAAATGTTTACATCACTTTAATGTTCTTCAACTTTTAAAAAAAAATTACTTTATAAATAGCTGGCTTCTGAATTTCCCCCAGGTATCAAGAAAGTCTTAACTTATATTAACTTATAATACAATTATATTATATATTATTATAAATGTTCAAAGTAACTTAAGTTGTTAAATAAATGTAGTGGAAATAAACAATATATTTTTCAAAATGTTTATTTATTAATTAATATAAAAATATTTTCCTCTGAATTGTAGTGGAGTAGAAGTTAAAAGTAGCAGAAAATGGAAATACTCAAGAAAAGTATAAAGTCTAGTAGTTGAGTAAATGTACCTTGCCAGTAGTAGCATAAAGAGAGAGTAATTCAAACGTCTAAAACTCTAAACTTTATATAATATATATAACGTACGAGGCGTCCTCGATCCAGTCCTCGTTCTCCAGGATGGCCTCGATGTGTGGGTTGGTGATGACCACATCGTCCAGCTCCAGCTCCGACGGCTCGCTCTGCGTCTCCATGGCGCCGATCAGATCCACTGTGGGTCTGTAAAACAGAGCAGGGAAAGCAGAGGAAGCACGGCTGGATTACCAACCAGAAAGTCACAGAGGCAGTACATTTAAATTGGCTGTGGTGAATGGATTAATATCAAGTCTTTGTGGGGTGATTGGCACATTTTAGTGGTGACAGGTTCACTTGTTGCAGGGAGTTAAGAGCATCAATGGCAAATATTCTTCTCTGGCAGGTTGTGAAAATAATTTTCAAGACAATTTATGACCCTTTATTGTGAAGAATTAATAATTAAAAAAACAACCTGATTTTTAAAATACTTAACATGTAATAAATGGGATGGAAAGGCAGTGGAAAGATGGTAGAGGATATTAATTGTTTGGGTAAATTAAGTCCAACTGAGATTGAAAAGTACGTAAATGGGGCGCCAACCTGTTGTCTAATAAATTAAATTCAAATACGACAAATCTGCATTTTCATTACGTTTCATGGGAAGTTATATGTATTTGCCGTGGATGGATGAGTCAGACAAACACGTGACTTTGACTCAGAAGACAACTTTTCCTGTTAAGTGTGAAACCAAAATTCAGCAATTACTAAATTTTACTCACGTACCTACCAGTTTACGTAATTTACTGTAATTACGTAACATCCGTTATCCAACAAACGGTACTTATTTTAACTTGAACCATTGTTTTTTCCTAAACTTAGCCCGGTAGTTTTGTTGCCTAAAACTAACCAAGTAGTTCTGTTTTCAACTCACAGCATTAACCATGTTTAAATAATTGTGACCTAACACGTTCCCCTTGAAACGTAATGTCGTTCGTTGTTTGTGAATGAGAATGAGATAAGATAAGATAAGATAAGATAAGATAGAACTTTATTAATCCTGAAGGAAATTCTGGTTCCAGATTGCTTCAAAGCCTCCAAAACAATCACAATATAGGATAATATAAGAAAAACAATGAACAACATAGTTAACAATAACAATATATAATATAAATATAAATATAAATGTAACAATATCAAAAAAATAAAGTGTCTAGACAGGGGTCAGCAACCTTTACTAACTAAAGAGCTATTGTTGGCAAAAATGAGAGGCTGGACACCAGAAATATCTCAGGAGATTTGGAATCGAAGGGAAACTCAAAACTAGACTTCATGTTGGCAAAATTTAGAGGTAAAGATGCAGACCTGTAGACTTTCTTAAGCTATGGTGCACATTTTAGTGGACTAAAATGTAAAAACAACTTAAAATGTAATGCCGTAAATAAGCAACACGTTTTTATAATTGAAGAATACAAATTGCTTTGGGACTACACCAACAATCAATAAAAATTAAAATGTGAAGAAATAGAAAAGACATTTCAATTGGTATAATTTGTTTGTCACAGCCAGAGGGAGCCACTGCAGATAGCCTGAAGAGCCGCATGTGGCTCCAGAGCCGCAGGTTGCCTACCCCTGGTCTAAGGAGTAAAGTGAGTAGAGTGCAGGTGACATGGCAGGATGTAACCAAGCCAACCATGGCATCTAAACGCTCTTTGTTGCATTTCTCTTCCTTGTTTTCAGGCATTTCTCAACTATTGCTGATCAAACGTATAAAACACTACATGGGTCGTGCAGAAAACATGACAGGCGAACTAAGACCAATAAAACCAATATTTCACACTTTATAGTAAGTTTTAAAGAGCTTAAGTCCTGAGAGAAGTTTAAACTAGAGCCTGACCGATATGGGATTTTTGGAGGCGACGTCAACTGGTTTTAGAGGGGGAAATTCATCAATAACATAATAATAATATATATATGTAAAACCTTTTCTAAATCCTGCCAAGCAACATTTTCTGCATTATATATAGTGTAAAAAAAGTTTTCATAATGGCACATGTCGGCAGTGGTGGAAAACGTATTCAGATCCCTTACTTAAGTAAAAGTACTAATACCACACTGTGAAATTACTCCAATACAAGTAAAACCTTTCTTCAGTAAAAGTACAAAAGTGTCAGCATCAAAATTGGTACTTAAAGTACCAAAGGTAAAAGTATTCGTTATTCAGAATGGACCTACCAGATTGTTTAATACATTCTAAAGATATTATTAGATTATTTGGATTGATTCATTTATGTAAGCATTTTGTAAAGATATGGCTCATTTAATTACTTAACATACTATTATGAGGTTTTATTTAAAAATGTCAAATCACTTTAAATTTATCATGTTTTTTTATGTTTAATCTCAACCTGAAAAGTAACTAAAGCTGTCAGCTAAACGAAGTGGAGTAAAAAGTACAATATTTACCTTAAAATATATTGAAGTAGAAGTATAAAGTTACATAAAATGGAAATACTCAAGTAAAGTACAGGTACCTCAAAATTATACTTAACCCTTTGTCAGGCAAAGAGCTATATTTGGTAACTTCAGGTAATATTTCGAGAAAAAAGTTGCAAATTTACTAGGCCAAAGTGGCAAATCTGTGCGAAAAAAGTCGCAGATTCAAGACATTTAAAGTGGCAAATCTGCGCGAAAAAAGTCGCAGATTTACGAGAAAAAAGTGGGAAAAAAGCAACTTTTTTCTCCCAGATTCACCACTTTAACCCTTAACAGCACTCATTGAAATACTTGCAAATTCCACATTTCAACGCTAGAGAATATTGAAGGATATTACATACAGCCAGAATGTGTAAAAAAAAAACATACGAAAATAATATTTTGAGAAAAAAGTTTATGAGATTAAAGTGGCAAATCTACGAGAAAAAAATGTGTAGATTTATGAGATTTAAAGTGGTGAATCTGGGAGAAAAAAGTTGCTTTTTCCCACTTTTTGACTTTTTTCGCACAGATTTGACCCTTCAAATCTCTTAAATCTGCAACTTTTTTTCTTGTAGATTTGCCACTTTAATCTAGTAAATTTACAACTTTTTTCTCGTAATATTACCTGAAGTTACCAAATATAGTTCTTTGCCTGATAAAGGGTTAAATACAGTACTTGAGTAAATGTACTTAGTTACTTTCCACCACAGCACATCAGACAGAATATACACCGATACTGATCGGTCTTTAATATCAATGATAGCTGTCAACCGATATATCTGTCGGGCTCCAGTTCAAACTGTCTGCTTCAGATTTATAGGTTTTGCATCGATTCACTGACTTGGAGTCGAAGTGGTGCAGCAGGTCGTGAGGGTGGCAGTAGCGGTGTCTGCACACCACCACCAGGGCCACGAAGGAGGCCAGGAAAATGGTGGCCAACACCCCGATGGCCACAATCACCACCGTCTCCATGGCCACTCCGGCTCCCACGGCGGCTGCGGGTGGCAGCGGCAGCTTGTTTTCGAGAAGGAAGAGAGTCCCAATCAGCTGATTGTCCGAGCTGGATTATGGCCGGCCGCTCATCTGTCGAGGAGAGAATAATTGGTGCTTTTGCTCTGATTGGGCGACATCAAACTGCAGAGGAGCGACATTATCATTGCACTTGAGGATATTTCTGTCCACTTTTGTTGAAACACTGCACCTCTCAGCCGATGGAGAGGAGAACACAATCAGCAGTGTTACGTGTGCGCCGCACCTACAACGCACACATAAAACTGATCTTTATCTGAACACATAAAAAGCTCTCTGTTTGCACTTCCTACAGCGTAACAAGAACATTGTTTGATATGTTTTTTTGTGCCGAAATCAGGGCAAACAACAACAAACATTATATTAATTCTACTGATCTTTAACAAGCAGACACCGAGTCAACAGACTGTGTGATTTCCTTGTTCCCTCTCACTTTGATTAGCAGCTCAAACAAAAACCTACTTCAACAAAACTCTGGTAAACTTTGACCTCTTACCATCTGATGTTTTCAGTCTTCTGGATTATCTGCAGTTTAATTTAGCCGACATGTTCCCACATTTAGCCTCTGGTTTTTAGTGTGCAGATTACCTGCCCTCTGCTCTGTGTAGTCACTCATTAACCCATGCTGCTCCACCTTTTATGGACGTGTGTAAACTCTCCGGAGGGCAGCTGTCATTGGCTTAACCTCACAGCTTTCCAGGTGCAGTTGAATGTAATTGACTTGTAATGAGGCGTGACATTTATAAAGCAGAGATGCTGTTTTTCTGCTCAGTTACATGACCACGGGGCAGCTGAACTCTCAGCATTACAACATTGTAGACCGACTTTTTTCCCTCTGGATGATTATGTGAGATTCTGCCATGGAATGCTGTAATTCTTTAATCAGATTAATTTGTGTTACACTTGCCGTATCATACAGAGCTTTCTCCTGTCTCCCTGCAGCCCCAAAGCTTCTCCGACTCCCTTTTTCTTTTCACAGCCCGCCAGCTGTATCTGAAAAGCTTCAAATCCCTGTTCTAAAATAAAACACTTACAAAGGTAAATGGAGTGATTGGAGGCATTAAAGGATAGAGAAAAACTTCCCCTAAAGCCTTTAACCAACATGATTTAACTCGTATTTAGTGCAAACTAGTTATCTTTAACTCACGAGTACCCAGTTGTTGAAAGCAGTGGTCGAAGAAGTATTCAGATCCTTTACTTAAGTAAAAGTACTAATACCACACTGTGAAATTACTTCACTACAAGTAAAAGTCCTGCATTCAAAACTTACTGAAGTAAAAGTACAAAAGTATCATCATCAAAAAGTACTTAAAGTATCAAAAGTAAAAGCACTCGTTATGCATAATGAACCAACTCAGACTGTTCCATATATTATTAGATTATTTGTATTGATTCATTTATGTAAGCAGCGTTTTATTTTAGTAAAGATAATGCTAATTTTTACTATTTAATATACTGTTGAGTTTAAAATGTATATTAACTTTTAATTGATCATGTTTTTCATTTTAAATCTAAAGCTGAAAAGTAACTAAAGCTGTCAGCTAATTTTAGTGGCGTAAAAGTTTAAAGCTACATAAAATGGAAATAAAGTAAAGTACAAGTACCTCAAAAGTGTACTTAAGTAGAGTACTTGAGTAAATGTACTTAGTTACTTTCCATCACTGATTGAAATGAACTAAATGCATTTACTTAGGTACAACTGTAAACCACATTTACTTTTATTTATTTTCCTTTTTTTGCAACTTCATACTTCTATTTCACTATTTTTCAAAGTAGTCGACTGATTGATTATTTGAAGATATACAAATAATCCCCTACTGGTTTGATGATTAGTTACAGTAATTTTAAAGTAGTTTTAATGCAAAAATGGCAGAAAATGCAGTTCTCAGCCCCATCATATACAAAGATTACCTTCTGTGTTTTATATGATATTAAAGTGAGACTCTTTGGTTGTTGGACTGAAAACAAGACATTTAAAGACATCAATTTGGACATTTTTTAAAATTATTTTCTGACATTTTATAGAACAAACGATTAATTAATCAGTTTAAATATAAAATAATAGGCAGTGAGATTAAAGTATGATGACATCTTTAGTTGCAGACCTACTTTTTTTTACTTTACTACACTTAACTGACAGCTATAGTTACAGTGTAGACTCATACTTTACAATAAAAAACTTTATCCACACTTTATTTAGATAAAACTAAACAACAGTAGGCTTTATAAAGTAGTTAAAATAGATGATTTTGCTGACCATAATTCTGATAATTCTGCAGTACTTTAAGCGTCTTACTGTATAATGGAGTATAACTATAATGTTTTAATACTTATTAATACTTTTACTTAAATAAAGTATCTGAATACTTTTTTCAACACTACAAATAAGAAACTTTACACAACATTTAGTGAAATAGGATAAACCAAAACAAAACAAATAAATTGGGGGGGAAGTAAGTAGCACTAAAATAATCCCTTTTGTTGGTAGTTTTCTTTGTCTTTACAACACACTTGTATAATAATAACAACGTGTTTCCCATGTATAAAGCTTAGAAAAGAAAATTGCTGTTCTGCATGATTATATGTGGTAAATTTAACAGTAAAAAATGAATAAATAAAACGCGTAGGCTACAATTAAATGTAACACATAGTAACTCACACATAACATTACACTGAAAAAAAAAACTAAATTTTTTCGCTGTAGTTCTTAAATACAAACAGTATCGAAATCCTAACATCGCGATCATAAAATATAGGCCATCACTTTTACTGAAAGTCTACTCAACATTTCTACATTTACGTTTGGACTTTAAACGCTTTTCACTTGAAAAGTAAATAACTTATCGATCACTTACCTAAACATTTTCTCCTTTTAGTTGAATTCCTTTTAGGAGACAAAACTTTTCTCTCCGCCGCCAGCACGCGGAGACGGCACCGACATCCCCAAATCTGTGTCGGGAGCGCGCACGGCGGAGCTGAAGCTGTCGGTGAGTGACTGATGATGCTTCTAACTTTTTCTTTTCTTTTCCTGCACCTTCGAGCGTGCGCGCACCCGTAGGCTTTATGTGCGGGGGCGCGGGTAGACCAGACGCGCGCCTCGAGGAGCTGTGTGTGCGTGTGTGTGCATAAAGCGTGCTCCCGCTGCCGTGTTTGTGATTAATGCTACCTGGAGGAGATACAGTGTTGCGTGTATGACACACAAGTGGGTACAGTTAACGCTAGGGGGCGTACGCTCACCGCCATACTGCTCGGTTTACATCACATGTGAGAGAAGGAAAAAACCATATGTCTTTGTTTTGAGTGTTTCTGCCGTTATCTGAAGTTACACGTGTAAAGTTTGATGCCAAATTAGCAAACTAATGCTAATGCTATATGTGCTCTGTGGAAGTCACCATGATACAGTCATGTCGAAAAATATTAGACCACCCCTTTTTCTTCAGTTTCTTGTTCATTTTATTTTCCATGGTTTTCTTGATAATGACCCAAATCATTATCAAGAAAACCATGGAAAATGACTATATATCAGCTCTTAGACTAATCTCGTATGAGCTATTTTTGTTATCATTACATTTGTCCAAACAAATGTTCCTTTAGCTTTAGCATTAAATGACGAGTAATTGAGGAAAACAAGGTTGGTCTAATAAGTTTTTACATGACTGTATATTCCTTCTGTCTGTGGTGGAAGAAGTTGCAATATTAAAATTAAAGACATCCTACATTAATAAAAAGTACAAAAGTATTAGACTAAATGCAAAATATATTTGAAATTGTAAAGTAAAAAGTAGTTGTTGGGCAGAATGCACCTTTTTAATTGGTTATATTATACATATAATCAGTGGTGGAAGAAGTATTCAGATCTCTTACTTAAGTAGAAGTACCAATACAATGTTTGAAATCACTCCACTACAAGTTAAAGTCCTGCATTCATATTTTACTTAAGTAAGAGTACAAAAGTATCAGGATCAAAATGTACTTAAAGTATCAAAAGTAAAAGTGCTCGTTATGCAGAATTGACCAACTCCGATTGTTTTATATATTCCAAATATATTATTACATTATTAATATTGATGGATTTATTAATGATGTCCAGGTCGGGCTCATTTAACTACTTACACTTTTATGTGGTTTAATTTGTAAACGTGCAATCATTTTAAACTGATATATTTGTGTTTTATGTTAAATCTTGACTTGAAAAGTAACTAAAGCTATCAGCTAAATGTAGTGGAGTAAAAAGTACAATATTTACCTCAAAATGTAGTGGAGTAGACGTATTAAGTTACATAAATATGGAAATACTCAAGTAAAGTAAAAGTACCTCCAAATTGTACTTAAGTACAGTACTTGAGTAAATGAACTAAGTTACATTCCAGCACTGCATATAATACATTGTCAGTGGTGGAAGAAATACTCAGATACTGCAAAACCACAGTGTAAAAATACTGTTAAAATAAAAGTATTGCATTCTAAGTTTTCTAAGTAAAAGTAGATAAATATTGGTAACAAAAATACCAAACAGTATAAAAAAACCCCAAAAGTATTCATTTGAATTATTGTTGCATTAATCACTGTAATGGTGCAGCAGGTAATTGTGGAGCTTATCGCAGTTACTTGTGTGTAATAATATGTCATAATATACTGGTTAAATAATATTTTTTATCATTAATCTGAATCTACAGTAATTTATCGAAAAGCATTCAGGTCAGTGAGTAGAAATGTAGATCAGAAGTGGAGTAGAAGCATAAAGTATGAAAAAGAAATGCTAAAATACAATAAAAGTACTTCAGAATAATACTTAAATACAGCTCTTGAGTAAATGCATAATTGGTTAACTTCCACCACTGATATTTAGTACATTTTGATGTTTTTACACAGTTTAACATATTTTTTCATGCAGACATGCAAGAAAATTCTGTTTTCAGCCCCTCAAATATGAAGATTCCCTGCTTTTCTGTGTTTTATATCATATTAAACTGAGTTTTGGACTGAAAACAAAACATTTAAAGACATCACTTTTGATTTTGAGAAACTGGAAGGGACATTTTTGAGCAGTAAAAGTTGCAGAAGCATACTATTACAAGTAAAGGTCCTACATTAACACGAGTAATAGTGTTAGTTAAGAAGTAATGTGCTCTAGTAAATGTACTTAGTTACTTTCCACCGCTGATTATTGGAACAATTTTACTGATTTTTTACACATAAGCAACTTTTTAATGCTGCAAGTGGAAATGTAACTACTTTATACATTGTTGGAAAGTTTAATCAACACTATAATTTCTATAAATTGGTAAAATTGAAATGTTACTATAATGTTGATGTTACTAAATGTTACTATACCACTATAATTTTTCATGACGACCGGGCAAATTAAATCTATTGATCCAACAACAACTAAAGGGACCTGAGTTGAGTGTTTTGCCAGTAATTCCAAGAAGAAACTCAAACTAGAAAAGGATAAATATGGGAGAAGTGAATGTGATTTAGCTGGTAAAACTTATTCTGGTGTTAATATGTCATTCCTTGAAATTTGCAAGGCTTTAAGCCATCTGTCCACAGATGGACGAGGTGCTGAGTGCTTCTTTTCATCACTAACATGCAAGAAAAACACACCTTTAAAAAGGTATGAACCTCACACATACCACTCATTCAACATTAAACAGTGTCAGAGCACAGAACCGCAACACCCTGCTTTGTTGTCATATTTATCCGCCTCTGTTGCACTACAGTTTGGTGCCTTTTTCCTCCCTCATACATTAATGCCCTACATCCACTTTTCCCTGTGTGTTCCACTTTGCCAGAGCAGATCCACGCCACCAGCAGAGATAATTATCCCCTCTTCAGCTGAATCCAGAATAAAAGCAGGGTACCTCAGTGCCAAGCCTGCGAAAAGCTGGTTAGTGTCTGAGCCGCCTTGTCAATCACGCCGATGCATCATTAAGTGTGTCTGTGCAGCATGCGGGTACGGGAGCATGTCTTTGAAGTTTTTCTCGGCACCAGAACGGATTCCAGACTACGAAAATACATTTATTTATTTAACAACGTCAGCTTGGATTGAGCACACAAGTATAGGTTCTCATAATTTCACTTTCATCTCAACATCGTGACCACCATTAGAAATCATTCTGTGTTTTTCTGCCCGCACAAACATTCACCCTTTCATGCTTTCATCGCCTGCGGGCACTTAGTTATCTCTCTCCTCATGTAACTGCAGTGTGCTCCAGCATCTATATATCTTAAAGGGAAACTTCACTGAGTCTCCTCCATGTAGCTCTTATTGTTCATCAACGGCCAGCGAGTTTTGCTGTGGCGCCAGTTAACGAGCAGGTGAGGGTTATATCCAGCAGCAGCAGAGCTAATCAGCTGGTAACAGTCGATTCCTCCTGAGAGCGAACCTGCCAAGCTGTAATTGAACTATTAACTATCCTTGATGCTGCTGAGGTGGCCGTCCGGAGTCCGGGAGCTGCAGAGGAATGTCTTTACTTTTATTTAGCACACTGGGTGTAAAGAAAACAAACAACTTTACCCACGGTGCATTGGTTTGTTTTCCTTTTATTACCGAGCTCGGAGAAAACAGTGACTTAAATCAGCCGATGCACAGGCCACAGAAAACTGCTCGGTTCACAAAGTTGTTGTTTCACAGAGCAGTCCTCTGACACAAAGGAAGCGATGCGTTTGACACTCTTGGCAGCAGCGACTGTTTACACCAGCAATTGTAAGAATTTGATAATTAGCATGAATGAACAAGTAAAAACAAACACAAACTGGTGTTCCAGCTGCTGAGAGCTGCAGTCTAGTAAATGATGCATGCTCTATTTTAATACTACAACTTTTTTATTTTGTTTCCCATTATGCCAGACGAGCTCCTGAGTTAGTAGCTTTGCTCTCAAACTATAAACAGAAATTAAACAGAAACAGGGTTGTTGTTTCATTTTACCGTTTTTACACAGAAATTAAATCAATCAATCAAAATCAAAATCAAAATTACTTTATTTATCCCTGAGGGGAATTCAGTTAGTCTGCTAGCTCTTGAAGAATGAGACAGCCTGATGGCTGTACGAGCAAAGGATCTTTTGAATCTCTCCGTCCTGCAACGGAGAGAGAGGAGCCGTCGATTGCTGTTTTTTTTGGTCCATAAAGGTTTTGTGTAGCGGATGATCCGGGTGTTTCAAGATGGCCTCAAACATCTTTACAGTGCATCTCTCCACCACCTCCTCCAGTGTGTCCAACCTGGCTCCAACCACAGAGCTGCAGCATAAAACAACACACTACCATCACAGACTGATAAAACATCTGCAGCATCTTACTACAGATGTCCAGAGATCTGAGCTTCCTTAAGAAAAAAAGGCGGCTCTGCCCCTTTTTGCAGAGAGCATCAGTGTTTAGGGACCAGTCCAATCCAGGTATACACCTAGATACTTACAACTTGGCACCACCTCCATGTCCACCCCACAGGTATTCACTGGCTGAAGGGGGGGCTTAAACCTGCGGATTAGCTTATATATGCAGGATTTTGTGATGGTGATATGCTCGTTGCTCCCACTAAACCTTTCTGTTTTGTGTCACAAACGTACCTGAAAACATGGTTATTAAATGAAAGGTGCATCAAGGTATGTGAAAATGTTAACAGTGGTAACTGAAGCCATTTTCCACCAGACTCCATTGATGAAAACAGCAATTTAAACCTTCCTGAACATGATGTGTCTGGTCTCATGTTACCGCCACCTTGTTTCCTTAGTTTGTTTGTGTTTTTGTGTGAATTTCGGATAATAAGGTGGCGTCCACAGCAGTATATTCTGTGAATATAATGAATGAACAAGTAAAGCTGCTGGGAAATACAAAAGAGAAACATTAAAAGAGTACAAGTTAAGTACCAAAGCTCTCAGTAAAACATAGTAGACAAAGTATCAAAAAAATAGAAATGCTTGTTGCACTTTCTGTTATCATTTGCTTGCTGTTTTCCATTCAATTTGGGAAAAAAAGTAATCGCAACACAACAGGCATTAATGCGTCAGAACAATTGTGGCGTTGAAACATTATTATTATGGTGTTATCTTTGACAGCCCTGCTTTCAACTGAGTGGCGGTAATATGTAAATTACTGTTTTTGAGGAAATATTTATTTGCAAATGAGGAATAAGACAGTTGTGCTCTAGCTGGAAAAAAATTGGAGATTTCTTAAGACAAGAAGATTCCTTAGATCTTCTAGTTTCGTGTGATACCAGTATCTCCAGTATATTCGAAAAAGTGAGTAAAAAAAAAAAAACTAACGAAATAACGAAAACTACAATTGAAAAAACATTTACCTTAACTGAAATAAAAATGAAAACGAGAGTTTTTAAAAAAATAATAATAATAACTAACTGAAACTGTATTTTGTGGTTACAAAACTAACTAAAATTATAGTGAAAATGTCCTTAGTTTTCGTCTTTGTCAACTTTTTTCATACGTAAACCTTTTTGGTTGATATGAAATCTATTTCATCTATCTGGTTTTATGAATTTATAAACTTATTGGGGCTGAGGTGGATAAGGCAAAGGAAATAAAGGCAACATTTATTGTGACCTTATTGAATCTCGCATCCAACAAATACCCCATTACAAAAAAACTAAAACTATCACTAAAACTAATAAAAAACTAAACTAAAACTAAGCATTTTCCACACACACACACACACACACACGAAGAAATTAAAACTAGCAAACTTGCTCTAAAAACTCATTAAAACTAACACAAAAAAGCACAACGAAATCAAAACTAAAACTAATGAAAAAATATCATTGCAACCTTTGGGGTCGTTTTTGAGCAGAGACCAGTCTGCTAGAACTTATGCTAAGAACAAACAAAAACACAGCAACGTGTAAGTTTTCAATTTCTGCCAGTATATCTCCCTAAATCCTGCACACTGCTCCTTACAGTTGCCTCTTAAATGAGATGTTTCCCCACCATACGGCTGTGTGCTGCATGTTCACAGAAGCAGACATTAGTATGTCGGCACGTTTGCCCAACAGCAATAATTGGAGCCAATGGATTGTATCGTAACTGAAATCTCCACCTGGTGTCTCCTGCAGCACCTGTGATAAACAAACTGATGTTCCAGCTGCTGAGACCTGCAGTCTAGTAAATGATGCATGCTTTTTTTATACTACAACTTTTTATTTTGTTTCCCATTAAGCCAGACGTGCTCCTCACAGCGTGGATGGAGTCCTGACTGGCTGAGTTAGTACATGTAGCTTTGCTCTCAAACTATAAACAGAAATTAAACAGAATGCATATATGCAGGATTTTTTGAGGGTAAAATGGTCCTTGCCGTTAGACAAGTATACCTTCCTGTTTTGTGTCACAAAAGTACCTGAACACATGGTAATTAAATGGCAGACAGGTGCATGGAGGGCTGTGAAAATGTTAATGGTGGTTACTGAAGCCATTTCCCACCAGACTCCATTGATAAAAACAGCAATTTAAACCTGAACATGGGAGTGTCTGGTGTAGTGGAATTTACTACCTCAAATTGAGTGAGAAAGTGAATTAAAGATCAAGTCAAAGTTCCTTTTAGTTTTCTTTATTATCAGACATCAGAATACACTGCCTAGGTACAGCGGAGGAGAACTTTGTCCAATATCAAAGGCTGCTGAAAAAAGGTGTCCCTCCAATAAAAGCCCTTGTTCTCTCTGCCTTTTCAGTCTGTGTTAGGGCGTTTTTAAGCAATTCTGTAAACCATAATTGTAACAACCCACATCTTCAACGTATGGGGCACGTTTTCGTGAACGTGCACGCTGCTAGGTGTACTTTTCACCTTAAAAGGATACAACCTATACTGTTTATATTCAAATTCCATAGCCTCTAATGTCTGACAAATCCCAGATCCTACAGTTCATTATTCTGGTTTAAACCAGTTGTTACAGTTCTGTTCTGAACAAAAGATTAGACTGGTGCCCTTTAGTAAAGCAAAAGACCTACATAAGAAGTAACATGAAATATACAACTTGTAACATAAAATATACTACACTGGTCTCATATTACCTTGTTTCCTTAGTTTGTTTCTTTTTGTGTGAATTTCAGATCAGAACGTGGCATCCACAGCAGTATATTTTCTGCCCTGATTTCTAAACTTAAGCACAGTTAACGTAGATGCAGCTGGTGCTAGCGTTGTGGTATTTTACACACTGCTTTTTGTTAAGGCCAAGTGGGCATTTCAATAAAAAAAAACCTGGAAATGAACGCGATATTGTCGCCTACAGTATCACTGCTGTCCACAATGACTGCATCTACATGCACACAATAATCTGATAACTGGGAATAATCAGGTAATGGTAATTTTCTGATTTAATGTGTTTACATGCACTTTAGTAATAACTGAAAAACCAAGGTTTACATGATACATATGACATGAGTAAAATTTGTTGGACATGATTTGTCAAAACTTCCTGTCAACAGCATCATGGCGTCTCCACCAGCAGGGCTGTCCTTATGTGGAAGTTGTTAGTTTTGCAAAACATTCAGAATGCTCTCTGGAGGTGTGAATCATCAGAAGCCCCACGATACTGTTATCCTGATACTTTTTGTGATTTTAAGCATTTTGCGATATGGTGAGTATTCCGATATTGCGGTTGAACTGTTTAACTGCATTTTGTGTCCACAAAATTAAATTCAGTCAAGAATTGTTTTTTCAAATAAGAGAAAATCCTCAGTTTATCCATCTCACTTCAGTCTTTTTTCTTCTTCTCCACAATCAGTCAAAAAAGTCAAAAAGTCAAAAAAGTCAGTCAAAAAAGTCAAAAAAGTCATAACAATAACTATAACTAACTACTAAATCCATATAATATTTACACACAAAATATCACGATATTATGCTGTATCGATTGTTTCCCCAACTCTACACTAGAGTTGGGGAAACAATCGATGCAACATAACATCGTGATATTTTGCCTTATTACTGTATTATATCTAGTGTAGAAACTGCACTTGTTAAACCAATGAAAGCGATTCAGCTTCATATTATCAGCCAATTATTTATTGGCTGTTATTTCATTATCAGAAATAATGCATAATCATATAAATTCCACATTACTGCCTCTAAAAGATCTATATATCATGCCTCCCTTGGCGACTCTGTGCCTCTGATTGATCGATGTGGAGGGAGGAAGTGGGTTCGTTTACAGTCCCTGTGGCCTTTCATGACATCTGTGGCCCCGTGAAGCTCTGCAGGCAGCAGCAGAGTTTACACATTAAGTCTGTGTGTGTGTGTGTGTGTGTGTGTGTGTGTGTGTGAGTGAGAATGTGGGAGGGTCGTACTTATGGCGTACAGATGGCTGATGGTGGCCTTTAAGGAGCTGTGGATCTGGAGCAGCACTCTGATGATTTATCTATTTCTTGCTGTCTGTTAATCAGAATCGGTGGGAGACATTCTTCACTGTCGGCGTGACAACAGACTCTGTGTTTGATGCCTGTTGTTGACGAAGTGGTGTGCCACACATGTTTCCCTCAGCCTTGCCTGGCAGGTGTGGTCGTTTAAGCGGAAAATCAATCAACTTTGCAATTTCTTGCTGTGTTATTTCACATTATTTTGATGACTGGGGTTCTGATTAAATTCAATGCCTTCATAAACACCTATATATTATATCAGCCTTCAGATGTAATCACGTTTTTTCTATTTCTCCTCCACCTTTGCTTGACTTCATCCTCTCCCTCATATTTTCCTGCATGAGTTTTCAGCCGAGGCTCAGAAATGAGAACATGCTTGCTTAAAAATAAAAACGTAGAAACTGTTGCCATCTCCTCCAACAATATATTGGAAAATATTACCGGCCAGTCTGCAGAGGGAATTGTTGCAGGAGCTCATATACCCCCTATTGTATTCTCTGTGTCTTGTGTGTTTTGCGGGGGTGGTAACGCTTCCCAGATTTGAAAAAAAACTAAAGATGTTTTGTTGTCTCTGTTTTTATCAGCGCTCTGAAGCTGCAGGCAAACCATGACAACACCATCTGTATCAGAAATGCAGGAGAAGCACAGAAACAGCCCATAAATGTTGGCAAAGAGGTTTTGCTCCAAAGGATGCAGTCCACAGCAAAGGTAAGATAAAAGTATAAACCCCTATAAAAACAAAATCAGTTTTACCCCACCACTACTTTAAACGCTCTGAGAGTGGTTTCTTTGTGGCTTGTTACATGAAATTGATTTGTGCGTACGAAGCATTGCCAGTTCGATTTGTGTTTTACATGTCCAGTTTTACACCTTGTGGTTTGTTTGCACATCGATTTTCTGCAGCTGCATTTAGCTCGAATGAGCACACACATGGCGAGAAACAACGGCACGGCTGCCAACAGATGGCTGTGCTATTATTAATCAATTTCTTAATAATCCAACAAGAAATGAGTAAGTGTGAGCTGAGGGACGTGTGGCTGTTGGAGGAGAAGGGATGGAGTCTTTGGCTGAGGAGAAAGTTTGGCTGAGCCCACGGCCACAGTGACCTAGATCCTGCTGGGGATCAGAAATGGAAGGAACCACAGTGTTTCCCACAGAGTTGGAGTGGAATTCTGGTGGTAGCTGATGGAAGACTTTCATACAGTACAAAAAAAACCTTTTTGGGATCCTGAAAATGGTTAGATAACCCAAATCTCTCAATTTAGTATAGCTCCCTTGTTATTTTAATTTTAATTTGATCTATGACTGTGTATCAGTACTCACTGAACTGAAACACGGCCAGTTCTGCGGCCGTACGCCAATAAGCCAATGAGCTGAGAATTAAGTTGGATAAAGCTACAGTTTGCAAACTGAAAGTTGCAATAACAATTATAAAAGACACAGAAATACAAGAGGATTCATTTGAGCAAAACTAGCTTACTGTATCAAACCTTGCTAGCATGAATTACTGAGTTTAATTTTATCCAAACTTATTTAAACACAAAACACATTTAAATATGCAAGATTACTGTGAAAACTAACCTCATGTCTCTTTGGGGGATAAAACATTAAACATTGAACTCCATGACGTTATCTTTACAGTATAATCACACTTGAGTTAGTTTAATGATAGACAGGAAGTCTCTTTTCGCCCTTTCAAAATAAAAGCGTCCGTTATCAAAACAGGCTTTTGCACAGTACTGTATCTATATCTTTTATTTTGCCCATACTGAAGTAGGTATAAAAACATAGTGATTCATGCTCAAGTTAACAGGTTTCTTCTAAACGCCCATCCCTAGCGGGTTGCACTTCCTGAGTGAATATGTGTTTTGAGAAATATATATAAATATATATTCCCATATGGCCTAGCGATTAGGATTCCTGGTTTTCACCCAGGCGACCCGGGTTTGACTATGGGAACAGATTGTTTGTGGGCAGTTCGTGCCATCCCGGTACTGACAGGTCAAGGACCTTGAGCAAGGCACCTAACCCCTCTGCACAGCTCCTCGGGCGCAGAAATGTGCTGCCCACTGCTCCTTGCATGGTGTGTTCAGTTGTGTGTAAAAAAGGATGGGTTAAATACAGAGGTTGAATTCTCCATTGTGGGATTAATAAAGTAATCTTCTCTTCTCTAGTGGGTTGCTCTTCCTGAGTGAATGTTTTGAGAAAGATGAGATGAGAGTGATGTATACATGAGATACATGAGATTCTGCTAAGTAAAGTTAGGGTGTTTTTTATCCAGGTTTTCAGAGAAATGGCTTGGCTGTTTTGTCCCATTGTTGCTCGTACTGTAAACACTGCAAGAATACAGCTCTGCATTTACTGTGACCACCCAGCTGTGAGTCCACACTGACCAACATGCAAAAATATGCAGTGATCAACCACCAAACCCGACCTGCAAACATAAAGCACAAAACGTCATCGGCAAACATATTTCATCAACCTTAAACAAAAGAAACGCTGCTTGTCCAAACGGAGCACTGTGAAGGAATATCTTTCTGATGCACCTGCATTGTTCTGTTCACTGTGAGCTTCCTGCATGTGGCAACAATACAGCGAGCAGAGTACTTATGTAGGATAATATCTTTATGAAGCCCATGACGTAAACTATGACTGTGTAGGACTGAATCACTAGTGTTCTTCATGAATGGATTTCTCTGAATAGAGTTTACTCTGCATATACAGAATATTTCAAGCTCTAAGTGCTGCTTATGATAAAGTTTGGTTTTAATAGCCCTGTTTTTATATAAGCTGTACTGCTCATAAGGTTCTCTGGCCTTCAACTCTCTAAAAAGCCAATTTTCTGTGAAGAGCGGCTTAAAAATCTCTTGACTTTCAGAAAGGAGCTCTGAAAAAAGAAGAAGTCCAAAAGCAAAACTAGAGAGTTTTTGTGAATGTACCCAGCTTTACCCCAGGGATCCCCAATCCCTGCAGCTCTGAAGGCTTACATGACTTTCTATTTTTTAAGCAGCTGAGCAGGAATTGCGGGAAGCTCTCTGCAACTAAGAACGATACAATGGGGCTGGGTGGGGTGGGCTCAGATGTGTGTGTGTGTGTGTGTGTGTGTGTGTGTGTGTGGGGAGGGGGGTTCTCAGTGGAGTATAGGACACATAAATGTCCTTGAGAATCAAAGAATCCAGCAGGCTTTTAGCCAAGAAGCTCGGCTTCTTTATTTTGCTCGTCCTCATCTCTTCAGTTCTGCTGAAATCCTTTTCTTGGCAGGCAAACAGAAAAACGGCAAACATTTTTCTTTTGTCGCTTTTGCTGCAGATTAAAGGACGGTGTGGGCTAGTACAGCATCTGAGTATGTGTGAATGTGTGTTTGTGACGATTTACAGAATTTTTGTATTTGCCAAGATGAGCATCGTAGTACAGAAAATCTAAGTTTTTTTTTTTTTTACATCTTGTTTGTATTATCATATTCCGTTAATATGTGATCTGATCTTTAGGAATTAAGGATATAACAATATTTAGAGTGAGACTCTGTGTGTGTGATATTTTCATACATCATTAATCTTTCTGCATAATTTATTTTTTTCTTTTTAGTTGATGATATGTTTTTTCCCTTTATAATTGAACTGTTCTTTCCCACACAAACAGGCTTTTTGCTCTCTTCACTCTCCTGACGGACAAAACCAGCAAAATACTTTTTTTTTTTTTTTTACATAGAAGTTAGACTAAATGATTTGGAAAGGTGAACAAGTGTTTGTGAGGATCTGTACATAACAAAGATTTTATCTGTAGTCTGTAGAATAAGATTGTAGCCCTCACAGACCGTGAACGTGCCTGAAAGTCAAAGTGAGTCTGATTGTGTAGTTTCAGATTCAGACAGTTTCTCTGACTCAGCACTTGATCGTAACGACTTACTAAATCTCAGTGAAGCGTCTCTTACAAATCATCGTGGGGCACACTGTGTCTGTAAGCCAGGGGCAACACTGTCAAGATTCACTTTTTGAGATTGGAGTCTAAACCAAGAGACCACAGCTTCCGCAACATCCAACAGATTTTTTTTTTATTAAAGTCTGAGAAATTATAGAGTGAATTCGCCCTGAAAATGAACTTTTGCTCAGCGTCACATGGAGCCTCGGGCTGTCTGCAGCAGTCCATGTGCTCCACCTCTGAGCTTTGTTCCTTATTCCTCTTTTGCTCGCAGGCAGAAGTAATTTTTTGTATGTTAACAACTGATGCAACATCCTTCTACTGTTATGAGCAAATTGTTTTAATGATTTCTCTGTACATTTTGCTTGCTTCAACTCCTGCAGAAGTTTTTTGTCAGAAAGCGTAGAAACTGCCACAGATTAAAAATTAATACTTCCCGCTAGCGATGGGAATAATTAGTTGATGATCGATTAATGGTTGTTAAGAATTTGAGTGGGGCAAAAAAGCCTTCTCCTACTTTGCCCCATGATCTTGGTATAATCTGCAAACTGTGTTACATTTTACAAACCTAATATATATATATATCCCTGGGAAAATTTAAAGCAATTCAAACGGTCCATGTAACTGAAAATTTCACTTATTTTACCTGAGTTGGATTCAGTATTTCTCTCTTTGCTCTCTAACTGTATTTCTCCATCCATCATCACGGCTGATGACATGGCCTCAATTTTTTATTCCTGCTAACATTTCTAATTTAATTTAATTGAATGAAATTTGATTTAAGGGATTACTCCCCTCTCGATTTCTTATCTCTGCACCATAGAGCTGAGAAATTGCTTCTTCCTTAGCGTCTAATCTTTAAGCAATTTCTTGCTTCCCAAAAGCCGAGAGGAGTGAGCGAGAAGATGTGAGAAAGCCGACACTTTTATCTTTTTCGCAGGTAAATTGATAGATCCGCTGCTGCAGTGGAGCTATTCACAAAGCAGAGTGGGGTGAATGGTCCTGAATTAGACTGAATTAACACAACACAGAGAGTTGGCACCCTCTCTTTTTACGTGATCTTCAGACTGGAGTTTCAGTCATACAGATATGTCTTGGGGGCAGAGTGGTACGTAATAATAACCACAATAATCCAGACTGAATAAACTAAAGCGTCATGAAAGGTCAAGAGCGAAGATGAGCAGCGTTTTCTGGTGAGCTGCCAGGCCAAAATCAGTGTTTCTCCATGAAGAGTCCATGAAGGAGGAGAGTCAAGTGTTTCTGAAGTCAGTTGAAAGGATTAAGGCCACATTTTCCTGATTCGCCCGTTGGACAGGGACCCGGTGCTCAGCTGTTCCTTCTGCTCTGGCACACTGAGGGAATATATCCTTTACCTGCTTAGCAATATGCAACATAAGTCGTGTTTCCATCAACAAATGTCTCTGTGCATTTTGAAGATTCGCATTAGAAAACTTGGGTGGTTTTTGTCTTTTTCAAAAAATAGTTAATAAGCTGAACAGGAGATGAGAACACTTTTTCAGAATGATAACTCGCATAACTGATCAGCTGTCTCCTCTGACATGAAAGAACAGTTATAAGTTGCCCAGTTGATCTAATTCCTGAAGACTTCTCTCTATTTTCTCTTGATGATGGCCAAAGTTGTCCGATTAGCAAACTGTTTTTTTGTTGTTGTTTTTGGTCTCTTACACAGTCTCTACTTCTCCTTCTGTTTAATGATGGAAATACATCACACTGCCATCTTCTGACCAAAGTACGTTTATGCAGCTTTGTTTACTTGCCCTAAACAGTTGACGGAAACGTCCCTTAATCGCATTTTCTTTAATGTGACATTTCAAAATTCATTATCCTTATCGGCACTCGGGTCATGGCGGGCTGGAGCCGATCCCAGCTGACATTGGGCGAGAGGCGGGGTAACCCTGGACAGATCGCCAGGTGATCGCAGGGCTGACACATATAGAGAAACAAACAATCACGCTCTCATTCGTTGGATTGTGTTTATCATTGTGCTCTGCGTTTCATTACTGGCTTGGGAAATCGTACACATCATTGTTCTCTGTATGCCACGGCTGAAATGCCATCTTTGTATGTTCGCAGGCAGTCTCATTGGTTAGTTTTTATCTATAAATGTATTCTTGGGCTGCTTCTCTCTTACCTGTGTGCATACATGTGTCGAAACCAAACTAAACATGGTCTTCGCTCACAAATTATTGTACAGATGCTGGTGCCAAGAGTGAGAACTGAGTTAGGTAAGAAAGCTTTTAGTTACGCCGCCCCTTCATCATGGAACAATCTGCAAAAGGATCTGAAATTGTCTGAGTTGATCACAATTGACCTATGGCTAAGCCCCGCCCCCTCCACTCACTCGGACAAACTGTCAACATTCGGTGACGGGCGCTATGGCAGCTGTGACAGTCAGAGAAATTTCACAGGAGGCAATTAATCACTTTTGGAGACAGAAAAATGAAATATCATCTCGAAGTCACCAAAAGGGCCTTCATTAACAGGTTAGAGGTTTTCACTTGTCTTTTCACCCCACTGACACCGCTCATTCCGGTGCTTGTTGTAAACAAACAGAGATCGCTAAGTGAACACCTCCTGCAGCAGCACATACACAGTGTACTGCTACAGAGCTAACTGTTAGCCTGTTAGCACATACACACTGTACTGCTACAGAGCTAACTGTAGCTAACTGCCGCTAACGAGGTCGGCCGGCTCGTTAGCGCTCGTTAAGACGGAGTCGCTGGATTTGATATTGATATATATTGATTTCTTACGGCACACTTGTGTGCTGCGGAACAGCGGTTGGGAATCACTGCCATAGGGAACCGGGTTACTGCTCCCATATTATTGGGCTATACCTTGTGTCAGAGTTGCATGTACCCCATGCACACCGTTTGACCATTTTAAACTTAAAATCTCAAGAAAAAACACATAAAAACGACTGAAAACGGACTAACTCCAATGCATTTCAATGGATGTGGAAGCAGAGAATGTCCGAGTGTATTGAGTTAGCTATGCGCACTGTGATTGGCTCATCGCGTTTGGGGGTGTGGCTTAGCCATAGGTGAATTGGTGAATTTAAATCGATTCTAAAGGATAAAGAAATAATTTCCCTTAGTCAGTGTGACTGCTCCTTATAAGTCTCTACTTGAGGCTCTTTCATTGATGTTGTGATGGCTGTATTTGTATTTAATTGTTTATGTTAATTGTGTTTTAAATGTTGTAACCCTGTCACTTTTATGCTGCCTTCTTGGCCAGGTCTCTCTTGTAAAAGAGATTTTTTAAATCTCGACAAGACTTTTTTACCTGGTTAAATAAAGGATATATATATTCATACCTACAGGGAATTTAGAGTCACCAGTTAAACCTAAGCTGCATGTTTCTGGATTGTGCGAGGAAGCTGGAGGACCCGGTGAGAACCCACGCTGACACGGGAGAACATTCAAACTCCACACAGAAGAGCTGCAGGCCGGAGGCAAACCGGCGACCCTCTTTTTCTGTGAGGCAAGAGTGCTAACCACTACACTACCCTATAGCCCACATTTTAAAATTTGTCTTTAAAATTGGACTTTAATGGAAACACACCTATTGTTGCCTGAGGTGAAATGAAGACGAAACGGGCTAAAAAACAGAATACAAATGTGTATTCTGTGTTTTTGTGTTGGAATAGATAATATTTGGTTCAAACAGATCTGTGTTGTTGTTTTTTTTTTTTTTAGCTGTAATGTAACCCTGGTGCATTTAGTGTGTAGTGAGTACTGTTCCAGACTCAGCTGTGTTTCTGATAAGGATGTCCACCATGACCTTATATTTATAAAAACGATCCATGACTGCTGTGGTGATGCTCTGATTGACTTGCTATCAAACGTCCTAATCAACCATGTAGGGTCAGTCAGTAGAGGACACGCCGCTACCATAAAAATATCTTTAATCAGATTCTATTACCGGACCGATTATACTGCTCTGCTTCTGGTCGGCGACCTCGGCTTCAGCCAAAGAGAAGCTAGCGCTGCTGGACGAGACGCCCAGGTGCAAACAACGTGTGTGTGTGTGTGTGTGTGTGTGTACCAAAACCCCTCGCTCCACAGCGCTGATGAAATCCACTCTGTGGTCTATTGATCTGGCCTGTGGTTTGATTGATGCTGTCTTTAAAAATTCATTAGTTTGAGACGTGTGGGAGCTGCAGGGCGGCAGGCGCTCCTGTAGGGCACATTTGTCTATGTTTACAGAACCAGGAACGTTCAGTCAGCAGCCAGAAAAGGGGCCTGACAGGGGCCACCCGGGGCCCAATGTGTCACAGTGTCACTCTGTAACACACACGCACACACACACACACACACACACACACACACAGGAACATATTTCACATCTTCTTATGCACATACATTTCTATCTGTGGTTCTTATTGATAGCCTGGGGCGAAGCACCTCATCTGTTAGTTCTCAGTGTAACACGACCTCTTGTTCTGCAGCAGATTCTTCAAATACATACGAACATTCATTTAGAGGCTGTGCTCTGTTATCTCTCTGAGTCCGGGGTCATAAATCAGCTGTATGCGTGTTTTATGCTGTGCTATTAATAATGTACTGTAGCCAAAATGTTGCCCTTTTAGATGTAACAAACTTTCTAATTGTCCCGGGGTATTTTCGAAAGCTCTCTGTACATTTATTTTTCATCTTTCCCCCTTTTATCTGAACTTTGTTCTAGCAGAAACTTTTGTAATTAGCTGCAGGATGTGACAAACACTCTCACAGACTACAGAGAAGAAAACTGTTTCATCAAACATGTTTATGAGGCTCAAAGAAGAAACATTTAAGAACAGTGGTGCTTGCTGCTGGAGGATTTTTATTTTTATTTTTTAAATCTCCTGCTTTTTTTTCTCTCACTTTGTTTTCCTGCATAATTCTTTTTTCTTTTTCTTTCACAACAAATTTGTTCTTTGAATGATCTCTCATGTTAGTTGGGATTACTCGTTAATAACAGCAACAACAACAACAACATAGGAATTAGTTGAAAATGAAAGGAAGCAACTTTTAAATTGACATTTTTTGTTTTTTTCTCACATACATTTTATAGATTTTTTTTACCATTACAAAAACAATTTACAATCAACTGCTCTTACATTCTCAGCAATAACAAAAAACAAACAAAAAACAAACAAAAAGTACAAAGTGAGAGCAACAGAAGAAAAATCTAAATCAAATCAATATTTGCTGTTACCACCTTTTGCCTTCAAACCAGCATCAATTCTTTTTGGCATTTTTCTCACCTGCCTTTTGCACAGTACTGTATATATTCTTCTTCATGCCTGCCATTTGGATTTTGTGCACTACTACAGAAGGCGAATCCTCTCTTGGTTAATATAGTTCCAATCCCTGCAGATTCCCTTCACATTGTAAACATTAGTCTCTGACCCTATACTGTACGTCCCCAATGTCTCTAATGTGATCACTGTGAGCATGTGGGCTATCGATCCTCGGTGTCCTTTCTGACTGTGCAGCTGATCATAAATTACAGAGCTACTACAGGGGATTTACCCGAATCGATTTTTCCCCCTCTGTGTGTGCGTGTGTGTGTGTGTGTGTCAGGGAGGTGGCAGTGGTGAAACAGCCAATGAAGAGTTAATCACCTAGGGAGAGTCACATGCTGCGGAAAACCCCGACTTGATAAGCGGGGCCATTAAGACGTGCCAATTAAGGCTCGTTGTTCGTTCTAGCTGTGTTCTTCAATTAGTGCTGATTGGAGGCAGGTCCAGTCAGTACTTAATGGTGAACAATGGGTCAGCGGGATCGAACGCTCGCCGTGATGACAAGTGAGGGGAGCAGGGTGAAAGAGCCTAAATAGCTCAGAGGAAGAAAGACATCAATGCTAACAGAGAAAATAAAAAGGAGAGAAGGGAAGTAAAACGGTGAAGGAAAGACTTTTGTTATCCTAATCATCCTGCTGCTGTAATTGTACTCGTAGCGAGTATCACATTGAAGCCGTACACCCACGCAGCTCCCGCCACAGACAAATGCCCACAACGCTCTCACTTGCACATGAAAGCAGAGACTGAACAGAAGGCGATCCCCGCAGTCTGTGCTCGCGGCTCCCCCGCAGTGGATTCTGGGTCAGGTTGTATTCACAGGCAGAGCAGAGGGAAAGCCTCAGCTGCCAGGACATGAAACGCCACAGAGCTGCCGGCTTGTTTGAAGCAGGGAAATGAGAATTTGCCACTGCCTGAGTTTGCATCACCCCTGCTCCTTGCCCACTCCCACGGTGGAGTGGGGGAAAAGTTCAGACGCACCGTTCCACTCGGGCTTTGTCAGCACAGACTGGTGCCCACGCTTCTGCTCTCCTCTTGTGTGTGTGTGGATGGTTAATGTTATGTCATGGAGGATGTGCAGTTATTTATTTGCATTTTGCTCCGCTGACATACTATATTACAGCACGTGTGCTTGTTTAAGTGATGAATGTGTGCATACGTTACGGCCCTTGGCGAACATCATGGCAGTAATGTTTTTTTATCTTCATGACTCAGTTGAATAAATACGCACTTCTGGCTTCAGCTCGTTACACAAGAGAATTTTGTGAGGACATACAGTAGGACAGTAATGACAACTCCCTCGTATTCTAGCGTATCATACTCTTAAAGGTACCGCAGGCGTCCTCAGGGGGAATCAGTCTGTTTGGTGAACATGTTCAGTGTTTGTGGAAAGGCCAGGGTCTGGTTATAATGAGATCTGACTCCCGTCTTGACTATAATCTAACTTTATGCCACTGTGAAAGCTGATTCATTTCCATCTCATGGTAATTAGATAGACGACTGGACATTTGTGGGCTTCAAGAAAAAGTTTATATCAATAGCTGTCTCCGGTCCCTGATGTCTCGCTGACGGATTTCAAGGCGGAAGCTTGGAGAAAATACAGGAGCACCTTTAAGCCCTGACATTATTTACAGTTTGAACACATTTACCGATGTACAGGAAGATACAGTACCTAACACTGAACTGACATGGTTGACTGGGAAATCAGGATATATTGTAATGAGTATCCTGGGTGTTTTTTGACTTGTTTACTCATATTCTAATTGTAAATTCAGGAAAATTATGAAGAATGTCAAAATGTTAACTCATTGAGCTCAGGAAAAGTTCAATGTCCATATATCGTATGATGTTTCGCCACCATTTTAGCCCTCAAGCAGTTCTTCCACACACAAAAGTTTTTTCCTCTTTGAAAGAGTGATATGATGCATTTTTTTATGTGGTTTGATGACAGTAAAATGCATTGATCATCAACACACTGTGTGCTCTGCTCTGTTACTGAAGAAGCTAAATGGTGCAGAGTTACAGAGTTAAATGTTCTGGACAGAGTGCTTGGGATTCATCTCACATGCTCCAGAATGAATAAGTTGCTACATCGTAGATCCAGTTTATATAGACAAGCTCAAGTGCTGACATGTGTCAGTTTCTCACATCGGAATTATGACAAAAACATGAATGAGACAACATTTAAGCTTGAGACAGAGAATCTGCAAGAATCTGCTTTCCTGACATATATGCACTTTCCGAATCAGGCAATATCTATTTGTGGTGAAAGACACAGGCAGTAAACATGTGAGTAAAATGAGCAGAGTAGAATAAACGCATTCTAGCTAAAGCGTACTTTGCTTTATGAAACTAACGACTGAGACCATAAACTCATTAGAAAAATGTTAATTGAAGTAATAAATCACGTGAGAAGTAGGGGCATTTGCCCATAGACTTCTATACAATCTGACTTCTTTTTGAGTTTGCTTATATCAGAGACATTAAATGTAGTTAAAATGAAAATAATAGGATGTATTGTCCAAAAAGGCTGATTTCATAGATTTTCCTGCAGTGAAGTGCAAACCATTGTGTTCTGCTAAGGGGGGTATTTCAGCTGTACATAACCTGTACATTAACACACTGTAGTAAATCATTGGGAACACACCACAGAAGTTACCTCCGAGCAACGCTGCAGGCTCAGTGCTTATATTCTCTTTCCATCCAAATATGTCCATGAAAAAATAACTTCTGTGTCACTTTATACTTTCTTACACATAAAGAGAGAAGAATTCAAACTACAGTTGAACTTTAAAGGAACCATTGTGGATGCTTCAATGAATGTGTGATATTTTAATGAGTGGGCCCTTTAAATTCTATTTAAGTGTACACAGTGCCATTGATACACATTGCTAAACCTGTCCTGATCGACAGGTCGCCATGATAGCGTCTTGTCAATCACAAGGTATCCCCTCTCTAAAGCGCACAATGCTTTATCGTCCATTTTACTCTAAATGGGACCATAATTTAGTAAATAAACACCATGCTGTATTGAAGCAGACTTGAAACAAGCGATTGAGGCCATAAACTCATTAGGGAAATGTAATAATAAATCAAGCGAGAGGTAGGGCATTTTCTCATAGGCTTCTATACAAGTTACAATATCAACTCATTGAGCTTAGGAAAGTTAAGCAGGTTCATGTATTGTATGATGTTGCCTGTTTGTTGCCATAAATATTTCACCAACCTTTTAGCCTTGATGCCATAAAAACAGCCAGGTTTTCTCGACCATTATGAGACTTGGGTGCTGCACTTTGGGCTCAAACATTTCATCCACACACAAAAGTTCTTTCTTCTTTGAAAGAGTGATATGATGCATTTTTTTTTGTTGTGGTTTGATCACAGTCAAATGCGTTGATCGACAACTTTCTGTTGTGCTCTCCCCTATTATGGAAGGAGCTAAATGGCCATATTTGGGGGGGAAAAAGGGTCGCTGCTAACAAAGTTAGCTTCCATAATTTGACATAAACCGAAAACAAGCTCATTTAAATGCTATTTAAGTGTACGCAGTGCCATTTATATACATTGCTACACCTCTGTCCTGATTGACAGGTCACCATGATATCATCTTGTCAATCACAAGGTAGCCTTGCCCTAAAGCTTACCCTGCTTTATTGTCTATTTTACTCTAAAAGGGAGGATAATTTAGTAAATAAACATCATGCTGTATTGAAGAAGACTCGAAACTAGCGATTAAGATCATAAACTCATTAGGAAAATGTTCACTTAGGTAATAAATTAAGTAAGAAGCAGGGGCATTTTTACCATAGACTTATATACAATCAGACTTCTTTTTGCAACGAGCGGTGTCGCCCCCTGCTGGCCATTAGAAAGAATCCATTTGCTTCATTTTCAGGCCTGGAGGCTGTGTCCACCTCTTTAAACTGTTTAAGGAGGATAACAAGTTGACTGTAATCTGGTCAACATAGATGTAAACAATTTAGGATTTAAATTATTATGAAAATCGGTTTTCGAATGTACTAGGATGAGGGAAATGCCTTTGACATGTTTGTTATACCTCAAGGATAGGTCAATGTTAAAATACTACTAGTCACAAGTAAAGTTCTTCATTCAACGTTTAGTAAAGTAAAAGTAAGTATCATCAGCAAAAGAAGGTGTAAAGTGTTTCTAAATGGTATATTTTTATACTGTATGTATTATAGAGGTGTGAATCAGCAGAGGCTCCACAATACGATTTTATCCCGATACTTGAGTCATGATATGATATCATTGCGATTTTAAGGATTTTGCGATATGGTGAGTATTGCAGTACAATATATTGCGATTTAACTGTTTAATTGCATTTTGTGTCCACAAAATTAAATTCAATCAAAAATTGTTTTGTCAATGAAGAGAAAATCTCCTGTTCGTCTCACTTCAGTCTTTTTATTTCTCCACATGAGAGTCAAACCCACAGACTGACCAACAAAATATTAAGTCAAACTGAACTGAACTGATATCAAACGTATGTATGGATGACAACTGCAGCATTTTCTCAAACTTTTCTCAACTTTTAGCTTCACTGCTCTGAACGTTTTTTGAATGAAAAAAGTCGAACTTTGCAGTGTTATTTCGACAATTTCCCGACACGATATCCTGACACACATGGTGCCTATAGATTCCTTAGATCATCTTGTTTCATATGATACCAGCATCTCCAGTATGTTCATAAAAGTGAGCTTGTTGTCCATGAATCGATATAATACTGCCACGCAAAATATTGCGATGCTATGCTGTATCGATTTTCCCCCACCTCATGTATTATTGGTTTATTATTATTATTATATGCTTTCAGATGTAAGCAACATTTTAATATTGTAGCTGGATAAGTTGGACAAATTGTTTTAATCACATTCACATTTTGATTACATGATTTGTTTTTAAAGTGTTTTTTTCTCCTCTGAACATGCTGCAGAGGTGAACTGTGCACAAAGCATCCATTCATTCTCAACCTGAACCCTCACTGTTTTTCCGGCTGAATGTATCGAGCGACGCAGAAGCGTTTCTGTCGTCTTTCACCTTGTGCCTTTGTGTTCTCTTCAAGACGCATTCACTGCAGCAGCTGAAGTAGTTTGGTGACGATATTTGGCCAAATGTAGACGAGGACGGATGTCTCATTTGTCTGGAGCCTCTCTCATTGATTCCCACAGAAAAACTAATGAAGGCTGGAGCACAGAGGTGATTAGCTCACAGCATCACAGAGGCCAGAACTCTTTGTTCTAAACAGCAGAATAAAACGACTCTTTAACTTTTAACATTCACATATTCAGTCTGTCTGCATTTCAGGCAACTTCTGCTTAATATTTGTATGAGCTTGTAGATGTTTTAACAGCACTTAACCTTTCCCCAAATGAAAACAAATGCACTATTTTCCTGAGAGATTGGGCTGTTGGTGTGTTTATCCTTCAAAGGTTTAGAACAAAGGCACCAAAATTAATTATAACTCCACTCCAGATTCTCGGGTGACCCCTGCTGGCTCCTCAGCATTCATTAGATCAAATGATGGGGGGAGTTACTTTACCTAACTAAAGACAGTGGAAAAAGTTTGGTAATAAAATGGCTTTCATGTTTGTTACATGAAGTGTTGTTTACAGTAATAATCCAGAAACAGAGAATATATTCTATAACATAAGATATTACTTAAAAGGACAGCTCACTCCAAAGCAAAAATACATGTTTTTCCTCTTTCGTGTAGTGCTATTTATCAGTCTAGACTGTGAGATGCAGAGTGTTAGTAATGCTGATAGAGATGTCTGCCTTCTTTCAAATATAATTAACTAGATGGCACTTTGCTTGTGACGCTAATAGCAAAAAAAAAACAGTTATGCAAGGTAATCAACAGTTAGGATCTGTTTCTTCCCAACAGACTACACCACTACGCAAGCATGCATCTACTCATCGACGAGTGACTTAGGGTGGTTTCACAACCCAAAGTCTAGTCCTTTGTAATCAAACTCTGGTGGTTAAATCCTTGTTGCGGTTCGTGACGGTTGCTTGTGAATGCTCCAATCGTTCTCTGGTGCCGACCACAACAACTGGTCCAAATTTCCAATCGGACCCTAGTGCGGTTCGATTCCGCTATGAACGTAATCTGACCAGAATCCGACCCAATTAAAGGAAATGAATCAAAACGCAGTAGATTGTGGGCTACCTGCACAGTGAGATGTACTCAGATAATATTACAAAGAGGAAACTAGTGTCCTTCAGTTTCACTCTGTAGGCTACCACTGATCTAAAGCTAATTTGTCATTGCAGAATATCAACATATTGCTCAGAATAACTTAATATTTACCTTTGTGGTAGAAGCAGATTGTGGTAGGAGCATCAAGGCTCGCCCTCTCTGATTATACAGGTGTCTGATGGCAGCACGTTGGAAATAATCGATCAACATTATTGATGACCCGGAGCCTCAACAGGAGCTCATTTTGAGCGTTTGTCTCAAAATTAGTTTGGTCAGAACACCAGAGCAGATTGCGGCTGGTATAACTAAAGGTACTCTGTTTGCGCTCGGCTTGTTTACATTCTTCAACGCCAACTCTTCAACCAATAAGAAATAATATTGCAAGTAGATTTCCAGTCCTCCACTGTTGTACTCTCTTCAAATCTTTTTTATTTTATTTGGTCCGCTCACATTTCTGCACTGTGAAAGCAAACCAGACTAAATACAAAATGAAGCAAATGTATCAAATACTCTAATTCGGACGAATCAAACGGACGTGGGTTGGGAAATCGCTTAGGCTTGACGTAAAGATGAATGATATCCTCCTCAGGTGAGCTGTAGTTTTGCCTAGCTTCTGCTTAGCTTCCTCTTCCTTTTGCACAATGATACGGTTGGCAGGTGTAGTATGATAGAAAGAAAATAGTTCCTACATGAATTTGCTCACTACAAGGTCTGTGATTGTCTTGAGTAACTGGACCATGATTTCTGGAAAGAGGCATTGTTGTTGAGTTTATTTTTATTTATTTATTAAGTTATTTTTGGCAATATAGCACCGTAAGCAGAGCGCTATCTGGTGACGTATTGCATCTCTTCTGAAGGTTATAATTATAGTTTATTCTGGGATTATTGTTACTGATGGTGGAGTTAATTATTAACATTATTTAACAAGTTTTTATTGTGACACACGGTTAAATCTCACATTGCATCATGATTGCATTATATGCCAATTTTGCGTTAAAAAATAAATCTAAATAATAACATTAAAAAAAAGAACAATAACAGAACAATAGAATATACAATGCAGTAATAATATAAATCGACTTATTTATGCGCTGTCCACTGTCTCCAGTCAGTTTTATATCATTTCTAAATGAAAAATGTCCTGGCAGATCATTATTATTTACCGAGACTAACCGAGACAACAGCTGTTTTTCTTCTTAACCTCGGCAGCATCTAAACAAAACAGCAGTTACATAACAGAAGCAAAATGAAAGAAGATAACGCTTCTGTCTTCGCACATTTTACCTCGTTTCAATTCACAACTTCCTCTTTATATATATATGTGATCTCTAATTTTCATGCATTCCTGGAAAGCATTTTGGCATTTTGTTTTGTTTGTGCACGTTTCCATGCACACCATTGAGTGTGGATGCTTTTGTTTAGTTGCATGGATGTGGTAACAGACCGCGTTGCTGCTGCTGCTGCTGCTGCTGTGGGAGGACGGAGGTGGGCTGTGTCCTGATAAATCACATCTGTTCTGGAGACGTGAGCCTGATGCCTGAACTGAAGCGTGACCCCGAGGTGAGGGAAGAAAAGCTGAACAAAAGAGGAGAGAAGAGAGGTGGAAAATTGAAAATTAAGCCTCCCTCTCTCCCTCTTCCCCCCCTCTTCCCTCTCTGTGTTTTTATGTCTCTTTACGGACAGGAAGCTACTGTAACTACCTTTAAGGTGTTTGCATGAGTAAATCCGTTTATTATACGGAGGAGTAGCTGAGGTGAACAGATGGGAGCATCAGAGAGCGTTACATAATGGCTGTTCTAATATTGACCATTTCCCAAATGTTATGAATGTACAAAAGAGAAACATGAAGGTAACTCAGGGATACTGGGAGTGTTTATTTCTCAGTTTTTTACACCCTTTTCAACATATAATCAGATGCTCAAATGTGACTCAAAATATATGCGTTATAAACCTCAGCAAGACTCTCGCAGCAGCAACACTTTCCGGTTCAATCTGACACCTGTTTAATGATGCCAACTCCACAGGGAAACCATTTAATATCATCTGTGAAGGTGCCACCGGGGGTTCAGGTAAAGTTTCTTGGAGCGGCGCTCTCTTTGTTGTAGCTCTGGATGTGGCAGCGACTGGTGTTAAACGCCGCAGCTTAATTACCATTCTGCAGGGGCTTCCTGGGCCAGAAAGCTTAAATTACCGGAATTATCCGCCTGTGGTGTCACATTAATTGTGAGGCATAAACACTTGTCAGTATAAAAGACCATTTAAAAAAAAATCTTTTTGAGAGATGAAGAGTGTGAGGGAGTGTACGGGGGGAGGAGGGGGCACGCTGCCCGAGGCTTCCGCAGACCTGCGAGAGTTAAATGTGCCTGAACTCTCTAATGGTGCCGCCGTGGGTTGAATAACTAATCAGGCTGCCGACAAAGAGGCAGTTGAGCCTCTGTGCTCTCTGCTGGAGTTTATTTCATTTAGAAATTTCCACGCTGATCAGCATCGCATTAAATGTGTCGGAGTTATCCATGTGGACGCTTTTCAAGAGATGTTAGAATAGCAGCAAGGCAGGCATAATTTAAAGCTAAAAGTTGCTTCCAACTTAATTTTGGAGTAAAAAATGGGTGAGCCAGTCTTCATATTATGAGTCTTAAAGTTTTGGTCCTGGAGTATTTCACACATTCAGTACGTTGACATGACACTTGAAAAAAACTAATTATTGCCTTAATCCAACTATAACTGAACAACTGAAGTGCATGTAAACATGTTTGTCTGACTAATTCCGGAGTTCTCCAACTCCGATTAAGATACCCAGTTAATGCGATTGGAATAGATGTTGTTGTTGTTGTTGTTCGAAAATGCCGGTTTCCACCTTTCTCCACTTATGACGTAATAGGAAACGACTGTTGAGGAGGAGGACACGTTCCCGTCAGTTATACGATTTTCTCAATTGCATGTAAACTGGGACAAGGACAGAAGTCCAATAAGACACCAAAATCAAATTTAATCAATTTGATTAGCTCGATTAAACTGCATGTAAACGCACTGATTGATTTCAAGCTAAATAAATCTGTGAGAAGTAAGAAGAAGTCAAGAGTCACGTGACCCTTGTAGCTACTTCACTTCTGGCATTTACGTACATTTATTCACTGTTCAAACTGTCTTTAATAACGCCTAACCAGGAAGTTTTTTGCCCTTAACCTAGGTCAGTGGTTTTACAATATAAAGCCATAGAAACTGCAGCCTTTTTTTCCAGCCGCAGACCATTCGTGTGCTATTTTTAAAAAAGCGCTGTTGTTGCTGTGAAACGCAAGCATCGATATGTACATGTGTGGTAAAGGGTGGTACTAACACAGGACCACTTCTGCAATTGAAATTCAAGAACTTGTTGGCCATTTAAGAGTCCTCTTAGTGGTAAGATGAAATATTTTGTGAGTACAGCCCTTAATAAAATCGTAAAAGAGAAAGAGACTTAAATGAAAATACTGACCTAAGGTGATGTTTTCAAATCCTGACTGCAGAAGTGAAACTTGAAAAGTAATTCTTCCTACAGTTAATCAATTATCACAAAAGTAGCAGATTAATTTTCTTCTAATCTATTAAATGACTAATTGTTTCAGCTGTCCCCGCAACACACACACACACACACACACACACACACACACACACAGAGTAGAATCTATTCAATGTGTGAGAACGGCACAAAGCACAAACAGGAAGCCAATTAATCGAGAACAGACAAGACGAGCAGGCCAGGCCCGGGCAGGATGACAAATCCTGCTGCTCTCTAATCAAGTTTTAAGAATTTATACAAACAAATGTGTGTCTTCCAGGTCTGGGGAGCTCTTTGTGTAAACGCTGTGCAGCCAGAAATCAGGATATATTGCCATGGAGGTTCTGAGATGGAGTGTGTTGTTTCCGTCACTGTGACTGTGTAGAGCTGCTGTTTGTGCTGCGCGCTCAGCCGTGATAATTAAAAGACTCCCTCCCCGTCGTCCCCCAGAGTGCTCGCTGTTTCCTACATCACTGACAGAACAACTTCTCTGCATTACCTAACATCCAGACTCACACACGGAGGAGATAAACACCGTAAGATCCCACCACAAACCAGCGAACTCCACTTTAAATTAAAAACGGAATTATTGTTATTGTAATAATAGTCACGTTTGCTGCAGGGCCGCTCCTCTGGTCACCGAGTGTTTGGTAATTTCATCTCACAAGAGCGAATTATTATCTTCAGAATGTATAATCATGATTTAGAGACTTCATCTCACCAGGCTTTCATTAAACTCTTCATATTTAAGTTTGTTATTTGATATTAAGAAACGCTTCCTCGCCTATTACCATACTTTCCAGCAGCAATTTGAATTTCAAATTTCCTCCTGGTTTGGATAAAGTTTCAGAGAACGAGCTTGTTATGAACTTATCCTGAAAAATAATGATAATTGCAGTGAAAATTAGACTTCTCCCTCTCACTGAAAAAAATCTCAAGGTTTGAAAGGTTGTTCCCACTCAGACGCAGCACATATTATCCATCTGTTGCAGTTGCATAAATATACTCTCAAGCTGCATATTTTTTTGCTATTTGCTATGTCATATCATTTTTGGGACACAGACAGCTACTGTAGCTCCAAAAGAACCTCTTCATGTTGGAAATGGAGTTCATCCAACAGATAAAACTGATGTCAAGTAGACGTCGACTAGATTTACTTCTTATTTTATATTAAAGTGAAGGAAATCGGCTGAATAAGAGCAGCAAAATATCCTCTTGGTTTTCTTAATTCCTCTACTCCCCCTTATCACTTAAATATGCAGTTTGTAAGATTTGGTCAGTTTTTTTAGTTTAAAAGATTCTAAAAAGGAACTAAGATTAAGAGAATGTGAATATGTGACACTTTTTGACGTTATGTCAAAGATGTCTTGCAGAGATATTTACTGAAATGAGCCCTCAGAGAGGATGTAGACACAGCTACACTGTTGGCTGTCGAGCAGTTAGCAGCTTTAGTTTACAACTAAAACTAAAATTGAAACCTACACATGAACTGAGATTCTGTCTTAAGAGACTGTTGCAATGGTTCTCTTCCAGGAGTGTTTACTCAGCATCAAAGCACACAGAGAACCACAGCCCTGAGAAGAGTCACAGTGAGATGAAGCAGATGTATAAATAAAATTGGATACGGTGTTGGAGGCGGGGCTCTGCTCATTCTCTATGAAAGCTGCTCAGTGGCGCATGGTGCCAATAAAGTTCTGCATTTTCTGCATCTGTTGCAAGGAGTGTCTGACCTGCACCTGCAGAAAGGTGGCGTACAGTCATAGAATACATTGGTTCTGTCTGGCTGAGTGCAGCCCATGAGCACTTGGGCAGAAACGATACTTGTATTGTGATCCTCCAACATCACAGCTCCAGTTAAACTATGCATGTGTTATACCCCGAGCATATGGCGCCATTTGAACCTGTGTCTTCTCCTCCTTTAACCCTCCTTGATCCCTTGGGCCCATGGAGTAAGCGCACTAAAGACTTATTAAAGACTAATCGTGCGTCTCTTGCAGACTTTCCAATGTTATCAGACCGAACGGAACAAATTCAGTGAAACGAGTCATTTCAAGGGGGTTGTGATATTAAATAAAAATGATCCACTGGTTTATAGACGTGTCTTTTAGAGGTGGGGGGAAAAATCGATACAGCATAGTATCGCGATATGTTGCGTTGCAATATTATATCGATTCATGGCCGCCAAGTATCGATATTTAGCCGGCGACTGGCGACGAGCCAGTCGCCGGCTAAATACTCGTTTCACTGTCGGTATTTTTGCCGTTCTTTTCGGGCTCTCTTTAAGGAATATACTGGAGATACTGGTATCATATGAAACTAGAAGATCTAAGGAATCTATAGGCACCATGTGTGCTGCAAAGTTGGTTTCAAATTCAGAGCAGTGAAGCTTAAAGTTGAGGAAAGTTTGATAAAATGCTGCAGTTGTTGTCATCCATACATGTTTGATATCAGTTCAGTTCAGTTTGACTGAATACTTTGTTGGTCAGTCTGTGGGTTTGACTCTCATTGTGGCAAAAATAAAAAGACTGAAGTGAGATGAATAGACTGAGAATTTTTTCTTATTGGACAAAACAATTCTTGATTGAATTTAATTTTGTGGACACAAAATGCAGTTAAACAGTTAAATCGCAATATATTGTATTGCAATACTCACCATATCGCAAAATGCTTAAAATTGCAATAATATCGTATCGTGACTCAAGTATCAGGATAAAATCGTATCGAGAGGCCTCTGGTGAGTCACACCTCTAGTTTCTTTACCAATGTAAGTTCATGTTCAGTCTTTCTGGGCCCAATGGCATTACATGACGCACCTGGAAATTGTAATTCCACTGTTTAGTTATATCATATATCATATCATCAATGCTGTTTCTGGGGACTTGCAGGTGATCCAGGCTCGGCTAACAGTCCTGTGTAGTAGAGCCTGCTCTCTCGTCACTAGCTGGATGAGATAAGGCTGCAGATTTCAAACACCACACGGGCAGCTGCGTTATATGCCTTAATTGCCTTAATATGCCTTGAATTTAATTTTTAAGTTCGCTGCAGATTTTGAGGACACAGCATGTTTTTGTGCATCTAACTGAACACAATCATGCGAGTCATTGCTGCATTTAGTAAGTCATGCATTACTGCACAAGGTGATATACTGCCCCTGTTCATATGAAGCATGTGGTTTGTAATTCCTAATGCCACCTGAAAGATGTCTAACATTTTTAACAGGTTGCAAGAACAATATTTGAAGATTAAGATTAAGTTCCATGATGTCTCCGCACATGCACCTCGACTGTATGACTCTTATCTGTTTTGCACATCTGGGGCCTCGACTGGGGCTGTTTCCACATAAGAATTCATTTATTCAACCTTCCCGGAAAGGCAGCTGAGAAGACAATGAAATCTGACCTTGTGCCGTAACAGCTGAATATAATTTACCCGTGTGTGATGCTCTGTGTCATACTATCCATTATAATACACTGAATTAGAAATGGAACGATATGGAAATATGGTTGCAGCTCCTTTAGGTGTAAGTCGAGAATGTCGATCGGGGAAAATAAAACCTTGAAAAATTCATATTAATCTTGGCAGAAATATGAGGGTGTTTCTGAGGGAGTTTAAGACGGACAGTGAGGGTAACCGTTGACGACAGACAGACAGGCGAGGCGTTTCCTTTGAGGCAGGACGCTAATACGGCCTCTTACCTCCATGCAGCTTAAACCCATCTGATGTCATTTGTATGTACACACTTTCTCATGTTAATTATCAGACCTCTGACAGCGCCTGTACTTTACATCTGCTGCTCTGTGTGCAGAGAGAGAGGGAAACACTGCTCTACCCTGTCATTATATTAAAAATGCATCCCTGAGTAGTAGAGTGTTACTCTCCTTCCATTTATCTTCTGTTAGCTTCAATTAAGGACCCAGTGCACATTTTCTTTTCATGATAACCTGCAGTGTTTCCTCTGGTATCGTGGACTGTCCAGCTTTTAGCGGATCTTCACATAAACACTCAGAATGTAAATGCATTATTCCCAACTGTGCTGCAGCTATCTGCTCGTACTGTGAAGTACGAACACAGCACGGCAAATAATAAACCCCAACGAGCATGCTTACTTCGTTTACGTCAATTTTGATCGGTTGGAAACTGCACACTAAATGGTTGCATTAGTGCTGGGTGATATGTCCTAAATTTGATTTGATTTGATTCGCCTTATGAAGATATTTGATATGACTCGATATTTATCGTATTAAAGTTTATAAATGTATAAAACTGAACCAGACCAAATTGATTTAGATTATAAACCAGAACGTTTATTTTACAATATAAAAGAAGCCACTTTAGCAAGCATGGTAGAGGCCTTATTTTTGCCCTAAAAGCCTAAATTTGGTGCTTCTCGCACATTCTAATGCCACTATTCCATCTTAATCACTGTATATTTTAATGAATTATTGTAAAGGAGAATAAGGGTTCTTCTATGGTTTATTTAAGGGATCATATATTGACAGTCTTTTTGTAAATTCTGTGGTGGACTCTGCTAACACATCCATGTGCTCTTATTTTGAAAGCCGCAGTAACCAAACCATTTCCAAATGACAGACATTATGTGCCCTTTTTTTTGGAACTATTTCTGACTCGCTAGCATCTTTCTTCTCCTCATGTTGGTCGCTTACAAGAGCTTCAGCATGTCGAAAGTAACAAAATCTCACGACAAGTAGAAGTAGTATAGAAAATAAAATTGATAATTTATTTTCCCCTTTCCATATCAAGCATTAATAAAATATCAATCAAATTGAGCTTATGACATATCTTCCAGCACTCGGTTGCATACGCCATGTCAGGCCGGGCTCGAAGCAGGACTCAGACGCAGAGATATTTCAGAGTATGTCAAAAGCACTTTATTTAGGTACTTGGTCAGCAAGAGGAACTCCCCGAACAGAGGAAACAAAAAGGCTATAAACATTAACGGTCTAAAGGACCTAACAACAATAATCCCTACAAGGAGGGAAAAACACAAAACTCCTGACTATCCTGATCTCAGGGCAAAACAATCCTATGGGGAAATGAACAGTTAACTAGACAAGGGAAAGGGAGAAAAAAGGGACAAACTAAAATACTAATAAACTAAGGGCGCTCCAAAAGGGAGGAACCCTAAACAGGGGAAAAGGACTAAACTAAAAATCACTCCGTAAAATGGAGGAACAATCTAAGGGCAAAAACTAAATAACACAAAATCACTCTTAAGGAGGAAATACAAAAAGGCAATCTAAACAACCAACAAACTAAGGGAGCAGCTAAGCTGTGAAAATTTACAAAAGAAAATCACTCTTACGAGGAGAACCAACTTGAAAACGAAGCAAGGCAAATGACTGTGGCGATGACAAGAACTGTGGAAATGCTGGCGAGACGAAAAACGACACACTGGCACAGGACAAGGGAGACACAGACTATTTAACACATGAGGGAGGGAGCACCAGGTGAACACAATTGGTAATTAGGGGAGACACTCAGGCAGGTGACACACACAGGGAGGGGCAGGTGATCTGAAACGAGAGGAGAGTTACTTTTCAAAATAAAAGCAGTGACAAGACCAAACATAAAAAACCCAAGACCTCACCACGGTGTGACACGCCATTTGCGATGGATTACATATGTCAATGCTTTTTAATGAACATATACAGTGTGTAAGTGTTGGACTCACAAACATAAGTATGTGTTTATTTCCGGAACAGGCCTTACATGTTAAGTGTGAAACTTGATGTAGCTGTCTCTTCTGTGCAGACAGGTTGACTGTGGAGACGTTCTTGTAATACGAGAATAGCTGATGCTGAGCCAAGAGTCACGACTATATAAGATCGTTCTGTGTCTCACAGCCAGTTCTTCCGTCAAAAACCTCAATATAGGTCATGTATACAGGCAGCAAAAAACGAGTGATATTGACGTATTTCACCGACCGCTGCAATGCGTTGGCCGAACTTTCACCCAGGAGAGCGAGGTTCATGTCCTGTGTGAAAACAAAAGTAAACAATTTTTAACTTAAGTTAAGTTGTTTACAAAAGTTACGTGAATCACTTTTTTGAACGTAACTTGTGTTTTTTTACATAACTTGTAGTAGTCACATGATCCTTGTAACTACTTAACTTCCGGCATTTACATACATTTATTTAATGTTTAAACTGTCTTTTATAACGCCTTACCAGATGTTTTTGCCCTAAACCTGAGCTCAGTGGTTTTACAACATAAATCCACAAAAACTGCAACCGCACGCTGTGATACGTACCTATGTGCTGTAATTTGTGGTACTGGCACACGACCTCCTGTGCTGTTTGTGTTGGAGAACTTGTTGAATTTCAATGTGAATTAAGATTTGTGTTTGCACTCACATAAGAACATCACTTGCAGAGCACTTTTTACTTTTTAAAATGTATGGTGATTCTGTTTAGTCAGCAGGAGGAACATGGACGGCTACAAACAGCATCTCTCTCTCTCTCTCTCACTCTCTCTCTCTCTCTCTCTCTCTGTCATTTCCTTTCTGTCTATGGATTGAAAAGATGGAGGAATGGAAGGTGGATGAAATAAGGCCTGCAAATTCTGTTTACAACGACAAAAAGCAAACAGGCTGAGAGAAACTTTATTTTTTCTTTCCTCTGCTCTGTTTCAGTACTGTGTTGTTCTGAAATAACAGCAAATCTCATGTATCGCGATTCAATCTAAATTCTTTGTCCAGACCCATTGTGTGTGCATCCTTCAGGCGAAACACACTTGCAGAGTTCATTAAATTATGAAACCTGCATTGTTTACGTCCACGCTTTCTTGCCTGCAGACTTCTTCGTCCTTGCCTTTGTTACTGCAACTGTCAACAGTGTGAAATCATTGGCAGAGTGTGTTTATTGTATCACCCACATCCATGTGCACCGTGTCATAGCTGAGAAGATGTCAAGACAAGCTAAATGTATTTAAAAAAGCACATTGAAAATTATTCAAAGTGCTGCATGGAGCAGAGCAGGTAGTTCACGTTCACAAATAAATTAAAGAAATCAGAGGCACAGTAAACAGTTGGTTGACCTGTAGTCCTGATTTAAGCTGTTGCTTTCATTCTGCTGCTCTGAGGGTTAAACACAGCAAAACCAGTTCCCCCATTACAATCAGTGTGTGTATGTATTATGTATTCGCTCCAGGTCTCTTGAGTGGTTAGCATGGAGAAGCAAACAAACATATTGACGGGCACAAATGATTTTTTTCATAATGACTTTTCTAGTTTATTCCTCCGCTATGATTCAGCTCTAAAAGAGAGAAAAATCAATACACACCATCAGCCTTCCTCTTTTCATATTATTGCAATTTATCCTTACAAAATACATCCACACACACTTAATAGACAAATAATGTAGCACTTATTCCTGCAGTGATTCGAGCCATTCGCAGTGACTCATGCTCGCCACGTGAACAGGAAGAAGAAAGCATGTGGCATCCTCGGGGCTCAGCGTGGATATTCCAGCCTTTAACTTTCTGCTGTTGTTGGTGGGAGCTGAGTGTTTGTGACACACACCTGAAGACACGGGCTAAAAGTCAGATTAGATGTCAGGGGAAAGAGTTTAAACACACACTGCTGTGTTTGTTTCTTCTATCTGCATGTCTCTCTTGCTGTTTTGTTCTCCTCGGATCATCAGCGCCGTCTCGGTCAGAGTGTGCATCAACTAACAGCTTGCTGGCTGTTGATCCGATTGTACTGCGCGGTTCAGGGGATCCCTGCAGGAGAGCAGTGAGTTTTGGATGAGAGCCTGCATGATGAGGTCACTGTGTGTTGTTGTCCATAGGTGGGCCGTGTTAGAGAGGTTATAAAAGGCAGATCAGACATGTTTCCCCCCCTCAGAGGGATGAGCGATGTGATTTTTTCCTGGAAGATCCATCTCTGCAGCGGAGCGTCCAGGCGAGAGGCCAGAGACTCAGGTGCACAGCAGCCAGTGAAGCAGAGAGCGGCTCAGCCTGTGTGTCACTTTGACAGGAATTTCCTGCTTCGGCCTGCGTGTTCGAGTGGGTGTGTGCCCTGCATGTGTGTCGTTAGATCTCTTTTGTTTACTGCAAAGCTGAGATGCAGTAAAAGTAGTAAACAGCATTTGTCATATGTTTGCATGTATGTTTTTGTTGTAGTGCTACGTCAGAGCTCAAACGTGTTCAGCCTGCCCCTGTGAGTGAGCCGTCCCAGTGAGGAGGTTGTTTCCCAGGGGATTGACACTCTGACAGTGGGTTGCTCCTGCAAGCTGAGCCCAGAGACTCGTGGGACATGACGATAGTTTTTGAATTCTCCCAAAGGGTTCATCACATGAAGAAGTGGAGTAGAGGAAAGATCCTATAGGAAGAGGTCATGTATGTATAAAGAATGAGGGTTCCCAGTTTTCAATAGCAACAAAAAACACATTTTCTGTTAGTGGCATTTCTCCATGCAGGTAGTTTTTTTTAAAATTAAAAACAGGTGGCAAGTTCTTGCCTTCCCCGTTCATATTATTATTCCATTTCATAATCCTTTGAAAAACAACTAAGAATGGAGAAGAAAAAGAAAATCATCCTTGGAAGAAGTAAAACATTTTTTTTCCTTTGATAGATTCTCCACCATGAAATAAAGAAAACTGAGATGGTTTGGGCATGTCACTCGTCATGGTGATTAATTGAGCTTGAACCTTGAAAACGCGGAAGAGAAATTACTAGAAAGTACTGGCTCTCAGATGTTGCAAGTTGGACGAATATGACACTGTATAATGCAACAAGAACTGCAGACCGTCGACCAAAATGGAAAGAACTGGTGAAAAACATCATAGTGCACCTACAGACACTTCTACGGATTACGATGATGATAATCGATAAGGAAAATGTTTGTTAGTTGCAGCCTTAATTCTGATTCAGTAGTGAGTCAAACACTGTCCCTTATTGTAACCACAGCGACCAGGACATTGTTTCTGTGAAGTCATGATGTTGCATAGTAAAGTGTTTTTTAGCCAAAGAGGAAAAGTGTTGTGGGCTTTTGAGGATAAATATGAAAGCACTTCCTTAGCTGTGTCCCCCCTGGCTGTGCAGGTGATTAAAGTTTGTCAATGCATCTTTTGGCTCACAGTTCCCGGGACACACTGACACTCGTCTGTGCTGTCCAACCGGTCTGCTCATTGCTGCTTCAAGCTCAACTCCAAGTCAGTTTCTCAGATCTGTGTAAAGCCATTGATGGTGGTCCGTTGCACAAACAGCACTCAGCTCTGCCAAAGCCTGTCCCTCTATTCAAACTGTTATGCTGTTTATAAAGGAGACTGTGGGACTAATTGGACTTGGACATGCACGTACTGGTGGAGAGCTTTGTTGGCAGGTGAACTATAAACTCCACAATGAGTCGAGTTCTTCCAAGTGGCTCGTACCGGTGTCGTGTGGTCGTGACTCTCCAGGCCGGGAGGGTCGGGGGATTCACCTCGTCCAACTGCGACTCAAATGACTCTCGGCGGGACGCTGCTACTGTAGTTAGCAGAGACGAGATTTGTAAATGTTTCATAGGAAATACCATCACAATCAGAGAACGCTAACTGAGCTGGCAGCACAAACTGCCATCAGATTGCTGTTTCAATTTTCACAGCAATTATCTGATTTTCTTCCAGGAGTCTGAGCCAGGTTTTTATAGCATGTCTGCACACACACACACACACACACACACACACACACTCAACACACACAAACACATGCAACATGCAACAAACCAGCACACTATTGTGTAGGTATTGTATATAATATATTCACTTAGATGCATTTGCACACACATGTTAAACTTTCTATACATTTATCTGTGTGTCTGAAACTTACAAGCTTCAGATATATATATTTTTTAAGTTTCTCAGCCTCAGTAGAACACATTTTTTTATTCCACATCCAGAAAATATAGTTACAGTTACATAACTCTGCTTTGCTTCTTCTCATCAAGAGTCAAATACTAATCTTTCTCCTTAATCTCATCATAGGAATGCACTAAATGTACCAACAAACCTTTTCTTTATTCAGTACAATTTTGAGAAACTTATTCTTTCTTTTTTTCTATTCTATGCTACTTTATATTCCAATTCCACTTTATTCAACTTCATAGATGTTGTTACTTTAACTAGTTACCTTTTAGATTGAGGGCCTGATCAGACGGAGAACTTTTTAACAGCCTGTGGCGGCTTTTTGGTTTATTTTTTTCAAGCAGAGTAAAGGGTTTGCTGCTTTTGCACTTTTTGTACGCCTCGAGTTGAAAATCCTGATGAACTCAGAGCATTAAAGCGCCTGACATCTCACTGTTTCCCCAATTGTCCGATCCCAGATCCCAGATTGTCAAACTTAAAATAAGCCTTGAACTGACCATCATCAAGGTGAAGCCCCTGGGTCAGCTGGTGATTTCTCCTCTCTCTGAGGGTCTCATGTTCCCAGACAGACTGTTTAAGAACTGCCTCTCACTCACAATCAGAGCCAGAGCAAGTTTCCTCCACATGTTCATTTTTTATGATCTTGCAAAAAGTGCTCTGGAGGAGTCTTCAACAAAAAAAATGCAGTTTTTCTGACATAGTTTACTCATGTAAAATGCCAAGAGGATGATGCTTTTATATATGTTGTACGAACAAAAAGGGATGAAAGTTTATTCTTGACCTTGGAAACAACACTTCATTTCATTGGTAGTTTGCTCAACTAAGTAATCTCCAACGAGAGCGTAAGAAACAATTAAAAGCTCAGAAAAAATCTAGTAAGTGGACCTTTAGACCTTGAGATAATTTTGTTCAATCTATTTAGCATTTTTTCTACTCTGTCCAGCTACTATGATAAATAACTTTTTTGGGCTCAATTTTAAGACTACTAGAAAAACATTCTTTAATCCATTTTCAATATTAAAATAATGGTCTAATTCAGCAGCATATGTATTGAACACATGTTATCAACCTAAAATTGCTGTAGCAACTTATGGCACATAGTTTAGCTGGAAGTGGACACATTTTATACATACCTTTCTGCTATTTGTCATTTATTATTATTTTCCTGAGAGTACTTTGCATATTACAGATATTGCACATTGGACAAAATATATTTTAGCAGGTTAAATAGGTTAAACAAGTTGTTGCATATAGTGGTATGAACATCAATGAATAAATATGTTTGAATATATGCAGAGATATAAACAGTTTATATATGAATATAAAAATGACTCGTCAAATAATCACACAGTGCCGAGCTCCATCTCAAATTAATCTTTAGGCTCCCAACTTTCTTGTGTTGTAGACCAAACTTCTATTGAGTCTATAGTTGACCTTCTATCTCCCCCTAAAATCCCCTGCCCACAACCACTCATTTTCACACTTTAAGTAATTTCAACTGTGAATTAAAAACTAGATTTAACTTTTAACAGAGTATTTTTTACATTCATGTATTTCTTCTGAAGAATCTCAACTCTCTCCCCCTCACTGATTCCAATAAACACTTTTAATTTGAAGCAGTTTATTGTTTTACTGGCACACTCAGAACTTCAGCAATTTATGGCACATATTGAGCTGGAAATGGACTTTAGAAAGCCAAACATTAATGTTCTAAAATCTTTCACACTTTAATAGGTTTAAATAATTGTCAAATTGTTTATAATAAAAACGACTGGTCAAATAATCTCACAGTGCCAAACTGCATCTCAGATTAATCTTCTGGTTCCCGACTTTCTTTCACTTCTCCATAGAGTCTATTATTGACCTTCTATCTCCCCCTAAAAATCCCCTGCCCACAACCATTAATTTTCACACTTTAAGCCCATTTAACTGAGAAATAAAAGTAGATCTAGCAGAGTATTTTCACATTGTTTTATTTCTTCTGAAGAATCTAAACTTCTTTCCCCTTCACTGATTCCAATAAGCACTTTTAATTTGAAGCAGTTTATTGTTTTGCTGGCACACTCTGAACTCTCGAAATTAAAATGAATCCGTGCCACAATAAACATGCGCTCCCCGCGCTCTAATATCTGAGCCCTGAATGGTGATTCTTTATCTTGTCACCGATGGATGACGACGAGATCTGTTCATGATGTCATATTTTAAATGGCATTCATATTTACTTGGTGATTATTAACATGAGAATGGAGGCCGTCCTCTGCTGCCTGAAGACAAAGCTCTCTCAGGATGTCGCAGTGTGACAGGTCTGACTGTCTCCTCAGAGATGGACTGTGGCTTGGCTCCGTGGTGAGACAGAGAGACACGGAGGGAGGTAGTTTCTGTGGCAGATGCTGGGCTGTCTCATATTGTCTCACATGGGACTTAACACATTTAGAGCCCCGCGGGACCCGACAAACAAACAACACCTTCCCTTCAAACACACAATCCCTCAGCTGCTCGACAGGCAGCGTTTTTATTTATATTTTTTGTGTGTTTGGGATATTTTAATTTGGATCCCTGTCGTGCCCTCCCAGTTCCACCTGAGGCAGACTGTGCACCGGCGAGCGCTTCCTGCTGGCTCTCTGGACGCTGCAGAAGCCTGCGAGCGATGCCTGTTCCGCTCTCTTCCATCCCGCTCCACGGTGAAGCTTGCCCCGACCAGCTGGTGGAGCTGGGTAGCTGCAGGCAGCCTTGGACCCTGATCAAGTATTGATGTCTAGCTTTCCATGCTGGCTGACTCATCAAAGAGGAGCTCTACGAGACGGAGAGAGGGAGAGGAGCTCCGGAGAGGAGGGTGGTTTCAAAGGGTAGCTTGCAAAAAAATGTTTAAGAGCTAATTATGCTGTTTTGAGCAAAGATTTCTTGCTTTTTCGACATGAATATTAGAAGAGAAGCTTTATCTAACTTCCCAAGCCACTTTCAAAGCCCCTTAACATTCATTTGCTTCACATTTGACGTATTAACAACAAACATGACGTGAATTCTATGTGGTTTAGATTAGGGATGGGAATAATTAATTAATTAATGATCGATTAATGGTCGTTCAAATATGGTTGATCATGTGGATTTTTAATCAATTTGTATATGTCTTAACTTTATCTATGACTGCGTATCAGTACTCACTCACAAGTGTTCAGTTCTGCGGCCTTACGTCAATAAGCCAATGAGCTGAGAATTAAGTTGGATAAAGCTACAGTTTGCAAACTGAAAGTTGCAATAACAATTATAAAACACACAGAAATACAAGAGTATTAACTGGAGCAAAACTAGCTTACTGTATAAAACCTTGCTAGCATGAATTACTAGGTTTAATTTGATCCAAAACTTATTTAAACACAAAACACATTTAAATATGCAAGATTACTGTGAAAACTAATCCCATGCCTCTTCGGGGGCTAAAACATTGGCGGCCAACTCTTTGACGTTATCTTTACAGTTTAATCTCACTTCAGTGAGTTATACGATTGACAGGATCAAGTCTCTTTTTTTCCTTTCAGAATAAAAATGTCAGTTATCAGAACAGGCTTTTGCACAGTACTGTATATAAATATCTTTTATTTTGCCCATGTATGCATGCAGCAATTAATTGATCGTTAACGTTATAGATAATCGAGTTGGCAGGTTTCTTCCAAACCTCCATCACTAGTTGAGATTGTAGAGTAGATGAGGAACAGCATGACTGTGTGTCTCTGTGTCCGGCCTCATCAGTGGCAGGTGCTGTGGCAAAGCAGTGTGAGAAACTAATCATAGTTGCTGACCTTTTTCAGTCACATCCTGCTGTGCATGGATAATCTCCATGCAGGCTGTTGTCAGTATTCGTTGGTCAGACGAGCCAGGTAAACCTCTCTGTGATGTGGCTGGGTCAGAGCGCCCCGGATCTCCTGCTTTCTTCTGTGTGTGTGTGTGTGTGTGTGTGTGTTGTGTGTGTTGTGTGTGGTGTGTGTGTGTGTGTGTGTGTGTTGTGTGTGGTGTGTGTGGTGTGTGTGTGTGTGTGTGTGTGGCAGTGCTGCTGATGTCTGTTCTCGGCTCCACCGCCTCCCCCAAAACTCAATACAGTTTACAGTTCCTGTGCTATAATCACTTTATGTTCACTGGTGTGTACAGTTGGGTGACCACATGAAGCCGTTTCTGCAACCTCATTATGTGAATTTAATGTAGCTATGAGGCAAATTGCCTTTTCTCTCTCTCTCTCTCTGTGCCAGGTAAAACTCTCTGTGATGTGGCTGGGTCAGAGCGCCCTGGATCTCCTGCTTTCTTCTGTGTGTGTGTGTGTGTGTGTGTGTGTGTGTGTGTGAAGGTGCAGAAGTGCAACTGTTTGCTCATGCTAACATGGCGACTTGCTGTTAAGCCGGTACAATCTTTACCGTTAGGGCTGGGTATTGCCACAGATTTTTTTAATCGATCCAATTTGATTTCCGATTGGATATGATTGCATATATTTCAGTTACAATACCAATTTCGCTTGTCTATGAAATACATTTTCAGAGATTTAATGTTGTACAAGGAACTAGAGGTGGGGAAAAATTGATACAGCTATACTGGTATCATATGAAACTAGAAGATCTGAGAAATCTACATGTATCTACAGGCACCAGGATATCATGTCAGGAAGTTGTCCAAATAACACTTCAAAGTTAGGCTTTTTTTTTATGTTTCATTCAAAAAAATTCAGAGCAGTGAATCTAAAAGTTGAGGTAAGTTTGATAAAATGCTACGGTTGTTGTCATCCAAACATGTTTGATATCAGTTCAGTTCAGTTTGACTGAATACTTTGTTGGTCAGTCTGTGGGTTTGACTCATTGTGGAGAAATAAAAAGACTGAAGTGAGATGAATAGACTGAGAATTTTCTCTCATTTGACAAAACAATTCTTGATTGAATTTAAAATGTAGTTAAACAGTTAAATCGCAGTATATTGTATAACAATACTCACCATATCACAAAGTGCTTAAAATCACAATAATGTATTGTGAATCAAGTATCAGGATAAAATCGTATCGTGGGACCTCTGCTGATTCACACTTCTATTGTAAAAGCCATTTTAAAAAATGTTTACCATGTCATGTTGGTATCATTTGACCTTATCTCTATTTTCATTTTGCATTTTGTCATCAAGTTAGGAATCATGTATTGCTGTATTAACATGATCTGCAATAACCATGTATTTCAGCCAGTCTTTTCTGTAAACACTGACTGTAAGTTGTCTGCTTCTCGTTTTTGTGACACCTTGTGAATATAATCGTCTTTCGATACAGAATTCAAACTCCTCTCAGTTCATCATATTTTGAAATGAGCCGTGTTATCATGGTTTGTGTTTATTTACTCGAGTAACTTTCTATACTTTCTCCAGGAAATGTTATGAATATTTTTCACGCTTAATGCAGACTTTTTTCTTTTTTTTTTTTGGCGCCATGCATATTTTCACCCTGTTCTGTGTCTCATCATGTCTCACTTGCTGTTGTTTTTGCACACGCTGTGATTTAAAATGCATTTTAATTTCCACGCTTTTCACCCCATTCACTCATTTCTTATTCACACCATATATTTTATTTTTTTCTGCAGCAGCAACAGCCAAGTTTCCTCGGGGGAATCATTAAATTTTCATCTGAGAGTGCGACAAAAAGAAATCAATTTCAGGTCCTTTAAAGTACAATCATGTAACAGAATGCACTCCATTATTTGTGTGTGAGGTTTGGATAGTGATACAAAAAGGACTCTCTCAAAGTGTTCGCAACTAATTAAAATGAGAGCAGTTAAATTATTCAGGGTTTATTACTCCAGTAGTATTCTTCAGTAGTCAGTGAGCATGCCACATTGTTGTTTTGCTTTAGATTAACTGTCAGATGAAGTTTAATGATATGAAATCATGCATGGTGTTGGCCGCCAGATATTTAGTCCAGAGCTGATCTGGTGTTCCCGGTCCCTAACCCCAGTGCATGCTGGGATACCCTGAAGGCCTTCAGCAGACCTCCTTCGATGACAACAAGCTTGATTTCCTGGTGATTCATTTCATCAGGATTCAAATCAGACGCTTAGAGGGTTTTCTTCTCTGCCACTGATCCAATGCTTCCTAGGAAATGCCTTTTTTACAAAAGACAACAATCAAATATTGAGCGCTACAGTGAATAATAACACTTTAGTCTCCTTCTAAACTCAAATTCAAAGAGCAGCTTTTAACAGCTGACTCAGAAGAAAATGTGATCTAAGAGGGCAAAGAAAGAGAAATATTCAGATAGATTTAAATACAAAACAGCAGACAGAGAGCGAGAGAGATGCTACGTGCCAGGAATAAATGATTTCATCAGGTTCTCAGCTCCGACACGATGTTGACAAATGAAGACAAGGCTTAAAAGCTTAACCGCCGCTTCATTGTTCTCGGCTCCATTCAGACTGTTGCATAAATTAAATGCTCTTGCTTTCAGTTGCTGGAAGATGGAAAGTGTGTATGCTTGTGTGTGCATGGTGGTGCATTTAGCCTCTCTGCACCCTGCACACTTTTCCACACCCTAAAATCACAGCACGGGTGTTTCAGCTCACTTTTCTAGTAGTATTTTTTATTGTGCTGATAAATGTTTGTAATTCTGCACAAGATTTTCAAGTAGTAGAGTTTTATTTACCAAAACTGTTAACACTTTACTCCTTTGATCACACTTAAAGAAGTTTTAATTTGCTGTTTGTTGTTTTTTCAAATTCAACACTTCTTTATTTATTGTACAAATGTTGGGAGTGGTTTCAGTCTGCTCATCTAGCAGGAAAACAAAAAAAGCATGTTTCCTAGATTGTCAAACTATTCTTTTGAGGGTTTTTTTTACACATTAGCCAGTGTGCCAGGACTGCAAAACAGTATTCTGTCTTTATGAACCAACAAGTTCTTCAACCTAAACGGAAGAAGAGGTCGTGTGTTAGTAACACAAATTACAGCAAGTAGGTACGTATCGTGGCTCACGGTACAGAGGCATGGTCTAAAAATAGCACACATGTACGGTCCGCGGTTGTAAAAAACGGCTGTAGTTTCTGTGAATTTATGTTGTAAAACTACTGACTTAGGTTTAGGGCAAAAAACGTCCTAGTAAGATGTTATAAAAGACAGTTAAAACAGTAAAGAAATGTACATAAATGCCGGAAATGAAGTAGTTACAAGGGTCACGTGACTCCCGCAAGTTACGTAAAAAAAACGTTCAAAAATGTGATTCACGTAACTTAAATTAAAAATGGTTTACTTTTGTTTTCACACAACACAGTGTAAACTTTAAGACAGTTTAAACAGTAAATAAATGTACGTAATGCTGGAAGTGAAGTAGTTATGAGGGTCACGTAACTACCGCCAGTTACGTAAATAAAGTATATATAAAATAAAAAACGCAAGTTACGTTTAACAACGTGATTCAAACAATGTAACTTAAGTTAAAAATGGTTTACTTTTGTTTTCACACAGGATGCAAATCCCACTCACCTAGGTGACAGTCCACTGTTCGTTCAACGTATCCACCACCCCAACCTTCAACAGAAGGCAGAAATCTGCCAGTTTAAATTAGCTTCAGACAGTTTAAACAGTTAATAAATGTATGAAAATGCCAGAAGTGAAGTAGTTACAAGGGTCACGTTACTACCGCAATTTACGTAAAAAAACGTTAAGTTATGTTTAAAAAACATGTTTCACGTAACTTGAGTTAAAAATAGTTTACTTTAGTTTTCACATGGGACACAAACCCTGCTCTCCTGGCTGAAAGTCCCTCCTTTCAATTTGATTTGCCGTCAATCAGTTCTACGTCAGCAATATGGCAGTGGATGCATTGCAGCGCTCGGTGAAATGCATCAATATTGCTTGTTTTCGCTGCCTGTACACACAACCTATATTGACATTTTTGACAGGAGAACATGCTACAGGATTCTCACTCTGCCTCACTTTACAGTCCGTGAATTCCTAAACATGTTGGTCTCGTGTTTTTCTTGAATTTCATTGAAATCTTAAGAAGAAATGCCTCACAGTGATGTTTATGCTAATACAGGAGGAGCTGTGACTGAACCACACCACTGAGTGTCTGAAACTCAAAGTCAATATTAGAATCTCTTTCATGTGGCTTGAGATGAATGTGCTTTAATGGGCGTAACACGTGGAGCTTCCTCCTCTCAGCTGAGGATTTCACATGCAAGAAGCCTGGTTAATGCTCCTTGTGATGACAGAAGAGAAATATCTGAGCTAAGTAGTCTGACGTTTGACGTGTCGTGTACTTAAAGGGGACACTTGTCATTCCTTCTAGACTTCAGGTGGTGACTCACGCTGTGTGAAGTGATCAGAGTTCATTACATTGCAGCCGGCATGGAAGACTCTTCTACATCACACTGATTTTTGGGGAACTCTGTCAGGGTTTAATCTTGGCCAAACCTTGGTGTTGCAATAATTAAAGCAGCAGGAGAGAGACAGAGCGAGACTGTGGATAAGTGTTGGTGTCACCTGCCTGGCAACAGAAACCTCTCCTCTCCTCTCAGACTGGCTGAACGGATCATTAAAGAGCTTATCGGTTACATTTATGGAGGTTTATCGACTCACTTTAAACAATATTGGCCTTATATGTGCAAAGGACATCTTGTTGTTGTAGTGCCAGTACTTTACTGTAGTAGTTCCAGGTAAAACTTCAGCTTTCTTGGAGAAATGTGTCATATGGTCCAATATTTGTTTCTTAGACATAGCCAATAGGTGATCTGATAGCCAGGGGCCGGGGGTGTAGGAGGAGGTCAGGGGCGTTACTGCACAGCTTTACAGTCACAGTCACAGTGATTATTGTGAACTGTGTATGGCTTAGGGCACAATGAGCGCTGTCTTTTCGACCCTACTCTGCTCCTTGCTTGACAGTTGACAGCAGCATGTTTATTGTTCCCAGCCTTCATTCCTCACAGGCATTCTCATTTTATGCGTAAGCCTGTCACGATAATTACTATATCAACTTATCGTTTGATATATTAAAATGGACACAATAGTTTTTTTCTGGACTCAATATATTCAATTTTTGTACTTTTTTGTGTTGTGTTTAAAGCAATGCTGCATGACAGGCTGTACCAATTGGCAAAAAACAAACCCAAATTCATTTCCCAAGCAGCCATTCCAGCTGTTTATATGTTATTTTAATGATAAAATAATATAATACATAATGATTATCCCATTGCAATGTTTTGTTAACAGAGCCTGAAAGTCTGTTTTATTTGTTTTGGTTGTAGTTTATTTATTTATGTTCTATTTATCTAGGATATTTTAATATTTCTTTCCACATTTCAATTACAATGTTTAATATTCTCGAGATTTAAAAATTCATTTCTGTGGAGAAGGATGTACTTCTTATGCTGTTATATTGTTATAAAACTAAAACAACATCTATACAACGATACTATCGCTTATCGTGATAGTTTCTGGGAAAATATATCGTCCTAAAAAATGTGTTATCGTGACAGGCCTAGTTATGTGTTTTTACGCGTCCCATCATGGCTGGGTTAAGGGATTCTTAATTAATCTCTGAAATATCTGTGTGTTTGTGTTTGCACTTGTTGTACCGGACAGACCCAGTGAGGCATGGACCATATTCTACCTCGCCCTTAACCCAATAGCAATAGCTCTTAAAGGGCGATGCCTATACAAAATAGAACGTTAGTTACGTACTATAACTCCAGATTCTATGAGTAAAGGCGCATCCCTCTAAGACCTGCACCTCACTGGCTCCATATTGGCTGAAGAAAAAGGTGTGTGTTGAGGTTCCTTGACAAATACAAAACACTATTTTTCTGATTTTTTTTCTCGTAAGTCTGCTACTTTTTTCTCACAAATTTGCCACTTTAAATCTCATAAATCTAACACTTTTTTTCTCGTAGATTTGCCACTTTAATCTTGTAAATTTTCGACTTTTCTCTCGAAATATTACCCGCCTCACCCGGGTCTGTTTTTTTTTTTAATACTTGGCCCTAATAAGCCGTTGTACAACATAGAATGAAAGCTGACAGTGTAAAAGGCTTTCAGATATTATATATATATTACGACCATTTCCACATTGAATTATGTCTTTAAGTTGTTTTTGCAATTTTGGGTTGATACTACTTTTTACCACTCAAGAATTGATAAAATATGTCAAAAAATACCTCCAAAATACAGCATTGAGACACCAAGATGGCTATGAATACCATAAAAAATTCAAAGCTGTAAGCTGGTTTCAAAAACTTCTGACATTTTGAAGATGTCTGCTAAAGTTGCAGTTTTCTGTGATTGAATAGAAAGCACTTCTGTACCTGAAACTCATTGTCAATATTCCAAGGAAAGCTATACATCCTCTGCATGCTCTAGGTGTCTAGTTTGTGGTTATAAAGTTTCATGAGGCTGTGATTATCCTAGAGGTCACAGCAGCTCATTTTATACAGTGAGGTCAAGTTTCAACTGAGGAATAAGAATAACATCATCACATATGAATAAAATTGGGCTCATCGAATCCACAAGAGTCTCAGCTTTTGCAGCCGCACCATATTTCTGCCATTCCAAGGCGTTTAGGGACCCCAGTATGCAGAAATATTAACATAAATAAAAACAGTGGAAAATGACTACTAGTATCTTCTTCTGAGCCAGCTACAGCCTCTGAGAGAAAAAAGTTGTTTAAATAAGCCATTTGATCTATGAGAATATTCATAAAAGCAGCCTGAAAAGCCAGTAAAGTCGAAACAAAAGGGAAAAGCTGTATGGCTTAAAGTATTTTTGTTCAAAGAAGTAACTTCACTGGGGATTCCCTGTCAGTCAAATTCACATTATTAACACTATGTGAGAAAATATTACTTGCTGTAGAGTTATATTTCTCCCATGTTTCTTCTATTCTTTTTATTCTTTACACTGCTTACAAAAAGTCAATCCTTCTCATGTCTTCTGGGCGTTTCTGAGCCCTTGAAAAAAGACTCCACCTCGCGCTGAACAAAGAGTAAATCTTGTGGCTCAAATGGAGAAGTTGAACTTTAAATGTAACGTCGCAGCTGAACTTTACTGATGAAAGTCGCTCTGATAATGCTGAGCTCTGCTCCAGCTGTACTGTCGAGTTCTTATGAGGGTTTGCTCTTCCCCTCGATTATCAGCTCAGAGATGATCCCATAGGCTTTGTGTGTGTGTGTGTGTGTGTGTGTGTGTGGCCATTTCTGGTGAAGCAAATGCAAAAGTGCCTTTTAGCCTGTATTCTTTCTAATGGCCAGCAGGGGGCGACTACACTGGTTCCAAAAAGAAGTTCAATTGTACAGAAGTCCATGAGAAAATGAACCAATGCCCCACATTTGCAAAGCAGATTTTTATAATGATTTAAATCCTAAATTGTTAACATCTATGTTTACCGGATTGCAGTAAACTTGTTCCCGCCATAAATTCTTTAAAGAAGTGGACACAGCCTCCTGGCCTTAAAATTTAGCAAATGCATTCTGTTTAATGGCCAGCAGGGGGCGACTCCACTGGTTCCAAAAAGAAGTCCAGTTGTGTAGAAGTGTAAGAGAAAATGACCCTACTTTTTACTTGATTTATTATCTCAGTAAACATTTTTCCAGTGAGTTTTACAACATGATGTTTATTGTGTAAATTATGGTCAGAGAGAGATCAGTGCTGCATACAAATGAGAACAGCTGGCTCCTCTGACTTGGTTTTTACTTCAGTAAAATGATCCTTTTAGCCTGATAATCAGACTGAATCTCCTCTTTATGATCATCATTTTGTGTTTGGGAAGAGGGATCATTTTTGGTTGACACAGACAGTAGAGGTAAAGGTCACCAGGTGCAGTTATGTTAACATATGCTAATTGAAGTGTTATTATTTCAGAAGGTTGACTTGATTCTGGAGAATGATTTTTGCATGTGTCCCTCTGGCTTTCTCTTCATACATACATGGCCTTTCTCCCATCCTGTGCACAAACAGACACTTTGTTGCTTTCTCATTTACATAGTCAGAGCTGTGTGTGAATGGTGCACAAACGGGCAGACAGCGAGCAGACTGTGAGGAAATATTCACTGAATTTCACAGACTTCACCGTTAAAAGGTTGCTTCTGCAGAACAGAGGGAGCTGAATATAATGTTGAGCTTTTATCCAGGTTTCCAAGGCGTACACGGATCCATGCATGAACTATTATTTATCTGCATGCCGTCCCTGTGCCAATGGTCCTGATGTTTTTCTTTACTGACTCAGTAAACAGTGACTGCAACTCTTGGCCCATTATCTAACTTTACAATGAAAATTGAAAAAGCAAGTCGAGAGCTGGGACAGGAAGCTCTCCTTCAAAGTAAAAGTTTTGTACTGTTGGCTACAGCTAAACTATATAAATAAACAAATATCCTATGAAATTAACCTTATGCATACCTTTTATACAGTCATATTTCTGCCACTTCCCACAACTGATAAATTGAATACATTTCCACTGGGTGTGAATGCTGGAATCATCATATACTGCTGTTTTCATGTATTCATCTGTGTATGTAACGATGAATTTATATAATAATGATAATAATCACTTAATTTATATAGCACCTTTTAAAAACAACAGTTTACATAGTGATTTGACAGATGAGAGGCATGATGAGAGAGAAAGATGCCATAAAGCAAAAAACAATTATTGCATTAAATGAAAAAACAACAATTAGAAAAAAAATCAATGTACGAACAATCACAAGACATTTCTCAGATACAGAAGAAAATTTTTCCTGATAAAGTAATAAGAACAAAATTAGAAGGTAAAAGGGAAGTATACATAAAATCAAGTATATAAAAGTGGGTTTTAAGAAGTGATTTAAAATAAGTTATTTATTTTGTGCATTTCAAGTCTTTATTTGATAGTGATGGTGGAGAGAGACAGTAGAAGTGGGGAAAGTGAGAAGGGGAAAGGCATACACACTTCCAGGAATCTCAACAGTCTTCTAGCCGGTTGCACATCATTTTATTCATTTGATTAAGGCTTCTTAATCTGTTACCTTATATAGTCTTACAACCTGTGATAAGTGTGACTCGTAGAAGTTGATTTATCTTTAACTTTGACTACATTCAACAATTCTCCAACATAAAGAAGAGGTCATGTGTCAGTACCACAAATTACGTCACGTAGTTATGTATCCCGGCTCATGATACAACGGCGTGTTCTGAAAATGGCACACACGTACGGTCTGCCGTTGTAAAAAAGGCTGCAGTTTCTGTGGATTTATGTTGTAAAACCACTGACATAGGTTAAGGCAAAAAAAAACTTATGGTGCGATGTTATAAAAGACAGTTTGAACAGTAAATAAATGTACATAAATGCCGGAAGTGATTTATGAGGGTCACGTGACTACCACAAGTTACGTAAAAAACGCAAGTTTTTGGGGATGCGAACCCCGCTCTCCTTACAACGGACGGTGAAATACAGAGACATAGCCCATTTTTCGCTCCCTGTACACACAACCTATATTGACGTTTTTGATGGGAGAACAGGCTGCTTCATTGCTGGCTCTGTTTTCTTGACTATAACTTGACTAATAAAAAAAAAAAAGGGCGACAAATATAAATAAATACACAGGAAAAGTCTTGTTGGTCGATTATCTTTGGCCTGTATAATAAAACAAGTGAATACAGTGGTGATTTTGATTTTGATTTGATTTTGAAGAACAAAACCCATTGAATCAAAAGAACTAGCATCTTACATTATACAACCTGAATGTCAGAAAAGAAAGACAGACTTGCAGACAAAACAAGAAGCGGAAAAAAGGACATAGAAAGGCAGCCATACCTGGCAGCCATGTCGCTGTAACTATAAATAGAATTTATCTCAATAGTGTTCATTTTTGGTGATTTTCTGAAACTGCCACAGGTATGTGTCATTCCTCTTTCTCATCCGTCTGAAGGGTTATACCTGCGAGTAACAAGCTGACAGCCACAAATTAACTTCATTGAAATCGAAAGAGATGCTTTCTAAAAATAACATAATGGCATGAAGTCAGCATCAAGGACTTCTGTGATATACTGCACAAAAATAAACCCTTTTCTTTTTCTTCTTCTCCTCAGTGGACTATAAACGTACAGTATATTCATTGAGTCGAATCTTGCATCCGTGCCATTTTTCTGTAGATCCAGCAGGCTCCAGTGTGACTCACAGGACCTCAGACGTCAGAGTGAAACCTTGTCAAACAGAAAGGAGAGACAGAGTAAAGGCTTTAATCACACAGCCTGGAGTTAGAACCACACACACACTTTAATGTCGCCTCAAAAGGTGTTATGATGACGACCGTGCAGAATCAGCCAGCGAATGAGCGACTTTGTGATTAATAAAAGTCAGCGGGGTCCGACGGGGAGGTGACTGAGCCTTCCTGTTCAATCTTGGCCTCCTTTAACCTGTCTGCCATGTCTCCTTGTCATCCTGACTTCCCGAGGGCCGGTGGGAAGCCCAGGACGGGCTCTGGATGACTGACAGAGGGCCAGCCCTTTGCATGAACCCAACATCCGGCTCGTCTTCCACCCGCCTCCCTCTCTTCTTTAACCCCCCTCTGGATCCACATCCAGTTGCTGAATCACAGCTGAACAGAGTGGCTGATGGGAGTTGACAGCCTGTCTGACTGCCTGCTTGCCTGACTGCCTGTGGACATGCTAAGTGTACTGACTTTCACATGCTAATGTTGAGGTCAGGGGTCACGTGAACGCATGCAATACGTGACTTCAGGGAAGGAGTGTGTGCAAGTGTGCATGCATTTATTCTTCATGTCAATGACATCTGCACAACTCAGCCCATCAAAGGTATATTTCAGTACAATTTTGAGGTATTTTTTTACTTTACTTGAGTAGTTACATTTAGAGCTTTTACACCACTTCAGCTTGTAAAGGTGAGAATCCTCAGGATACCATTTTATCCTGATACTTAGTAGTATCGTAGTCATGCTACGATATTATTGCGATTTTAAGCAATTTGTTATATGGTGGGTATATCGATACAATATATTGCGATTTAACTGTTTAACTGTATTTTGTGTCCACAAAATTAAATTCAGTCAAGAATTGTTTTATCAAATAAGAGAAAATTATTTTTGTCTATTCATCTCACTTCAGTCTTTTTATTTCTCCACAATGAGAGTCAAAGCCACAGACTGACCAACAAAGTATTCAGTCAAACTGAACTGAACTGATATCAAACATGTATGGACGACAACAACTGCAGCATTTTATCCAACTTTCCTCAACTTTAAGCTTCACTGCTCTTTATAGCTTGATATGGCTGTGTCAGTGAAATAACATTGCGATGGAGTCACATATCTGGTTCCAGTGTCTTTCGCATGAAGCTAAAACCATTGTAACTTTGCAGCAACTTTATTTCACGCACATGGTGCCTATAGATTCCTTAGATCTTCTAGTTTCATATGATACCAGTATCTCCAGTATATTCCTAAAAGTGAGCCCGCTACGGCCTCTGGGAAAATACAGTGAAAATACTGACAGCCGCCTGAATGCTAAATATTGACACTTGGCGTCCATGTATCGATATAATACTGCCACACAAAACATTGCGATACTATGCTGTAACGATTTTTTCCTCCACATTTAACAGCTAGTTGCATATTGAAATGTTTATAACATGTTTATATTCACCTTAATTGACAGTCAGTAGTGAAGAAGCTGGAGACGGAAAACATGGCACTATTTTTGGGCATTAACACACAATTGAATGAACATTATTATAAGCATGGGCAAGTAGTGACCTGCTTCACTTGCTAGTAGGTGCAATAGATCGTTATCAGTCCATGCGGTTATGTTTAGTTAAAAGGCCACATTTTTGTAAGGTTTACATTCTTAGAATTGCAAAAATGAGAGCTGAGACTCTTTTAGATTCAATGGCCCTCATCTATCAAACGAGCGTACGACAGAAAGTGAGCGTAAAGTGGGCGTAAGATCATTTCTACGCAAGGCTCGGCATTTATCAATTTGAACGTGAGCGGATTGTACGATCTGATCTCACGTCTGCTCTCAGCTCGTGTACGCTAATAGCCGAGGCTATTAAATGTTTTTGTCTTCTGCTATTTACCGTTATCCGGCTCTGACACCGGAGCGTCAGTGTCTCCTTCACCACCAGAGGTGCTGCCCAAATAGAAACATTTCCATTCAGCGCTGCCACACGCTCCTCTAACCAGGACATCATTCTTAGTAAATGTAAAGAGGTGACTAATATCTCTCCATCAAAATAATAACACTATTTGGATATTTTATAGATTATTAGGCTTTATATATCACGATTTATAAATTAATTACTCAAACCTCGCCGGGAGTTTAATGTTTATTTTTGACAATTCTTCACTAAAAAAGCGAGACATAATTGAGCGTAGGAATGGCTTTCATATACTCCTAATGTTCTAATTAATCTAATCTAATTAATTGATTAGTTGATTACCTTTAATTACAGATTTATGAATAGAACCGCTTTAAGCACAGGCCTGAGCTGCATAGTTTATTTACCATAGATATAATCTTTCCTCCAATCGTACCCACACCTTTCCTTGTGCACATATTGTAGAAGTAAATTACTTTAAATGCTTGCATGGTGGTACAGTAGACTATAGAACCGTCTGAAACTGAAACTGAAACTGAAACTGTGTGTGTCTGTGTGTGTGTCTGTGTGTGTGTGTGATGAGGCTTTGTGTGAAGATGAAGATCTCATACGTGATGTGGAGTGACACGTAACTTTTATGTGATGGTGCTGTAGTGGCAGCACCCGACGGTGAGCCTGGACACGAGTTGGCTGGTTAAAGAAAGTGAAACTGGATTGCAGAGGGAGATGATGTGGGCTTGTTGCCAGAACACACTCAGCCCTTATTCTGTCCCAGTTGTACAGTATCATTTTACCTTCTATTTCAATTTGTAATAAGACTATAAAATACATAATATCTCTCTCACTTCCTTTATCTATACATCTATACTGCCTTATAGGTGATGTATATGGGAAAAAATCTAATTGCAATTTATTTGAACCAATATTGAGATTGTGACTCATTATGCAGCCTATTATCCTCTGAGCCCCAAGCTATATATATATATATATATACATATATATGTATATATATATATACAGTATATATATCAAAGAAATTCAAGGTTTTTTTTTTCTGCTGAAAAGACATATATATATATATATATATATATATGTATAGATATATGTCTTTTCAGCAGAAAAAAAAGAAAAAAACAAGTTGAATTTCTTTGATAAATTTATTTTTTAAATGGAATAAAATGTAATTTATATTTATAACACTTTTGAAACACTATTGAAAAAACAAATAGGTCTCCTCATGTAATGCCTATTATTGTTATTATTATATTGAACTATTTGCATTTTTACAGCATCTACTTGCAGCCTCTCCTGTCCTCTCCTCTCAGCTCTGTGTAAACAGATTTTCAGTCATGTGACTGTTCGTCTCAGCAGAATCAATCACAGTCACTGAGGAGATTCAATGTTTTTAAGAGGATTTAGTTATTCCAAACTGTGAAAATGACGCATTTTCTAACTTGTGATCTCTTCATATACTATCAGTAAGTTCAAATTTCAACAATAATGCCTGTTTTTACAGTTTCTTTCTACGATAAATGGTGTATTTTTGCCAATCTTTAAAGAAAACACAAGTTTCAGAGGGTTAAAGTTCCTTGTCTCATGTTTTTTTTTCACTACACAGAAGCAATACATTATTTAACAGTATGGCCAACACTTCACTGGATACAAAGTCCAGCCCAACTGGCGACCAAAACAAAGAACTGAGAAGCTGAGATCACACAGAGCGAGTGTGACTGTTTCTGCAGACAGAAAATATTTGTACTTCTGCTATGAAAATGTTCTGAATCTTGTGTACAGCAAACCTGCTTATTCACACTATCAAATAATAACAAATATTTTCTATATCTGCTTGTTCTCAGCTCTTTTATGTGATGAAGCAGTTTTTTGACGCTTCCCTTTGAGTGTCTGTGATATTTAGTGACAGCACACTTTATAGAAAGATTTCCTCACGAGCCCTTTTTCATGCAGGATTTGTTTTGTTTTGATGACGACTGTCGGGATGATAGCCGGTGTTAGTCGCAATCTAAAATTGCAAATAAAAGCCATTGAACTTTGAATGACAGCAAACACTGGCAGCAGCTCCTGCTGTCACCGTGATGGCGAGAGGAAATGTTAAATGTAAAATCTAAATGTCTCTCTGAAACCGTCGCTCTGTCTGATCGTTTTGTTGCAGGCTTCTTATTGGCTGCCAGCTATGAGGCTCTGTAGTCTGAGGGGAGCGCTGAAGGTCAGTGTGTTTGGTTTGAGTGTGTTTGTGATGTATTTTCAGTAGCTCCTGTCCCTTTTTACCTAAGTGCACCTCCGACGTCTGTCTTCACTAAGAGGGACTCCTGCTGGGAATTCACTGCTCATCGATGTAATAGTCAAAAAAAGTGTAGAGTCTCCTGTGAGAAGGTCAGACATGATTAAAAAAAGACACAGATTTGCTCTTTCACCTGCTTTAATGAGAACACAGCACTTATTTCTGTATATAATATATCTACGACTCCTTTATCTGTACATTCATACTACCTTTTAGCTGATTGATATAGGGAAATAATCATTTTATACTTTACTCACTGAAGCCTTGAATTTTACTGCAATATATTTAAAATATAATAAGTCCTACACGTTTGTGGAATCAGCACAATCATGGCTAGAAGTGGGAACAATTAAAATATGTCTTTTGTTCAGATTTGCACAGTTATAAAGACATAAAACATAAAAAAAAGAATTATGTATTTATTACATTTTTTAAATGTAATAAATACAAAATTTAAAAATGGAATAAAATGGAATTTATACATACAATACTTTTCTTAGTGTCATGAATATTGTAGAAAAAAAATTGGGTCTCCACATGATATTTGCATTTTTACAACCTCTCCTGTCCTCTCCTCTTAGCTCTGTGTAAACAGATTTTCATTGAATATTTGTCACATGACCCTTCGTCTCAGCAGAATCAATCATGGCTGGACATCGGAACGATTAAAACATGTCTCTTGTACAGAATAGCACAGCTGTAATGACATAAATCATAAAAAATAATTAATAATTATTATAATATATAATAACAGATAAACTGATTTTCAGTGAATATTTGTCAGCAGATCAATCATAGAATTATTGATTTAATAAATGTTTTTTTAAATTGTAATAAAATGGAATTTATACATACAACATGTTTCTTAGTGCCCACAAGTGTCGTGAATATTGGAGAAAAAAAATGGCTCTCTACCTGCTATACATATTGAACTTTTTGCATTTGCACAACATCTCCTGTCCTCTCCTCTCTGGTCTGTGTACACAAATTTTCAGTGAATATTTGCCATGTAACTGCTGGTCTCAGCAGAATCAGTCATGGCTAGACGTGGGAACAATTAAAAAATGTTTATTGTGCAGAATAGCAAAGTTATAGTGACATAAATGATAAAAAAAAAAAATAATAATAAATCATTTTTAAAAATTGGAATAAAATGGAATTCATACATACAATACTTTTCTTGGTGCCCACAATTGTCATGAATATTGGAAAAAAATGGGTCTCCACATAGACCATATTGAACTATTTGCATTTTTACAACATCTCCTGTCCTCTCCTCTCAGCTCTGTGTAAACAGAATCAATCATGGCTTCACAGTTTTGCTGAGGAGCAGAATTTAATGTTTTTAACAGGATCAAGTTATTACAAACAGTTTATTTATGGCAACGTTTTAAATGAGACATGTAGAACAATGTGATTTTGACAGAAATATCACAATTGAGAACAAGTGGCTGCATGACTTTTCCTGCATTATTTACAACATATATTGCAGTATAAGCTCATCTTTGATAATCATGATGTCCTACTTTCTCCACCCTGCACATGTAGACACAGACACACACAGACACACACAGACACACATACAGACACACAAACACACACACACACACACACACACACACACACACACACACAGAAATAGACTCCTTCATGGCAGCCCATGGATGTGAACAGATGCTCACTTTCTCCATCATGTCCACTGACTAGAAAAATCACCCGTCAGAGCAATTTCTCTCGCTGCCTGTCAGCCCCATGGCTTGTTGTCGTCGTGTTGTAATTAAAAATGACACCTGGCGCACATTTTTTTACACATGCTGGTGAGCTGGTTCTGGATTGCTCGTCAGCCACCTGCGTTAAAAATACAGAGATGAGTTAAATGCTCCGTCCCCTGGATGATTCGGCCTGGTTGAGACGCTCATTTACATCAGCCCTCCAGGTTGCTTTTAGCGGGTTTTTATTTTTAACAAACCACAGCGGCAACAAGAAGCAAATCTGATGCTCACATGTTTTTAAACTTGAGCAGCCATTGGGGTGGAAAGGAACGAAGTACATTTATTCAGAAACTTAGACTTTAATTAATGTTTTCATTGTATGCATCTTGTAAAGCCTATACCTGTACATCACAGGGGAAAGTATTGTATTTTTCACTGCACTTGCTTAGTCTAAAAGCTTTAGTTACTTTGAATCTTACATTTTGCAAAATACATGAGTTAATTTTGAATATTTGTAATGATAAGCTGAATAATAAACTACTTCCTACAGGAGAATCTCAATAAATTAGAATATCATACAAAAGTTTACTCATGTCAGTAATTCAATTTAAAATGTGGAAATACCACATTATATAGATCCATTACACACAGAATTAAACATTTCATGTCTTAATTAATTTAATTTCTTCTAATTATAATGATTATGGCTTACATTTAATGAAGACCTAAAATTCAGTGTCTCAAAAAACATTTTTTTAATTACAAAAGACCTGAACTACTGGAAATTGACTTTTCCATGATATTCTAATTTATTGAGGTTCGCCTGTATTTCCCCCAAAAATATTTAAAAACCCTCTTTGATCAGCTGGAAAATGCTTTCATGCAAAGCTGTTTTTAAAGTTCACATTTTACAGATATGTGGTTCTCACAGGACAACACTGATTAAATATGATGCATTGCTGCAGATTAAACTACCAAATCACACATAAAGCATAGAGAGATCACTGAATGGCCCTAGCAGGCTCACGCCCATGACCCCCCGGTCTCTCAAAGGGACATGTAGCAATCAGCAAAAGACTCACAATGACCACAAAGAACCATTAAACCATTACACAGAGACACAGGAAGATCACAAAGAAGAGAAAGAGCATCACAACCACTATGTAAAGGGGCTAAAACAACCGAAAATAGACACAAAACATCTACAAAGACGCAAAACCAAAGAGGAATACGTAACGACTACAAAGAGACACAAGTCTGCTTGTCTTGCTTTTAGACGCGTTGGGGCCTTTTGCATGTCTGTTCCCAGGGGCCCACTGTCCTATAATAAGCCCATGATAAAAGAAGGAGTTAAAAAAACAACAACAAAAAAAACATGAAGCATACACATTAATGCTGCAGGAATATTAATCTTAAACGTCATAGATATAAATAGTAAACATTTTACTGCACAAGGAGTACTTTTAGTTAGTATATTATGCTGAAAATAAATACAAAATACTGATATTTCCCTGCAGGGCTTAAGAAAAGGATCTGAATATTCCTCCCACCGCTGGAGTTTCAGACTGAAAGTTGTCTAATACAATCAGAGAAGGCTTTGCTCTTAGTTCTCTGAAGGAGAAGGCAGTAAATCAATGAGTGGTAAGTGAGCGAGCATGATGTTTAATGATGTTTAATGATGTCAGTGGAGTTGTGGAGATGAGATGTGACCTCCACAGTAACGGTGCAGGTGAACAGGTGGATTGAAAGTGAATCTGAAGCTGTGATGGAGAGCAGATTGATGCCTTGTTGTTGTTGTAGAGCGAGATGCTTCGCCGCTGAATCGGATTGATAACACGGACAGGAATGTCCCAAATGATTACAGCTCATTATTTTCATTATGTCTTGTTTGAACCATATTGGTCGTTTATTTTGATATAAAAAGTGTATTTTAAAATCATTGTAATCCTCTGAGAGCGGCGGTGTGGGGTGTTTTGTGCTCAGAAGATGCAGGTAATTAAAGAAATATGCAAATTTAAGATTTATATTTCAGCAAGATGGCTTACAGTGTTCCTGTTTACATGCATCAATGTCATGTACACAACAAAAACATGACATGATCCAGTCTACAAAGCTCTGATTGGCTCGGTAGCAATACTGGTTTCAGAAAATATTGCGTATCTCAACCACAACTCAAAACATAACCTCAACCAACAAATGAAAGTTGAAACGCAGCCTTGAGAGGACCTTGTTTACTGTAAACTACATTTATCTTTAAGCAGGAAACAACAACTCGTGTTTGTGCGGGAGTCATAAGATTTGTGTTTATGTTTATTCTCTACAAACTACAACCTTAAAACCTGTAACACCTGATAATGTTGTTCTCAGGAACCTTAAAGCTTTTTTTTTGGTAATAAACTTTAGTTTTATTGTTTTGAGTCTTTTGTTTTTAACTAAAATGTTGTCTTAGTCAAGACAGCTGACTTTGTTTAGCCTATGGAAGTTTAATTGAAATCAAATTTGAAGTACAATATGACTATTTTATGCCATTTTAATTTCTAAATTGAATTTAATATAGATCAGGGGTTCGGACCGGAGCAATACTCTGAACAAAATTTTTCTCAATGTTAATTTCATCTCTTGATAAAATGCAGTAATAGCTCTTACTAGTAAGAATACATGTTATGATAAGTATGTTAATGTGGAGTAAGTCAAATAAAGCAGAAAATAATAGTTAAACCTCCAATCATCATCTCACTTTTCCATTTATTTTAAACACAACATACATTCAAACCACAAAAACAATATAGAGCATGTATGTTATGCAGTAAACCAGCAATTTATTAACTTTATGCAAAAAGCTTTCAAGGTAAGTAACAACAAGCTAACGCAGTGTTTTTTGTGGAACAAATTTCTGAGCAGGTGCGTATGCATGCATGCTTATACGTAAATCGCCTTCAAAATTAAAGCACTACGGTTGTATTGAGTTCTAATTTCCGGGTAACCTCACGTGGGCCACCCCGGGACAGCCAACAGGCCGGATGTGGCCCCCGGGCCGCCTAATGCCCACATCTGACATAGAGAGATTACTCCTGATACATCGTGACCATGATATAAAATGATCTATACCTAATTCTAATTCTACTCCTTAAATAATTGTCACTAGCACTTATTGATGCTCTTACTGCACTATACCTTGATTGTTTGATTTTATTCTTCCTGTAAGTCGCTTTGGATAAAAGCGTCTGCTAAATGAATAAATGTAAATGTATACCATGAGAGAAATTTTTGGAAGATTGTAATCGATGATATGAGTCACAATGGTGACAATTAAATAAAGTAATATAAAATAAATAGCTATATAACACTGGTTCTAAATAGCCACAAGCATTGTTTCCTGCATTATACATTCTGTAGAAAATGTTTTCATATTGGCAAATATGAAAACTAATAGGCCAATAAAATCTGCTCCAAAATGTAACTGAAAACTTTTCATCATCATTGTCTCTTCTGACTTCAAACTTTAGGTGCATTCATCTGTAAAAGTTTTCTTCGTATTCGGTCTGAATAATTTAGAGGAACCACATAATTTCACAATTCATGAGTTCAGCTTCACTGAGGACTTGATGTCCCAACGTGCTGAATATCAGCCATGTCAGAAGTTGTGATTCTTGCACAAACATCAGCTTTCCTTTGCTCTGTGTGTGAGCGAGCGCTGAGGTCGTACTCCGGCGCTGAGCGGTGCTTTGAGCGTGAGCCGCTGTGTGCACGATGAATGGCTCTGGATGCTCTTTTCACTGGACTGCAGCTGGACTGTGACTCACAGTGAACCTGACATAGGAGGAATAACAGAGGCAGGAGTTTATGTAAGCAGCCAAATCATGACATGAATGAAAACATTTCCCCTGCTCTGCCATCGGTGAATAATCCAGAGAGAGAAACTGTGTTCATTTGACTCTGTGGAGACAGCTGAATGAGCAGGATTCATCACATCACAACAATTTAGATTGAATGAGATAAGATGGCACACGCGGAAATTGCCGGTCAATTTGGCGCCCAACCCGCTGACATCTGTGGAGCCGCAGTGTGAACCTGTGAGACGCTCCGTAGCTGCAGCACTGCTCTGCTGACTCATTTGAATTTCACATTTGATACTTTTTCATTATCTTCTATTAGATTACAACTGGGTGGATTTTGTGTAACTGAGGACGTTTTTTATGAGTTTCATTGTGACTCTCTTGGCTGGGACAGCTTCTCTAATAACACTTTATCAGCACCATGCTGATGTGGAAACCCATAACGTGAGATACAGTCACTGCTCCCCGGGATAGTGAAATGTTGACTTGCCAGACAGCCACCGAGGGCAACTAGACAGATAGAAAGATAGAGTTAACTTCAGTGTATCACCAGTCGGATGGCTTTGGTCTAACATTCTTTCACTTTAACAACTAATATAAATGATCATTTTATGTTTCCAATTATTTAAGCGGTGTGGAACTAGAGTCTTCTTATGATGATGATGTCAGGTTATACATTTATATATATTTTTGTCTACATCTTTTTACTCCACTACATTTAGCTGACAGCTTTAGTTTATTTTTTGGGTTGAGATTTAACATGAAAAACATGATCAATTTAAAGTGATTAGACTTTTAAAAAAAAACTCATAAAGGTATATTAAGTAGTTAAAATGAGCCCTATCTTGAGAAAATTAAACCGCAGATTACATAAATGCATCAATAATAGTAATCCAATAATATATAGAGTAGGTCCATTCTGCATAACGAGTACTTTTATTTTTGATTCTTTAAGTACATTTTGATGCTGATACTTTTGTACTTTTACTTGAGTAAGTTTTGAATGCAGGACTTTTACTTGTAGTGGAGTAATTTCAGTGTGGTATTAGTATTTTTTTTTACAGAAAGGGATCTTCTTCCACCACTGCCACAAATAATGTCTCTATCTGTAGTTTGTAGTTTCAGTAGCTCACTGCACAAATATGAAGCTACTGCAGAATTAAGTTAAACTGCTAGTTCACTGGTTCAGTTTGAGCATATTCAGCCCGTAGGTGAATGAAACGGGACAAAGCTAATGTGTCATACAAACGTGCACCTTTTCCTTTTCTGTTTTTTTTTTTGTTGTTCTCTGTTGCTTTTACCAGTTGCCAGGGAACAGTATCAGATGAACGCCGGGTCTTATCTTGTCACACTCCTAATTTCCTGTGGCCCGGCTCTCCCCTGTGGCTGCTGCTCCTGTGACGAAGGAGATGAAGACGAAGGGGTGGGGGGGGGGGGGGGACAGTGCTGTTTCAGCGGGTGGAGAGGCCTGTAATGACTGGGTAAACAAATGCGGAACATATGGAGCACTCCATTGCCAGGGACACCACCTCATCAACAAACCGATCTCACATTGCACATGGAGATTTCAGCGGGACAAAGGATGTGTTTTGATGTTTGCATTCAAAAAGGCCTCAGCAAAAAAATGAAGGTTTCACAGAGCCGTGACGACTCGTGCACGTCGCTGAATGGTCCCGCTCCTCCCATTGGTGCAGCTCACGCAGTGGTGTTTTGTTATTGTCAGGGTTTTTTTTTTTCGTTGGGCGGGTGAGGGCCTTTTTACTCCGTCTCACTGGAGCTGCACGGTGAATACTATTTACACCTCAGTGTAAGATAGATAGTCGAGGCAATTTTAAATCCAGCCAGAGATAGATAGATAGCAGAGGCTGTTCTCGGAGCCGGTGGAGGCCGAAGGGAGTGAAGAATTTGGTGATAAAAGCAGAGTAATGGTGTTCCAGCTGCGGTGCCTCCTCTGGATCAGCAGCAGGGAGTCTGGGGTTGAATCAAATCCATCTCGTTAAGTTGGATATTCTCACACTTTCCTGAGAAAACTGAGAAAGCTGCAGGCCGGAAACCAAGTACTGTTACTCAAGTACTGAACATCATCTAGTATTTTAATGAGTCTTTCTCTTCAATATTTAAATTTCTGCTTCTTTTTATTTTTACTTCACATTTTTTTTTTACTCACAAAAAATGATGACATCATCCTCTAAAATACAACATCTTATGAAAATATTGTATAGAAACAGATTTGAAACAGAACGTGGGCAGAGATAATTCAGTATAGATAGATAGATAGATAGATAGATAGATAGATAGATAGATAGATAGATAGATAGATAGATAGATAAAAAAGAAGACTCAAAAATCCCATATCGGTCGGGCTCTAAAATAAATGCACTATACATGTTTGTTTGTTTCCACTTTATTTAGAGTGAAATAATCTAAAAACAAAACATTTATTTATTCACCCACGAGGGGGTCTAGCTCATCACATTAAAAAATTCAGACGACGAAGCAGTAATTTTTAGGAAAATTACAGCAATCCTTTCTGTGAATTGTCCTCTGGAATTACACACCAACACATAAAAACGACATTACTCTCTAAACTCACGCTGAAATCACAAGATGAAGCAATCAGGAGAAAAAACGACTTTAAAAATGCACTATTTTCTCGCTGTGAATACACAATCGAGTGAGCTTTTTCTGAATAAATATTAACCCTTGCGGCAGCATCTCATTCCCAGGGCAAATCTTTACACAAACACACACACACACACACACACACAAATGAAGGATGTGCTGATAATGGTATGCAGATCCCAATGGGAGTTATCAGGGGAAAAGACAATCGGGGTCGTGAGGGGGCCAACGCATACACACACACAGACAAGACCACGAACAGAGTGCATTTAAAGCAGGAGCGAGTGAGGAGAATGTTAATCTCAAACAGGCTATTTGCTAATTCCACACAAGCTCTTCCATGACTCAATGAACCTGTTTACAGATGAAAGCTACTTCCTCGTGTATGGGACACATATTAAGTAATTGTTATATCAGCACTGAGGTGTTAAAGGAGGGAAAATATATAGGAGAGAGGATGGAACATTACCCAGCGGTTATTTACATCTTGACTGAGAAAGCTATTAACACACACACACACACACACGAATAAAAAGATGCAGCCTGATGTAATTTTTCATTTAAGTGGCGTAAGGAGAAAGGAAGGGAAGGGAGGGACAAAAATAAGCAATTAATCCTTTTGAAAGAGGGATTGATTGTTCATATTTAATCACATGGTACTCGTTGGTGCATGGGCAGGCAGCTTTCATGTACAGTTCACTGGTTATCATGGGAATAGGGCTCGACTAATTGAATTGCTGCGTTGTGTGCTGTAACAGATCTTAATCAGGCGAGAGCGTCAGCACACAGACAGACGGACGGACGGCCCACACGGCTCCAAGCCTGAAATCTGATCGCTGCAGGAACAATATAAAGTGACGCTCCTGACTGCTTCAGTTGAGCTTAGGGATGGGAATAATTAATCGATGATCGATTAATGGTTGTTAAGAATTTGGTCGATACATTGAATTTTTAATCGATCTGTGTATTTTTTAATTTAAATTTAATCTCTGACTGTGTATCAGTACTCACTGAACTGAAACACGGCCGAGCGTTCAGTTCTGCGGCCGTACATCAATAAGCCAATGAGCTGAGAATTAAGTTGGATAAAGCTACAGTTTTCACACTTAAAGTTGCAATAACAATTATAAAACACACAGAAATACAAGAGTTTTAATTTGAGCAAAACTAGCTTACTGTATCAAACCCTGCTAGCATGAATTTCTAGGTTTAGTTTTATCCAAAACTTATTTAAACACAAAACACATATAAACATGAAGATTACTGTGAAAACTAACCTCATGCCTCTTCGGGAGCTAAAACATAAAACATTGAACTCCTTGATGTGTTCTTTACAGTATCACCACATGTGAGTTAGTGTTATGATTGACAGAATCAAGTCTCTTTTTGTCCTTTCAAAATAAAAGCGTCCATTTTCAAAACAGGCTTTTGCATTATACTGTATATATATCTTTTATTTTGCACATGTATGCATGCAGCGATCAATGGATTAGTTGATCATTATCCTTATAGATAAACGAGTTGGCAGGTTTCTTCCAAACGCCCAGAGCTGGTGAAGAATACTGCCATCGCTTTCTATAGCTTTTTTTCTTGTTTCCTGCTTGTTTGCAATCTGCATTTTGCCAATCAGGGTTGGAGGGTTTTTCAGACCCTCAACAATCAACCTTTCAAGAAAAACAAGAGTTAAGAGTTTATGTGATACTCAGGAACACTTCAGGGGAATATCTGCTGCATATAAATGCTATTTAACACAAGGAGGGACGTGCTAAGAGCTGATGCATGAGCATACATTTACTTAAATATGTTTGTGTATATTTACATGTATATATGTTTTGATAAGTGAATGTGTGGATGCAATTTAGTGTTTGTGATGTAAATATTTAGATCCTATACTTAAGTAACCAGTGATATACCAATTTATTTCTAGTTTTCAGTTTTAATTTACACATTTATAAATATATAAATGTTTCTGGCTCGCTGAGCAGCACTGGAGAAAGGCTCATTTTTAATGTGAAACTACGTTATTCTGCGTTATTCAGGTCCGTTTGATTTGGAGAGGACAAGGACCTCTGCACATGATTCTGCAACCGATAAAAAAACCTGACTGCAATGATGACAAAACTCATTGCATAACTTGTAATATGCAGTTTTTTCTGAGTAAGAATTTACTGTTGTCTGACCTGCTTCCACTTTCGTTGGCTGTTTATGCTGTTTACCATTAATACAAAGTCAACACGTCCTGCACGTTCACCTGCTGTCTCAATTAATTAAGAATAATTCTATATCCACTGCTCCGCTGCTCTTGTTAAAATAAAAGCATTCATTAAACAGAATGGCACCTTCAGAGTGTCATTATAATGCTTTAAGGTAATTATTGGACTCATATTACTGATAAATAAAGGTGTAGCAAGCAAACCAGTGCTGCAGCACGGTGAAACGTCATTTATTTCTTGCTATACATACTATACAGCATCTGTATTTTTGACTGTGCTGAAAATCATACAGTCTGGATTTCTCCTGTCCGACCCTATGGTGCATCAAAGCATATCAACTAGAGGTGTGAATCAGCAGAGGCCCCGCGATACGATTTTATCCCGATACTTGAGTCATAATACGATATTATTGCGATTTCAAGCATTTCGCGATATAGTGAGTATTGCGATACAATATATTGTGATGTAACTGAAAAATTAAATTCAATCAAGAATTATTTCATCGTAGAAGAGACAATTCTCTGTTCTGAATTGGAAGGTAGCCATGTATATGTAAAGAGGAGAACTGTGGGAACCCAGAGAGCCTATTTTCATTAACGTCCGAGGTCACATGACCGCTTAAAAATCACCATAAAACGTCAAAAAGTAGCAACAACTTCCCGACATGATATCCTGATGCCCTGGCGCCTCAAGATTCCTTAAATCTTCTTTCATATAATACCAGTATGTATAGTATATTCCTAAGAGTGCGAGCCGCTACAGCCTCTGGAACGGAAAAAATGTTGGGCTGTCGGAACGCTAAATATTGATACTTAGTGGCCATGAATCGATATAATATCACCATGTAAAATATTGCAATTCTATGCTGTATTGATTTCCCCCCCCCCACCTCTAATATCAACTACTGATATTTAAATAGTTGCAATATTTTCGAGGATTCCAGTTCGTTTATGCTTTGACTTTTGTGCTACGAACACATCTACAGCAACCTTTCAGCTCTCAGACAACACATCATCACGCTGACATTATAAAGATGGAGTGTTATTATCACAGAGTGACACTGGCAAATCGCTCGGCATCTTCTGTTTTCCTGTTGAAATTCTGCGTATATAGCAGGATTTAAATTATACATGACATCGCTGATGGTGTGCAATCACAGGACACCTCCTCACAGTTGCAGCAGCAGCCTTAAATGGAGCAGAGTGATTCTCGTCCTGCAGCCAGTGTGACAGGCCCTTTAATTGTCTCATTCAGATAACATGTCACACGGGGCAGAGTTCGTGTGGTGACATCTGCTAATCATCTGTCCAGCGCCTGTTCACACATCCAGTCAGGGGATCTGATTGCCCCTCGGTGCCCCTCTGTCTGGCCGCGATTCATTCTCACCTTTCATCGGTATCGCTGCCCCTCATTCTTACCCTTGACACTCTATGTCCTCCCCTGCTGACGCTCACACCCTCCCACCTATTTCAATTTCAATCTCCGCATCACTTTTCATCTTCTTTCCATTTCTCTGCATGTGAATGTGTCGCTGCAGCCTCTCTCTCTCTCTCTCTGTCTCTCTCTCTCTTTCTCTCTCTCTCTCTCTCTCTCCAGCTTCTGTTTCTGACAGGCGTATCATTCAGTGTGAATCTGTTCTGTTGTTGTTGTCATCAACACAGTTTGACATTAAAGGCTCACAATCAGACTCCTTGAAGGATAATTCCACTACATTATAATTTTATATTTCTGGCCATTGTGTCTGTCAGTTCTGATTACATTTTACTTGTGTATATTATTGAACCTTTTTATTTAATAATTATAATTAACCTATTTATTTTATTGTGTTGTTTTATTTATCGGTATGTACAGCACTTTGGCCCTCTGTGGTTGTTTTAAAGCGCTTTATAAATAAAGTTGGATTGGATGGATTGAAAACTAGCATCCCAATTAATATCCCAGTCAAATTGAAATTCAAATGCACCTTGCTAACTAAGCTAACTAGCTAGTGCTAGCATTAGCTGCAAACTAAATGTTTGCTATGCTAACAGTACTTAACACCATAGGATTAGTAACCTATGAAATCCCCTCAACATAAGGTCACTTCTGGCTCCAAATGGTGGGGCACCCAAAATGTAAAACTTGATGCTTCAGCTGACAAACCAATGGGTGAAGTCAGCTGAATGGGTGTTGGCTACGTACACTTCTCATATACAGTCTACAGTCAGGTCAAAACCTGAAGTTTACAACCCATGTTTCTACTGCCTTTGTACATATTTTCAGTTCACTGTTGGAACCTTAACACCCATCTGTTGCGTTTTCTGTGGTACCGGGTTAATTTATGGCCATTTTTATTGTTTTCCTTAAAGCAGCTTTTGTTGAAATAACAATGTGAAGGGGGTGGTTTGTAGTGATGAACCTACAGAGAATTTTCAGCTTTACTGATTCGGTTCTGTCTCTCTTGCTGCTCTCATTATGTTGTTTTTGGCCGCAGCAGGCATCTCTGAGATCCAACTGTGCACTGCCTGCTCAGTAGCAAACAGGAGACAAACACAGTTAGAGACTTGCTATTGAACACAGCAGAGCATTTAGCAGCTAAAGAGCCAGATATTTCCCTCAGGAGATGGTTGATACCAAAAACGAACGAATGAATGTGTCAATAACAAACTGTTCCTAATAATTTTGCAATATCAGCTTGGTGATATACTTAAGTTGTGTTTACAGCTGCTCCCAAAAATGGTCACATAAGTACAAAGTTATATTTATAGTTTTAGGTTAGTAGTAGGCCAGATGGGCTCCGTAGCTACACTTATTTAGTTTGTGTGTCTGTATTATGATGGTGTTATTTCTTTCACAGGCTGAATCTGTCAGTCAGACCAGTTTCCCCTCTGAAGAATAATACAATTAGAGTGCTGTTGATAGACACTGCTGTTGCACAATATAACACAAATAAGAAATGAAGGAGCTACTCACAGATGAAGACATTAAAAGTTAATATGGAGTGGGGAGACATCTCCCAGAAAACAGAAATATAAATTATTAAATCTATGGACGGACATTTGACTCTTTGTCAAGTTTTGAGCAGCTTGTTTCCCCACGGGGCAGTTTGATTGACATCTTGCAGAACTTTCTGCCAGTAAAGTACATACATATCTTGTATTCTTACACCGAAAACATTGCACAGTGAAATCTAGTATGTAGTTCATACTATCTAGTCATAATACAGTCATGGAAAAAAATATTAGACCACCCTTGTTTTCTTCAATTTCTTGTTCATTTTAATGCCTGGTACAAATAAAGGAACATTTGTTTGGACAAATACAATAATAACAACAAAAATAGCCATTTCCAATGGTATTATTGATAATGATTTTGGTTATTATCAAGAAAAACATGGAAAATGTCTAGATATCAGCTCTTAAATTAAACTCTTATGAGGTATTTTTGTTGTTTGCATTATATTTGTCCAAACAACCTTTAGTTGTACCAGGCATTAAAATGAACAAGAAATTGAAGAAAAAGAGTGGTCTAGTTGTTTCCATGACTGTATATGTTGTGGATCTGCTGCCTGTTAGTCTTCAATATTTCTCTTCATGTGAGTCCAAAAGTCCCAAACTGCCTTCATTACTCTGCATAACTTGTTTTCTGCTCCTTTACTATATATGTGATTGTATGTGTGATGCATTCTCTACACCCCCACTGCGGTTGAACAGAGAAGAAAAGTGATGGTGCTGATGATTGGTGTGAAGCATCAACCCCATCTTCCTGCATACATGTATTTGCTTTGTATCTGAACGTACTCTGTGTGTTAATATTGTTTGTGTGCGGTGATGCACGTATGCACTGTAAAGGCCAGTGGATGGATACAGTGATAGGTGGAATGTACTGCTGTAGTAATTGCATTGAGCCCAGCGGATAGATAAAAGGAGAGTCCATGGTAGCTTCACATGATAAGACTCAGTGAAGTGGTTGGAAAACATTGCTGTGCAGTCTCAGTGCTGCTCTCTCCTCGGGGATTTCCTCCACTCCTCCACGGTGTATTTCTGAGCTCCATATGGTGCTGGAGCAGAACAGAATGGATTTATTGTTTATGTGTGTCAGCGCACGGACACGTGAGCCAAATGAGGTCAAACGATCGGACTGGCGGAGCATGAGAGAGCACAACTGTGCATTTTATGAAGTAGTATGCAGCAGCTCATAGCTCACATTTCCCATTAATACAGAGAAGGTGAGTTGGCGCTGAGCTGCTGTATGGACCGGTATATTACATCAGGGTCAAGGACACAGAGTGGCTTCTTCCTCTCCTCAAATCTCTAATCTTCATTGTGCTGTTTCCCTTCACCTCCATTTATCAACCCTTCTGCCCGCCGACACATCCGGTGATAGATGACACTGCCCACAGTGGGTCATTATGCGTGAATCACTGCCACGGCACTCTAACGTGGCACTGAGTAGGACCGGGGGAGTGTGCAGCCTTGCCAACTTTCCCGGGAGTTTTTTATTTTACAGCTAGAGGTGAAAGACATGGATCTTTTTTCACGGTTTATGTCACTTTTTATTGCAATGGCCGGTTATATCATAATGTACGTGGAGGTGATAGAAACAGAAATATGGTTAGATGATATTAATGTGTCCCGGCTACCTCAGGGGCTCAACAATAGAACCAGTGCAAAAAATTGCAGTTCCTCGAATGGCCACTTGAGGCTCGCTCCAAAAGTAAGTCAATCCCCACAGACCCCTATGTTAAAATGCACAACTTTACAACAGAAATAAACACATTTACAGCCTGATAGAAAAAACACTTTGGCCTTGATGGTGAATTTTCTCATTCATGGCAACATCCCTATTTATTTATTTTTTCAGAAATTGCATTATATCAGGTTGTGCACTGCCATCATGATATAAAATAATATTTCCATCCAAGGATTTTCTTAGCCACGTGTGACCCTGTATTGGCCCTCAAATGGTCCATTATATATTTCACAATTTATAATGTAGAAAAAGTAGCTTGGAGTGATTTAGAATGTTTTCTTACATCTTTCCATTCATATTTTTTTTCTCATTACCTTTTCAATTTGGGAGACTCAGAGTCTTATATTACAGCCAGAGATATTAAACTCTGAGTTGATTGTCTCCCATTCTGTGCCAAGAAACTGTCATCAAAATTTCAGTTTCATTTACTTTTGCTACTGTGTATATCTGAATAGGTTTGAATGCATGTTTACTGAGCAAACATGCATCTGTGGCCTCCACAGTTCCTTCCTACTGTGTGTTTTTGTAAAAGTAGATTCCCATCTTTCATCACCGTCGCTTGACAGTTTATGTTTTATTCATCATCTCTCGGATATGTAACAATGCCGCCCAGGCCCTCGACTAATCACGCTCCCGGTGGGGAGAGTCTTTTCCATCATTAGCTCCACCTGTGGCTGGAGTCTCCTTAGCTCCGGATGCTAATATGGCAGTGATGAGGTTAGAAACACAACAACCCTGCCTGCATCCGTAACTGCAGGTTGAGGGATGAGACCTAATCACCATATCACGTCTGTCATCTTCTCTCTGCTCTCGCTGGAGGCGAGAAAGCATCAGGAGTCCCTAATTGGCAATCAGGGATAACTAGAGTGCTCTGGCGAGGGCTCGCTGGATGTACAGCAGGCTGGAACCTGGCTCAGACAAATGTAGGAATTTGGGCTTGGCTGAGGAGAGCAAAGTCTCAGAGAGCTGTTTTTGTCCTCAGTGTTTTCTGTGATGCTGCCTTTGAAGCACACAGTCGACTGAGACCCTGACAGGGGCAGTTAGGTCTTCCTCCTTATAAGCACCAAACTGCTTTTGATGTCTCTTTTTGCAGCAGACTCCGAACTCTCCTAAGTGTGATGCAATCCTTACAAATAGATTGTAGTATTTTCTCTTTCTTTGTTTCATTCATGTGTGAGTGTTGCATCATTACAGGGAATTAGGTTCCAAATGAAAAAAGATGGTTTTAGCTGCCTGGTTCTGTCTTTTGTAAGTGTTTTGCTCACGGCTTTTGCATTGCGCCTCACGTTTTTGCAGGAGCCCCCTGAACACCAAAACTTTCAAACTGTTTAAAACTTTGGAGTGGAAAAGCTTGATTGGATGAGGCAAAATGGTCCCCGACTCGTGTTGAAATAAGTCTTGAACTGGCAATGATCCAGGCGAAGAACCTGGACCAGGTGGTGATTTCTCCTCTTCTGAGGGTCCATTTCCGTCTTTGCAATGCACTATTTAAGCACAGCCTCTCACCTTCAATCGGAGCCAGATCAAGTGCCCTCCACCTGTCCTTTTTTATGCGAAAAATTTAAATCAAACAAACAACAGTGTGGCCAAGGAAAGATGTTTTGTTGATTGCCTTGTTACAATAAAAAAGATCATCTGTCTGATTGGGCTCTACAGTGAAAACTCTTCGGAACTTTAACTCCAACACCACTTTAAGTTTGTGTCTGTGTTTTACTTTAACAGCTTTAATGTTACTTTAGCTGTAATGTCAATACTGATCTGGAGACTCCTGACTGACGGGCCAGATGTCCAGACTGGCTGTTGGCGGCTTGTGTTGACACTTGTGTTGCTGAGATCTGTTTTTCTCCAGCAGGTGTCATTCACTCATTTCAACCACTTTGCATGGGACTGTTTTTGTGTGTTTTAGCGCCACAGTAGGAAGACTTCACACAGGTTGTTGACAAATTCACATTTCATTGGTATTTTGTAAACCAAATTATTTGGAAGCGGTAGCTGTGGTGTTGGCTGCTTCCCCAGATCTCAGCTTTTCAGTTGGCAGACAAAATATGTAATTAACAACCTCAGAAAACAAGACTTATGGGGGGAAAAGACCAAATCTGTCCTTAAAGGATAAGGCTGTAACAACATATCTGTCTCTAAATAGTTTCTGGGGCAATCAGTTGCCAAAATAACTGTCTGTAAAATTCTGTAAACCTAAGAAACTACTAAATCAGAAGGGCACTGTCGTTTTTTGTAAACATTAACCAAACACAAGAAAATGGTCCATTCGATGGGGACTATCAGCGGCAGTCTTATAGTGAATTTTATGTTGGATAACCTCAGTTGGAGTTCATGCATTCTTTCACCCATATAAAGTATCCGAACTGGTTACAGCACTGCTGCAGCAGCAAAGGCTGCGGTTTCTGTTGATTTATGTTGTAAAACCACTGACCTAGGTTTAGGGCAAAAAAAATCCTCGTAAGACGTAATAAAAGACAGTTTAAACAGTAAATAAATGTACGTTAATGCCGGAAGTGAAGTATTTACAAGGGTCACGTGACTGCCGCAAGTTACGTAAAAGATGTTACGTTGTTTGTTACATTGTTTGTTACGTTGTTTGTTACGTTCAAAAACGTTAGGGTGACCATATTTTGATTTCCAAAAAAGAGGACAATCGGCACGAGACACAAATTCAGACAGGCTTCTCGGAGGTTGATGAACATGCTTTATTATGCTTCAATGGTGCAAAATTAACTTCTGTAATAAAATAAAATGAAATCTGTAAAAACTTGTAACAAAATAATAGCTCTCGTAGACTCTTTTCAAATAAATGAATAAATAATATGAAATAATGTTCTAAATATGAACTCTTCTGTTAGAAAATCTGACTTCAACAATATATCTCTTAATAACTGCAATAAGATAAATAATAGAAGAGTCTCACAAAGATACTAACTTAACAAACAAAAAGGATCTATACTTTTCATCTTTAGTTGTCTTTGAGCTTTGAGCTTTGAGATCTCCAGCATCTTTATTAGACCCTGAGACATATGTGCCAGCATTGCACACGGTGCACTCCGCCTCCCACCTGTCCCGACCGGGACGGTACGTCGGAAATTTTTTTTGCAGTTCATCTGTGAAGCTAAACTTACGCTTCGGCATTTCCCGTGCAATGTTGCTCCGCTGTTCGATCTGCCCTCTGTCTGCTCTGCTCTCTGTCTCTCTCTGTGTGTGTGCGCGGCGCTGACCCGCCCACTAGGCAGCCTCTTGGTAATTACGTCTCGCAAAATTGTGTGCAAAGCGCCGGCCAATTTACGTGCACGTGTACTGGTCCTATGAAAAACAGTGAACACCGGACATTTTCGTGAATTTATAAAACCCGGCCGGACGCCCCAGACAGGACGTAAAAAGTGGACATGTCCGGGCAAAAGAGGACGCTTGGTCACCCTAAAAAACTTATTTCATGTAACTTATGTAAATGATGTAACTTAAGTAGACAATGTAACTTAGGTCAAAAATGGTTTACTTTTGTTTTCACACAGGATGCGAACCCTGCTCTCCTGGGTGAAAATCCGCCATTTGTTCGACCCATCCACCACACCAGAAATTTGCCATTTTAAATTTGCTTCGCCGTCAATCGCTACTACGTCGGCAAGATGGCAGCGGACACACTGCAGCCATTGGTTAAATACGTCAATATCGCTCATTTTTCACTGAGTGTACACACAACCGTTTTTGACAGGAGAACAGGCTGATCTTTTCTCGTGGACACTGATGGTATTGCAGTCAAAAAAAACCCTGTGACCCAAAAAGCATTTTCCCCATAGATTACTATGAGAAAGGATGTCTGTAAAACTGTGGACAGGACACCTCTAACTGCTGACAAGGTTAATTATGACCGTATTATGAATTTTTAAATCCATGAACGTTTAATCTTAAAGCTTAAAAACAGAGATTTTTTTTTTAAATTTGGGTTATTACTATCAAAGATATGGCAAAGTGCATGTAAAGGACCCTCAAGGGAGCTCTTTGTCGTCGGACTCACTACATGACCAAATTACCAGACAATACCTTACAGTAATTCAGAACAATTACAATGCAAAGTTTGTCGGCTGAGCAGGAACTAGTAGATGAAGAAACGCGACTGCACATATTCGGGTACACTGAATCACTGTTATCTGTTATTTATTTATTTGCACAATAATTAAAGGACCAGAGAAACAACTACAGAAAAAAATGCAAGCTGTGCAGGTGAGATTAAAATTAAAATGACAACAAATACAAAAAATGCAGATACAAGAACCATGTAATACTCAAAAGAGTCCATATACAATTACAAGATAAACAACATTAACAACACAAATTGACAGAATTAAATAATATAATGCTTCAGTAAACCTGCTGTATGTTTCAAGCGAGCAATTAGGTTCCGTTCGGTCATCTTTGGGTTCAATGAACGGTGCTCACAACGATCCCAAAATCACTTCCATCTTATCAGCATAAATCACATAAAAAGTGGAGCTAGAGAAGAGAAAAGAATAAAACACCAACCTATCCCCACACTTTCTAATTGTCCGCCAGCATAAAGTGACAAACAGAGAGTTAAGCACAAACTCCAGGTGGTCTACCAAACAGAAATTAATGAGCACTGCATCCAAAGAGACGTTAGACTCTGCAAAGTATAAACCACTAACTATAAACCGTGTGCAGTTTACTGAAGGCCTAACGTTTCACTGAAAGGATTGTGCCCACATAGAGAACTTAACCCAAATCATCAAAGCATCGTGGAGTATCGTGTTCTCTGTCACTAGGAACAGGTATAAAAAGATATCTTTATCGACACAAAGGTGATTACAAAAAGCAGCGAATAAAGGATTCAACAGGGCTTATAGACACCAGCTGATGCCGCTCTCTTAATCACTTTGTGTCCTCTTCCTGATGCTCTTTATGAAGCTAATATCAGTGAGGGATTAATATCCAGGTCTCCTATTAAACGGGAAATGGTGCTGGTGGTGGTGAGTGGGTGGAAGGAGATCATGGAACCACTGCCATGGTGATGGTTAACTGCACTTAGTCTTATTGGCCACTGGGATTATGGGAATTATGGGCTGTCCACGTACTTCCCAGAAAATCACATTAAGTACTCATTATCTATTCTATTAAGCAGAGAGATGCATAAAGAGCTTTATCATTTCCACCTTTTACTCTCATTTATACACAAACAAACACTCACTCATAACTTTGTTTTGTTAACGAATCGCAGTTGCTTTTGTTTAATAATTTTGTAAGTAACACTCCCAATTTATTATCCACCACTTCTCTCACCAGCCACTTGAGTTTTAGGGCCACATTGAGGAAGACAACTAAAGTCATAAATTTATGAGACTGATTCTTTCTGAGGAAAAGATGTATTGCCTTGCATCTTTTTAAAGTCCTGATACTTCTTTTTTTAAGATTATTTTTTTGGTATTTTTCATGCTTTATTGAAAGTGACAGATAGAAAGGGGGTGACAGAGGGGAGGACATGCGGCAAAGGGAGCACAGGCTGGATTCGAACCCGGCTCCGCCGCAGCAAGGACTCAGCCTTAATGGTAAGTGCTCTACCAGTGTGAGCCACCGGGACACCTCAAAGTCCTGATACTTCTGACAATGTGATGCTGGCTGATGTGCCAAAAGATTAAGTATCTCCTTGTTGGTGAAACCTATTCTGAAGTACAATTCCACAAAAAGCTCCACAGCCCTCATTTTAACAACTCTCCTCCTCTAAAACAAGTTAAATTAGTAATCTGTCATTTTATATATAGCCTTATAGTCTATGGGAAACTGTAAATTATCTAATGATTGCAACATCATCTAAAATAATTAATTATCCAAAATGATTGAAATGAAATATCACAAATGTTTAAATAATGACAGTGGGCCTAGTTCTAAGTGATAACAATGTGTAAAGGGCAGTGGAATAACTATTGGTGTCCGTTTGTGGTGACTGCTGACTGAGATAAGGGAGGAGATTAAATAGATCCTGGAACATAGCCTGGTCTGGGGCAGGTTTGCTCCACAGAATAAATCTCCATGGTAACTTATACCATAACATATCCTACCGCCCCCTATCCTGCTTTTGTGCAACCGGATCATGGATAAATTGAGCCAGGATAACCAACATATCCCGGCTTAATCCCTTATCCTAGTTTTGTGCAACAGGCCCCTGGTCTCTGCTATCACCATAACACAGCTGCCCATGCAGTGATTCGTAATGCACAGTCTCATGTTGTTCAGCTTGTTGACGAGAGAGAGGGCATTGGGCTGAAGTGCTGTACAGCCGGTTTATGCTTAGTCCAATTGCCGAAATTACAGAAATCTTCAAAATGTCCAAAGTTTTTGAAACCAAATCACAACATAGATTTGTCTATTGTGTTCCTGAAGGTGGGGCTAGATGGTGGTGAAGTGGTTAGCACTCTTGCCTCACAGCAAGAGGATCGACTCTTCTGTGTGGAGTTTGCATGTTCTCCTCGTGTCAGCAGGAGTTCTCACTGGGTACACAGGCTTCCTCCCACAGTCCAAAAACATGTTTAATTGATGACTCTAAATTGCCTGTAGGTGTGAATGAGAGTTTAATTGTCTGTCTCTATGTGTCTGCCCTGTAATAGTCTGGCGACCTGTCCAGTGTGTACCCCGCCTCTCACCTACAGGGCTTAAAGACCTCCAGAAATCCGTCACAGGATTTTTTTTGGTGTTTTTTTTATTTGAAAAAAAAAAAAGCCATTTTCGTAGGCTTTAAAAAAAAAATCACGGAACTTGCGCAACAAATGGCATCAACCCAAAACTTGCTGCTGAACAACTTATGACACATAATAGAGCATGGGGATAGCCTGTATATACAGTATATATTCACATTATAATGCTGTAAGCCTTATACACTTTCATTATTTAATGAATTGATTACTCTCTATAAAATAGGGTGAAATTAAACCCTTATACTGCCAATGCTTCTCATCTTTACCTATATGATATAACAACAGGCAAAACTGACATCCAGCTGTAACACAAAGGACAAAACTGGACCGATATGTCAGCAAAAAGACGAACTAAACTCTGATTTATTATATATAGCTATAGTTTTCCATAAGAATCTGACTAATCAGTTATTGACTGTGAAACTTCAAGGCTTTGTTCTCAGTCAATATTGAATTAGCAGCACTCGACAGTGTCCATATAACCAGAAACATTTGAATTGAACATAAGAGAGCTCTGGTGCTTTACGCTTCAAAGGCTCTGATAGATCGGCATCTGAGAGCCACTTCAACTCAGTCTGTGACAGCGTGTACTGCATCCCAGCAATGCCCTCTTTGGCAGGATTTCACATAAAATCACTCCCAAAAATAAGTCCTCACTGAAAAGCAGATAAATTCATGCATGGCTGCGTTCGTCTTTCTTGAACTTGGAATCAAGCCGGAAACATACAGCTGCAATATCAATACTCAAAGCCTCCCATTATTTCAAGGACCCATAAATTAGGAGGGCCGGGTCACTTTTCCGCTGTTAATTAAAGCCTATAACATAATGCCATGGCACAGTTCGCTGTAATTGAGTTAATTACGTTGGTAGCTCGACTGTTAACATGCCTCCCACACACACAGCGGGGTCTCGGGGTCAAACCACCTACATGGAGAGCTCCCAGGAGAGGGATGCATAGGCGGCAGAGGACGTCACTGCGGTTGATGTATTGAAAACCTTTTTAGTTTAGAATGAGAGAGTCTTTGAGGGTTTGAAAAAAGCAGCTAGTGTTGTGAGAAAATATTAAAACACTATGCATTAGGGGTGTGGCGATACTCTCAGCTCACAAGATGAGACGAGATTTAAGAAAACTACAATGACACAATATATGACTGGATCAACAGACTTTTATTTAACCGAGTTGCACATGCATTTTAAAATGTTTTATTATAACTCTTTACATGCATGATGTAAGCATGAGCTTTTAGTAAACTTCTTCTTCCACAAATTGAAACTAAAGCTAAAATGTATAAAAGTTAAAATAAGAAGAATAAAATTCCCGAGAGGGATTAATGAGACCCCGGAGGTGACGTATGGTTTTCTATTGTCGCGTAATCGCTTAGCGACAGTTTCGACCATGATCTGTGATCACATACAAGACGGATTAAACACAGGAGAAGCAACTGTGGCCGCCGTCGCGAACACCTCCTGCAGCAACAGCACATACACACTGTACTGCTACAGAGCTAACTGTTAACCTGTTAGCAATTTGCAGACTCCGGCTCTGCAGCTGGGAGAGACTGTGAGGGGACTGTGCCCTTTGATTCGTTCTTACTCTTCTTAAGGAGCCGTCGGCCCCCTTGACATAATTCTGGCTGCTTGCTGCTTCTCCTCCTCTTCTTGTTTTCATTTTACTGACCCCACAGGTTACAAATAGAAGTTTGGATAACTCACAAATCTCGCGAGACAGGTTTTCAACGCAACAAGAAATGTCGTCAAGTTTAATCTTGCGAGATGTTGTGGCACATTCAAATAGTGTGTGTTAAACAAGATAAAAAGCAGTAGGCTAATGATCATTCTTGACTCGCGTTGAGCTAAATTTGTGTGTGCTACAAGTAAGAGCTGTAACCTGATATACAATGAGCAGTCACTGTAATGACCAGACTATAATGCAGAAGTAAAGTCAGAATAAAGCAGAGGTTGGACCAAGTCATTGTTTTGCAAGTCACAAGTAAGTCTCAAGTCTTTGCCCTCAAGTCCCGAGTCAAGACCGACAAGTCTCAAGTCAAGTCCCAAGTCCTACAGTTTGAGTTTCAAGTCCTTTCGAGTCCTTTTAACAACAGAGTAAAAATACTTACATGGATCATGTATGCTTTTAAAATCTGTATTAATTTATCCAAACTTTTTTGCAAGAACAATCTTCAAACACATTTGAAAAAATAACAAGTGCATAACATGAGCATATTGCACTATAACTAGTTCCACAGCAGTTTCTGTCCTGTCTTGTCTCATCTCATATTGTCTGTGTGTGTTTTCTTACTAATTTTATCAATGCCGCTAGCAAAGTAACTTAGCCGAGAAGCTAGCGTTAGCGTTCATTCAAAACTTACCGTTCTCTGTGCAACTTAAAATATTGGATGAAGTTGGAAGTTGTCTCCGTCTTTAATCTTCGACCAGCATGTTTTGCAAACTGCAATTCGTCCAAGACATGTACCTCGAGTCCACACCTCTGGAGTAAAGTAAGGTAAAATCTTGACACCAGTAGAAATTGGAGCCTGGTACCAAGAGCCCCGAACAGGCTGCTGGAAAGTACCTGGAAAATCACCACCATAAATAGATGAGATCATGCACAAAGGCATTACCTAACTAGCCCCCATGATACACTCCGAAAGGTAGAGGCGATTCTTTTTTTTTTTTTTTAAGATTATTTTTTTGGACATTTTACTGCTTTATTAGATAGAGACAGATAGAAAGGGGGAGACAGAGGGGAAGACATGCAGCAAATGGACCTCAGGCCGGATTTGAACCCGGGTCCGCTGCAGCAAGCACACGGCCTTCATGGTAAGCGCTCTACCAGTGTGAGCCACCGGGACGCCCCAGAGGTGATCCTTTTTGGGCCTTGAAAGCCGACCAATGAGAGAACAAGAAAAGGAAGGTTGTATTGTATAAATGGTAAGCACAGAATCTTCACTTTGGTTGGGGGGGTTGGGGTTTTGACCTAAAAAATACTCTACTATTCGAAACTCCGAACGGCTCTTTTTTTGCCTCTATCCTTTTTTGAGTCTGACACCGAAAATCCACCGGAACCGTTAGCGGCGCGTTGCATGAACGTTGTGTATTTGGTCCATCCTCCACACAGCGTCAACACCCACCAGGAGCATTTAAAAAGCTGCGCATCTTGCGTGCGCCACACGCAAGGTGCGCTGATTTGATAATTTTCGTCGATATTTGCTCTTCTACCATGGGTAAGTATGTTTCATAGTTAAATGTCTTTTGTGTTTTTTGTGTGATTTAACTTGTGTTTATTGTTGTTTCATACCTTTTATGCTATAGATAATATGGTTAATTGACCTTAAAGCCACGTCGAAACAGAAGCAAAGACCTATTGAATGTTTAAAGCTTGCAGATTTATCAAAAGTTTTATTTCTGCAACACTCAAACAGAAGGAAAAGGAGTAAGTCCAACTCCTCTTTGTAATGTTTTAGCTCTCTCTTTTTGCCTCCTCTATCCCCTCTTTTTCTCTCTCCTCTCCTCACTTGGGACTCACTGAGCTCCAGGATTAGATTAGCTATCATTTATAGCAGGCCTGGGAGGCTGTGAAGAGGAGACTCCATCAGATGGGGAGATAATGGTGCTTTATGATAGATCCTGGCTAATGAAATGCCACTGTCTGTAATGAGATCAGTGAAAAGTGAGCTTTTGACCCCCTGAAAAGAGCAGGCAGCATGTTGAGAATATTACTACTGGGGATGTTCTTGACGTCTGAGATTTCTGCCCTCCTGTTCACGATGCTGTCTTTTGGAATCCATGACAGAATGAGGGTTTTTTTTTTTTAAACTGTGAAAAGTGTCTCACAGCACTTCAGTGAAACTGGCTGCACAGTGCAGCTAAAGCTCGACACACACATGCAAAAGAGTACAAACAGCGGAAATGCCAAAATGCTAATGCCAACATTTACCAGAGGCTGGGAGGTTCGGCTGCTCAAACAGTGGGGAGTGTGTAAGGTCAAGAAGGGGATTACTCATTCTCAGCGCGCCTCTGAGGTCCACACATCTGTAAAACAGCAGAAATACAAAAAATCATTCCCGACAGCAGCACAGGGAGCATGAAATGCTGAGCCTCTAAGACTAACAATGAAGCTTTTTATGTCAAGCCTAAACCACCAGTTCAAAACTATCCCCCAACATCAAGTTAATACTAAACCCCTGTATGCAATATTCTGGTTTCTATATATTGTATATACAGGAGAAAAACCTGCTTAATTAGCTCCCATCTGTACATAGCAGCATTAGCATTGCACTACTATTACATGAAACGATGGGAAATAAGAGCAAAATCAGTGCAGCAGAATCAGAGATATCAGCTGTTTTATGTTTTTGTTCTTGCTCCCTGAGAACTACTGTACACTTCCAAATTATTACGCAAATTGTATTGAAGTGTCATAAAGATTACATTTGTTGTTTTTCAATTAAACTCATGGATGGTATTGTGTCTCAGGGCTCTTTGGATCACTGAAATCAATTTCAGACACCTGTGATAATTAGTTTGCGAGGTGAGCCCAATTAAGGAAAAACTACTTAAGAAGGGCGTTCCACATTATTAAGCAGATGACCATTTCCAAGCAATATGGGAAAGAAAAAGGATCTCTCTGCTGCCGAAAAGTATGAAATAGTTCAATGCCTTGGACAAGGTATGAAAACTTTAGATATTTCACGAAAACTTAATCGTGATCATCGTACTGTTAAGAGATTTGTGGCTGATTCAGAGCACACACGGGTTTGTGCAGATAAAGGCACAATGAGGAAGGTTTCTGCCAGACAAAAACATCGGATTAAGAGAACAGCTGCTAAAATGCCATTACAAAGTAGCAAACAGATATTTGAAGCTGCTGGTGCCTCTGGAGTCCCACGAACATCAAGGTGTAGCATCTTCCAGAGGCTTGCAGTTATGCGTTATTCTATCAGTTATTCTATTCGGCCACCCCTAACCAATGCTCACAAGCAGAAACGGCTGCAGTGGGCCCAGAAATACATGAAGACTAATTGTCAAACAGTCTTGTTCACTGATGAGTGCCGTGCAACCCTGGATGGTCCAGATGGATGGAGTGGTGGATGGTTGGTGGACGGCCACCATGTCCCAACAAGGCTGCGACGTCAGCAAGGAGGTGGCGAGGCATGTTTTGGGCCGAATCATGGGGAGAGAGCTGGTCGGCCCCTTTAGGGTCCCTGAAGGTGTGAAAATGACCTCTGAAAAGTATGTGGAGTTTCTGACTGACCACTTTCTCCCATGGCACAAATAGAAGAACCGTGCTTTCCGTAACAAAATCATCTTCATGCATGACAATGCACCATCTCATGCTGCAAGGAATACCTCTGCATCATTGGCTGCTATGGGCATAAAATGAGAGAAACTCATGGTGTGGCCCCCATCCTCCCCTGACCTCAACCCTATTGAGAACCTTTGTAGCATCCTCAAGCAAAAGATCTATGAGGGTGGGAGGCAGTTCACATCCAAACAGCAGCTCTGGGAGGCTATTCTGACATCTTGCAAAGAAATTCTAGCACAAACTCTCCAAACACTCACAAGGTCAATGGATGCAAGAATTGTGAAGCTGCTATCAAATAAGGGGTCCTATGTTAAAATGTAACTTGACTTGTTAAGATGATTTTGATTGAAATAGCTTTTGATTTCAGTAAATATGACCTCTGAATGCTGGAAAATCCAAAAATGAGCATTTTCAGTTCTTAAAAACCTATAAAATGTTATAAAACTCTGTCGTGCGTAATAATGTGGAACAGTGCATTTTAAGTTTTTTATCTAAAAAAAAATATTGTTATCATTGAGAGGTTTGTCCAATCACATTACAATTCATTAACCAAATGGTTGATGACTTAAATTATGCTGACTGTCATTTGCATCGACTATTTAGGAAAATCGGAGAAAAAACTCAGTTGCATAATCATTTGGAACACAGTGTACATCGATCTGGGGCACTGATACTAAACTTATGGTCCCCCCTTCCAGGACTAGTGGAGGACCTCCTGACAGAGATCTGGGCTCAGCCACAAATCTCCCCAAAACCTAGGAAAGCCTCCGTGTACACCTGTGCAGCCAGTTGCAGCAGCTCTGCACAGGGCTGAGCTGATAAATAGCATGAGTGTTTGTTTATGAGCTGGCCCTGGACCGTCTGTCAATCTGCAAAAGTGGCCCATGGGTAAACAAGCTGGAAAATCTGCTTGCGGGCTTGATTGCATCTGCACCGCCAAAAGAAACGCACATCCTTTGTCTGTTTTTATTTTATTTAGTCCATTTCTTTTATTCCAAGCTGTAGTTTTGTTTTGTACCATCCAGTTAATTACAGAATCAACATACAATTGTATGATATATAGACACGATGCCCAGTTTGTTTACTTAACAATGTCACCAACATAATATTTGATAAGCAGCAGGTTTTACCGACTATTATTAGACCTGGGTGCAACGCCTAAAAGCATGTTTCAGAGCCCAGTGAACAGACATAAAAGATACTGAGACACGTTTTACTGTCATTGAGGGAAAACCACTTGGTTAGGTTTAGGAAAAGAGGGTAGTTTATAGAGTTGGGAATTAGCAGAGGCCCCAGGTTACGATATTATCCCGATACTTGAGTCGCCACACGATATTTATGCGATTTTAAGCTTTTTGCGATATGTTGAGTATTGTGATACAATATATTGCGATTTAACTCTTTGACTGCATTTTGTGTCCAAAAAAATTTAATTCAATCAAGAATTGTTTTGTCAAATAAGAGAAAATTCTCAGTCAAACATGTATGGACGACAACAACTGCAGCATTTTATCAAACTTTCCTCAACTTTAAGCTTCACTTTTCCCCACCTCTAGTAGTTTAGACTAAAATAAGTGCATCAGTTAAATGACTTTACTTTCATACATATTCACATTACCTAATTTTGCATGTGACATAGAACCTGACGTTGTTTTGTTGAGTTAAAATGACTCAGTGTTGGGTTTTAGTTTTAAATAGGACATGAACAGGAGCGAACAGTCACTTCTTGACAATAAACGTAAATATCGGTGGTAATAAGCTGCTTGCCTGAACAACCAGTGGTGCTGTTTTTGAGGGAAAACATTCTCCTTTTCTATTCAAAACATTCCTTTACTTTGTCAAAACCTTGTGTCTACTTTACCCACAATGCAACACAACTCCGCCACCATTATGCTTGTTGCATTTAATGTAGACCTGTTTAGATGTAGTCAGTTGTTGGAAACGACCCTGCAGCCGTGGTGCCGCTCTTCTCATTTATCTTGCTTGCAGGTTTTTGAAGCCATTAGTTGTTGATTTATGAGTAATATTTGGCTTGTTTAAAAAATGTACCATTTCTCTTACCTTACTTGCTCACAATTTTATCACTTTCATTCATCATAACCCCCACAGTATCTCTTTTGGAACTGAAATGATTCATTAAAACAAATCTGTTGGAATCAGTGCATGAAAGGAAAGAAATAGCATAAAGTTAAGTCAGTTTTCGGTGTGTGTGACATTAATCTAACCAGGTACAGTGCTTTAGACCACCTGTCATTAAAAATGAGAAAAACATAACATACTTTAAAAATCTTTCGAAAGCTAAAATGTTATTATTATTTATTTGGCAAATAACAAACTGAATTCACCTTTTTTATAGCCAGATTTTAGTCAGGAACTAATCAGGCAGAACGTTCAACCACTAAAACAATTTTTTCTGCTCAGGAATGCAAGTAAATAACTATAATTTTCTTATTCATAAAATAATAATAATAATGTGCGTTACTATTTTTACAGGTTTTTTGGATTCATGGATCACAATAATAATTACATTTTAGTATTAAAAAATATCATTTAGGTTAAAGACTTTTACTTACTGGGGTATTAACCATTACAGAAACATAAAAAATGGTTTTGTTAATTACTAATGCTGTTATTTTAGGACAGCTGTGGCTTAAAAACGTGGTCTAATAAATGTATTAAGCACTGTATATTCAAAATAAATTGTAAGATTATTTGTGTTGATGCATTTATATAGGCAGCAGTTTTAATTTTGTAAAGATAGGGCTCATTTTAACTATTTTTTTATACTGTTATGAGGTTTAATGTTTTAAAAAAAACAAACTCTAATCATTTCAAATTTATCATGTTTTTTATGTTAAATCTCGACCTGAAAAGTAACTAAAACTGGCAGCTTAAGGTAGTGGAGCAAAAAGTACACATACTTATTAAAATTGTACTTAAGTCCAGTAATGTGGTAATACCAATCTTTTTAATTTATGACAGCTGTGGCACAAATCGGTGGTCTAATAGATTTATTAAGCACTGTACACAAAGTAAATGATTTTATCTGTGTATCAATACAAAGGGAATACACTTGTGTGCTCCATTATTGGATTGGTGATGTTTTATCAGTGATGTGAGCAGCAGCATGAATCTCTGAATAAGAAACCAGCGCAGCCTTCCTGTTACATAATGACAATCCTCTTGATTGCCTCCACTCTCCGTCTCTTACCTCCTAAATATCCGCTCGCTTTTGCTTTGTTTGCTTCCTTTATACTTCACAGGTCATCAGCCTCTCCCGTCCCCACTCATTTCCGTCCACTTTCCTCCTTGCTCTCAGTAAGTCGAGTCGGCAAAACACATCTGAGAGCTGTCATTTTCCCCCTCTCTCATCATCATCCTTGTGTTTGGAGCCTCTGCAGGAGAGGTCAGGGGTTGAGCGAAGTCATCTATAGCTTCAGGAGAATCAAGTGGAGGGGGGGCTTTATATGTGACTGACAAGTTTTCATTTACACCTTTCTCCTCTCGCCTCACTCAACTTCATCTTTCATCCCTGCTGTCATCCCCGGGGAAACCGCACATACTCGCTTCCCCTTGAAAAATATGTGTTTTGCATCTCAGGAGGAGACAGTTCACAAAGAATAAATTGGTCCCATTTACACATAAATATTGTAAATCTATATATATATATATATATATATAATTTATACTTTCCCTGTAGCTATTTAATTATGCCGCTTACAGCTGCAGACTTGTTTCAAAATCCACCTGGCTGTCAATAAAACCTCCTATTATTATTTAATGAGATTAAGTCTGTGACCACACATTAAAAACATCTTTTCAACTTTCACAGTCTGTCACTGACAAGAAACTCTCCCACTGGCAGACCAAAAAATGTCCCGAATCGTCTCTCTTCTCTTTTTTAATAACATTTCTATTATTGTCAAGAAGTCATTTCCGTGGCTAATCTCCTTTTGAAGAGGATAGAGAGAAGTCACACAGAGTAATGTACCTTTTTCCGAGTGTATTTTAATTGAGGAGTCATGGCAGGATTACATTTTATTTGGTCCAGGGGAGCAGCCGGTCCTGGTGAGGCTAGAGAGGAAATTGATTTTGTGCCCCACATCCTCTCCTGCAGCTCCTGGCTTGTGCTCGGATGGCGCGGCACAGTGCCATGTCAGACCAGGCTGCGATATTATATAGCTTCATGCATTTCTTTATCTCTGAGTGTGGGAGGTGGCTTGACCGTCTTGCTGTTTGGAGGCATGAAACGTGGCAGCGGAGCAAGTGAAAACGGTGGGCAGGAAAAGACAGATCCTTTATATTGGATTTCTGGAGTGTGGGTGTAGTTCGGAGGCTAATCGAGTGTCTGCCAGAGGTCAGTGCCCACCAGGGAAACAAATATGAAAGCATCATGTGGCTATCAACAGATAATTTTCTCTGTCCATATACAAACAGAAGTTAGGGACTGTTGTAAAAGATAATAAACAAGGCTTTTCAGGGTTTTTCAGTGGCTTTCTCATTTTTTAAAAGCACTTCAAACCAATTTGATCTGGATTATTCCCATTATAAGTGTTACAACAACAACCTGCTTTTTGTAAGACCCTATTTCCACTTTTAATTCCACCCAGACTAGGGATGGCCGTTTGGAAGAAAGCTGTCAACTCTAATATCTATAACGTTAACGATCAATTAATCAATTAATCACTATGTTTTTATACATACTCCAGTATGTATAAAAACATGCATACATGGCCAAACAAGAGATGTATATACGGTACTATGCAAAAGCCTGTTTTGATAACGGACGCTTTTATTTTGAAAGGACAAAAATACACTTCCTGTCTATCGCTAAACTAACTCAACTGAGATTAAACTATAAAGATAACGTCAAGGACTTCAATCTATTATGTTTCAGCCCCTGAAGAGGCATGAGGTTAGTTTTCACAGTAATCTTCATATTTAAATGTGTTCCTTGTTTGCTCAAATTTATCCTCTTGTTTTTCTGTGTTTTATAACTGTTATTGCAACTTTCAGTTTGCAAACTGTAGCTTTATCCAACTTAATTCTCAGCTCATTGGCTTATTGACGTACGGCAGAACTGAACGATCCGCGATGTTTCAGTTCAGCGAGTACTGATACACAGTCAGATAAAAAAAATAAAAATACACAGATCGATTAAAAATTCCATGTCATTGACCAAATTCTTAACAATTCTGAATCTGTAATACATCTGGTAACTAAAGATATAGGATCAATACTGTGGATTAAAAGGGCACATTTTTTCCCTGAGTTATAGTGGAGTAGAAGTATAAAGTAGCTGAAATAATAATCAATATATATATATATATATATATAATCAATAATAATAATACTCAAGTACAGTATTCAAATATGTGTAATTAGTTTCTGTATTAAAGTCAGATTTCAGGTAAAGTGCACGGGTGAGGCTTCATTTGAAAAGTAAAATCTAGTTCCTGCAGTTGTGCTTTTTTAGTGTGTGGATAGACAACAAGATCTAAACGACAGAAAAGACCGTTTGTCAGTGCCACCCATAACGACTCATACAAGCGTTCGTCAAAATGAACCATATGCATGTTTTGCAGCACATGTCATTATTCATACACGTACGGTTCTCGGTTATAAAAAAGGCTGCAGTTTCTGTGAATTCATGTTACAAAACCACTGATCTTGGTTTAGGGCAAAAACTTCCTGGTAAGGCGTTATAAAAGACAGTTTAAACAGTAAATAAATGTACGTAAATGTCAGAAGTGAAGTAGTTTCGTGACTACCGCAAGTTACGTAAAAAGCGTTTATGTTCAAAAACGTGATTTCCGTCACTTAAGTTAAAAATGGTTTACTTTTGTTTTCACACAGGACACAAACCCTGCTCTCCTGGGTGAAAGTTGCTGTTTGTTCGACCGATCCACCACCCCAACCTCCCACTGAAGGCGTAAATCTGCTGTTTTAACTTTGCTTCTCCGTCAATCGCTACTGCAGCAGCAAGATGACACATTACATTACATCGGTCAGTGAATAGGTCAATATTGCTTGTTTTTCGCTTAAATATATAGTCTTTGCACAGTTTAGATGGAATGTATGCCACAAAGGATTAGAAAACGATTGCATTCTGTTGTATTCTGTTAGTCCTATCTTTTTTGTAGTCAGGGCTGTAAAGCACTTCTAACAATGTATAAGATAAACTCTTTCCACCTCCTGGTATTAATCTAAATCCAGATATTCTCCTGACACAAACACGCTGCAGATAGCAGCAGCTTTGTGTTCCACCTCGACAGTGCACACATTCCCAGAGAGCAGCGTTTAAAGATCTCTGTCACACTTCATATGCTTTACAACAAAGCTGCTCTGCAACTTTATCCGTGTTCAGATTGCCAGAGGAGCGGCTTTGAATTTCAACTATGTCATACCTCTGAGGAAAAGCCTTTCAGAGCCACTGAGCCCGAGGCGGCGCTGGCCCGTGTGGACTGTGTGGACGCCTCTGGGCGACTTGGCATGCTTGTAATATCATGACCAGCAGTCACCCGGGGCGCCGCTGAAGGGCCGAAATGTGCTAAGCTGACCTTTCGCTTCTAATTAAAGTGTGTTTGGTGTGGCCAGATGTGGCGAGGCGGCCTGTATTGTGTCTGTGGAGAGGAGATGATGTCCTGAAGCTCTTGTTCCTCCATCACATTAGCTCATCTGCCTCACCGTCACCTCCTTTACACCGCGATTTTGCTGCTTCACAAATGTGTGAAGTCCTGACACCCTGCTGAGTGCTGCACAGGCTGCTGTCCAGGAGAGACTTTAAGTGCACCTATAACACCGATCCAGCAGTGCTCGGACACAGAGATGGGTGGAAATCTCTGCACAAACACACATTAAGTACACACACACACTCACATGCAGGGTCACTGAGAAGATGTTCTGCCTGGCTTTCCATTTACTTTCCTTCACATCACTGGGAGCTGTGAATTGGAAAATTTCTCACCAGACGCCCACGGCATCATCCATCAAACAGTTTTCCCTGGGAATGATCTGTGAGAACTCAATGACGCCGACTGGATGTCACCACCAAAGAGTAAAAGAAAGAAATACAGAACGAGACAGCAAAGAAAAGAAACCATTCTCAATTACGAGATGTCAAAACATGCCAGTAAAGCAGTGAAACACGTGACAGACAGTAGCAGGTCTGTTCAGTTTGTTCGCATCAAAAAGGGCCTCTTCATTATTTCCTTATAATGAAAGACCACCTTCAAGGTCCTTGAGAGCTAATGTGAATTGGCTTTCTCTGTGAATGGCTAAAGGATCTCTTCATTGAGGCTGCATGTGTTAATGTGGAGGAAAGGACAGCTTTAATTCACTGAATGAAAGTCAGATAAATGGAAGTCAAATACTTAAAAATAGGTGTGAAACAGCAGAGGCCCCACAATACGATTTTATCCCAATACTTGAGTAATAATATTGTTATTTTAAGCATTGTGTGATATGGTGAGTATTGCGATACAATATAAAAATAATATAATAATAAAAATAAAACAATCAACGAGTTAGCCTAGCTCTTTCTCACTTCAATACAGACCGACACGGCAGCTCGGCAGATGCTAATAGTAGCTACCGCTAACAACAACAAGTTTCATACATACATCTATCAACGGCAACCAAACTCGAGCTGGACATAATATGAAAGTAACTAAAACAAACCTTGTGCCCCTTATTAGACAGGTGCTAGTGCGTTTCATTTAACTTTGGCACATTTAGCATTCAAGACATGCATCTTAGTCTTGCAGACACACTTTTCCCACTGTCGGTAAAATCTGAAGCACCTGATGTTTATTAGGTCTCGGCGAGACGCTTTCAAAATAAAAGCACAGAATATAATGTCTTATGGAAGAATTATCCTATCTTTATTCAAGAGCGTAGATTTTCAGTTTGAGAGCATAATTTGTCTTTCTCGTGCTCAGATTTGTTCTCCTCATGCTCACATTTTGCGCTCGCACTCAGATTTCTGCTGCTTTCTTTCAAAATGTATGCGTGCACTTAAAAATCACATGCTTGTGCTCACATTTCTTCTTCTTGGACACAAACATTTTGCTCGCACTCAAATATGTCCTGTGCGCACTCAAATCTAAAGTCTACGCGCTCAGATCTCAACTCTGCGCTCTCAAAACTTTTGTGCTCGCACCCAGAACACGCACGTCCTCTCAGGTTGAGGTGTCTGCTCAGACTGAACGTGGTCCCGCCCTGCGCTTAAACTAGTGTGTTTCACCAGCCAATAGGGAGACAGCTAGATTGTGGCCCGGTCTTAGGTGCGTTGCCTCGCCTTTTTGAGCGCTCCGTCGGGGCGGGTATATGGTCTGTTTGTAAAACTGCTTCTCTCTTAAAATACACCAATTTACCATATTAGCCAGCTATTTGAATCGTCACCTATTTAAAACGCAGCATATTTATGCAGAGACTGGGTTTGGCTTTAGTGTAGTTGTCATCATGAAGAAGTGTCGGATGTCTTCTTTTACAGTTATCACATGAATGCCTATTGCGGCAGTCTTTTGCATTATGGCCTGTCCTCAGGCAGCCATAGCAGAGTTTCTTTTCTTTCACATATTTCCGTCGTTCCTCCAGAGCCTTTCTTTTGAACTCAGGACAGTGATGAAGATGATGTCTACTGTCTTGACAAAACATACATGGTTGCTTTAAACCTGTTCTTAACTGTCCTTAAGTTTCAGTCTCTGTAGCTGCTTGTGTGTGATAAACACTGGATTTACACTTCCTTTCTTTCAGATGACGTGATGAGTTAGCTTCTGATGAGTGGAGAGCGTGGAATGAAGTAATAGGATTGCATGCAATCTCTGCTTCTGTTACAACGAAGAAGACAAACTCGTAGAAGGTGGGAAATTCCTGATCATCTCTCATGACTTGAGTGACTTTACGGTTCCACTGTGACGCTGTCCAGTCAGGGAACTTCTGAACCAATTTCTGTTTTTCTTCACAATCGTCAAAATGTTCAGACCTTTAACATAAGGCATGCCTTCCAGACATGAGTAAGAAATCAGCAAATGCTCTGAGTCCCTCAGCATCTCTTGGGTGAATCTTTGGCCAGTTTGCTAGTTTTTCCCTGAATGCTCTTTGTATAACACATGGCTGACCATACCTTTGGTTGAGATGGTTCCATGCATCATTATAGGCTTCATCGTCATTTCTATAAAATATGCCATCAAGTGTCTTTTGAGCTGGACCTGCTACATATTTCTTCATATAGTGCAATTTGTCAGCTGAAGCAATGTTCTTTTTATCTATGAGTGATGTGAAGGAAGCCTTCCATTCAATAAACTGGATTGGATCACCAGTGAATAAAGATGGTTCTGGCATTGGGAGCCTGTTCAGAGCTATGCTATCTTGGACTGCTTGAGCCAGGTAATTCACATCTGTCATTGCAGGTGCTGCTGTCGTTGTGATATCAGTGGACTGCTGGATGAGAGTTGAAGACACAGGTTGTTCAGGATACACATGCTGTTGTTCCATTGTTCTCCTCTGATCAGCAGAATGAACACTCGCTTCCTGCATAACTTCCTGATCATAGGTTGTGAACCTAGCTCGTGCAGCTCTAATGTCCTTCTCTGCTCTTAATCTTTCCAACTCACGTTTTTGAGCTTCAAGTTCTTTCCTCTGTTGTTCTTCTAGGAGTTGAATCTTTTCCTTTTGTTTCTCCTCCTCCAATAACACTTGATACTCTGCCTCCTTTGCTGCTAGAGTGTTGACTGGAAACTTTACTGGAGTGTTGACTTGAAGGTGAAGCTGTGGATCCGTAGATGGAGCGAGCATAATCTCTGTTAAGAAGCTCATGAAGTCGTTGCTTTGCTGCTTCACTATCAAATTATCCATCGATGCCTGATATTCTTTCAAAGGCAATCTTCACAATGTCCCTCGTCCCTGCCTCACAGGCATCAATACGACGTCTTGTCTCACTAGATGGAGTGAGGTGACCTCTGATTTCCAGATACATGTTTATAACACTGTTCTTTCCTTCTTGTAGTGTGTCTATAAGAGCTGCAATGTCATTCTCAGGAATATTTAACTTTAGCTGTTCTCTAGCCTTACGTGCCTGGGTCTTCCATTGTTCATAAATGTGATTCAGCCTTTTCTCCTTTTTGTGAGCCTCCTCTTCATAATATGCAAGCATCCTCTCCATGGGATTCCGTAGGCGACAGTTTTTAGCCTTAGCAGACTTTACATAAAACAGACAAAATACTTCCTGTTACATTAATTAAAACAATCAACGAGTTAGCCTAGCTCTTTCTCACTTCAATACAGACAGACATGGCAGCTCGACCAATGTTAATAGTAGCTACCACTAACAACAACACGTTTCATACATACAACTATCAACGGCAACCAAACTCGAGCCGGACATAATATATCATGAAAGTAACTAAAACAAACCTTTTGCCCCTTATTAGTCAGGTGCTAGTGTGTTTCATTTAACTTTGGCACATTAAGCATTCAAAACATGCATCTTAGTTTTACAGACACACTTTTCCCACTGTCGGTCAAATCTGAAGCACCGGATGTTTATTAGGTCTCTGCGAGACGCTTTCAAAATAAAAGCACAGAATATAATGTCTGACCTTAACTAATGTTCAGAAACTAAATAAACAAACATAAAAAACAACAAATGAAGTGATGTTGTAATCATATTAAAGGTAATTTACAAGAACATTCTCAGTGTATACATCTCACTTCAGTCTTTTTATTTCTCAAACCCACAGACTGACCAACAAAGTATTCAGTCAAACTGAACTGAACTGATATCAAACATGTACGGACGACAACAACTGCAGCATTTTATCAAACTTTCAAAAGTTTTAAGCTTCACTGCTCTGATTTTTTTTTTTGAGGGATTATTTTAGCTTCTGATTCCTGTACATTTTCAGTCTGTTGTTGTGTTTCTGTTTGTTTTCCTTATCTGTATATATTTTCTGTCCCCAGTTGCATAATTATTTCTGTTTTGCTGCCCATCTTGCTACGTAAGGGATACATGAAAAATAAAAAAAATACTGTATATCTCATGTTGTGACAACAAGTTGCTTTTTGCAGGAAACAAACTGTCATTATTCTTTATTTATGTATTGAGCAATGAAAAATCCATTACCACCTGTTGCGTTGAAGATTAGAAACTGTGAGTAAATTTGCAGAAAAATGAGAAAACCAGTAGTTATTTAAAAATAACCGACACTGTATGATAAAAAAATTATATTAAAAAAACACTTAACAGTCTTCGGTGACTGCTGTTGAGACTAAATTGCTACTGAGCAACTAAAAAACAACAACTTTTTTGTAATTATTTTTGAGTAAATTTGCAGTCCAGGCCGGTTTACTTTGCAAACACAGTGTTGAAGTGGCATCAAATGATTCTGTGTGTGTGTGAAACAGGCTTATCGTGCTGGTTGCAGCGGTGCTCTGGTCACTGCTGTCTGATAGGGGAGCTATCTCCTGCCTCTGACGGTGGTTGAGCTATTTGTTGGCTCTTGAAGGCGTCAGGGGAGACCGATTACTTTTAAGAGTCCTCGCACATTTTACAAAGCTGTCAGTGGCGGGAGTGTTGACAGCTGATCGCTCTGCGGGAGTGAGGCGCTCAGAGAAGCAGAGGGCGCTGAGATAGCAGTTTGTCTGGGAGGTTAAAGGTGGACAGACTTTCCCACCGTGTGATTAAACTGAATCCCCCTGCAGCAGACGGAGAGTGTGCCTTGACCTCACCTGGCGTTAATACCCATCCTGAAAGATTGAATTATAATCACACAAATCTCATCCTAAATTCAGGCATCTGGTGATGTGATTATCCGTCATGTCGGGAGGTGGCAAGAGACACATCTGGCCAATTTAATGAACACTTGTAAATGCAATTATGTCACCAAATCACATATTTGCCCACAGACATTGTCTGTTCAGAGCTAGTACTTGCATTCAAGATTCATGACGGGTTACTTGCAAGTAGAATTTCTGTTGCAAAATGTATTTAATTGAATCCTGAAGGTGTCAAATATGGTCATTACAGAACAGTAGTCCAACTGATCAGTGATATTGGGGAGATTATGAGTAAAACTGACAGCAGCAATGGCCTTGAAGCAGCATCACATGTGATAAATGAGTAAAAATGTTTAATGCAGCAGGCGTTTTATTAAAACTTTTAACATGTTTTAATCAAAGTGATTCATTCAACCCTCTGAATCCCAACAAGCTGTTTCAGGGCGTTTTTTGCTTTTTTTACATTCTACTCACTGTATTCACCTTGTATTGCACTGCAGCATATATATAAATTATATATATATAATAGTCCTGCAGCTCTATGGAATCAGCACAATCATGCCTTCATGGTTAGAAGTGGGAACAACAAAAAAAAAAAACATGCAGGAAAACAGTTATAATGACAGAAATCAAAAAAGAAAGAAAAAATGCAAGTTGAATTTCTTTAATTAATTATTTTTTAAAAATTGGAATAAAATGAAATGTATATATACTTTTCCAAGTGTCCATAGTGTCATAAATGTTGGGGGGGGAAATGTGTCTCCACATATTATACATTTTAAACTATTAAAACCTCTCCTGTCCTCTCCTCTCAGCTCTGTGTAAACAGATTTTCAGTGAATATTTGTCACATGACCGTTTGTTTCAGCCTAATCAATCATGGGCTCACAGTGTCGCTGAGGAGCAGAATTTAATGTTTTTAACAGGGTCTAATTATTCCAAACAGTTTATTTTTGGCAACTTTTTAAATGAGACATGTAAAATAAAGTGATTTTGACAGAAATATCGCAATTTTAAGCTTCATTTGGTTGCTTTTTCCAACGGAAACTTTTGTAACCTATGATCCGTTCAAGGACTGTCAGAAAGTTCAAATTCTGACGAAAATGCCATTTTAACATTTTCTTTCTACTATTTTTGGCTTCAAAGATAGCATACATTTCGTACGGTTCAGAGGGTTAACCCATGTTGAATAAAATATGAATTATTTTTTCAAACTTTGTAAAGATTTCTGGAGGGAAGCTTTATGGAAAAGGGGACACAACAACCATTTGAATCTTTACAATAACATCCAAGGCACTGCACTATTCAGTTCAAGAGCAATCATAGGGTTAACAACCAGGCTTATTTTTTAATGGGCAGTTTTTTGTTCGCTATAATGAGGAATGTAATATCTAATAGAAATGTCAGTTCGCTGCACATCTCAGTGTTATAGATCTCCATAAAAAGCACGAAATGAGACTTCCAAATGTAACTTTATTAGCCTTCATTTTCACGAGTTATCTTCACACAGCTGTACCATTTCAGAAAGCTTTATTTAACCAGAATATGCCTGATGGGACACTTTATTTCTGACCTAATGTCACACCAGAGGGGTGTTCAGCAATGAAGTGCCCCTTTGCCCTCTTAGCTCAAATAATGTCTGGTTTTATTCTGACAGGTACTATCTGTTGTTATATAATGTATCTGAGCTGGTATCCTCAGACATTAAACCTATCTGGGCTGTGAGTTTAGTAAATGGGTCTTTTGTCTGACTTCTGTTCTGCCAAATGAAGCCTGGTAGGAGTTCTCTGCCATTTTTGTTAACACATTTCTCCTGGTTTTGCTTAGTTAGGAAGCTTAGTATTCTGTTTTGTTTGGTAGATTTAGCTGAATCTTGTTTTCCAGTTAGTAGCTGACTTTTGTTTCTTCCTTTTTTCTGTGGTGTTTGGTTGGTTTATCTCTGTTCATTCATTTGGATGTTAATAAATATAATCATTGTTAAACCGAGTGTCCCAGCAGCCATTTTTCTGCCTTGTTTTGGGTTTACTCTGTATGTCACTTCCTGTGTCCCCTAAAGATCAAACTAAGGTAAATGGGGTGCACTTATACGGCGCATTTATCCAAAGCGCTTTACACTACACTCATTGCCACTGCCACCATTGGGAGTTCATTCTCACACAGATGAACGCAGCATCGGGAGCAATTAGGGGTTCAGTATCTTGCTCAAGGATACTTCGACATGTAGCTGCCATGGTCAGGGATCAAACCACCAACCTTGCAGTTACCGGACGAAAGCTCTACCAACTGAGCCACAACCGCCCAGAAGAAGTCTTTTTTTTTTCCATGCAAAATTGAATGCAAATCTTTATTTTATTTTTCGTGCAGAAGAGGTGACACTTTTTCATCTATTTGAAACTTTTGACTTATAGAGTCCAGACATATTTAATATATATACTGTATATAATATATACATATTTAACAGACATAAAGCCATGTTTTTCTTCATATATGTGACAGAAAAGCAAGGCTGTTATAGTTAACCGAAACCAACTAGAGTTTTAAAAATAAGGGTAACTAACTGAAACTGTATTGTTTGGTTACAAAACTAATACATGCAACACCTGGAACTTTAAGAGTTAATAACCTTATTGAGGCTAAGCTGGATAAGGCAAAGAAAATAAAGGCAAAGTTTATTATGACCTAAACTAGTGACTCTTAAAAACAGATTCAGATGCTAAAACTGTTTGATCAAGATTAGGAAAAGGTTGTCAAGGCTTAAAAACACTTTTTAATGCACAAATCAATGGTTCTTGCAGACGTTGACTAAAAGACTAATTGGTTTGAGGTTTAAATGTCATAAGAGTTTCTGTTCTTTCCTGCATGAAAGGGGGTAATTGCTTTGGTAAATCAAGAATTAAATAAATCAATGTACCAGTCTTTAGAGCTTGCACCACATTTCTCCTTTGTTTTACACATAGAATGATGGAAATCTAAGGTGGCCCTGAGAGCTCACAGCGCTGCAAATTAAGAAATCACATGCAAATACACAAAACAGCAAACTGAGAAAACATCTTTATCAATTTGACAGCACGAGCGCAGCATTTAGAAAACGTGCTGCAAAGACCACTACACAACAGCTATGCACAACAGAAGTGTTTCCAGAGGACACTTAAAAATGATGCACCTCTGGACATGCATGTGATATAATCACGTTATTTCAAGATAATGATAATAAAACACGTTATTTCATGATGATGATATTTTCATGTTATAACGAGATATTGCGTTAGCCCGCTAGCGTGAGCCTGCTAGCCTGTATCAATCACATTGCAGTTAAACAAATCAAATAAATGAGTGATACTCATTTTAGTTGGTCTCTCTCAACGGCACCGAGTTGGTCTTGGTATTGCTAGCCCGCTAACGCTAGCTTGCTATGATCGTTAAAATGTTATAACGTTTTAACGTGAAATTATCATTATCTTGAAATAACGTAGGGCTACACGGTGGTGTAGTGGTTAGCACTCTCGCCTCACAGCTAGAGGGTCGCCGGTTCGCCTCCCGCCTGCGGCTCTTCTGTGTGGAGTTTGCATGTTCTCCCCGTGTCAGCGTGGGTTCTCACCGGGTACTCCGGCTTCCTCCCACAGTCCAAAAACATGCACTTAGGTTTAATTGGTGACTCTAAATTGCCCGTAGGTGTGAATGAGAGTGTGATTGTCTGTCTCTATATGTCGGCCCTGCGATAGTCTGGCGTCCTGTCCAGGGTGTACCCCGCCTCTCGCCCAATGTCAGCTGGGATCGGCTCCAGCCCCCGCGACCCGATTGCGGTTAATGGTAATGAATGAAATAACGTGATAATATCACATGTGCATCACTTTTAAGTGTCCTCTGGAAACACTTCTGTTGTGTTGTGGTCTATTAGCAGCGCATTTTCTAAATGCTGCGCTTGTGTTGTCAAATTGATGAAGATATTTTATCAATTTGCTTGTGTTTTTTGTATTTGCATGTGTTTTCTTAAGTTTCAGTTGAGAAATCTGATGTGTTTACAATCATCTGTCCACGGCAGAAACACTGTTGATGTTGATCATATTGCAAAATGTCAGTTTACAGCATTATTTTTCCTAGTTTTCTACTTCTGCCTCATCATCATATCGCTCCTTCGCCCCCAGACTTTAGAAGGATAGCGGCCTTTCTGTTATTATTAGCAGGAAGGTCAGAGCGTGTCAGTTTGTGGCAGCCAATGGCGGGCCGGCACAGTGTGTTCCAGGTTGTCTGGAGGCTCGAGAATCTGACAGGAAGAGCCAAGCAGACAGTAAGCAGAGGACAGGGGCATCACTGACTCCTACACAGACACATCAAGGATAACTGGGAACATTAACTCTGTCCATTAGTGCCTGTCTCTCGCAGACAGGAAGTGACTGATTGAAGCAGATGTGTGGGGTGTATTTTTATCCAGGCTTATTTAGCTGCTTTGGTTGTTGGTTGCTTGTCAGAAATAAGTGTGTGTACTGTGTGTATGCATGTGGTTAATATGTAAATGTGTGCATGTTTTTTTTCTCGAGGATGTTTGGATCACCACAGCCCAGATACTCCATTTTCCTGCATAAATTATCCACCAAGTGTAAAGCTGTGATTGCATTAACAAAGAGAACATACAAACAAAAAGGGACAACAGGGGAGAAATCCACCAGATCAGCCAAAAAATAACACAAAACAGCTTCTAACACACCACGGTGAGAAACCACTGTTATTAGCAGGATTGTGGGAAAACAACAAAAAGCTGTCAGGCCAGTTAATTAAGCCCAGCTCTTTGTTTAGGCTCCGGCTGTACAGTGACTGCTTGACATCACATTAAAGTGAGAGTTAGACCCATTATGCAACAGAGACTGGCAGGGAAATATAAAATACAAACAAAGAGAACCAATTAATCCCTTTCCCCCCCTCAAAGTCGAACCACATGCATAAAAGTCTGAGTAGATTCACGACTAAAAACTAAACTTTAAGAACACAGTTAACTAGATTTAGGTGTCACTTTTTTTTTAATCATTTCATTTTTTTTTCTTGCTTTCCCAGCAATTGAACTTGCATTACAATCAAAATAATAATTATACTACTAATAATAAATAAAATTATAGAATAATTCAAATAAAATACAATAAATTTAAAATTATACAAATGCAATATAATAATAATAATAGTAACAATAACAATAAAGACAAATTTAAAAAAACTAGACATTTTTTCTTGACAGTGTGTAGCACCTCAGGCGCTTGCACAGTTGCATAATATCGTCCTATGCAACCTGCCAGTCGTGCTGACCACTAGAAACATGCATCACATTTAATGAGTCAGCTGGTTATTTTGCATTTTGGTCCGCCCTCTTGTCAAATATTGTCACTTCTTGTTCCCAAATACCAAGATGGTGAGCGCTAAATGCCAAACTGGAGGCTTAAAAACTAGAACACAAGCTAGTGATGTCTACTTCTTTTATCCAGTCTATGATCACATCTGTTAACAGTATGAGTGAGAGGAGTTTTAATGCAGCAGTGGGTGACCAAGATGGTTCAACATGCTCAGGTCAGCTTACAAACTGTGAGGTTGAGATTTTTCTGCTCATGTGTTGAACACCTGCACTCAAAGAGCATGAGGACAGCAGGGAGCACAACCCTGGACTATAATTAAACACAAACCCAGAAAAGACATTTCACTAGAACCATCCCAACAGATCCAAAACATGCATCAACCAAACCCGATTCTAAAAAGAGGAGGAAGTAGTATTCAGATCCCTTACTTAAGTAAAAGTACTAATACCACACTGAAATTACTCCACTACAAATAAAAGTCCTGCATTAAAAACTTAATTAACTGAAGTAAAAGTACAAAAGTATCAGCATCAAAATGTACTTAAAGTATCAAAAGTAAAAGAATGACCCCATTCAGATTGTTTTATATACTCCAAATATATTATTAAATTGTTATTGTTATTGATGCAAATCTGTTTATGTAAACAGTGTTTACAGTGTTTTCTCCAGGTAGGGCTTATTTTAACTATCTAATATACTGTTATGAGGTTTAATTTAAAAAATGTCTAATCACTTTAAATTAATCATGTTTTTCATGTTAAATCTCAACCTGAGAAGTAACAAAAGCAGGCAGCTAAATGTAGTGGAGTAGAAATATGAAGTTACATAAATTGGAAATACTCAAGTAAAGTACCTTAAAATTGCACATGAGTAAAAGTACTTCGTCACATGCCTCTACTGATGTTATGCAACCAAGATGTGAAGTTCTCACCTGATTGTTACTGTAAGTTTTAGGGGGAAATGTCTTTTCAGTATTTGGGACAGAGCCCTGGGGATTCTCTGAGTGATGGGAGGCCCACAAGACGCTGGCTAACTCAGTGTGTGTGTGTGTGTGTGTGTGTGTGTGTGTGATGCTTCCCAGTTGCTCTGCTCCAGTTGATGTTAAAGGACTGGAGATTCTCCTGGGTCCACACTTACACACACACACACACACACACACTCACAAACACGCACACAACACAGTGCCGTAGATAAACTGACACAGATCAGATCAGACCCGGCTCTGCCTCCCACTGACCCACATCCAAGCTCACATCAGTCGCTCCTGCTCCACTGAAGTTTGGTAAAATGAGCTCAATGTCATAAAATGCAAAGATATGAAACACGTGCACATAAAAGTGAGAGAAACATGTCGTCGCACCAGGGATGGAGGATGTCGCTTCATGTTTACCAATGGGGGTTTTTGCCTTCAGATTTTGAGATTTAAAGGCAAAAACTTTTTCTAAACTTTCTAAAAGTTAAAACATTTTCAATCACCTCCTAAGTTTAGGGAGACATCTTAGGGTCTTGATTCCAGCCCTCCTTTAGGAAACTACATGTTTTAATTTCCTTGATTTCCACCTAATATTTCATGACTCCACCACCAAGATCGCCAGAATAAGACTGTTTGTTAATACCACACATTACGACATATGATCTTTTTAAAAATAGTTCACATGTCATTATACATACATGTACAGTTCCCTGTTGTAAAAGACGGTTAAAAAATAAAATAAATGTACTGGACGTAAAGTAATAGTTACGTAAAAAGTTTTTAACTTTTGTTTTCACATGGGACATGAATCCCGTTCTTCTGGGTGAAAGTGTTGAAGAATTTTATTAGAGAACGTTTTACATTGTGGGAAAGATGCATGCACAGTGTCACGTATACAGGATGCTGTGAGAGAGAGAGGTGCCCACTTTCTCAATCAGATTATTCCCCATATTCACCAATGAGAACAAAGAAAGTTAAAAGGCGAGCGAGCCAATTGCAAAAAGATATGCACAAACCTCATGGTATTTAAAGAAGCATGGCAAAAGATGGAGGAAGAGCTGTTCAATCACGTTCCTTGTCTTTATTTTGAGAACTTTAATTAAAATCCAGCACAAAGAATCCATTGTTTTTTAAGATTTTCAAAATAAAAGTCCACCTCCCTCCCTCCCTCCCTCCCTCCCTCCCTCCCTCCCCGCCCGACTGTGACATCTGTGAACTCCGCCTCTATGTCAATCATGTTTACTATGTCAGCAAGATGTTGGCAGAGGACAGTCTGAAACGTAAATATGAGTCCTATTTTGCTGCCTATACAAACGTGCTATATATTGTCATTTTGACGCGAGACCAGTCTGCAACACACAGGTGAAACAGAAAAAGTGGAGATTTAATTCTTCATCAGTCGATATCCTGTTGACAAGCATGGCAGGATGAGCTTTTACATGAGTTTCCAGCGGAGGTGTTGTAAACAATGCCACCATCACAGGCGGAACAACATTAGATATAAAACCACATTTCACAGTCTGAATCTGTTTCTTCTTCTTCTTTCTTCTTCTCTGTGTATTGACACGCTGAAAACTTCACGCCAAGAGGAAGAATCTGTGCAAATATGACAAGCTTTGATAACATTGGGCTGTTTCCCTCCTCTCTGCTGGGGGGTGGGGGGGTGGGGGGGGGGCTCTCTATCTGTCTGTCTCTCCTTTGCTCTCTCCGTCTCTCTCTGAAGCCTGTATCCAAAACCAAGATACAATATTCTGCCAGCTCCTTGTTTAGTTTTATGCTCGGGCTCGACGTGTATTACCAGAGATAACGTTTCCTGTCTCCCTTCACGCTTTCTAGAACAGTAAACATTAGTTTCTGTATCTATGAATACATATTAAATAAACCTGTTTCTTTGAGTACAACATGGTCCTGCTTTTTACACGTGGACAACACAGTTTTTGAGATTCAACGTATAGAATTTTTTTCTTTCGTTTAAGACAGTTTAACTCTTTGGATTCTTGGGCTATTGTGGCCGTTTTTGGCTGTTCATTGTGCGTGTATATACCACTTTAAACAATGTTTACTATGCCATGTTGGTATCATTTCTTTCAGCACTTCACGTCAACATCACTTATGTGACCTGATAATATATATTTTTTTACTTTCAATACACAGTCGTGTTCAATGAAGACTTTTAAATGTTGCAAATGTGAACACAGGTTGAAAATATAACATAAAATAATAAAATAAATAATAAATATGTTTCAACTTATCTCGTAGAGGTGTGAATCAGCGTATCGGCCCCACAAAATGATTTTATCCTGATACTTGAGACACAATACGATATTATTGCGATTTTAAGCATTTTGCAATATGAGTGTGAGAGTATTGCGATACGATATATTGCGATTTAACAGTTTAACTGCATTTTGTGTCCACAAAATTAAATTCAATCAAGAATTGTTTTGTCAAATAAGAGAAAATTCTCAGTCTATTCATCTCACTTCAGTCTTTTTATTTCTCCACAATGAGAGTCAAACCCACAGACTGAGCAACAAAGTATTCAGTCAAACTGAACTCAACTGATATCAAACATGTATGGACGACAACAACTGCAGCATTTTCTCAAACTTTCCTCAACTTTAGGCTTCACTGCTCTGAAATAAATAAAAAATAGTGGTGACTATAGATTCCTTAGATATAGATAGGCGAAAATACTGATGCTAAATATCGATACTTGGTGGCCATGAATCGATATAATATCGGCATGCAAAATATCGCAAAACTATGCTGCATCGATTTTCCCCCGACCATTGTTATCTCGACCAATCATCATCAAACAGAAACTGGCATGGAGTTTCAAACCAGAACTTTAGAGGGAAGCTGAAGGCAGGCTGACGCTGTGTCATTTTTATGTCTTGATTATTGACTCCAGAGGGTTCAAATGAATCTGGATCAGTTTTGATGTCTCCCTTTTTTCATGAAAACGTGGTGATATTGCTGTTCTCGCTTTTGGCTGTTTGTGACCACAAATCAGACCAGAATTGGCCGGCTAGTACTCCCCACAATGTCTCTGTGTCACTTCTTGCCACTAGAATACTTTGCTGTGAGAAGAGCGGACAGCAGCTGTATGAACAGACCTTCAGTTACCTTCAAAAAAGTTGCTGATCCGGTTTAGATTTGAATCGGACTGAGATCAGACAACCGGTGCTGGCTGAATTTGAGTTTCTCCTGCAGCTGACTGAAGGTCTGTGCCCCCCAGGTTTCCGTTCTTCTGTAGCTTGATATTGTGCTTTTATTCTCTTTTATTGCAGCAACAATCATCCTGCACTTTGGGCTGAGTGCAAAATGACACATAATAGAGTTTGATCACAGAGTTTGGGGTCGAGCCCTTTGATCTCATAAAAGCTGCAGGCTCAGAGGTGTGCATTATGGTTTTTAATAATATCTCCAACATCACTGACAGCATGCCCTCCTTTTTATCCTCTTCCTTCATAAGTTTGGGGTGATGTGAGGTGAGGGATCTTGTCTGTTGTGTCTGCTTTACGGTGGTTATGTCTAATACAGTGCGGTTGTTTTTGTGTGATGCAGCAACATGGAGTCCACTGTAACAGAGATGATGATATTTGTTTCACAGATAGCTTTCATTAGTGTCCATTCTGCAGCCCCAACTCCCTTGCTTTAAGGGAAAAAAACACATTATTTGTTATTAAGGTTAAAAAAAGCCAATTACAAAAGAAAGACTAGAGGCAAATACAGTTTACTGTAGACATAGGTAGGGCAGAGATAATAAGCTGTGTGGGACTATGTTAAATAAAAACTCTTTTTATCTCCCAATGGTCTGCCGCCCACTCCCACAAACTCAGGCCTGTACTTTGAGTTTCTTGCCTCTAATCGCCGTCTCCTAATATGGTCCAAAATGTGAGAGGTGCCTTAATGCCTCAGACACCCTCATTTGTATCTGCCAAACTTTAATGAACACTTAGACCATGAATTTTGCAGGACTTGGAGAGTTACTGTAGAACATGTGCGCTGAACTAATGCCTGAGTAAGAGAAGCATTGTTAATTATTTTTCATTGCAGAGCAGAGCTTCCTTTTGTTATCTACAGAATAAAAGGGTTCATTTAGATGACAATACACTCCGGTGTGAATTCCACAAAAGAATAAAAACCTAATTATATAGAATAGGCATGGGCGTTTGGAAGAAACCTGCCAACTCGAAGAGCTATAACGTTGATGATCAAAAAATCGATTAATCGCTGCATGCTCACATTGGCAAATAATAAATATATATAAAGTACTGTGCAAAAGCCTGTTTTGATAACGGACGCATTTATTTGGAAAGGACAAAAAGAGACATGATCCTATCAATCGTAAAACAAATTGAATTGAGATTAAACTGTAAAGATAACGTCAAGGTGTTCAGTGTTTTATGTTTTAGCCCCGAAGAGGCATGAGGTTATTTTTCACAGTGATCTTGCATATTTAAGTGTGTTTTGTGTTTAAATAAGTTTTGGATAAAATTAAACTCAGTAATTCATGCTAGCAAGGTTTGATACAGTAAGCTAGTTTTGCTCCAATGAATACTCTTGTATTTCTGTGTGTTTTGTAATTGTTATTGCAACTTTCAGTTTGCAAACTGTAGCTTTATCCAACTTAATTCTCAGCTCATTGACTTATTGACGTACGGCCGCAGAACTGAATGCTCGGCCATGTTTCAGTTCAGTGAGTACTGATACGCAGTCGGAGATGAAATTATAATTAAATATACAGATTCATTAACAATTCTACATGATCAACCAAATTCTTAACAACCATTAATCGAAAATCGATGAATTATTCCCATTCTTACTTCCGGTGTGAATTCCACAAAAGAATAAAAACCTGAGTATATAGAATATCAAGAGTTGGTTGAATTTCAGCCTAATTGGTCTTTACAGTGTTTTGTCAGAGCAGCTCCCACTGATGGCTGCAGTCAGCTCCAGGGAAGGTTTCTGCACACACTGTATTAACTGTGTCTGACAGGGCTACATGCAGGAGACCTGTGGTTTTGCCTCTCTCCACACGGACCTGTCAGCATCATTTGGAAGCCGCCTCTGGTTCTCAGCGAGACACCTTGTCAGCGACTCAAACGCTGCATTCAGCTTCTGCTCCCAAAGGGAAGCACTCCACTCCACGCCAAATTGCATTCCTGGAAAATAGAAGAAGCAATAAATAAATGAATAGTTTGTTTACTTTAATCAGGCTCTGGCGTGTACAGTGAATAGAACAGCACAGACCGAGACAGAGCTTGTTATTTGAGACTCACTTTGCTAAATAGATCTGATTAAAGCTGCCCTTGTTCGGATGCAACAAATGTATCTGATGGAGACAAATTGGACCGGTGCATATTCTGCTCCCTCTGGACGTCTGTCAGTGTTGAAGAAAAAGGAAAGAGGCATTTTATTCACTAATGAGTCTGAGATATTCACAGTGGTGCCTTCCTGAGACAGACTAGAAAATGCATAGTCTCATGCCTAATGTGAAGACCCCTAGACCTTTTGAAACCTGCTCAGCAAACAGCTCACAGGATCCTCCAGTGTGCACTTAGTGAAACTGTGGCTGCTTAAGTGGGGCTGAAAACAGTATTATGATGTTTTTGTAAAGTGGCAGTAAATGTTGTGGATTTGTTCAGTAAAGAGGTGAAGTGATGTGTTGTGCAGCAGGCCAACAAAACTTTATTCACTTTTTTTATTTAAGTATGATTAATGGGTCAAATCAGAGGGAACATGAAAGTGATTACTTAGTGAAAACCCAGGGGTTATATAATATAAGTATGTAAAATATGATTTGTAGGCCAGGATATCCCTGCAGCATTACAATACTTTATCCAGACTTGTATTCTGAAACATATTTTGTTTTTTTTATTTTTAACAAATGACCATTCGCAAAACTTCTCCCCCGAATGCTCCTCGTCCAATCATATCTTAGCAACCATTACTAAGAGAAGAAGGTCCTTTAAGCTTTGAGCTCTGAGCAGCAAAGTGAAACGGTGTGCATACGGGATTTTTAAATCTGACACCAGATACCCTGATAGAGTTTAGCAGGAGGAGTCGATTTTTCCCCATTTCCAAAACTCAAAAAACAAGAGCAGCGTTGCTGGCTGTGGATTAAACTTTGTGGGAGACCCAACTTAATATCACGAAGATCAAAATACTCACATATGTCAGCTCCAAGGTAAGCTGCTAGCTAGCAAACATGAGCTAACTAACAATTGTCTAGCTGTTAGATGAGATAACACAAACCAGATTTAACAGCTATGGTTCCTGTCAACTAGTTTTCTTACCACTAGAACTAGTGCATCAAACTAATGTTAATGACACCGTCTGTAAAAGTAGCACGCTAAGCAAGCTAGCAATGTTGCTAGGAGCTTAACAGGTCTGTACAGTGCTAAAAGCTAGCGTCACTGAATCCCACATCAGCTGGCTTTTGGCTAACATTCTATCAAAATGTCACGATATAAATGGTCATGTTATGTTGTCAATTAATTAAGTGGTGTGAAACTACTTTCAAACTGTATAGCGTTTTAACCGTGTATGTTAGCCTCGAGTTTACCAGAGTCGGCTAAAGGACGCTAACGTCTGTGAATTAGAAACACTCACTAAAACAGCGCCTGTCCGCTCCATGGCTGCTGACAGTCCTTGAAGCTTGTCGGACATAGCAACAGTAACTAAGGGGGCGGAGCTTTTGTGAACGGTCTATTACTTCACCTCCTGCGATTTGATTCAATAATGCAATTTAATTTTGTGTCATGTGAGCAGAGGTGGTCTTTGTGCCCGCCTCCACTTTAAAACACTGAACAAAGGGAATTATTGAACTAAATAGGAATGTCAGCATGTACAGTGTCCCTGTCCACCTATCAGTTTAGAGACAATGAGCCAAAATGTCTCATTAATCTAGTATGAGCATTTCTGCTCCTATATGTCTAATGGCTAACCAGCAACAATTAACCTCCGGAAATGTAAGCTGACAGCAGTCATATTCATTCATTATTAATAACTTATCGTGAATTAAAGTCTGTCAACTCATCAGAGGCAGAGATTAACACTAATGTACGTAAATCCATTCTGACTGCTCTCGAGCTTCCTGCAGAGAAGCTTATTAATCCTGACGAGACTTGCTTTCTCCACACTGTTTCCATTTACACCATCAAAGTCTCCCACTAAATTGTTTGATGAGTAAAATAGTCAAACACAGCTTGTGCCCAACTGTCTTTATCACTAAACAAATGCAAATAAACTCTTCTAAACCCTCAAACAGGAAGGATGAATCACAGAGGAATATAAAACAGAAACCAAAAGAACAGCTTTATTTCTTACATTCAAACCAAAGAAAGTCAAATAAAAGCAATTTTAAAGACTAGTGTTAGAGGAATTTAGTTATCAGGTTAACATCAAAGCTACAACAGAGCTCAATCACAATTTCACCACATTTTTTGTCCATCCTGTTCTCCCGTCAAAAAACCTCGATATAGGTTGTGTCTACAGACAGCGAAAAACGAGCGATATTGACATATAACGGACCGCTGCAATGCATCTGCTGTCATATTGCTGACCTAGTAGTGATTGACGGTGAAGCAAGTTTAAAATGGAGGATTTCCACCTTAGGTTGGAGGTTGGGGTGGTGGATGGGTCGAACAAATGGCAGACTTTCACAGGGAAAGCGGATTTGCAGCCCGTGTGAAAACAAAGTCGTTTTTAACGTAGTTTACGCTGTTTACGTACCTTGCCGTAGTCACATGACCCTTGTAACTACTTCACTTCCGGCATTTACGTAAGGCAAGGCAAGGCAAGGCAAGACTATTTGTATAGCACCTTTCAACAACAGGGCAATTCAAAGTGCTTTACACAAAACATTAAAAGCGTTTAAAAGAGACATATATAAAATGACATTCAAATGTAAAAATGTAAGACTTAAAACGAGCAGATAAAATATTTAGGAAAAGTACATTCAACTATAGAATTTTAAAATTGAAAGTGAGCTGATAACATTTTTTTTAAAATATCAAATACTGAAGGAGTAAAAGTTACAGTTAAAATAAGGTGGCAAACAGAAAAGTCTTTAGTCTTGATTTAAAATAGTTACCCTAAACCTAGGTCAGTGGTTTTACAACATAACATGTACAACAGAAACTGCAGCCTTTTTACACCGTGAACCGTACATGTGTGCTATTTTTAGAACTCACCGTTGTACTGCAAGCCGCGATACGTACATATGTGCCGTAATGGGTGATACAAACACGCAACCTCATCTGGCGTTTAGGTTGGAGAACTTGTTGTTTTTGTCACAGTTTTGTCGTTGCTGTTGCCATTATTTTGACATTCAGTTATTGGCCGACGAAAATCTGCTTTCTCAGCAGTTTGGCTCAACGTTCAATATGATCTCTAATTAACGACTGAGCAACTGAAAGAAAGCTACTCTGGTGTTTATTGCACACAGTATGAACGCCTTGTCTCCAGGGGTTCATTACAGTATATAACAGGACAGGTGTGTGTGTGTGGTGGTAGACGTCGGACATGTCTGGCAAAGAAGCTGACTCGTCTGGAGGACCAACTTTCTGTCTGTCCGTGTAAAACACCAAAATAATCAAAAGACAACGTTTCTGGGCCAAGTGAGGTCGAACGCCATCATCTTGCTCTTAACTTTCTTTTCACTTAAAGCAGGAAGAAAAGCATTTTCTTCCTTTGTTTCTTGTTTTATGTAGAACTAACAGGAATGAAAACACAGCTCAAGAAAGATTAAAGTGACTCTCACTCTTTGTTCCTTTGCTTGTTTCGCTTTGGGGAGCATGAGGCTTAATCAGGAAGCGCTTTGTCCACTAACAATGTTTGGGCTCTCGTTTGGCTCAGACAATAAACTATGAATGTCAAAGGGAACCTCTGCATCTTTGTCTTCAAACCTTGTTTACCTTGCAGCATGCTTGAAAATGTAGTTTCCTCTGAATATGCAAACATGTCTTATTATGTGCCTCATGAATTAAACAGAACGTGTGAAAGGAATAGTTCCACACGTTATTTGCTTATCTTGCTGAGACGTAGCTGAGAAGATTGATATGTCCATTAGAGGTGTGGGGGAAAATCGATACAGCAAAGTTTCATGATATTTTGCGTGGCAATATTATAAGGACTTATTCATGGCCAACAAGTATCCATATTTAGTGTTTAAACGGCCTGCCGTTTACGCCGTAGCGGGCTCACTTTTAGGAAAAATACTGGAGATACTGGTATCATATGAAACTAGAAGATCTGAGGAATCTATGTACCAGTTTTTCGCGTCGGGAGTTGTCTAAATAACGCTGCAAAGTGAGGCTTTTTTACGTTTCATTCAAAAAAATTCAGAGCAGTGAAGCTTAGGTTTAGGAAGTTTAGGAAAGTTCAATAAAATGCTGCAGTTGTTGTCGTCCATACATGTTTGATATCAGTTCAGTTCAGATTGACTGAATACTTTGTTGGTCAGTCTGTGGGTTTGACTCTCATTTGGGAGAAATAAAAAGACTGAAGTGAGATGAATAGGCCGAGAATTTTCTCTTATTTGACAAAATAACTCTTGGTTGAATTTAATTTTGTGGACACAAAATGCAGTTAAACAATGAAATCACAATATATGTATCGCAATTCTCACCATATCGCAAAATGCTTAAAATCGCAATAATATTGTATCCTGACTCAAGTATCGGGATAAAATTGGATCATGAGGCACTGCTGATTCACACCTCTACTAAAGGGAGTGTTTATCAATGAATAGGATCCAAGTTATTCACAATAGAAACACCCTTAAGACATAAAGACATTCAGAAACTCTATCTCTATGCAGCTCTTTTCTCAGACCTGCCTCATCATGACTCAGTCTTCAGTCCAGTGATCAGAGATTGAAATCTGCCAACCAGTTATATCAGACCCACAGGGCTTTAAAGCACGCACACACACACACACACACACACACACACACACACACACACACACACACACACACACACACACACATTTAAATTACAGGGGACCACTGATAGAAGAGCAGAGCAGCTTTCTGTCCCTCTTTTTCAGTCTGTGTCAATCCGTCCTCTCATAGAAACATTATAACAAAGTAAGTCTGACACCACTGACAAAATATGTCAGTAAAATATGTCAGGCTGGCTGGTGACACACAGCGTGATGTCAGATACTCTCTAATTATCCTCCTTTTATACCTTGTGACTCTGTGAGCAGCAGCATTGTAGCAAAGAGAACGATGTCATGCTCTCTGCATGTGCATCTCTGTTTTCATCTCCGCAGCATGTTTCACAGGTTCAGGGAAACAATAAGCGCGCTACAGAGCCCCGCAGGGTGAGTCACCAGCTTACATTTTCATATTATTAGTATTATGTATGAGATATGATTATAGAAGATGAAATCATACAAAAAGAGGCCTGGTTGCATGTTTCACTATACATGCTTTTATTTATTTTCGCCAAAAAAAAAAAAAAAAATATATATATATATATATATATATAAATATTATCATTTTGGGAAATAATCTTATTCATTTTCTTGCAAGGAACAAGTGCAAAGTTTTGTTTCAGCATTGATGGGGATATTACTGAGCATTTAACACTTCATTTCCTGCATCCTGATGAAATTTCATACATTATATTCTCCATTTTTTGCATTGATTTGTGGTGGAAATATTTTTAGTTATGCAAGGAAAATTTATAAAATCAGGCAGCAAGTCACATTGTCTCGCAAATAAACTTTTCTTATTTAAATGTTATCCCTGCTGAGTCAACTCACATGCAAGCATGATTTAGTCTCCCTTCCTCTTTTATGTCTTTTGTTTGGGGAAGTAACCTCTTTCCTCAATGGTGCCTATAGATGCATTAGATCTTCTAGTTTCGTATGATACCAGTATCTCCAGTATATTCCTAAAAGCAAGCTCGCTACAGCCTCTGGAAAAAACGAAAACGGCAAAAACACTGCCGCTAAATAAACTCTAAATATCTATACTTGGCGGCCATGAATCGATAATATATTGCCATGCGAAATATATTGCGATACTATACTGATTTTTTCCCCACATCTACCCTTAAGACACTGTATTAAATCTTAGGTTGCATATCTGTCATTGTTGTACACAAATTATTTTAATAATAATAATAATAATAAATCTGATTTATATACAGGTTAACAGTGGCATAGTTCCTCCTCTGTCGCTCTCCCCGAGGTTTATCCTTATTTTCTTCCTGTTAAAAGGGTTTTTTGAGGAGTTTTCCCTGGCCGCCTTAAAGGGGCAAAGGACAGAGGTTGTCTGATCATGTGCAGTCTGTAAAGCCCTTTCTTTAAGGCAAATTTGTGATTCTGGGCTATATAAATAAAATGGACTTATAAAGTGCTTTTAAAGGTACTCAAAGACTTTACACAAGATATGAAACAAATAAAGAGAACAAAAGAAGAAGTTTGTGATAGTTCAGGTTTGTCGGTGGGAGTCAGGTCATGCATGCTGCCTTGAGAAGGTTTTGAGTTGATTTTTGAAGGAGAGGAGTCTGAGTTGCGGATGTTTGTAGGGAGGCAGTGGAAAAGGCTCTGTCTTCAGCGGTGTGGTGCCTGGTCCTGGTGATGGGGGTCAGGAGGTTCATACACACACACACACACACACACACACACACACTCTACAGCAGTGTGTTCACTTTAAACATGAATGCAGTGACTGAAACAACTAAAGTCTGGTCTATAGATATAGCTATATTACATGTCATATATGCTGTATGTAACGTTTCATAGTGCTAGCAGTGTGTGAAAGTTTTAATGTTGCTTCAGGGAACGAGGGCATGCTGACTTTAAAGTAAAATCAAGAGTCAATGTCTTTACCTTCTTTTTTTTTAAATCTGGTTTTCCATCTGCAGCCATGATAGCCTTTTTTATAATAATAATAATATTAATTAATTATAACAATAATAATAATAATAATAATAATAATTACTTTATTTGTATGGCACCTTTAATGCTTAAAGTACTTCACACTATTGCATAAATAAATATATAAACAAATAAATAAATAAAAAACACATGATAAAAGCAATAAAATATACAAAGAGTAGAAAAAGAGAGAAAAAAATAAAAACTGCATTAGCTGCCTAAATAAATAAAATAAATCTTCAACTGATTTGTAAAAATATCAGCAGAGCTTTAATATGTAATGTAGCTGGGCAGGATTAGGGTTTTTTGGATTGTGCTCAATACATTCAGCCCTAGAGACTGAACAATATAATTATATAATTATGGTTAAGAAAGTATCATTGCATGTCTTTATGTCTCATTCCCTCTGATTTGACTTGAATGAATCACTGAATCAAAGAAGATCACGCATGTGATTATCATATTGCTAAGTCAGTGATAAAAGCTGAAACATTGACCTGTGTGAGTATATTTGCAGCAGGATAATGTTGGATGTACTTGGACTCTGCAGAGCTCTTCTGTTTTTCCAAAATGCTTTGAAGTCCCTAATTCCAAATGCTGCAGTGTATGGCACGCTTCCTGTGGAAGCCACTCGGCATCCAAAACACACTGTTTTGTTTGTTGATCGACTGGAGCCTCACATATCTGTAGCTGGCAGGCACACTGTGCTGCAGAGAGTAAAAATGGACGGATATTCCTCAATGGGAAATTATACCCGTGTTTTTTTTTTAAAGAAAACCCTCTCATTATTTAGTCATTATCAACCAGTCTGAATTGATTCTTCAGTAAACATCGGCTGTAAGTCTGAGGTTGTATTATATACGTATATTGAGCCCAGGGTCTTACAGTATTTTGATGGTTTCTCTTGATTTTCGTATATAAAGTATATAAAAAAGGACGACACATCTACTTCCTCCTACTGTACAAAAATAAAGCCAAAATACCCCAGAAATGGGTGCTACCATGTCACACAGAGCCAGAGTCTGTAAGTACTGGGAAAAAAATAAAATTTACATCAAATAACTAATTAAAACCGGGAAAATCTATTTGAACTCTACTTCACGTTTTTTTTTTGTCTCCGGAGGTGACAGATACATGGTGATCACATAAGCGACGGATTAGCCAGAGAGATGCAACTGTGGCCGCCGTCGCTAACTGTTCACAACGTCAGCAGCTGATCATAGAGAAAGCAGCATGGCTAATTATGCACATCTTAGCGATCTCTGTTGTAAACAAACAGAGATCGCTAAGTGAACACCTCCTTCAGCAGCAGCACATACACACTGTACTGCTACAGAGCTAACTGTTAGCCTATTAGCAATTTGCAGACTGGACGCTAAGGGGTTAACATTCCCTCCGGCTCTGCAGCTGGGAGAGACTGCTACAGGAGGACTGTGCCACGACTCGACTCGTTCTTACTCTTCTTAACAAGCCGCCGGCCCCCGCGACTCGTTAAGAACAGTAAGAACGAGTCTCCAATAACACCAGAAAAGGCGCTGGATTTGTCTTCAGTTGCCTTCTTGAAAAAAAGTCACTAAGGGGGTCTGAAAAGTGGCTAAATATAGCAACAAAGTTGCTAAGTTGGCAACACTGCTTCGCCGGCTTTTACAAATGGTTGTCGGGTACTACGTCACATCCCGCTTAGCGATCTATCCAATCAGTAACTGGGCTTTTTTCAGGGGAGAACAAAGGCCCTGTATTTCAACAGGGACAAAAAAAGTCCGGACAAAAGTCCGCTCCGGACGGCTCGTATTCAAATTAGGGGCATTTCAGCGAGTGAGACCCGCCTCATTCCGGGTATTGGGCGGTAGTGAAAACAGCCCTTAAACTGCAGCCAACCACCAGGGAGCTGTCAGCATCTTTATAAACAGTCTATTGACAGTCACCAGTGTCAATCATGATGTTACACCTCAATTTTATATAATCAATAAACACATTAAAACCAAACATTTCAGAAAAACGAACACTTGAACAAACATCAGGTTAACAATAGCTACCTAAAATGAGAACTTTTTTTTTTTTTGTGATTTTAATGTCCTAGCCTGCAGGGGGCAACTAAGATGTTTTGGCTTCACTTTTGGGGAACCGTCAGGTCGTCCATCTTGATACACACCAGAGTCTTTGGCACAGTTCAGTTACACTTTAATGTAATATTTATGTGTGTGTTGCATCATGTCGTGCACAACCAATGCTCCATACAGACGCAGGATAGGCGTCATACATAAGCAGACATGTAGTTAACAGCAAGTACTTTGCCTCAATGACTCCTTCGCGCAGGTGTTATTCAGTACATGTAGACGATGCTCAAAACAAATGGCTTTCAACTCTCACGTGACCTTCTGACAGCCTCACAACTTAAAATATTAAATACCACACAGACCTTACAAAAATGATACACTGATTAATCAAGCCACAAAAATGAATTTCCCACATTTACACCATCACAAATCCAGTTTCAGACATTTCTTTTCATTAAGGCCCACCATTACCCTCTGCAGTCACATCCCGCTGAATCTGTGCCTGTTTACCAAAATACCGTGTGGAGAAGCAGTGGTCCTGATGCTGCAGAGTCCACTTTCAAGAGGCGAGGTGAGATTTAATCAATGTTGTGGTGTGAAATGCCTGAAATTGTCCTGGGCTCCTTTCTACCAGGCGAGCTGGAGTGCTGACAGACAGGCAGATGTTCAAACAGAGTGTGTGTTCTTCTTTTGTGAGTAGGGGGCTGCTCTCTGTGTGTGGAAGCCTTTAAACACGGTGGCATGGAGATTAGGAGCAAGCTGTGCTACCGGTGTGTAGATGGTCGGTCAGGCAGGGGACAGACTTTACATATCAAAGCCGAGTAGACAGAGGGACGATAGGGAACATCAGGCGTGGCGATCTTGACTTGTATGTCATGACACGAGCGGCCGGAGGAGAGAGGCTTTGTTTGGATAAATATTCAAGAGAGAGAGTGAGGCAAGCTGTGCTGAAGACTGAAGTGACCCTCTTTATCACCAGTTAATTTATTTAGATTTGGTCTTTATTTTAATTAAAAGCCCTTGTTGACTCACACATCCTGATTACTAATGAATAGAGGCGATCTTTGTATCTGCAGTAACTCCAATTAGAAAGTTAACTGCAACTTAGATTGAACTCAGAACATCGAGGAAACATTTATTAAAACTTTTCTTGTAAACTTTGTAAACTTCTATGTATTTTGAGTAGAGAAAACTTGTGAAATGTACTGTTACTTACAAAAAAAGTCTGCATATCAAGTAGAATAAATTAAGTAGCTAGAGTCTACACGAAAATAGGCAAAGAAAATGTGTTCAATTCGATAAAATAAATGACATCAGACTTGATTAAACCTAATTGTCCAGAGTGCATCAACTGTAACAACCGTTTTCAATCTTCTTACCAACTTGTGTGTGTTACATCAAACACACAAATCTACATTAAGTAACTAGTATGCAGTAACACAGTTCACATTTTATTGATTTAATGAAATTGACAATCAAATATTGTGATGTAAACACAATTATACATGGTTAACTAAATACATGAAATCATTATTTAATGTGGGCATGGTTTAAATTTAAATCTGTAAAGATAGTAAACAAAAGCAACAACTGCATTAAAAATGTCGGTAAAACTGGAAAAAAAAGACTAAACTTTTGTTGGAAAATCTAAGCAGCAGTTTTCTGCAAACATCTGCCACGATTATGGTCGTTAAGAATTTGGTCAGTCACATGGAATTTTTCATCGATCTGTGTATTTTTTCATTTTATTTTTTTTCTATGACTGCGTATCAGTACTCGCTGAACTGAAACACGGCAGATCGTTCAGTTCTACGTGAATAAGCCAATGAGAATTAAGTTGGATAAAGTTACAGTTTGCAAACTGAAAGTTGCAATAGCAATTATAAAACACAGAAATACAAGACTATTAATTGGAGCAAAACTAACTTACTGTATCAAACCTTGCTAGCATGAATTACTAGGTTTAATTTGATCCAAAACCTATTTAAACACAAAACACACTTAAATATGCAAGATTACTGTGAAAACTAACCTCATGCCTCTTTGTTGGCTAAAACATAAATCATTGAACTCTTTGACATCATCTTTACAGTTTAATCTCACGTGAGTTAGTTTTACGATCGACAGGAAGTCTCTTTCATCCTTGCAAAATAAAAGTGTCCATTATCAAAACAGGCTTTTGCATAGTACTGCCCATGTATGCATGCAGCGATTAATCGATTAATTGATTGTTAACGTTATAGATGCTCCAGTTGGCAGGTTTCTTCCAAACCGCCATCCCTAGTCTGCCTCTTAAAACAGCAGCTGATGCTCCTTTTGTTCTCCAGACAGGAAAGGGCATCCCTTGAATTCTTTTCCCTGGGATCCTTTACGTCTTCACACCTGTGTGTAAACGACTCAGTTTCAAACACTGGTCAGTGACCGCTGGCACCTCGAGGCACCTCACCAGGGGAATAAAAGTGGAAACCCCCTTTGTTCCTTCTCTCTTCTCATCTCCCTGCTGTGGAAGCAGGCGCAACGGTTCTCTTCACCTTTTGCTGCCAGCGAGCAGCTCTTCAGACACTGCAGCTGTGCAGCTCTCTGACCTCCGTGTGGAGCAGAAAACTCAAGCGTCTGCCTGTATTTGACAAGTAGTGGTGCATCTCATGTCTCTTATTTGATATTTCCTCACTTCTTCTTTCTTGTTTGAACCAGAAATTGCCATTATTCTGACCGTCTCAAAGCTCTTGTTTCTGCTCTGAGGAGCGAGAAATGAGAACACATGAAAACAGTCTTTATTCCAGCAGACATTTGCTCCTTTTTGTAAATCAGGTATTGATTAAATGCTGCAGCTGATCGAGTCACACCATAATTTTATACCGAAGAGAAAACAGACAATAGATTAAACTCAAGTGTCTTACTCACAAGTCAAATATTTCATTTGTTTTCTGATTCCTCATCGGGTAAAATGTGTCTTTATAGTAGAACAAAATAACAGAAGGGCTGTAAATAACTCAAAAAGCTGTTTTCATGATTTCATGTTATTTCCCCTCTCAACTTTTTGTTATGCAACTAATTAAACACAGAGAGAGTATAATTTCCATTCCAGTCACCTTTGAGGCTGAGCATTCCTGAGCATTTAATATGACTTACTGTACATGACATCAATTTAGCCTAATAGATATTTTTAAGTTTTCAAACGACACCATAATCACATTCTGGGTTATTAAATAATGGATTTCCAATCAGAATATCAATAAATACAGACCTAAATCATGAGTAAATAATATAAATGCAATCTGCTGGTAGGAAATATTTCCTGTGCCTCTCAGCAGGACACAGTGATATAAAATGTGCAGGTGTTTGTTTACTGGTTGCAGGCTACAGAGAGAAAATACTGATGATCTGGCAACTACGTGCAGCCTTTTTCTGTATCAGTACAGTGCACAGACACAAAATCCATCAACAGGCTCTATGGCAGTAAAGGCTGACTGACAGCTGATCCTGCTGTGATCCGAAACAGACTTTGCTTCATGTGACGCTAGAGAGGAAAAGCACATCTCATTCCTCTAAAACATTTATTTTCTCCCTGCACCGTTTCCTTGCATCTCTGCATGCATCACTGATGGGAGATACTAAGACACAAGAAAATGATGCAAGTGGAGGAATCATGGATGCAACAAAGCTAAATTTCAAAGCAACAGGAGCAACGAAGCCGAGTTAGCACCTACACAGAGACAAAGGAGCGACTGTAATTAATTTGATCTAATATTATCCAGAGTTTTACTGCTGTGACGTCTCTCTTATTGTCAGGTTATTGTATAGCTACGTGCTGAGTTGAAATGCTCCACACAGACACAGGATCTTGCATGCAAACTACACATAACCCAGCACCATTACCTCACACAAACTGGCCTTAAACATAGACATACATAAATATGGATAGAATAAATAAAATATGGATTGTTTAACATTTGAGTCTCAACTAAAGAATCAACTTAAAATTTAGCTTCTGAAAAGTTTAAAAACATAGATATTATTATTAGGGCTGGGACTTTAACGCGTTAATTAAGATTAATTAATTAATTAATTACACAAAAATGAACGCGTTAAAAAAATGTACGCATTTTAATCACACTTATTTTTGCACCGCGGAACATTTCTCACTGGATGAGTTTAAGGCGGACCGATTATACTGGAGCACCAACTAGTGTTCATGAGTTCAGACAACAACAAACCACAGTGAACATGAATGAAGAAGCTGATGAGACCACTTTGGTTGGCCCCGTGGATGATGGGACATTTTGTTACAAAAACGAACGGATGGAAGCGTCGATAAGACCATGATTGTGTTGCTATGCAACAAGGAATTTGCATATCACCGCAGCACATCGAGCCTCAAGTATCACCTCAATGCAAAACATATAGCAGCTAGTGGCTAGTGTGGTAGCTAGCGTGGATTGTGTTTTACTTAAAAAAAACAAAGTATTATAGTTTACAGACGGTCTACCGACCTATAGGCTACCTGAATTTCTGAAATGTAGGCCTACTATATTTCTAAATATGTTATTGCTATACTTAATGGCACTAAATTGCACTGGTCTGTTGCACTTGAATAAAAATAAACAATATTTTTGTTGTTTAAGCTTATGTATTCAGTCATTATTCAATGGTTGCTAAAAATCCATGTGAAAAAAATTACTTCTCACTGTTCTCAGGTCAAATATTTATATGCGATTAAAATGCGATTAATTTCGATTAATTAATTACAAAGCCTCTAATTATTTAGATACATTTTTTAAATCCCGACCCTAATTATTATTTATTTAAAAAAATGTTTTATTATATTATTATTTTTAGTTTTATTATTATATTATTTTATTATTATTGATTATTTTTAAAAACATTTTTTGAAAACTCTCCTAACTTAAAAAAATAAAAATAAAATAATAATTATTATTATTATTTTATTTATTTATTTTTTGAAAACTCTCCTAACTCCCAAATCGGATTGTATCAGTGAGGTTTTGTTGGTATGTCATGTTGTGTGAAAAAATACCCAAATATACACAGTTTTACCCTTCTATATTACAGGTACATCTCAAAAAATTAGAATATCATGAAAAAGAAATATTTTTTGTCAATCATTTCAGAAAGTTAAACTCATACATTATATAGATTCATTGCGCGTAGAGTGAAATATTTCAAGCCTGTTTTTCTTGTAATTTGATGATTCTGGCTTAGAGATAATGAAAAACCCAAACTCAGTGTCTCAGAAAATTAGAATATTGTGAAAGAGTTTGATATTGGAGTCCTCAGTCAGTGGAGATTTGGGGCAGTGTCCTCTGCTGGTGTTGGCTGCGTTGACTGTGGACCATCTACCAGGACATTTTAGAGCTCTTCATGCTTCCACAAGCTCTTTGGAGAAGCTGATTTCATTTTCCAGCAGGACTTGGCACCTGCCCACACTACCAAAGGTACCAAAAGCTGGTTCAATGACCATGGTGTTACTGGGCTGGACTGGCAAACCTACACGGCTAACCTGAACCCCATAGGAGTCTATGGGCTGTTGTCAAGAGGAAGTTGAGAGACACCAGATGACCTGAAGGCTGCTATAAAAGCAACATGGTCCTGTTGGCTGATCTCCTCCATGTCACCAAGTATTAATGCTGTAATTCATGCAAAAGGAGGCCCAACCAAGTTTTGAGTGTATAGAAATGAACATACTTTTCAGAAGCATGACATTTGTGTTTAAAATATCCTTTTTCTTCAATATTCTAATTTTCTGAGACACTGAGTTTTGGGTTTTCGTAATCTGTAAGCCAGAATCATCAAAATTACAAGAAAAACATCCTTGAAATATTTCACTCTTTACTCGTAATGAATGAGTTTCACTTTCTGAAATGATTGACAAAAATATTGAACTTTTTCATGATATTCTAATTTTTTTTAGATGTACCTGTATACTTTGTTAGCAAACCTTGAGTTTTTCTGCTGAACTACTTTAACTACCAAACTTCTACAGACCACAGTTAATGATTACTTTACTTAACTCACTGAGAAACTTTCATTGACCTTATGCCACTCTATACCTGGTGCAGTGGCAGGCCAATATTTGTGAGCAATACTCGCAACATTCCCACGCTGCCAACACTGTCACCTCTGCTTACCTAAACTAACGTCCAGGTGGACCTCGCTGACACCATTTTCCTCAATTTTAGAGAGTCAGCTCCTGTCTGAGGTGTTTTTCCGAGGGTTTCAGCCTCTGCTATAATGACCCTGACACTGATGTCTCCACAGGTTAAAAATACCTGGAACATGAATACTTAATAACAAGACACGGCATGGCAAGGCTCATTAGGAGGCTGTCTCGCTGACTTCCCCCTCGCTGTCCTCCGACTCAAATCTGCCTCTGACGTGTTAATATCAGCCCCGAAAAGAGTTGAAAAAGTTCTAAATGACAAAGAACATCAGTCTTATCTCTGACAAAAAAGGAGAAGAAAAAGCTGGGTACATTTCCATTCTTTGCCATTAAATAGAAAGGTCTGGGGATGTTTTGATGTACATCTGATTCATTTATAATCCACAGTGAGCCATTTCTTTGTGTCATTGACTGTGAATGAATGGCTAATTAGGCCACTTGTGGTGTCTAAAAGGGAAATGTGCCTGACTGAGCCACACACACACACACACACACACACACACACACACACAAAACAAGCAGATGCAGCAGCCGCCAATCAAACGTAAGCCACTATTTTACACCACTGTCACCACAGCAACATGGGAGTCTCTTTGCAGTGCGGGCTAAGCAAACAGCTGAGATGAATATGTATGAGGGGCCGTTTAGGCCATAAATCATTCTTTTCTCTCACATACACAAAAAATACCTCTCACATTCACAATTTTACCTCTCACATTCACAGTTTTACTTCTCAAATACACAATTGTACCACTCACACACACAAAAAACATCTCACATTCACAATTTCACTTCTCACACTTACAATTTTACCTCTCACATACACAAAATACCTCTCACATACACAAAAAATACCTCTCACATTCACAATTTTACTTCTCACATTCACAATTTTACCTCTCACATTCACAGACTTACCTCTCACATACACATTTTTACTTCTCACATATACAGTTTTACCTCTCACATTCACAATTTTACCTCACATTCACAATTTTACCTCTCACATTCACAATTTTACCTCTCACATTCACAGACTTACCTCTCACATTCATAATTTTACCTCTCACATTCACAATTTTACCTCTCACATTCACAGTTTTACCTCTCACATACACAATTTTACCTCTCACATATACGAAAAACACCTTTCATTCACAGTTTTACCTCTCACATACATAATTTTACCCCTCACATACACGAAAAACATCTCACATTCACAAAAAAAACATCTCACATTGACAATTTAACTTCCCATGTTCATAATTTTATCTCTCACATTCACAATTTTACCTCTCACATACACAGCTTTACGTCTCACATACACAATTTAACCGCTCACATTCATAATTTTATCTCTCACATTCACAATTTTATCTCTCACATTCACAACAAATACCTGTCACATTTTCAATTTTACCTCCCACATTAACAATTTTACTTCTCACATTAACAAATTTACCTCTCACATAAACAAAAAACATATCACATACACAATTTTACTTCTCACATTCACAATTTTACTTATTTTTTTGTAAATTTGAGAGGTATTTTTTGTGAATGTGAGAGGGAAGAATAAATTATAGCCTTTACGGCCCCTCATAAATACGTGTATGTATTCTCATTTAGATAACAGAAATACAGCATTGAAATTGTGTTATTGTGCTGTGTTCAGATGAGTTGAACCGCTGATCTCAAAGGCAGATATAAAGCGTGTCATCGATGATTTAATCCTTCTCATCCATGCAGAGTCAGCCTGTGGGAAACAGGAGGAAAGACAGATAGCAAATAACATCAGCGCTCATCTTTCTGCGTTGCATTTTTATTTCTGCTTTAAAGTGGAGCAGCAACTGTTGATCAGCTTTAAAACTAATGAATGGCTGACTGCATTGATTTTTTTCATGCATGTATTAACATAAACCTTGCCCGTTGGCCGTGTGTGGGGAGTGTGTAAATATTGGTTATTTAAAGCTATCATCAGGACCAAACTGCAGGAATGAAGCCTATCGTCCGATCCTCCTCTGGGGACGTCTGTCTTATTGGTCGGCTGAACGTAACCAGGCTAAAGATCGAAAGGCGGATCAATAACTGCCTCACTGCCACAACCCGACCCATGACCTGCAACGCAATGCGACGTTTGGAGGCTCGGATAATCACTGGACAGCTGGTGTCAGTGAGGGAATTGAAGATGGAGCTTCATCTGCACCTCAGAGAGAAGTTGGGTGCAAATCCAGCACAATGACCTCATGTCCCCTCATGTGAAATCAATAGCTGTGAGCTCCATTCATCACTCAGACATGCACAAATGTACGACTTCCCTTGCAGACGAACAGCAGAATGCACTTTTTTTTTTTTGAATAATTGTGCTGTGGACACACTTCGGTCGGTTGTGTCATCACAGATTGGCATGCAGATTTGTTATATGATATCTTTTTTGAAATACTTGCTTTGTGTGGTGATCAAAGAGAAGGAATTCAACATCAGTCTGTGAGGTGGCATGGCTGCAAAGAACAATATTCAGTGTCATTTGTTGTGCACCTGTCAGCTTCAGAGGCTGTGTTGTCTGTTGTGTTCAAATGCTACCTGAGCCAGTGCATGTTAATATAATTGGCAGAAGGGTCGGGCAGCATAGGTGAAATAAATATTATGCTATTAATAAGAGTATTTTTCCACAGCCTGGTTGGCAAAATAGAAGTAAGCATTCTGCAAACAGATTTCTGTAATCCACAGATGTGTTGATTTTACGAACATTTTTAACACCTTTTATCAACAGATGTGGAATATCAGGCATCCCAGTGTGTGGGGGGAAGAGGTCAAGGTGGGTGGAGGGGTCAAATTCACACCAGATTTTCACCTAGGAAACCTGTGTTAGCACACATTTGTGTCAAAAGTCAAAAACAGTTTTAACTTTAAACCGTCTTTACCTTTAAATGAACTTCTGTACTTAAATATGTCACATTCTAATTTCAAATGCGACACAATCTACTACATCCAATTTAATGAATATTGCATCTAACCATAACCAGTTATGTATGGAAATCTTTTTTAGATTATTTTTTAAACACAATCCATGATTGTTTTCCTAACCTTAACCATGGAGGGTTATTTGTTTGTTTGGGTTGTTTTTTTTGTCTGAAGCTCTTAGATTTGTTACTTTTACATAAACAAGTAGTTTGAATTCCCTATATTAACAATCTGTTTAAACCTGCTATCCTGTGCATTATATGTTTTCAGCTTTATAAAAGCAATGGGAGGGAGTGAGAACAGGTTTTAGTAGTTCAGAAATATCAAGATTCAACACATGTAATCTGCAAAAAACATACAATGCCAACATTTACTCTGGGGACCGGGCTTCTTTTCCCCAATATTCATGTAGATCAAGATATGGCAGTGCAGGCAAAATTGAATAGAATGCACTCCTCTCTGTATCTATTTAGCTGCATCTTTACAGTTCTTCTGTCATTCACTCTGCACAATCTAAAAATGTTTTAATACATCTCTTCATCGAGTCATTTTGCATTAGAAAGACCAACCCTCCACAGCGGTGCATTAATGACACAATAAGCCTCTAAAAAATGAACGAAGACAACAAAAAATGCCTCCAATATGAACCATAAAAGCCATCAAAAGCTGACTAAAAATACAGTTTTTATGTCATCTATTCTGAATAAAAGACATGTTTTCATGCATGAAAGGCCCCTGTGTAGAACGTTAATGATTTTTATTTTCGCAATAATGAAAATCAAGATGAGAAATAAACCGAGATCCTGTTGAGTTGTTCAAAGGCTTATATTTCATTATAATATTCTGAGTCAGTCAGTGTGTGTGGGATGTTAAAGCAACTGTTAGGTGTGTTTATTAATAAAAGTTCAAACCGCCAGCATCATAAAAACACAATTAAGAGGCACACGATAAAAGGGACTGTTAACCTCCCTCCCTCTCACACACACATCGTTTAGCAGTGGTGTTTTTAAGGCCTAAACCCATGGGACTAAATGAGTAATAATGAGATGCTTGCTGTGTGTGTAAAAGAGTGTGTGTGTCCATTTGTCAAGGCATCACACTTCCTGTCAGGAGTAAATCCATGCACTGCTACACCATCATCACATTACACAGAGCCTCTTCTCTAAATGAAAACCTGCAGTCTCAAACCTGTAAACATGAGTAATGGCTTTCCTCTATGCTCCATTTATCTATTTACTCCCTTTTTTCCCTCCTTATCCATTTATTTCTTCTTTTTTTCCCCTCCTTTCTGCTGCTTCACTGCTCCGTTCTCCTGGATACAATGTGCTAGATAAGCGATTTTCCTCCCCGGACATATCGTTTGTCTGACGCTACCTCTTCTGTGAAATTGTACTTGTCACATGCAGGCGTGCATTTTGACGAAATATGATAGCACAAATTCAAACGCGCACACACTTCGACATCAGAGGCTCGACTGCAGACGACAGCGAACACACACCAGCAGCACCAGCAGCAGCTTCCCTTGTTTCATGCTTTTCACTTCACAGCCCCCAGCACAAGCAGGAGAACTTTTCTGAGACTTTATTTGAAATCCATCTTCAGACACTGAAAAGTCTTTTACTTTTTAATCACACTCTTTCCGAGGACTTTTAATCATACTCTTCCTGCAGTGTACTGTATTGTACCCAGTGTGTGTGTGTGTGTGTGTGTGTGTGTGTGTGACAGTGATGTGGGCAGTGAGTGAGAGCCAAGAGAATAAAAAGAGACCCCATCATTACACGCAGCCATTCTGTCGTTCCATTAGAAAGAACAAAATGACCCTTATCACCCTGTCTTCCCCACAGACACATGATTGGGTTTTCAGGGGAGGATTTCTGAGGACCTAAATTGCATTTGTTCCGTCTCCTCCCACTGCTGCCCGGCTCAGCCCACCCCTGCAGCGAGCGGTCCGTGTCGGCTCCTCTGGAAATGATAATTCCCGTTGTCACACACTAATAGTCATTGCTGCATAACTGCATCGTCGCATGGAGAATAATAACATTAATTCTGTGGCGATGGGTGTCGTCAACTTATATATGAGGCCAATTTCTGCGCCTGTAAGTCGGATAAGGTCGTGAAATTATTAAGAAAGTACCGAACGAGCCATCGGTCATTTGGATTGTCTGATTGCTTTTTGTCCTCTGGCGAGACGTGACACATAGGTGTGGTTAATCACTTCAATTAAAATAATAGAAGGATTTATTCACACAAGCAGGAAGGTAATTGTGAGCACGGCTGGATTAAAGGGCCCTGGGCAGAAATGAGCTATGGACCACTATGGATACATTAGAGCAACATTTATTATATATGTAGGTCAGATGACACATACTGTGATATCGGATGAATTCAATTGGGTTTAAATACAATTAAATTACCTGAGAAATCATCTGTTTCATCAATTTAATGCTGAAATCTGTCAAATCCAATAATGCGGTTATGCAGTCTTGAAATTGCTGTCAATGACTTAACAGCAACCTCACAACACAAACTGATATGCACAGCCAGTTCTGGCTTTTCTGTGTGAATGTTCATGTTCTTCAAAGGTTAACGTGGTTTTCTTCAGGTTCTTGGGCTTCCTCCTGCAGTCCAACGACATGCAGGTTAGGTAAAATGTTTGTAAAGTGTTTGAGGTGTGAATCATCAGAGACCCCGGGATATATTTTTATCCCGATTCTTAAGTCATGATATGAAATGATTGCGATTTTAAGCATTTTGTGATATGGTGAGTATTGCGATACAATATATTGCGATTTAACTGTTTAACTGTGTTGGTGTTGTTTGTTGAGTCTTTCTAGGTTTTAGTTATAGTCTTCAGCTTCGTCCCAAGCTCAAACTAATGCTAATTTAGCCGTTCAAACCAGGCGGTCAGTGAAGGCATGGACTTAAGTCACAACTTTTGATTTCTGTCAGGTCGTGCAAGTGAAACGTGAGCTGTTATCAGACAATTTGTTATCTCCTGTTAACCAAAATAGATCTGGTTTCGTGGTTGTTTGACCAGTTTCAAAACCAAGCGAGCCAATCACAGAGAGTGATCTTCCTGGATCAAAGGAAATAATTGCCTTAAGTGGCAACAGGCGATTAAGAGATTATCTGTTGTGATTCCACGTATTGAGGTAACGACTCTCAAGCTGACGAGAGCTGAACGTGACGCCTGTAGGAGAGAGATGTCACTCCTTTTGTTTGGTCAGGGCAAAACAAAATACCCCTATAAACCTCGTGTCAAAGTGAACATTTTAAGCAATTAGTTAGAGAATATACAGCAATCACATGGAGAGCTAAAGCGTCGATATTGGTAAGTGCAATTTGGGGAGCTATATTGGCACTTTATCAATAAATCTGTTTTTTTCAAGCATCCTTTTTACAGCTCGATGTGAAAGTGGATGTAACTGAGGAGTAGATTGGTACATTTGATGAGGTGTTTTTCACTGTTAATAAAAACGGCACAATGGGTGACAGTTGACCGGGGGAAAAAATAAGAAAATAAACAGTAAGATGTTTTTTATATGCAAAATAACTTTGCTACTTCAATTTTATTGAATAATTAAATCTGTGGGTCATGTAATGAAAGCAATAATTAACTTTTAGTTGATACATCGGGTCACTTTCGTCGTCACACTTCATTATTAACCGTCTCTATGTTTCATTTCAGGTCCTGTGTCTTATAATGAGCCTATTTGTATTCAGTGTTGTGTAATTTGGCAAATCATACACAGCATGAGAACAGTGGCGAACAGTGTGTGTTGTGAGTGAGAGTACAAACACAAAAACACACACCCACACTCATGGGAGGCTAAATTAAAGGAATAAAGTGTAGGGAGCTGTTTAAACAGAGAGGGTGGTCAGAGCTTCACATGCATAATGAGAGGGGGGAGGGTCTGTGTGAGTGTCCTGTTGAAGCAGGAAAATCTCCCTCTTGCTATTGATTTTTCTGTCTTTGTGGCACTGTAGTGGTGAAATTAAGGCGTAGGCACTCCAAGTACTTCGGATGCGCTGACCCCGCTGTACTGAAGAGGCTTTTTGTGGTGTCACATCCTTACAAGGTGCTGTGTTTATACCTGGATCTAGTTTAGCATCTCCTGCCCTCTGATCTCAGTTTGTTCTTTTAAATTGTTAGAGGATATTACAGTTCTGCTCACAGGTGTACAGTGAATCTCCAATTCCACTGGCTGCTGAACAAATATCACCACAAAGTATAATAAGTATATAAGATATATTATCATGTAAAATTTTATATCATTATACCTATCATCATACTAAATAGCACATTATTTCACATACCATATACATATATTAATATCTTCTGGATACTTTCTGTATTATATACATGTTTTTCCCCTTTTATACTGTACTGTGTATATCCTTTGCGTCACACATATACATATGTATATGTGTGATTTATTTATTGTTCGTATACCAACATGCAACAATCTATTGAACATGCAACAAGCTATTGTCGCTACTGTGCAATATCTGTGAAATACAAAAAAACCTTTGTGCAATATTAATAATAATGTTCAATCGCAGCCATGTGAGTACTTTAATGCCTGTATGCATATTTGCGTGTAATCTTTGTATCTCCACTGCCTGTATCTTAAGGTGCTGTGGCAGAATTTCCCCACTAAGTCTCATCGTATCGCATCGTATCGTATCTTACTGCATCTTACTGTATCTTATTGTATTGTTTTGTATTGTATTGTATGTTATCTTACATTTAGTATCTTATTGAATCTAATTGTATCTTATTGCATGGTATCGTTTGTTATTATATTGTATCTTGTCTCATCATATCTTCCTGTTTCATTTCACATTGTGTCTCGTCTTATCGCGTTGTGTCATTTTGTTTTGTATTGTATCGCATTTTATCTTACTGTTTCTTGTCTTATCGCATCGTGTCTTACTGTTTCGTTTCACATCGTATCGGATCTTATTGCATCTTACCACTTCTTATCTTTTATCTTATCTTCATGCATCTTATTGTATCGTTTTATATTGTATTACACTTATCTTATCTGATATTATCTTATCTTTGTATCTTAAGGCATCTTGTCTTCCTGTTTCTTTTTGTTTTTTGCATCTTATCATATCTTATCACTTCTTATCTTATCTTACTGTTTTGTATCGTATCGTTTCATTTCGTATCGTTTCGCATGTATCGTTTCGTATGCATCGTTTCGTATGTATCGTTTCTTATTGTATCTTATCTTATCTTATCTTATTGTTTCGTATCATATTGTTTCATTTCGTATAGGATCGTATCGGTTTGTATCGTTTCGTATTGTATCATTTCGTATTTTATCGTATCATTTCTTATTGCATCTTATCTTATCTTACTGATTCGTATCGTTTTGTTTTGTTTTGTTTTGTTTTGTTTTGTTTCGTATCATATCTGGATAAATAGATAATGAGTAGAGATTGTGACCGTGTGCTTCAACATACATTGGTTTGGGTGTGTTTGTCAGACATGCTGCCTCAGTGCCCACATCCCGTCTGGAACGATGGGTCGACTATAATCAGCCTCGATTCTCCAATAAAACACACTTTATATTTCCCTCTCAGCAGTAGCTCATTCTCCTCTCTTTCTCTCTCTCTCTCTCATATGCACTTCATCCGCTGAGAAAAGTGCCGATTGCCAAGGGGACAAAATTAGTGCATTAACAACCACCTATTAAAACTGCATTGCACTGTGCTGCTGGATTACTTATTGACATCCGGCAAAACTTATGCACAGACACTTTTCTTTGGGTGTGAGAACAATAAAAACACAAGGAAGAGAAAGATCAAACAGCATTTATTTTCCATCTTTATATAATTTATATTTAGATAAAACTAAGATTGACTATTAAGTGTAGTGGTGCATCATGGATTCAGTGTATACATGCACAACTCTTGCAGAATGATCAAGTTTGCATTAAAGCATGATTTGTGTTTTCTTCTTGTTTCGAGTGTAACAAAGCCTGCATGAATGCCTCCGCTATGAAATACAAAGATCACAGTAATTCCAGTAAAGGTTGTGTCTCAAGAAAACCAAAAAAAAAATTAATGAATTGTAAGTAAACCATCAGAGTTTTTTTTCTATCAAAGCATCCAAAGTTAAAGTTCATCTCTGAATCTGTTTCCATGCGTGTGTCCTGGTTAGAAATCAGTTGGGTTTTTTTTTGGGACCGTCTGGGTTTCAGCGGTCAGCGTTCATCTTCCGCAGTTTGGCTGGCAGGTTGTCCTCCGGCCTCCCTCCACCTGAGAGCAGTGGGCTGTGCATGGGGGCCGGAGAAGGGGACAGCGTGGGCATGAGGCTGTGCTGGTACAGATCTCCAGTAGACTGGGTCATGGGTTCGAAGCCCACCTTGAGAGATTTTAGCTGCAGTCGATTCTCCTCCTCGGGTCCAGGCGAGGAGCTGAGCCGTTGGAGCTTGAGCGGCAGGTCGCCCGTGCTGCAGGCCTTCTCTGAGTGGTGGGAGCTGATCAGGAGCACCTTCCTCTGCAGGTCCTCCTTCCCAGATGAGCTAATCCTCTGCAGCTTGCTCGGCAGTCGACCCGGCCTCCTTTCATCCGCTGTGTTGATGCAATCCACGGAAAACACGCGGTGACGCCGGGCGCCCTGGCTCTCAGTCAGTGCAGGGGTGGGAGTGGACAGAGGCGAGGGCAGTGAGTTCTTCTCTTCGTACTCCTTGACGCTGTACGCAGGTGTCGGCACCTCAAACGTGCTGTGGAACTGAGAGTAGTCCACCCTGAAGAAGCCCTCCTCCAGGGACATCACCGGCAGGAAGCGATGGCCCCATAAAACCTCGTCCTCAGTGTAAGACGTCCGTGCCTGGCATGTCATACCTGCAACAGAGTGACATGGGGACATTGAGGTTCAGTTCCAATAAAACAATTATTTGCTGATAGAGAGGAATGTGAAAGGGCATGCATTCCCTCCCATTATCTCCTTTTCCGCTCTGCTCCTTCTTATTGCTTGTGAAATCACTGCTTCCTGTGAGATCAACCAGCTAGTCACATACTGGAGATTAAATATAGTAATTTACTGCACCTATCCACTTTCAAAATGGCTCATAAAAGCAAATAAACAGCTATAATACCAACTATTACTACCGCTTTATGTCTTTTCATATTCTAAGCACGTCACCTCTGATGCAGTGAAATGGAACAATCTGTGATGTGATATGAATAAAAGGACATCTTTATGTCAGAAAGTGACATTTATAAGTCTTTCAATATTCCTTAGTGGAGGACAACGCATTTCAAGGTTTATATGGGTGAAAGGTGAGCGCTGCTTATTATCAGCGTGGCTTGTGTTGCTCGTGATAATTGCTGTTTTTAATCTAGTCAACATAATAATCAATCCCCCAACTCCATTCACACATCAATACATCAATGTCAGAGCCACGGGTCCTGTCTGCACACGTCTCTGTTGTCACTTGTGGTGTTGATTATGAATCGTAAAGGCCTGAATCTCTGCTCATCTCGAAGACAATTATCAATTGACAAACTGATGTTGGGCCCTTTTGGCAGTTGCTTATTATTTGTCCATAAATCAAGGGTTTTCTATGGGTGCTTGTCTTCCTGCTGGATTACAACAGCTTGCAAACATCTTAACCCTCTGAGCCCCAACAAGCTGTTAGGGCGTTTTTTGTTCTTTTTACATTTTACTCACTATCAGTGGATACTTATATATTTAATATTTTTATTTATTTATTGTAGTTAAATACAAGGTCATAATAAATAAAAAATATACAAAATATATAAGTCCTGCAGCTCCATGGAATCAGCACAAACATTGCTAGAAGTGGAAACAACACAAAAATGTATTTTGTGCAAAATAACAGTTATGATATGAATCATGAAAAACAAAGGTGAATTCCTCTGATAAATCATTTTAAAAAATGAATTAAAATGAAATTTATACTTTTAACAATTTTCCAAGAGCCCTCGAGTGTCATGAATATTTGGGGGGAAAAATTTGGGTCTCTACATACTATACATATTGAACTTTTTGCAATTTTTAAACCTCTACTTGTAACCTCTCCTCTCCTGTCCTCTCCTCTCAGCTCTGTGTAAAGAGATTTTCAGTGAATATTTGTCACATGATCGTTCTTCTCAGCAGAATCAATCATGGCTTTACAGTGTCGCTGAGGAGCAGAATTTAATGTTTTTAACAGGATCTAGTTATTCCAAACAGTATCTTTTTTGCAATGTTTTAAATGACACATGTAGAATAAGGTGATTCTCAAATATCACTATTTTAAACTTTGTTTTAGTCACTTTTATAACAGAAACCGTTGTAACAGGCAATCTGTTCAAGGACCATCAGAAAGTTCAAACTCTGACCATAACGGCTGTTTCTTAAAATGTGAATTTGAAAAATACAAAAAATAAATATACTTGTTAAGCGTTCAGTTCGCTTTGGTTACTTTTTCTTACCAAAATGTTGGTCAGACATCACCCATTCAAGGGCCGTCGGAAAGTTAAACCTAATTTTTACAGCTCTTTCTATGAAAAACGTTTTTTTATTTTTGGCAAGTTTCAGTCACATCTGAACTGTTAAACTGTGGTGGAAGAAGTATTCAGATCCTATTGCTTAGAGCTGAATGTGTCAGAAAGTTTGTAAAAATATATTTGAATATAATGCAAAACTCATGATTCATAGTAATTTTATAAGACACTGGTTATGAGGCACCTAAATAATTACAAACAAGTTCTAGTAACTCCAAGCTGTTTACTTTTGGCAATGTTTTAAATGAGACATATAGAATAAAGTGATATTGACAGAAATATATATAATATACATATTGTTTTGTTTTGGTTACTGGAATCTTTCAAAATGTTCTGTTCAAGGACTGCTGGAAAGTTCAAATTACAACAATAATGCCTGTTTTACTATTTCTTTCGATGATAAAGGTTGTAGTTTTTCTTTTAAAGAAAACATAAGTCTCAGATGGTTAAAAACACCTCCATTTGACCTGTTGTAAAATCATTTCCCGACCTTTTGACTGTTTGTTGGAAGTCGTTCACAATCAATAGGCACCTAGTCCATATTTCTCCTGATCCACTGGCTCCGCTTTCACCTGAGCTTTTCTGTTGAACACCACAGTGAGCTGTGGAGTGGGAGTTTGAGCCCGACCCTCTGAGGGATGTGATATGTGCAGCGTTATGTCATACCATGATGCTATTCCAGGCTCACTGCACATCTTCATCCACAGAAAAGTCACTTCTACATTTACACAAAGGTCATTTTTTTTCTTAATTAGCCCAGAGGCTTGACTTTATTCACAAGGGTGAGTGCAGGATAATTTACCAGCTGTACTCGCTTCTCCTCACAGCAGAATGACTGTATTCCTGCTGACTGTAGCTGCATAAGACATCAGTTGTACCGGTGCAGCAGGAGCTTGTGGGTTTAAAGCCTGACAGGCATGCCAGTTTTGTTTCATCAGTCAGCCGTCATAAGGGTATTCAACCAGCTTGTTAATGTTTACTGCATCTTGCATAAAAATAAAAGCCCTCAGCACAACTCTGCAAACACTTGGCAGACAGCGAGAAGGGCGTCCCTGAAGGAGACTTTATGTAAAATTCCTGGCACTGGCCTTCACTGGCACTGTTTACAGAGCACATTATGATGCTTAGCCTATTTTGTAAGACTCTATTTGAATCTGGCCACTGTTTTTTTTTTTTTAAATCAACACACACTGGCAGAAAGGTGCCTGTCATCTGCATATTAGTGAACCTGCAGATGAAGCAGAGCAAAAAGGTTTGTGTGCTACGGTTTACAGTTTGTTCGGCTCTGTTTTTAAAAAATTTCACTGTCCTCTGAGTCTCTAGAAACTGGGTTTAAATGATATTCATGCATTTAGTCCAAGTAAGCTGCAGTTCTGCTTCCACACGTCTCTGGTCTGTGTGGATCTAATTGTGTGCTTTGTCATCATGACAAGGGAAAAATTGGCTTTTGAGACTGAAAGTGTGATTTTTTTTTTGGCCATGATTACTCATTATTTGTTGGATCCTGCTGATTGTAGTGTTGGTGCTCTGCTTCTATTTGTGTCTGTTTGTGTTGACTGCATTTTGAATTAGGTGTAACTACCTATTGGGTCAATTTCTGCCTAAGACTGAAAGTTGTTGGGTTTTATTTTCAAAATAGATGTATTTATGTGAGGTTTTTGTACGTTTTGTTTGTGTCCATTTTGGTTCAGCTGAGTACCTTCTGTTTTGAGATACAGAGAACTGGATACAGCGTTGGGACTCTGTTCATTCCTATGAAAGTTATCTGGATCTTCTATGGCTCTATCACATCTATGGGGCCCATTAAGCACATATGAGGTTTCTACCTGCAGAGTTGACTAACTGAAGGTTTGGCACACTGTTGCTTGAGTGGGGTTAAAATGATTAAATCATATGCTTTTTCTAGACTTTCTCTAATTCTCATTTAGGCATTTGCAGGGGGTTATGTTGGTAAATCAGCTGATTTATGGATGACGTTTCTTTCCCAATTTAAATCTACAGGAAAAGTATTTTTGGGCTCCATGGCTTCACCTGATGAACCAAGAAGTTGTAATTCTATGGTGTGGCTACTACATCAAATTGACATTGTGCTCTTCCTGGGGGCTTTCTTTAAGCATGTAACCACCGTATCCCATTTTCAGAAACCCAGACAAATCTGAATGTTTATGAGAGTTCTGTAAAAAACTAGGTCACTTCTACTTAACCTGTTTTGTTAACCACATATTCTTATTTGGCAGGCACAACAGTAAAAGTGTCTGACTTCTGGAGTAATGAAGAAACTGAATTTTGCCTGTCCGTACTGAAAGAGGCCTACACAGAAAGGCTGACACCTGTCAAAGTGGAGGACAGCGTTAGAGTGGCATAGTTGCTTTCAGAAATAGCTCAGTGTGTAGTCAGTGTATGATCAAAAGAGAGAGATGGTGGAGGCACTCAGATCAGGCAGGTGTTGGTGATCGGAGCAGAGAAGAAACTGGCAGTAAAGCTGTAAGTGTACAGTGTGGGTCTGTTTATTGTTGGAAAAGGTGCCTCCACAAAAGACTGCAGTAATCAGTAACCTGGATACAAGTAAATATTAAAACAGGGATAAGAACAACCAGATCTCACTGTGCTCATATGAACATCATATCACAGATATGATCATAACCAGGACTCACTGATTGGATGACGATAATTGTCTTTCTTCCTCATCAAAGAAATGTTTTTGCTTAGTGTAAAAAAAAAAATCTGTTTAATTTACGGTAAAATACCATGAGCCTTTGTTTCCAGAACTTCACAGTAAAAAATAAGGTGAGTGGGTTTTTTACTGTGAATTTAAATGTAAATATTATCAAAAACTGTAATTATTACTGAATAGTCCCTTTATTTTTAGGGTTATTGTGTCCATTTTTGTATTTCTCCTTTAATTTTGCATGAAAAAACTGTGTTTTCTACTTTTTTAAAAGTTTTGTACTATTCCTTTATTTACATTAATTAGAAACATCTACTACAGTGATATTACATTTTTAATTGTACGCCCTATTTCTGATGCAATTTGACAGTGTTTTACTGTAATTTCTACAAACATTTTTTTACAGTGCAGTAATGATGCCTTGCTTTGTGACAGTATTACTTCACTGCGTGTAAAACAATGTCCACTGTTACTGTGAAGGTTATATATTCTATAGAAACTTTATTCTCCATCTATCCATTCATTCATACTTTAGCTGTTGATCTGTTCAGGGTCACATAACGATTTGAGGCTCTTTCAGCTTTTTTTCTCCGACATTTAATTCTCAAATTGGAGTGACTACTTTATAATGTGTGTGGTTGAAACATAATTGGAATGAGTTATGGAGACAATCAACAAGCTGAACAGCTGTGTCAGCAGCGGCTCGATGTTTGGGGATACTTCTTAATGGAATATGTGTTGGTGTGAGGATGATGGGATATCGTGGCCCACTGAAGGTGACACTGCCGGGGCTTTTCTCCCGTACTCCTCAGCTCTGAGTGCCATAGCACTGCGACACTAAACTTGTGGCTGCACCCTGATTTATTGGTTTTATCAACGGAGCACAGACCGTGCTGCCTGCATGCTTCCACGCTTCCCTGCTGATCCCTCCTTCCTGCTCTAAGCCTATTCAGCTCTGTGGCTCCTTCTGCAGCAGCGGCAAAGCAGGAGTTATGGCAGGGAGGATAGAAGAAAAGCTAAAAAAGAAAAGAGCTGGATGGATTTATCTGTATTGGGCTTGAGGGAAGAATCATTCTCTTGCATATGCAACAGAGAAAACTGTGTTGTCACTGAGAGTACTCCAGCATGGCTGTCTGTATAACACGTTTCACAGGCTCAGAATTACCTCTGCTCTCAGCTGTCATCTGAAAAATGGAGTGGAACTTCCACTGAATCCCAGGGTCATTCATCAAAGTGACGCACGCATCTATGACCACAGGCTTTTATTATGCATAGAGTGGGCATAAACCGATTCTGCGGTAATAAAATATCCCTCATAATTCAATTGGGGTGTCAGTCTCATGTGTTGTTCTCATTCTCACTTTTTTTTTCAGCTCTCGCGTTCTTTAAATATGCAAAACTGAAAAGTGGGGCAAATGAGATTTTCAAAGAGTTTAGATTACCAGTATCTATTAGATAGGAAAGTTATGTGGGTTGATATCAATGTAGGAATTTACATTTAGATTGAGAAATGGAGAATGAAGAACTGAAAGCAAAGCAGTAAAAGTGGGAGAAGGAGTTTGATTCCCTCACCAGTGGTCTCCACGATGCCTTCGAGGATTACGACAATCTCAAACTGTTCGTTCATGAGAGAGCGCTGCGAAAGGTCGAAAAAGGGGCTCTTGGGATTAATTTCGTGGCAAATGGTGAGAGGGGACACCAAGAAGAGCTGGTCGGCTCCCGTGCCAAAACCAACATCCAGTTCACACTGGTCCAGAGGCAGGAACTCGCCTTCGGGTGTCTGACGAGACTGAAGACAGTAAAGAGAGAGAGAAGGAGACAAAGACAGAGTGAAGGGAAATAAAGAAGAAAGAAAAGATTAAATGCATGTCATTGCACAGCAGAGGGAGAAAAGGTTCTTTTTATGGCACCATTTGTCTTCCTTATGTCTAATGAAAGAAGACACAAATCTTCAGTCCAGTATCAAGATTTTTCAAATGTACAGTATGTCATTTTCTGTTGCTAGGGCTCTCTCACTCACAAAAATAACAAAAAACGGAGTTATACCATCAGCAGAGAATTTAATCAGTTTTTATTAAGTTCTCCACAAACTGATTAAACCAGTAAAAACCTAATAAAAAAGCTAAAACTTAATGTTTAACTTAAAAATAAGTGTTTTTCGTCAGCAGCTGCTAATGTTTGCTCAGCTTGTTTCTCTGATAAGTTAAGATCCAGATGTTCAGGAGATTTCCACCTGGAGCCGAATTATATGAGAGTTCTCCTCCTGTCCAAAACAGATGCAACCGGTGATTTTAACTGCTAAACATTCATTGCATTAGGTAGTTTCACCTAAACAAATCAGTGTTTCTCTGATGCTGTTTGGCAGGCCAGTGAAGGGACTGGAGCTAAGTTGCCGCATTAACATTTGCAGCTTCTTTCTCTAATAAATTAGAACTGATAACAAAATGACAACAAAGATACACAACATTATTACAAGGAGACACAAACAAACTACAACAAGACTCAAAAGCACTACAGAGAGACTCAAAAAGACTACAAAGAGACACAAAATTACTACAATGACACACAAAGGAACTACAAAGAGACTCAAAAGGACTACAAAGAGACACCAAATGACTACAAAGAGACACAAAGAAAGTACAAAGAGAAAAGCATTACAAAGAGACTCAAAATGACTTCAAAGAGACTCAAAAGGACTGCAAAGGGAGACAAAGAAACTACAAAGAGACTCAAAATGACTACAACGAGACTCAAAATGACTACAACGAGACTCAAAAGGACTACAAAGAGACTCAAATGGATGACAAAGGGACTATGAGACACAAAGAAACCACAAACCAACTCAAAATGACTACAAAGTGCCTCAAAAGGACTACAAAGAGACTTTAAATGACTACAAGAAGGCCCAAAGAAACTACAACTCATAGACATCTGAAATGTGACGAGGCACCCTGACTAGACACAGGTTTTTTTTTTTCTGCTGCTGGATAGTTATTTGTAACAATGCATTGAATTTTATAAGCTGTTTTTGAAGTACACAGCAGTAGAACTATAGGAGTAGCAGGCACCTCAGAATTCAATCAAAAGGTGTGATTGGGCAATTCTTTAAAAATACCTCCTGGAACGATGATGCAGGCTGTTTTTTATCTCAGGTTTCAACTGGTACCCTGTCTGCAGTGGCCACAGACTTGGCGCTTCACATTGATTTCTTGAAGAACTCGCAGGTGGACGTATGAGACAGCCGTGTTTGGACAGGACGTGCCCACAGAGTGTTAACTGGTGCGGAAGCATTTAATTGCCCAGATGACATTGGAGCTCAGGACCGAGCTCCTGTATGTATGTTCTTCCTTTCCTGTCTTAGTCTGTCTAATCAATCTGTTCACCTTTTCTCTGCTCGTTTGCTCCCCTCACTTAACAGTCTGTTTCACACTTTCCTGCACACTCCCTTAGATTTTTTTGGCTTATTTCTCTGCATCATACTGCAGCCTTTTTCAACATATTTTGGGCCAGAACAAACTTGACACTGACTCAGTGATAAAGGCTGTAATAGGAAACCAGCTTCTGTGGAAATATTGTGTGTAATCTGAATACTACAGAAAGACTATAAATGACTACAAAGAGACACAAACAGACTACAATGAGACACAAATAAACTACAAATAGACTCACAATTACTACATAGGGACACAGAATGACTACAAAGAGACAAATAAACTACAGAGACTCAGAATGACTACAAATAGATTCAAAATGACTACAAAGAGACTCACAATTACTACAAAGAGAGACATAATGACAACAAAGAGACTCAAAAGGACTATAAAGAGACACAAAGAGACACACATTGGTGACAAAGAGACTCAATAGGACTACAAAGAGGCAAAAAGAAACTATGAAGAGACTCAAAAGGATATTAATAATGTGAAAAAATTCAAAAACCTGAAGGAATAACCTTGCTCAAACAGGTTATTTCCACATAATTTAACAGAATAAATCTTACATTCAAGGTTTATTATCTTTAGATTATCCTCGCAAATCACCAAATTTGAGATAATAAGGAGCAGGGCAGAGCTACACAGCGTTATGGACGAGTTAAGACACTTTATTCTGTGTTTTTCATGTCGATATCTTTCTCATCTATTTAAAATAACATCACAAAAATTCAGCATATTTGGAAAACTTCCTTTTAGGTCAACAATTAACATTAAAATAACAAAAAAATCAGTGTCAAGTTGATTCTCTCATAAAGAATTAATTAGAAAATGCTAATTTTTATACTCTTTTCTCTTCTTTCTACATTGTTTCACTGCCAACCAGTAAGTGAGCACCACCCACACAGGCATAGTATTCCTCCACCACACAATGCTTCACAACGACATCCCACGCAGACACACACCACCACACTCTCTAAAACCCTTTCTGCCGTTTCTGTATCTTTTGTTCTTGTTAATCTCAAAATAATTGACACATAATTTCCACAGAAGCCGGTTTCCTCTTTCAGCCTTTATCACTGAGTCAGTGTGAAGTTTGTTCTGGCCCAAAATGTGGTGATGATAAAATAGAAAAGTGGAAAATCTTTGACTTCAGCCCACTGGAAGTTAGCATCACACGGGTTCCCTCAACAACAAGCCAAAGGGACTTTTCCACTGACTTTTGGGTTTCTGCAGAAAATAAGCTCAAGCAGAAGTTTATTATACTTACACAGTCTGTTAAGGGAGATAATATACACAAATGAACACCAGCTTTATGTTTTTTTAAGTGTAAATGCATTCAGCTGAAGTAAAAAGCATTTAAAATAAGGTTATTAACAAACTACACCACAGTTACATGACTTCAACAACACCACAAAGCTCGTGATGTTTTTTATTTTTTTATTTTTTTTATCTACGCCAACCTGGTTACGACAACCAACCACAAAAACAATCGGCTGAAAGTCAGTCATTTTGTTAACTGAAACACTGGCCGTCCTATGTCTATATTTTATGCCAACGTTTGGCATCACTTAGCAGAGAAATTCCTCATCAATCAACAATCAATCACGACCTGGCGGCACTCTTAGACGGCTAAACACATTCGCTATACAACTTGCAACTTGCAACTTGCACACAACACTTACTTCAAATTTAATGTTTTTTATGTTTGGAAAGGTTAAAAAAAGACTAATAATCATTAACAACAAAGAAACAAAGCTGCATAAATGTGCTTTGGTCAGAAGATGGCAGTGCAATGTATAACTGTAGGCAGTGGTGGAATGTAACTACATTTACTCAAGTACTGTATTTAAGTACAAATTTGAGGTACTTGTACTTTACTTGAGTACATCCATTTTATGCAACTTTATGCTTCTACTCCACTACATTTTAGAGGCAAATATTGTACTTTTACTAACTTTTACTAAGCTGACAGCTTTAGTTACTTTTGTGGTCAAGATTTAAAATAAAAAACATGATCAATTTAAAGTGATTAGACATTAAATTAGATTAAACCTCATAACAGTATATTGATTAGTTAAAATGAGCCCTACCTTGAGAAAATTAAAATGGTGATCAATACAAAAAATCTAATAATATTTTTGGAATCTAAATAACAATATGAGTACTTTTCCTTTTGATACTTTAAGTACATTTTGATGCTGGTACTTTCATACTTTTACTTCAGTAAGTTTTAAACTCAGGACTTTTACTTGTAGTGGAGTAATTTCACAGTGTGGTATTAGTACTTTTACTTTAGTGAGGCATCTGAATACTTTTTTAAACCACTGACTGTAGGCTAATCCGTCTGTAAACAGGAGAAGAAGTAGAGATTACGCAAGAGACAAAAAGCAAAAACAAAAAAGAGGTTGCTAATTGTACAACTTTGGCCAGAAAAGTCTTCAGGAATTAGATTAAATTGGGCAATTTCATGTCAGAGCAGAAACAGCTAATCAGTCATGAAAGTTAAATGTTCGATACGTCAGAGCTTATTCGGAAAAAGTGTTTCAATCTCAAGTGAGCGTAAAAACTTTTATGCATCAAATTTTGGTGTTTCCATCAAGCTTTTCTTGTGCAAATCTTTAAATTGTGCATAGAAATTTGTTGATGGAAACATGACTAATGTTAAATCACTTAGCATGTTTTGAAATCCAAACTTGACAGGTGTACTGTGCCATGATTCGACAATTGCAGTTCAGGGGAACGGTTGATAAAATGCTAGATGGCACCAGAAAATAGCAAAAAAAAGCTTATAATAATAATAATAACAATAATAATACATGCTGAGAAAGTTCACATTTAATAAATAACTTTGAGAACTGTTTTGAATAGAATACTCCTGTTTCATCACATATTCTAACATTATTGCTGACTGCTGTATCAAACAGTTTTGCAGGAAACAAAGATAAAACAAAAAGGATTTATGTCAGCTTTCAAAGTGTGCGCATCTGTTTTTAGTCATAAATGAACTGGGTTGACTCCATCCCTGTTTTCTGATTCTGCACTGGAGCTACCAGATCAACTTCTCCCTGACCTTGCAGTGACATTGCCCCAGAGTTCATCCCTGCGAGGAACAACCTGTGAATGGAGTGTGAGTAAACAGGCTCAGCATTGCCAGAAAACATTGGGTTCTATTTCTATCTCCTGTGAATATTAATGAGATGCTCTTCTGGATTTATGTTGGAGAACCACTTTCATGTCAGAGGGGCATTTTTCGGGTTACCTTGTGCTAGCTAAGGGAAACTCTGCTTTTCACTTTCTGTCTTTGTCGCTTAGGATTAAAATGATGGATGACTGTATGCAAACATTGACAGGCAAAGCTCCTTACACAGACCCCGTTGGCACTCTCCTACGCTGCTCCCTGCACAAAGATCCTAAGATAGCTGAGCCTATCTACTGTTTTCTCTTTCATGTAAATCCCAACCTCCAGCAAATAAACACATTTCTCTCCCCGAGCTCTGACATATCAGAAAAGAGGGACTCATTCATTTTCAATTACGCGTTTAGGGGAGCAAAAACACGAGATGTGCACACAAACAAACAAATCTGCACATCTGAGTAACCTAGTCAACCAGTCAGCTGCTTATTAACATGAGAAAGGCACCGTGGTTTTGTTTCATGCTCACAAAAGCAGCATTACACTGGAGTGAATGATGCTCATGGATGCAGACAGGTGATAAATAAAATTGATTAGACCTAAAGTGGCCTGATCTTCCTACCCAACTCCACTCCATGCTCCACCGGGCCTTCATCAATCAGCAGCCTGAGAGGGGGGTTGGAGGAGCTTGTAGGCAATCAGGTCAACTGACAAGCCAGCCGAATCACGCAGGCTTCCCCTCTGCCAGATACCGTCTGCCTAATCAGGAAGTTTAGAAAGGTTGGGCCAGCCTTTACCCAATTCAGCCAAGACAGGGTGAGATGAATTGGTCAAATCAAATCAAGAGTCAAATTAATTGGACATTCCAGTGTGGGATGCACTGCTCAGCTTTGTCCTGGTCTCATAAATTTGGAATACCCAAACATGAACTGTACAAGTGTCATGTAGACTGATCCTTAAACTCTCTACATCATGTCGTATGGTGGTGCCCCCAAGGTTTCCAGTGGTACTGCTCTGTTTTGTCTGAAAATGTTCAGAAAACATGAACAAATATGGACAGAATGAACGTGAACGAGTACAGACAGAAGGCTCCATCTGTATCTGTATCTCATGTTGTGCATTAATCAGATGACAACCTTAAGCCTGCATTCTTTCAAAAATCCAGCAGGGGGCGAGACCGTTGGTTGAAAAAGAAGTCCGGTCCTATCTATCTCAACACAAAATGAGACTTCTCACTTTTAAAGAAGAAGAAGATTACTTTATTAATCCCACAATGGGGAAATTCCACCTCTGCATTGAACACACCATGCAAGGGGCAGTACATTACTGCGCCTGGGGAGCTGTGCTCAAGGGCACTTCAGTCCTAGACCTGTCAGTACCAGGATTTGAACTGGTGACTCTCCAGTTACAAGCCCGATTCCTAACCTCTAGGTCGTGGACTGCCCCAAGAGTAGTTCCCTGACCGGGAATCGAACCCGGGCCCCGGCGGTGAGATCGCCGAATCCTAACCACTAGACTAGACCTTCTTTGATAAAATATGATGTTAACTGTGTAAACAATGGTCCCATTTAGAAGAAAATAGATGATAAAGCAGGGTCAGATTGGAGGCATGGCTACCTTGTGATTGACAGATCGCTAACACGGCGATGTCTTTGGCTTTCTCAGGCAGATCCACCCCTCGCTCCTCCCCAGTCTAAATATGATCTCTTCTGGTTGGACATAATGCCGAACCCAATTATTGACATTACAGTGACTACGTCCACTATTTATATACAGACTGTATACAGAACTGCTGTCTGACTTGCAGCTTCCAAATGCACACTGTTTTGTTTCTCCTTGCAGATACATGCTTACAATCCAGACGAAACCCTTAAAAATGTGTCCTGTGCCTAGTTATGGTTGCTAGCAAAAGATTGGACGGTGACTGTTCAGGGGCGGGAACAGCGATAGGTCACTTATTTTAGGGTTAGGATTAGATAACTGCTGTTTACACTGTGGAGCACTAATTTTTGTCAGATGCAAACTGAAGTCTCTGGCATTCAAGTCAGACAAACTACAAGCTCATGCACCACTTCAGCCTCCGCACTCTAACATCCCACCTTGCTCTATGTGAAGGCCAAGCTATTACATAAACTGTCTGCTGCAGAGGTGTAACACAGAGGTCATTTATATGGATACTGGGCTGCTTTTGAAATGCTAATTAGCAAGTGAAAACCTGCTAGATGTGATTGTGAATCTGCTGAGGAGGCTTGTGATTATCTGACTGTAGAGGCTTCTGCTTCACCAGGATAAGTACACAAGTTGGTTATCAGGTCAGTCAAACTAAAACAAAACCGGTATTACATGCTGTTTTGAGCTACTCTTATGCTCTGGTTTCATTTCCTTCCTCGGAGAGTGTTTTAATCCTTGCTGTGACACTTTGTGACTTCAGCAGTCGTGGTGGCAGTAATGGTGTCACAATGTACTTGGCCAAAAATGTGTTTTGTTGTGACTGTGCTGCCTCTGATTTTGTACTTGGTGTGTGGAAAATTCTGTAGCAGAGCACATACATAACTATTGTCAAGAGCCTGAAGACATAATGCTTCTTCAGAAACATTAATGCATCATTTTTCTGACCTCAGACATTACAAATAATACATTCTCTACTTCACACATGCATTCATTTGAATAAAAGGAAGTACATGTTTTCCCCCTATATGTGTGTGCTTGTGCCTTTGAGCATTTACACTCCTGCAGAAAAACATCTCACACTATGCAATTGTGTAGAGTCTGAATTATTCTAGTATAACAACACACAAAGGGGAGACGAGCGTAAGCAGTCCAGAGTCTTAAGGTTTCCAGGCTCTGGTTGCTAATCAATGACTGCAGGGTTTCAAGGCCTTTCTCCAGCCCTCCACAGCCTGATAGTATAATTGCATCTCTATTCTTATTAGATAAGAAATGGAAATCAATTCCAGCTCTAGTGACTAGTGTATATAGCCCATCTTGGAATCCTCTGAGGAGATCTTGAGCCGAGAGGATTTCTCTGCCTTCGATGTCTCTGAAATAGAAAGCGCCGCTCTCACAATGAAAATATTAAGAAAAAAAACGTGTTGGTAATTCTTTTTATGTCTCCCCTCTCCGTTCAGCTCTTTTCACCACTTTCCATCACTTTCAATCAATTCTTTCACTCTCTCTCTCTCTCTCTTCGCCCTCTCAGTAATACCAGAGTCATATTTTCAACCAGGATGTTCCAGCAGGATGCCCTCGGAGGCTGTTATGGCTGCCCTGCAAAGCTGCATTTCAGCTTCTTATAGTGGGACTCTGTATGACAGCTTCCATTGGTCTGTATCTCCCTCCTCTCCGCTCCCTGCTGTCACCCGGGAATCATCCACAACAGTTCGGCTGAGCTCCAGTGTCCAAACACAGCAGCACCAACAAGTGGCTTGGTCACAGGGCTCTGTGGATTTCAGACTGTAAAAAACGAAAATGCAGCTTCTTCTGAGCGTTCAGTTGTGCATCGATAGTTGTGCAGTCACTTTGTCAACTTTGTCTGATTCGCAGCGCCCATGTGTGCCGATCCGCACTGACAATAGACTGTATTGACTACTAGACGCTTGTCTGTGAGATGTCAGAAATCAAGGGATTTCTTCATCTGTCATTTTCTGACAATGATTACATTGATGACTTTCTTTTTGGTGCAGATATAAAGGACGTGTCTCGGCTGACTGGGGATGTTCCTAATGACTGATTTCCTTGACGTTTAAACAGAACTATTGTCAACTATTCTAAAAGAAAAGAAGAAGAAACACTTGGAAAACAGTCAAAATTGAGCTAAATTTAATCTAAAAGGTTAAACATTGACCCCCAAAAAGGTTGCTGATATTAGGAAAGCCATTTAAACTTGTTAATCACTTTTTTCAAGAACCAATGAATGCTGAAATGTGTGAGCCACCTTCTATCATGCATCCTACAAAACGTGAATTAAAGTTAACGGACAACACATCACAAAAACAATATTTTTAGGGAGTTAAATCCTAAGAAAAGGTGCCTGATTATTACCACTGATAGCTATACAGTACTAATTTTTTTATCATGCAACATGTGACTGGGAAGGCATCTCAGTGCAAATCAGATCAATATGTAATGCAAGTTTTTTAAAGACTGGAGAGTGCTGCAATGTTTATGTTCGTTGTTCGTTTCTCAGGAACAGCAATAATGTTTGTGGATGTTCATGTTTAATTATCCAAAAGTGTCACAAACCAAAAAATCCCAATAAACATTGTTTATATTTCATCATTAACTCCATTACTAATCATTTCAATCAATATTTAGCTCATGGTGTTGTTTACCTCCCACAGATCATGGTTCAATGAGGATAATTCCCTTGTTTTTCATAAAAAATGCATGTTAAAACATTTTCTTATGTACATTGGAAAGAGCTACATATAAAATGCAATGACATGACATTCATTTTTTTTACAAATTTTATTTTACATATTTATTTATTTTTTATTTTTATGAAAAAATACTTTTAACAAATTTTTTTTTAGATCTTTAAACTTTGAAATGGGTCAATTTGACATAACAGGAGGGTAAACCGACTAGTCGACTAATTGTGCACATCTTTGTTGCTGACTCAGCGAATTAGAAGCTTTCTCCTGTCCCTCCACTGCAGGACACCTGACCCCAGAACAGAGCTTCAACCCAGAGAGCAACGAGAGAATAAATCTCTTTTCGTAGCTGTGGTCAGAGAGCTACTTCTAAGCAAAAGTCAGTGACCAGAAGGAGCACCTGAGGAGTGAGAGACTGGTACTTCTATGTAACACTGCACTGCACTGCAGTTTGATATGGTCAAAAACAACTCTGGAGCCTGCGTGGTGAGATTCTTTTCAGCTGTCTCATCATGAAGTGGTGTCAAAGAAATAGTTTGGTTTCTTTTTTAGAAGAGTTTTGGTGCATCTGGTCAGATTTGATGTCAGAAAGCTGTTTTTAGATGCACAAGTCATCCCAAAAACCTTTCTCACACACAGATTCTGCACAGGTTAAAATGCTTCCTCTGCCAGTCAGTCTTTTGTATGATGAGGTTTGACTTGAAGAGGGCTGTAGTTCAACAGCACCACCAACATTTCCACACAGGGACTGCACTGGAATCATTCAGTCTAAAATATGACTACTTTAGTTTTATTAATGAAGGCTTTTTAAACATTGCATGCGACGTGTAATACCTGAAGCAACATTCAGCCTAAACAATGCCTTCCTTCATGCACAGTGACTCATTTATTTTTGTGCGTTCTGTTCTCGGAGCAGAGCTGCTGCACAAACTCTGTCTCGGTAAGAGAGTCTTTGAAGCGAAAGAATAAGGTTAGACCACAAAGCCCTGGAGCAAAACTGTGAAAAAGCCCACTAAGGAGCACACAGTGGATGCTGTATGTATTGTATTTCACAGAAACAGAGTGTAAAAAAGATGTGGGGTTGGCAGAGAGGTCTTGGAATTCATACTGATTGTAGTTTTTGCTGTTGAGAAGGAAAGGTAGAAGGAGAGTGGCTCTTCAGTATTAATGGATTCTCAGTCATTATTTGTCATGCATGCCATTTTTAAAGTAACATAAATCCTGATTATTTTTCTTCTAGTGCTGAGTGCCTTAAAAATCCCACACTATCCTTTTACTATCAATCCCAGTGTGCTTATAAACTAAAATCCCTAATCTCAGGTGTGCTGCTCAGACGTCTGATTGTGTTTCTGAGAGCTCGTGTCTCACAGGAGAGAGGACAGAAGTTGGCGTACCATGTGTGATTGTACTTTATGCCTATGGGGATGTTGATTTCCTCCACGCTTGTAACTGTGGAGTAGCTCGATCCTCCTCGCCTCCCTCCCTGCCTCCCTGCCTGCCTGCCTGCATGCATGCATCATTAAGCTGACCACGCTGTGCTCGATGTGGCTTTGCAGAGAGGAACACAGACATAAACAAGCTCCAAGCACCTCACTAATGCTGTTTGTCTTCTTTATGGCCCATTTTGCACATTGAACATGGATGTGGCTGAAAGGAGCTCTATTACAATAATTAAAAGAGGAGCCAGTCAACCTTGCTACTGTTAGTTGGTAATTTTCTGCATTGTTGCCTGTTTTCTGAGCTTTATTAGCTCAAGTTCTTCCATTAGTGGATAACTTATGTGGCACAGTTGGTACGCCGGATTCAGACCACATTGTGGGTGAGCCTTTTGTCCCTTTTTGTCTTGGCATTTTATATCTCAGGGAATAGAAATAATAAAAAAACACCCTAAAGAAAGGAGAAAATAATACATTACACAAAACATTCTTTATGGATGTCATAAAGACGTTTTATGCCCACATGCTCTCTCCCAGGAGTGCCGTTTTACTGACTCCAGTGATCTGTGGTAGTGTGTGAAGCTCCCTCTCATTGCTGATTCACCGAGCATACATTTCTCCCTCAAGGGGCCATCTCGCCGTCACGTCCACTTACTGACACACACCTATCCGTCCAGGTGTCACCACTCATGCTGCACACAGCGACGACCATTCACACCACAGAGCCAGCGCTCCCATCTAACAAACAGCCTTTACTGACTTATCTGAGTGGTTTTAGGATGCACCTGGTTGCCACTCAGCCTCAGCATCCGGCTGCGGAGGGATTATGATAATGCTACCTTAAGCCTGTTTTGTTTAACAAGGCGTATAATGTGTAGTGGGACCTGCTTACAGTTAAGCTTTGAATAAATAAATAAAAAATAGGTTAATTTAAAATCTGCAATATGCAACTACTCGTTTTGCTTGTGGGGAGAGTGAAGATTCTGCAGAGATACTAGCTGTCAGTCAAGAGTGCAGTCATTGTGCAGAAAAAATGGCTGTTTTGGGTTTTTTTTTTTTTAAGTTTCTGCTATTTCCATACTTTTGCAGTGCGCAATACTTTGATTTTAAATGTGTTCCACGCTGCTGAGAGAAGAAAGTGTTGCAGCAGGGAGTCTTGACAGTTAAAACAAGTCAATGCATGTTTATTTCCATGCTATATTCATGACTGAAGGTGTGACTCGTCTGGAACATCAGCTCCTAGTTAGTTTTTCAGGGAGTTATTCTCAGAGCTTACCTTTATGAGTTTGCATCTGATCTGAGCGGACACCATGTGGCTGTTCCGCAGGTTGCCCACACGGAACATGAGGCACAGTTTGCCGTCTCGCTGAGAAATCACCGCGTCCTGACTGAACATGAGCGTCTCTGCGCGTTTCTTAGGTTGGGACATTTTTATGAACATGCAGCCGATGAGAAAAGCGTCCACTATGGAGCCCAGCAGCGACTGGAACAGGAAGAGGATGATGCCCTCCGGACACTTCTCTGTAATGTACCGGTAGCCGTAACCGATCGTGGCCTCGGTCTCGATGAAAAACAGAAAAGCTGAGGGGAAGTTGTAAACATTGGCCACGCAGGGGGTGTAGGAGGCGTCGTGGCCGTGATTTAGATCTCCTCTGATATAAGCGATGATCCACCACATAGAAGCCATGACCAGCCAGGCGATCGTGTAAGTTAATATGAAGATGAGCAGGTTCCATCTCCACTTTAGATCTACCAAAGTGGTGAAGAGGTCAGAGAGGTACCTGCTGGTCTCCCCGCCGAGGTTTCCGTGCTGCACATTGCAGCGACCATTCTTGTCCACGAAGCGCTGGCGTTTCTTCTTCACCGGAGCAGAAAAAGTAGTCGCCCGGTTTGTGTTGACCACCTGGTAGTCTTCGCCGAATTTTCTACGAAGTGCCGCCATTTGAGCTCTCCTGAAGTAAAAAGGAAAAACGACTTGTAGCTGTTTAATCCATGTTTTTGGTAGTTTCAGCCTCCTGAACACAGTTTCTGCAGTGCGTAAAATGCGCCATGGCCACTTCAGCGCGCGTAAGTCCTAGGAATAAAAAAGAAAAAATCACGCGTATGCGAGTGCTTTTAAATCACTTATATTATCCGTTTGTTGCGAAAAAGAAAATTCCACTATTCTTCCAGTTATTTTACATGACATCAGGAGATGGCTGGCTGTAGCTGTGCGCTCTGCTCAGGCTCCACTCACTCTGACTGGCGAGCTGCTCACCAGCGGAGCGAAATACGAGGAGCTGTCTACCATTCACAGCTTCTTGTGGGCTGTGGAGGATGGAGAGTGGAACTTGTGTGTGTGTGTGTGTGTGTGTGTGTGTGTGTGTGTGTGTGAGGGAGAGAGAGAGAGGGAGGGAAGGGGGGAGGGAGAGAGGAGGGGAGAGTTACACAAGACTGCGTTTGTGCGTAAAGAGTGAGAGAAACAGAGAGAGAGAGAGAGAGAGAGAGAGAGAGAGAGAGAGGTGGATAGTTTGACTCTTCTATGTAGTTCATCTGGTCAATTAAAATAACTGTGGGGTTAAATTTGCATTTTACTTCATTAGCTGATTGATGTATTAATTTATGTATTCATTAATCATATGTGCTGATATTGTCTTTAGATTGCTGATCTTCTCTGTGATAAACAGTGTGGAGGGTCACACAGATCCTGAGTGATGAGATTGGAGGATCTTTGCGCTTTCAAGTGAAACTGTGCCATCTACTGGAAGGAAGATTTATGTGCAGTTTTTTTCTAATATGGGGTGTATTGACTAATTAAATTGCAGATAGGCTTCAGTATTTATTTGTGCGTCTGCAAACCGGTGCCATAGTTTATTAAATTGACTTTATAATGTTGAGTAAGGTAACAAATTACAGAAAAAGTACAATGTTTTCCCCCAAATCTTGTCAATTTCTGAACCCACTGGACTTGCTATAAATAACTTAAAATTTTCCACTCACCGTCCAGAGGCCTGGCTCACTTTAAGCCCAGCATGTTTCTCCTCTTTCCTGTGAAGCCTTCTTATTGATTTAGAGATTGGATGCCTACTAGAGAGGAGGATTTCCTGGACAAGAATACTCCCAAAGGGCAGTCCTAAAAAGGAAGCTACGCCCTTGGCTCTCTTTGCTCTCGTTTTAATCAGACACAACACAAATGTCAGGGTCGAATGTAAGAGCTGCACTTATTAACTGATGCATAATTACAGTTTCAGTCGCACAGGTGGGATGAAAAGGCCCTTGACTGATCTAATCAGCTGACCCTCGTCTGAAGTGCTTTTGGTGCAGACCATTAATTGTGTCGAGACTCAGGAGTGTTTCTGACATGAAAGAGCTGTGCACTCTTAAGAAAAATGATACAAAATTAGTTCATTACGTAATTTATTGAAGCGCTTTTAAGATATTCTTTCAAGCACTTCATCAATAAATTAGGTAAATTAACTCATTTTGAATCTTGGATTTCGGGAGTGTACGTGTAGGTTTTTTAGTTCCTAGGGAGGCGACACACCAGAAAAATCTTTAAAAAGCAACAGGTATAAAATGTAATTTTGAACACAATATGAAAACTAGACTGGTGGTTATGAGGAATCAGTGAGTAAAAACACAGCTGCTTCTCTTCACAGGTCAATAAACTTCCAATCAATGTTAAATCGGGAGCTGTTGGTTTTGCATCTCTCTGTCTTTTAAATGGCACTATTATAAATAAATGAAGTGCACCAAACAAAAGCCCGATCTCCCACTCCCTACCACTGAGGTTACAATGAATCCAATATAACAATCCTGCAGCAAGTCATAAAGGTCCTAATGTGTGTGTGTGCTGAGTGGTGTAGATTCAACTTCGTGATCATTTTGGAGTTTCAGTTGCTGTTGAATTGCATTACACTGAGATGTGTGCAATAATAAACTGAGAGAAATAAGCTTGTGAGAGAGAAAGAGGCAGCTGGAAAAACAAGGAAATCTCTGATTGACTTTCAGAGAGCTTACTGAAATAAAAGGCTGCAGACAGACCATACACTGTATATAAATCATGGATGTAGTCACCATGACCTCACCCGTTGGTTTGTGGACTGCTCGTTAGGTTCGTCGCCATCTTTCTATACGCATGTCGCCATCTTGTTTTTGGAAACGGGGAGCAGACCATACTTGGACTGTGGAGGAGCGGGAGGGATCTGACAACACTGACGACACGCCTCTCTACACCTCAACCTGACCGAGCGAAGCTGCTGCCAATTCATGTTAGCATTAACTGGGATGTTAGTCCTTGGAGTGTCTGTTAGTCCAACCAAACGCTGAACAAGACATTTTAATGAACAAAATGTTGAAATAAACTGTCATTAAGTGAAAATACAGTGTGAAAGGGTCAAAGTTATGAGACCAAACTGGTAAACGTCCTGACAAGTTGCCGTGGATACGCATTTCTTTTCTTCTCTTCTGATGACAGCTCGCCTTGTTAGTGAGCTGTCAATCAAACGTAGCCACGCCCCAAATCATACGATTCTTTATCTTCTGTTTTTCTTCTAAATGGGGCCGTTATTTACACTATTAACATCAGATTGTCTTGAAGCAGATTATTTACTAGCGATTGCGACCGTAGTGTTTCCTTAAAAAAATTCTGAGGTAATAAATCAAGTGAGGAGTTTTCTAATTTTGTATTGAAATGAATGGAACCAAATGCTTCTGCAACCTTCATCAGCGCCCCCTGCTGGAATTTTCTGTAGAATGCAGCTTAAGGCACTCTCAACTTAACACCTGGTTCGCCTCACTGTTCAGACCTGGAGGCTGCCGCTTGAGACAGACACTGTGTTGGAGTAATATTAGCTGGCTTGCTATGTTGTGTGTTGCTGCACTTGGTTGATGTTTGGCTCTTAGTAAAGCTGTAATCTAGTGCAGCTGTGTCGAAGTGATTTGACCTCTGGAACTGTGCACAAAAAACACCAATTCTACAAAATGTTGCTTTAATGAATAGAATTTGATAAGCTACCAATAGATGTATGAAGCAGTTAGTCAACAGCATCTGTACAAATAAAAGTGGCTGCAGCTCTGACAATTTGGCTATTAGAGGTGGGGAAAAAAATTGATACAGCATAGTATCGCAATATTAGGTATCGATATTTCAGTCAGTATTTTCGGCTTTTTTTGTTTTTTTTTCAGGAGGCTGTAGCGGGTCCACTTCTAGTGATATACTGGAGATACATGAATATATATATCCAAATAACGCTGCAAAGTTCGGCTTTTTTATGTTTCATTAAAAAAAATTGAATGCAGTGAAGCTTAAAGTTGAAAAAAGTTTGAGAAAATGCTGCAGTTGTTGTCGTCCATAAATGTTTGATATCAGTTCAGTTCAGTTTGACTGAATACTTTGTTGGTCAGTCTGTGGGTTTGACTCTCATTGTGGAGAAATGAATAGACTGAGAATTTTTTTCTGATTTGACAAAACAATTCGGAATTTAATTTAATTTTGTGGACACAAGATGCAGTAAAACAGTTAAATAGCAATATATTGTATCGCAATACTCACCATATCGCAACATGCTTAAAATCTTAATAATATCATATCATGACTCAAGTATCGGGATAAAATCGTATCATGGGGCCTCTGCTGATTCACACCTCTTTTTGGCTATGTTAATGTCCTTTTAATTCAATGCATTTAACATACAAAGATTAGGGTGGTATTGCTTTTCTCATCCGACTCTTGTTTTTATTTTCCAAAATGTTGAAGTATTTGTTTGCACATGAATTATGTGCATTTTTTAAATCTCTTTTATGTGTTCAAATAGAAGTTTTTTCACAGAAAAGTGGAGCCCAAACTTTTAATTTAGTTGCAAAAGTTGTAAGCCCAGTCAGACATAATGAGCTAGAAAATGAATGTGCAGACAGACTTTGTTCGATCTGTTGGGGCAGAACCACTGAAAATAAGTTTGACGGAGTATGTGAGGCCCTTTCTACCGTATATAAAACCTAATAAATTTGAGTAGTATTGACTGATTTGTAGCGTATGCCACCAAATATCAACTATTAGTGAACCAAACAGAATCATCCAAATGTTATTTCATCCCCGGAACACAAGTGTCACCACTGCACAGGCTGTGATCCTCCCAACAATTGAGGATTAGAGAGTAGACAGCCAGGACCGCCATCTGTTCTGTGTGTAGGCATCAGGCTTTCCCAGAGAGAACTCCAAATCAGCATGCACACACAAGCGACCAGCGAACCCTGGCTCTGAACTGTTCAGTTTTCTTTGCCTCCAAAATTAGATGAGGAACAATCATATCCAAATTATTTGCAGTGTGTGTGTGTGTGTGTGTGTGTGTGTGTGTGTGTGTGTGTGTGTGTGTGTGTGTGTGAGGTTGGGATGGATTCAGGGGCGGAGGGAGAGGGAACAAAGACATGCTGCACAGGCTGAATTATTAATGAGGAGTTAGAATTGATAACCATCTGGGTAATATGATACACAAACTGCCACAGACATGAAAATATCAGATTGTTTTTCATGTTAGTCATCCTGCAGGTACAGACACACACACACACACACACACACACACTTCTCTGTCCTCTTTGCAGTGAGGGCATTTAACTTTATTTAAAGTGGCGTCAGTGATATATGTCGTGACTCCGTAATGTCTCTGACCTTAATGACTCTCAGCTGATAGTCGGGACTTTTGGAAAGTCGATCCACACGGTGACATTTCCTAACCTTAGATTGACATATAAGGCCCAGAAAAGGACATTTAAACAAGAGCACACTTACAGGACGTCCTCATTTTTTGTCTGGTAGTGTGTGTGTGTGTGTTCCACGTGCTTTAATGTGTGTTTGTAATGTGCTCTCATGGCTGTCATGATTTATTTCGATCAACATTTATGTGTGTTGGATGGACTTTCACGTGTGTTTGTGCTCAAGTTTGGATTTTACTAGAAGTCTCAGCCGACTTAGGGCTGTTGCAATGCCAGATTTTCACTATGCAACACTATTTTTACGCTAGAAGATTTGAGGAAAAAGATGAAGCTTCAACATTGTTTATTGGGGGTAGGGGGGGTTGTCTCCTTTTTGGCACACAAAATATGAGTATAGGGAGATGAAGAGAGATTATATAGACATAACTACATAACTAAGTAAAAACAGAAATAAATGGAATTGGTTTATTTACACATCAACATTTAAAATAACATCTCCCAAAACAGAAATAAATAAGTAGTTAGCAAACAAAAAGATGCTGAAAGCAGCTACATGCTCTGTTATGGCTGTCATAATTTATTTTTGATCAACATTTATGTGTGTTAGATGGGCTTTCATGTGTGTTTGTGCTCAAGTTGGATAGGATTTTACTAGAAGTCTGAGCTGACTAAGGGCTGTTACAAATTCAGGATTTTCACTATGCACTTTTCGTGGCAACAAGAATTCACAATAATAAAATTTTGGGGGGAAACATGAAGCTTTAACATTGTTTACTGAGTGTTTTGTCTCTTATTGGCACACTGGCAAATATGAGTATAGGGAGGTGGAGAGATAGTATGAGACATAACTACATAATAAACCAAGAACTGAGAGAAATGGAAATGGTTCCTTTACGCAATATTCGCATATGTGTCCCCTAAATTGAAATAAATACATGCTCTGTTATGGCTGGCATGATTTATTTTTTGATCAACATTTATGTATATTAGATGTCATTTTATGTGTTTGTGCTCAAGTTTGACAGGATTTTACTAGAAGTCTGAGCTGACTTAGGGTTGCTGCAATGTCAGAATTATCGAGGCCACAATTTATAATGCCAATATTTTTGCACTACAAAATTTAGGGGAAAGATGAAGCTTTAATATTGTTTATTGGGCTTTTTGTCTCTACGGCACTCAGAATATGAGAACAGAAAGAAATTGAAATGGTTTATTTAAACATCAAAATTTAAAATAACATCCCCTAAACTGAGAAATAAATAACTAGTTACCAAACAGAAAGATGCTGAAAGCAGCTACATGCTCTGTTGTGGCTGTCATGATTTATTTTCACACATTTATGTGTGTTAGATGTGACTTTATTTGTTTGTGCTCAAGTTTGACAGAATTTTACTAGAAGTCTGAGCTGACTTAGGGCTGTTACAATGTCAGATTTTTATTACACAATTATCATGGCAACAACATTTCACAATAAAGATATTTTTGCACGAGAAAATTTGAGGAAAACGATGAAGCTTTAACATTGTTTATTGGGCTTTTTGTTTCTTTATGACACTCAGAATATGAGTATAGGGAGGTGGAGAGAGAGTATGTATACATAACTACATGAAACAAGAAGTGAAAGAAATGGAAATTAAAATATCATCAACATTTGAAATAACATCCCCTAAACTGAGAAATAAAGAATTATTTCTCAAACAGAAATATGCTGGAAGCAGCTACATGCTCAGTTATGGCTGTCATGAATTATTTTCACACAACATTTCTATGTGTTAGATGGGATTTTATGTGTTTGTGCTCAGGTTTGACAGGATTTCACTACAAAATGAACTGACGTAGAGATTGTTGTGATGTCAGATTTTCACAATACAATTATTGAGAATATGAGTTTAGGGAGGTGGAGAGTATGTAGAGAGTATGTAGGCATAACTACATAACAGAGCAAGAATTTAAAGAAATGGAAATAGATTATTTACATGATATTTGTGTGTATTGGTTATGTGTATTATTTGCATTTCATTTTAAAAATATCATCAACATTAAAGATAGCATCCCCTAAAGCAGGGGTCGGCAACCTTTACTAACTAAAGAGCCATTGTTGGCACAAAAAAAAAGGTAAGAATTTCAGAATGGAGCCACAAACCTTATTCTGAGCCTTCCAATGAAGATAAAACAGCCTGCTGAGTCTAAATTAGCCTACTAACATTACTAATAAAGTTGGAATAAAATATTTTTTACCTCTTTCAATAAAATGGTTGTGACAATGTGATTTATTCTTGACAGATAAAGTGTATATCTTCTCAAAACTTTGTTAATCAATCTCTTCCAAACATATTGCAATGAAAATTAAACCACAATTAACAGATGATTGTGTCTGAAAACAAAATTATTCTGACTTTATGGCCGACCGTGTATCAAAGCAGCTCAAAGTATCTTGCAGAGTTCAATAAAAATGCAAAGGACCGTGTAAAGAAATGGGAAACTGTCATCTGACAAACCAGCTGGACACCATATTAGACGCTGGACACTGAATAAACAAATAAAATATAGACTTTCACAAACTATAATGCACATTTTAGTTGCGTCAAATACAGATAGGCTACACATTTTACTACTGAAGAATACAGATTGCTTCAGGCCTACACCAGTGATAAATTAAAATTAAAATGTAAAGACATTTTATTTAGTATAACTGTTTTCGTCAGCCACAGGGAGCCACTGCAGACGGCCTGAAGAGCCTAATGTGGCTCCGGAGCCCTAAACCGTACACATGTTTTCATTTCAACAATGGATCACATGTTGCATGTGGAGAGGATCACTTGCAGGGAGAAAACCAGCAGAGAATCAGTTCCTCTCTACTCATTGTTTTTTGCTGTACTGCCTGTAACTTCCCTCTCCCTGTTCCCAAACAGCAGACAGACACAGTTAGTGATGAGCTGGTGAACATAGTGGAGCATTTAGTAGCTAAAGAAGATGGTGAAGACCAAAAATGGAGCTACAAAAGAGTGAATATTGGATAAATGTTCATTAAGTGGCCAGAAACACAATTCAAAAATTGATTAAAATGTTTATAGATGTGTAAATAGACAGCTGTTCAATGGTGGAATGTAACTAAGTACATTTACTCAATTACTGTACTTAAGTTCAATTTTGAGGTACTTGTACTTTACTTGAGTATTAACAATTTTATTATTATAATAGTAATATAATATATTTAGAATATATAAAACAGTCTGAGTGTATCCATTGTGCATGACGAGTACTTTTACTTTTGATACTTTTGTATCAAAAGTACATTTTGATGCTGATACTTTTGTACTTTTGAATGAAAGACTTTTACTTGTAGTGGAGTAATTTCACAGTGTGGTATTAGTACTTTTACTGAAGTAATGGATCTGAATACTTTTTTCACTACTGAAGCTGTTTTTGCAAATATGAATACCTTTATTTACTTTTATAAGCCATTTATGCGTATAGAAACACTCAGGTAAAGTTCAGACATTACACACAGAACATAATCTTGACAGTGTTTTCAGATATTGAAGCTTTTTAAAATCTGTTTGCTCAATTTACTGTATTTTCTAGATCTACATGATACTTCCCATGATTAAAACTATACTTATATGTTGAGTCTTTAAATGCTGTAACAAGCCTATGATATACTACCAAACCTATGTTTTTAAAAATTGTGTAACAGTGTCTCTTAATTATGAATATATTATCATTTTTTCTTAATAAATTGGGCAGTTTTTACCCCAAATCTGCCACGATGATGCCTAAACACTTGATAAACATCTGTTTTCTAAGTTACATTTAAACTGTAGAACAATGAACTTTATTAACCTTGATCTCCAATTCTAATCAGTGTTTTTCATCTAGACAGAGTTCATCATCATCACGCTATCATACATAATTAAACACTCCAAGATGAGAGTGATTTCAGTGGTCCCACTGTCAGCTGTGTGGGTTTTCATCATGGTCGTATGAAAGGAGCAGGGACATCAAAAATGCACTGGCTGACCTTTTTTTGCATTACTCCACTGTCTGCATTTCAATTATGCTCTGCTCTCTGAATTAATTGGTTCATTAGCAAAGGCAATTAGGAGTGGGGGCGCAGGCCTGACTCTGATGTGCTCTGAGATGTATACATCGTCATTCATCCGGCAGATCTGAGAGCTCGACTGCTGAATACATCTGTGTGCTCGTTTGAATGACAGATTAGTCTGAAAAGTCTGACCGAATTTCAGGGATCTCTATTCACTTCTGCCATTCAAAGTGATTTTTCCCTTCTTTCATCGATGAATCTTACTTGTCAAAAGTGAAAAAATAACAAAAAGAGTAATTTATAACTATTATATTTAAGATCATTTTTTGTACTTTTGTGCTATTTTGTACTTCTGCTTCTCTACATTTCAGAGGTAAGTAGTGGACTTTTTACTCTTCTATATTTTTAACACCTATACTTCAGGTTAAGATATAAAAAATATATAGTGATCTTTTTTAAATATTTATTATCTCTATTAACCCTATTAATCTGCACATCATATGTCACCCTCTGAGGCTACACACCAGTTTATTGTTTAAACCATAAAACTAGCTTTGTATCAACCAGCTACAACATTAAAAAGCTGCTTACTAGTGGTCGACAGATACAGGTTTTTTAATGCAGATGCCGATACCGATTATTTTGACATCAGTCTTAACCGATCCCCGAAATGTGCTGCCAATTTTTTGGGGCCGATTCTTGAAGCCGATATTGCCTTTTCTCCCTCCATTTACATGATAAAAATGACACGATGATAACAACTGTTACACAAGTCTCAATTTAAACAAAAAAGAAACATTTATTATTTTTTTTATATTAACAAAACAAACAAAACATATTAACAGTTCGATAGCAAACAATGTGTATGTTGTTTTAGGCCTCGAGGTGGTGGCCCCTCAGATGAGGTACTTCTACTTTACTTGAGTATTTCCACATATTTAACTTTAAACCTGTACTTCCCTGCATTTTAGGGGCAAATATTGTACTTTCACTCCACTACATTAAGCTGCAAGCTTTAGTTAATATTTACTTGTCAGCTCAAAATGTACGAGTATGTACGAATATGATCAATTTAAAATGATAGCCGATATTTATAAATTAATCCACACTAAAGTATATTAAGTAGTTAAAATCAACCCAACCTGGACAACATTAAAATGTTGCTTATATAAATGCAAAAAATAATAATATAATAAAGTTATTGTATGAATATTGTATTCCAAATATATATCTGGTATTGTGCAAAAGTCTTAGGTAGATGTGGAAAAAATGCTGTAAAATAAGAATGCTTTCAAAAATAGAAATGTTAATAGCTTATTTTTAATCAATAACAAAATGCAAACTGAGCGCACAGAAGAAAAATCTAAATCAAATCAACAGTTGGTGTTACCACCCTTTGCCTTCAAACCAGCATCAATTCTTTCTTAGCATTTTTTCACACTTGCCTAAGACTTTTGCAAAGTACCGTATTTATAAAATCAATCTGAGTGGGGTCATTATTTTTCTTTTGATGCTTTCAGTATTTAGATGCTGATAATTTTGTACTTTTACTGAAATGCAGGACTTTTACTATATTACTATATTGTATTCGTATGTATTCATACTTTTGCTTAGGTAAGGGATCTGAATACTTCTTCCACCACTTTGCAAACTTTGCAGATCAAATGCAAGAAATTCTTAAAATGCAGGCATTATAACCCATTGCATAAGTGTTATATATGTGTGTGTGTGTGTATATATATATATATATATATATATATATATATATATATATATATGTTTAATATGTTTAATTTTTGATATATATATATATATATGATATATATATATATGATATATATATATATATCATATATATCATATATATATGATATATATATATATATATATATATATATATATATATATATATATATATATATCATATATATCATATATATGATATATATATATATATGATATATATGATATATATATATCATTGTCAGGATTATATATATATTTTTAATGCAAATAGTTATCATAAAAATCAATAAGAAAATAGTTATCATAAAAAATCAATAAGATAAGGTTTTTTTTATTTTTTTAATCGGTCTGTGTTCAGGACGCGTCCGCCTGCAGGACCCAGAATCCTCTGCGCAGAGGCAAGATGGAAGAGCCCAGCAGCTGCGGGAGAACAATGTTTTGGCTCTAGATATTAACGGACCGCTGAGAGCGAACTACGCGAGCCAAAACAGCGGGTCATGGTCCTGCACCGGTAAGAGAAACCCAGGAAATGCTAACTTTGTGTGCCGGGGGGTGCGGAGCCGGCCGCGGCTGTAGTTTTTAAACTCCTCGTACGGGACAGACAACAAAGCGCGTTAACGTGACGGCTAGTTAGCTGCTAGGCTAGCACGTCTCGGCTAGCCCCGGACGAGCATCATTGTTCGTTGGAGTTGTATGGGCCGTTTGTTATGGGTCATGCTTGTGTTGTCGCTCCATCACTTACAGTCGGTTCACTGTCCGGGAAACGACGCCAACAACTTGGAGAAAAACAGCCAAGAATAAGTAGAAAACGACGTAAGAGTAAGCGTGTTGTGTGTTTGCTAACCAGTATTCGTCCTTGATCTTTTTTCGAGCTCGCTGATTTTATGTGCGTCTTGTGTAGAGATATCTGCCTGTAATTCTTTAATTTCAGGTACAAAAAGTACATAACTAACTTTGTTCGTGTCTTAAAATGCGCAGAGTTTACTCGCTCCTTAGGTGTTTCTGTTTTGCTCATATTTTGCTCCGTTTTTGTTGTTCATCAAGGCGCAGGTCTGTTGCTGATATTGCATGGCCATATTAATTATTGCCCGATCCTGCATCACAAAGAAGGGCCCCGCAGAGAGTGGTTAGCCAAATGGTTAGCTAGGTAGCTAATTGCTTAGCGACATGTCCTGGTAGTTTTTTTATAAATGTGCGCAGAAAGATATGGTATTTTAAGTCCTTGTTTGCCTGCTTGAACACATTTGAGGAAGGCGAAGTTAGTCGGAGTGGCTGAAGTCTTGTTTCATTTACTAAAAGTTGCCTTTGTGTTAGCTTGAGTAGGTTATTGCTGCTAGCTCACCATCAGAGCTGAAGGCATTTGGCAAATAGCACTCATTAGCTGGATGATTCGTTCATGTGGTGGCCGGAGATCATTGCAGAGCATGTCATTTTGGTTTATAATACATTTATATACGCACCTTTAGAGAAAAATGCTGGAAAGACGCATGCCTAGCATTTGATTGCCTTTATAAATTGCCTTTGGTCACAGCTAATTACATAAAAGTTGGGTATTATCACGTTATATCAACGCCCATTAAACATAATGTCCAGCCATGTTACAAAACAAGTATTTGTTTATGCAGCAGCTACGTAATTACAACCAACGGGCTTTTTTTAATGCAGTCTGTATGTACTCTCAATGGCAGATAAGCTCATGCAAATAGGATGACTGGGTCAGACAGGCCCATCAAACAGATTAACACACAACTTCAATCCTCTCATTCCTCATCTCATGTTGTGTCTGGCGCCGTAGCCACTGTGACCTTTCTGCCCTGTAAAATACTGTATGAAACACTGTAATCAAGAGATTTTTGTAAACTGCAGATCAGTTTATTTTGTTTTTGCCTGTTTCCACTTGTCATTGTGCCAGACTGCAGCCCTTTTGTTGACCCACAAACCGGCAGTTTTAATCCGACTAAGCGCCCAGTTGTGAGATCAGAGGCCGTGACACTGATTCCTGAAGACCGAGCTTAACCGGCTCCGTAATTGTTGTCTGTTGTCTATTATTTGTGTTTATCGTCACAGATTGCACAGATTGTTATATCGCCTCCCAATAAATCTATTGACCTCTATTTTTTTTGTTTCTTACAGGATGACACTGATTGCCACCCTATAGTATTTCTGCCCGCCGGCATCCACCATGAACATCATTCAAGACAAAATAAGCAATGAATACCTGCGCTCTAACGGGAGCATGGACTCCAACTTTGGCCCCGGCATGATAATGTTCAGCCACCTCCCCCCGGTGACCAGCTTCACCCGGCTGGCCGCCCACACCGTCATGCAGGACCTTCCACCACAAGAAATGATCTTGAAGAAGGAGCGTGACTCGCCTGACTGCAGCATGGGCACCCAGGGTGGCCGCATGGGGTGTGCAGGAGTGGGAGACTATGTTCACGCCATGGGTATCAAGCAGGAGAAGCTGTCGGAGCACGATTATCGCCTACCGGTGTACCCTGGTGGGCTGGGGAAGAACACAGAGCTGCTGGAGGTGACTGTCAGTAACAACCAGAGCCTGCTGGTGCATGACCTCAACATGGGCAACGTAAGTACCACTGACAGAAAATCACAACACGAAGGCTTAGTTTCTTTCTGAATAAATGGCTCTGCTTGAGTTTAGAGCGGAAACAGTTACTCTATTGACTCCATGAACCCCAACAATCGTGAAAAGAATTCAGGAGACATCAAAATTGCATTTTATGCTGTATAACAGAGTTTACATGCCATGAATCTTTTTTTTTATTTTTTTTTTACGTGCTTTTTACAATAATTGGGGGAAAATGGAATCTTTATATACAAGATATTTCCAAGTGCCCAGATTTTATTTACTAATTTTAGAAAAAAATGAGGGTTCCATATGTAAATGAGACGTAGAATGAAGTGATATTGATGAAATATCTATCTAACTATAATCACTATTGTTAACTTGGATTTGGTTAAGATTCCTGAAGGAAGTGTTTGTCAGACATGATTCATTCCAGGACTAGAAACATGCCTTCAGGTTGTGGAGCTCAGAGGGTAAAGTCAAGTCAATTGAGAGAAATTGAAAAACCAAATGTTTTCACTCTAGACATTCTCCAGTTGCAGCTTTTTATAGCTTGAGAATTATGAATATCTTTGATTTTTGACTGTTGGTTGTACAAAACAAAATATTTTTTTTACTTTTTTTCTGTCATTGTATAGACCAAACAACTTATTGATTAATAAATAAAATAATCATCAGATTGATGAATAATAAAATGATGGTAATCTGCAGCCTTAATTAAAAACATCATATTCCTGCAGCCAGAGATCAATACATGACAAATGAAAGTTAATCTTTCACATTATCTCCCCTTTACCTCCAACCTCCTCACCACCCCTGCAGCCAAAACTAATGAGTAAATCTAAAAATATCAAAACATCTCAAGTCAGATAATATATCATCCGATATCGCATTTAAAAGTACTTCAAGTTCTCTTATCCAGGCATCCCAGCACATCATGGCCATTGTTAACTTACCTATAGATGACATGCATCATTTCTAGAGTGAAAGAAAATGTGGTTTCTATCTACTTTTGCTGCCAGCAGTAGATTCAGCTAGCGATTAGTTTTTACACAGACATTTCTAGATTCTTCATAGTGCATTTTTCTATGTTTAACATGAACACAGTAGAGTTATATCTGAGCAAAATACACCATGATTTGTCAAAAAAAAAAAAGTAATAAAAAATAATTTTAGGTTAGTTCACCCCACCCCTCCTGCTGTGTTGTCAAGCAGCTGATATTATAAAAAAAACCTCCGAGGGAGGAGCCTGAGAGAGGACGGGTGCATGGGAGGCGCTCGTCTGAAACTGTTTATAGCGACATAAATCTACCGTCGGCTTGAGATGCAAAATATAAATGAGCCCCCCCCCTCCCCCCCGTTTCTCTTTCTGGGTAGAAGGATGATGTCATCCAGCCTCGGCGTGAATGAAAACGTCCTGGCAAGGACACAGCTGTCTTGTTTGAGCTTGCACTTCATTTCAGACGTCTTTTGTGCTCATTCAAATAGAAATACACACAACCACACACTTCTAACAAAAGCCAGGCATCAGAGGTCATCAGGGCTGTAGATGCAAGTTTGTTGAAAACAGAATGAATTGTCTTCACTGCACCAGGTTTTTTTTTCTTAAATTGTCTGCTCAAGGACAATTTTATGTTTGGAATTTTATTTTAACACATCACATGGAGCCAACACATTTCAGTTTTTCATTCTGGCTCTCATGATTATTATCTTTTATTCTTAGGGGCGCTGTGTTGATGAAAATAAGCCCTCCAGTCTGTATTTTTTTGTCACACTCCCAAATTGTTGCACTTACTCACACGCTGATGCCACTTTTTGTGAGTAAGTGGGAGTTTTTTCGCCCACAAAGCCAAACCACTCAAGAGAAAGTTGGAGTTATTTTATTTAGGCTAAACATTCTCCTGTTTTTACTCTAAACATTGGGCTAATTTTGAGAGCAGCAGGTGCACCCACATTTACTTTGTCAGCATCCATATGGCATTGAGGTGCAGCACGTTCACTGTGAAAGAAAGGGTCGCACTCGCAATCAGGAACCTATTTTGTTCATCCTGGAATAAATATCCTACACAGATCGTTTGTGATAAAACTTGTGAATGTTTAGTTTGTGAGCTCTGCAGTTTGTCTATTTCTTTGATTAGAATAGTGGATGAAAGGCTCTCACATTGAATTACAGGCTGCTTATGCAAAGACAGGCCATAAATATAAGGCATTGTTGTTTCGCCCACTGAGACCACATCTTGCACAGTGAGTTTCCAACAGACAATCACTTGATGGTGTCCAAGTGTTTTGTTTGTTTGCACGAACAACAAACATGGACTTGTTTGCATGATAGTTTTCAGACTAAAGGCCCTTAACCTTCAATCAAGTAATTTCCCTGTCGCGGCTCGCTCTCACGGCCTGCTCCCTCTCCCTTTGTCATCCTCACAGCTGCCGAGTCAGCTAGGAAAAGAGCCCACTGGGAGAAAAGGTCGGAGGTCAAATGGTGATGGACAGGAGGGTAAACCAAGAAAGAAGAGAAGCGAGGCAAAGGTTTGCCATATATTTATATATGTCATATTTTTCCATTTTATGTCCTTACCAAAGAACAATTCATAATTGCACTTAAGCAAGAATTTATGGAGACAAAGGGGAAAAAAAGTAGTTTGTTATTTAAAATAAACGCCAATACATCTGTTTTTGTCTTTTTTTATTTTATTAAATAAAAACATTATTTTTTATATTATTTATTTTATTAAATAAAAAAAGTAATTAGACTTGCCTGTAGAGTAATGCTTTAATAACTTTCCATAAAGCTATCATATAAAAAAACTCAATGTTTGAGATTTTCTACTTAAATCTTTTTAAAATGTTTGTCTGATCATAAACATTAATTCTACCCAGTATTAACAATATAAAGTGATCCTTTAAATGGATTCAGATGATCTAGAAGACAGCTGACTGAATGTGACCCCCCAGTGTTTCTCTGTTATTGTTCCACAGCAATCAATGATGCTGGATGCAGATGGAGGCAGCCTGTCGCCGGGAACCAAGCCTCACATCTGTGATCACTGCGCTGCGTCTTTCAGAAGCTCCTATCACCTGCGCAGACACGTCCTCATACACACAGGTATTGTAGTGTGCAACTTTTCACTGTGATGCTCATATTGTCTTCTTGTCTTTTATCTTTTTATAATAGCACAAAAGAAAATGCCATTTTCACACCAGCTGAAATAACTAAATATTTCATCACCTCTTGTGCAGTTTATGAAATATTATCTGCAGAGAGTTTTTAGTCTACAGGTGCGTCTCAATATATTAGAATATGATGGAAAGTCCATTTCCAGTAGTTCAAGTGAAATGGCCCCAACCATGGAGTGCATATAGATGGACATACTTTTCAGAGGCCAATATTTCCATATTAAACATACTTTTAACAATTGGTCTTTTGTAATATTCAACATTTTTGAGACACTGAATTGTACGTCTAAATGTAAGCCATAATTATTAGAATTTGAAGAAATTAAAACATGAAATGGTTCATTCTCTGCAATGGATCTATATAATGTGTTATTTCCACTTTTTGAATTGAATTACTGACATAAATAAACTTTTCTATTATATCCTAATGTATTTAGATGCACCTGTACTTGTTAAGAGCTCTGAAGTAAACAGTTCTTACTCGGCTTGGTGGTATCGTTTTTGTCATACCTTCTGGAAAATTCACAGGGGTGTGCGGTTTATTACAGTGTTTGTGTGTAAACTGCAACGTTTTTACTCTGCACTAATTATTACAGTGACACACACACAGAAGTGTTAACAAGAGAAATGGAACAAGCTCCAACGAGAGCGAATAACACAGTGAGACACAAAAATACAAAGAAAGCCATAAAATCTGGCAGCGGCTCTTCTGCTTCCATACGTGCTTCAGCAATCCCTTCATCTAGTGTAATTACTCTACCTTGTGCAGACACTACCATAGCATCTTAGCGGAAAGAAAGAGAAAAAAAAGCTTTCTTGAGGACCAACATTAATGACTACTCGCCTGCACAATTGAGCATTATTTGTGCTGAATCATTCTTTGTTCTGACTCGACAAAAGACTATTGTCATTATTTGAGAATCACTCTTGTTTTCTTTATTTAATCTAAATGCTTTTTTGATTTGCGTGTTGTGTCAGAATATTAGATGTTACATAATAATTGCTTTCGTCACAAAACTGCTCTCTTAATTGAGCGATTCAGAAAATTGACTTTAAAAGTGGAATTACAGCTACAGGTCGTAACACTTTCATTCAATTTTTTTTTGTTTCCAATATTTTTTATTTTTATTTTTTATATTTGTATAGCACAATTCAACACAAGGTAATTCAAAGTGCTTTACGTACACATTAAAAACAGCAAGACACAATTGAAAACAGTAAAAACAGTCAATTAAAACAGGGAAGATACAGCAGGATAAACAAAGAGATAAAATAATAAAAAGCACAAGTCAAACATTGTGTAGTTAAAAAGTAAGGGCAGTAGAGTAGAGCAGATAAGTGTTAAAGTTAAGAGTACGCTTCAGTAAACAATAGTGTTTTTAGTCCTGATTTAAAGGAGCTGACCGTTTGGGCAGACCTCAGATCTACAGGTAGTTTGTTCCACAGGTGAGGAGCATAATAACTGAAAGCTGCCTCACCCCGCTTAGTTCTTGTTTTTGGGACACGCAACAAGCCAGTTCCAGATGACCTAAGGGGTCTGGATGCTTCATAGAGAGGGAGCAGATCAAGCATGTAATTTGGTCCGAGACCATTCAGAGCTTTGTAGACCAGCAGTAAGATTTTAAAATCTATCCTCTGACTCACAGGAAGCCAGTGTAGTGATTTAAGGACCGGTATAATATGGTCCAGTTTCCTGGTGTTTGTGAGGACTCTGGCGGCAGCGTTCTGGATCAGCTGCAGCTGCCTGATTGATTTTTTGTTAAGACCTGTGAAGATGCCATTGCAGTAATCCAACCTACTAAAAATAAATGCATGGATAAGTTTTTCCATGTCTTGTTTGGACAGAAGACCCTTAATTCTAGCTATGTTTTTCAGGTGGTAATAGGCAGATTTAGTGATAAGCTTTAGATGGCTGTTGAAGTTCAGGTCTGAGTCAATAATTACACCAAGATTTCTGGCTTGATTTGTAGCTGTCAACGACATAGAGCCAAGGTGAGCGCTGATCTTAGATCTTTCATTTTTAGGGCCGAAAATGATCACCTCTGTCTTCTCTGCATTTAGCTGGAGAAAGTTCTGGCACATCCACTCATTGATTTGATGAATACAGTTACTCAATGAGAGTAAGGGACTGTAGTCGTGTGAGGACACTGAAATGTAGAGTTGTGTGTCATCGGCATAAGTATGGTAGGAGATGTTGTGATGTCCCATATGAGCATCTAAGCGTTTTAGTTTGTACCCTTTTCACAGTGTCATGATAATTATTAACAGGACAAATACTGTATAAGACTACTTTTAAAGCAATTAAATGATTATGTTTGATTTCTCATGTTGGATGAATCGATTCAATTAGTCTGTTTTTCATTTTCCAGTCATTGAAAGAAATAATCAGCAGTATTTCAGACTAACACAGTGACATTAACACCTGTGAAACACAATGCAATCCATTGAATATTAATGCATACAGACTGTTCTTGGTGAAGCGTGGGCCAAGTAATTCGATTGTATTAAGTTGTGCCGGTTCTTGTTATTTTATGACCATCTGGGGGATGCAGCATTGTAAACCTATAAATCTCTGTGGTTTTCTTTCAGGTGAAAGACCCTTTAGATGCAGCCAGTGCAACATGAGTTTCATTCAGAAATACCTTCTTCAAAGACACGAGAAAATCCACAGTGGTGAGTGATCAACTGATTGACTGATTTTATGTGCGAGTCATTGTGAGCTTCTATTAGAAACTAACCTCGAGCTGTGCTGCTGTTGTGATGCAGGAGAGAAGCCATTCAGCTGCGACCAGTGTAACATGCGTTTCATTCAGAAGTACCACATGGAGAGGCACAAGAGGACTCACAGCGGAGAAAAGCCGTACAGATGTGAGACCTGCCAACAGGTTTGTGAGCTGCTCAGTGTCTTGGTTACCTAATTTGATGCTTTATATGTCAACATCTTTCATCGTTTGCTTTTTGTTCCCCTTCAGTATTTTTCTAGGACAGACCGACTGCTTAAGCACAAGCGAACCTGCGGAGAAGCCATAAAGAAGGGGCTCGATCCCGGGATGATGGACCTGGGTTGTGTAGACTTGGGACACGGCAGCTATGGAATCACTCAGGGAAATGTTGGGAGTACTGCGAGAAAGAGGGGAAGGTCCAAAAATGGGGAAGGAGGGGAACGCAAAAAGAAGAAGGGGGACGGAGGAGGGGTGAGGGTACCGAACATTCACGGGGATGTACGTGGAGGCTACGGCATCCACGATTACTCTGTGGAGAATCAAACGGTGTCTTCCTCTACTGAGCCGGGACCCAGCATGCAGCAGGGCCACCACGGCCGAGCTCCAAAGATGGCGTTCAAGAAGGCCAATCGTAAGAGCCTGGATAAAGCGGGTCTCGATCAGGCAAAAGCAGGATCATTGGAGCATGGCGGGGACATGGACGGTCTCGGCCTCATTCACGGTAACGGGTCTAAAGAAGTGCCCACCAGCAGCAACTACGACGACGCCATGCAGTTCCTCAAGAAAAGACGCTACCTTCACGCAGCAAACAATGCAAACTCATCAGGGCCAACGGTGGCAGGAGGAACCAGCAGTGAGTATGACGTCAGCCACTTGTCTTCCCAGCAGTCCGTCATTCAGGGTGTTGTCTCCAGCGTGATCGACAGCGACGTGCCTCTGAGTCTCGACAAGTCCGGGATCCCAGATGAGGTGCTGCAGAGCCTCCTCGACCACTATGCCCAAAAACCAGACGGCTCGCACCACGACGTCCACTTCGACATCAGCGACCATCACGTGGATCTGCACACAGCAGATGGTTCTGACATCGGCCACAACACCGACACGCCCAGCCCATCTGGAGACAAGACCGTCATGATGCACGAGTACTCTCGCTTCCTGCTGCAGGCTTTGGAGCGCACCAGCCACAGTGCCAGCTTCCCTCTGGGCCCCGGGCCTCCCGCCTCAGCACAGTACACCAGTTCCCACAACCCCCTCTATGCTGAAAAGAACATCTACACTACGTCCCCGCTGGAGTGTGGGTTCGGCCAGTCGGCGGCCTCGCCTTCGCTGCCCTCCTCTGTGCCAAAGTCTCACTTCACGATGCTGACGGGGTCCTCGCCACAGCACAGCTTCCACCTGAGCGGCCTGGAGGCCTCCACACACCAGCAGCTCACCCCTTCTCAGGAGCTCACTGACCAGATGGAGAAGCAGCACTCCTCCACCCCCCCTTCCTCCTACCAGATCAGCCCATCTGACCTGAGTCGCCAGAAGGACCAGCCGCCGGTCAAGAATGGCACGGTGGTCTACCCTCTGGCCCCCTCGCAGGATCTGGCCTCTCTAGACTCCTCCAAGCCTTCCTACCAGATAGAAAACTTTGCCCAGGCCTTTGGCTCCCAGTTCAAGTCTGACAGTCGCGGCTTATCTTACGGCACTGACTCTAGCGGGGAGGTGGATCACAGGATACGGACGCCTGTGTCTGAATTCTCAGGGTATAGTAGTTTGTTATCTGATGTCAATGAGCCAGTAAGTACAGGTTCCAAAACTACAACAAGCCAAAGCTACAGATGAGAGCCTGAGAGGGAGAGAACACTCGTTAAAACTGATGTTTTTTTAGTGCTCCTATTTTATTATTATTATTATTGTTATTATTATTATTATTATTTTTTTAAGTGACATCTTTCTTTTAATGCTCTGTTTTTGTGCCCACTCCTCTCCCCCACAATAAGCCCTCAAGGCTTCCTGCAAATGCAACATTTTTTTAAGTATCTGTTATTTTTAAGTTAAATATGTATTTACTGTTTATTCTTGTCATAATAGTGGCATTAGGTCTGGTCATTAATCATGAACTGAAAGTACTTTTTAAACAAGCGTAGAGTAGCACCGGACATGTTTCTTTTACAACGAGCTGAAGTGTTTGAGCAATCAACTTTACAATTGTAAAAATAATAATGAAAATAACCATGATGGCAGGGAATAGCCCAGAATTGAAATAGCAAAAAAAAAAGTTATTGTCTGTTACAAGGTTTAAAGTATTACTCAGGAAAAAGTGGAAAAGGAGAAGCCTACGAGGTGCAGTGAGCGCTCTTTTCAGAAGTTTAGGTTTGCGACTTCAAAGAGGATTTTTCTTATGTTGTATTACTTGTTGAATGAGTGTGACATAAACAGACTGCTGCCAGCTCACTTGAGCACTGAAAACACTTTCTACTTGGCTATATAGAGATTATGGTACTTTCGTGTCAATGTGAAACTCATGTTTTCTTCAATAAGGGCCATATATATATCTATATATATTTATAAGAATATATATTATTGTAAAGTAACAGATTTAATCATTCTGGGGGAACTGCCCGCTGAAGTAGAGGAAGAATGAGGGCCAGGTCGGGGGGTTAATGTTGTCCTTGGTATATTTTTGGACAGAAAACAGAAACAGACGTTGGGGCTTTTCTATGGCCAATAGAGGTTGCTGTTGGGCAGCGATGGAATGGCCTTCCCCTTTTCCTGCCCTCCGCTTCTTCCTCAACACTCTTATTTCTTTAAAAGAATCCAATTAGCACTTTGAGCCGTTTTTTCTTACATTGCGTAAAAGTACCCTCTCGGATCAAGGAAGCTCAAACGTCAGGAGTGGACTGGCTTTTTGACAGACGTCGTTGTTTGGGCATATGCAGATGGGTTGGACATATTCTGGGCGTATGATGTGGATACCCTTTGTTTGGGTAGCATGGCTCGTAAGGGGAGGGAGGGAGGGGCGGGTTGATATGTGAAAGTGGGATTTTTCATTAACATTTCTCTTTCTCCTTACTTTTAGGGAGGGTTTAGATCGGGAGGGATGGAGGGAGGTGGGTGGGGGGTTTTAAAATACAGTAACATTTAATCGGGATAATGTAAATGTAATTCAAACCTCTAGTTTTAGTTTTGACTTGTTACCCAACTTAGAAGCTTTGCTTTCTTAATGAATTTGATGACAAATGTGTTAGTGATCAAGTATTTCTTCAGCTGTTACTGAGAGGCGGCCACGTGAGCAAAAAAATATGGCTGACCAAATAAATTTGTATGCGTTTTTAGATATTTCACGTGTGCTGGCAGTACCGAGCATATTTGTCCCGTTAGAAATTGGGTGCCTATTCCTGAGAAGCGCAGGTGCAAGATATTGTCTAGTAAATGTTAAATGTAACTTCTTGCTGATTTTTAAATGTATTTATGCTGTACGATTTTTTTGTAAACGACAACAATAAGTACGCTGTCTTCCATAGCTACGACTGGCCTTTGTGCTGGAGATGATATCACTCTGCTGAATGAGTCTTTAAACCCCTTTACGCCCCGATGGCCTGTTGTTTTAAGCAATCATTAAACATGGCAGAGTGAATGCAATGCTGTAATATCTTAAATAATATGTTGCCATGCTGAACGGTTGCGGCGTGAGCAAGAATTAGCCTCGCATATACCTCATATCACAGTAATCCAGGGACAAAGGAGTGGAGGTTTGATGTATGTAGCAGAGATGCTGTATGTAAAAAAAAAAAAAAAAATGTGTCATGTTTCTGTGTGACTAGTTTCACCACGTGTGTACATGACATTTCTGTGACCCACTAAGACGTTCTAGCTTCAGGGTTTCTGTAAATGTCTCAAGCCAACCAGTGTTCAGTCTTTTCAGTTCCACCTCCTCCACATCTGATTTGCCATACTGTTTCAATATGCTTATTGTTTACAAAAAATGTACAAAACACTACATCTTACTTAACTGAATTCTGACCCCTGTATAAATTTTATTTTACTATATATCTCTTCCTCCCCCCTTATTTTTTTTTTTTTATCACCGCCAAATTTTGTAGCTGATGATGAAATCTTCCATTTTTATGTTCTTCCAGCTTCTTGTGACACGTTTCACAAGACTGTTATTGTCCATTGAATTTAAAACTGATTAGGGAGAAAACAATAAAAAAAATACTGTTATAAAAAGCTGTTACTGTCTTCCTTTATGAGGGGAAGTTGGTGCATTTAATCAAATACATTTTTTATATTTACACATTAATCACATGCAGTGGTGGAATGTAACTACGTACATTTACTTCAGTACAATTTTGAGGTTCTTGTACTTTACTTGAGGATATCTATTTTATGTAACTTTATACTTCTACTTCATAACATTTTGAGGCAAATATTGCACTTTTTACTCCACTACATTTAGCTGGCAGCTTTAGTTATTTTTCAGGTCGAGATTTAACATGAAAAATATGAACAATTTAAAGTGATTAGACTTTTTTAAAAATAATAATAAACCTCTTAACAGTATATGAAGTAGTCAAAATGAGCCCTATCTTTACTTTTTATTAAAACGTGGCTTACAGGTGCATCTCAATAAATTAGAATATCATAGAAAATTTTATTTGTCAGTAATTCAATTCAAAAAGTGGAAATAACACATTATTCAGATCCATTTTACACGGAAAGAAACATTTCATGTCTTAATTTATATACTTTCATTTACATTTAATAAAGACCTAAAATTCAGTGTCTCAAAAAATTGAACAGACCAATTTTAAAAAGTATGTTTAATATGGAAATGTTGGCCTCTGAAAAGTATGTCCATCTACAGTAGTGTTCAAAATAATAGCAGTCCAATGTGACTAACCAGATTAATCCAGGTTTTTAGTATATTTTTTATTGCTACATGGCAAACAAGGTACCAGTAGGTGCAGAAGATTCTCAGAAAACCAACAAGACCCAGCATTCGTGATATGCACCCTCTTAAGGCTGTGCAATTGGGCAATTAGTTGAATGGGGTGTGTTCAAAAATATAGCAGTGTGGCATTCAATCAGTGAGGTCAACAATTTTGTGAAAAAACAGGTGTGAATCAGGTGGCCTCTATTTAAGGATGAAGCCAGCACTTGTTGAACATGCATTTCTCTTTGAAAGCCTGAAGAAAATGGGCCGTTCAAGACATTGTTCAGAAAAACAGCGTACTTTGATTAAAAAGTTCATTGGAGAGAGGAAAACTTTGTGAAACACGTGGCAGAAAACGTAAGACAACCATGAAAATGGATTGAAGAATAAGCAGAATGGTAAAGGCTCAGCCAATGATCAGCTCCAGGATGATCAAAGACAGTCTGGAGTTACCTGTAAGTGCTGTGACAGTTAGAAGACGTCTGTGTGAAGCTAATCTATTTACAAGAATCCCCCGCAAAGTCCCTTTGTTTAAAAAAAAGGCATGTGCAGAAGAGGTTACAATTTGCCAAAGAACACATCAACTGGCCTAAAGAGAAATGGAGGAACATTTTGTGGACTGATGAGAGTAAAATTGTTCTTTTTGGGTCCAAGGGCCGCAGACAGTTTGTGAGACGAGCCCAAAACTCTGAATTCAAGCCACAGTACACAGTGAAGACAGTGAAGCATGGTGGTGCTAGCATCATGATATGGGCATGTTTCTCCTACTATGGTGTTGGGCCTATTTATCTCATACCAGGGATCATGGATCAGTTTGCATATGTCAAAATACTTGAAGAGGTCATGTTGCCTTATGCTGAAGAGGACATGCCCTTGAAATGGGTGTTTCAACAAGACAATGACCTCAAACATACTAGTAAACCAGCAAAATCTTGGTTCCAAACCAACAACATTGATGTTATGGAGTGGCCAGCCCAATCCCCGGACCTTAATCCAGTTGAGAACTTGTAGGGTGACATCAAAAATGCTGTTTCTGAAGCAAAACCAAGAAATGTAAATGGGGATGTTGTTAAATAATCTTGGAGTAGAATAACGGCTGAAAGGTGCCACAAGTTGGTTGACTCCATGCCACACAGATGTGAAGCAGTTGTAAAAAAAACTGTGGTCATACAACTAAATATTAGTTTAGTGATTCACAGGATTGCTAAATCCTAGAAACAAAAACATTTGTACAAAATAGTTTTGAGACAGACACTGCTATATTTTTGAACACACCCTTTTTACTAATTGCCCAATTGCACAGCCTTAAGAGCTGCATATCACGAATGCTGGGTCTTGTTGGTTTTCTGAGAATCTACTGCACCTACTGGTACCTTGTTTGCCATGTAGCAATAAAAATATACTAAAAACCTGGATTAATCTGGTTAGTCACATTGGACTGCTATTATTTTGAACACTACTGCATATGCACTCAATACTTGGTTGGGGCTATTTGACTTGAACTACTGGAAATTGACTTTTTCATGATATTCTAATTTATTGAGATGCACCTGTACATAAGTGCATCAATACAAATAATCTAATCATATATTTAGAATATATAAAACAAGAGTGGGTCCATTCTCCATAACAAGTACTTTTCCTTTTGATACTTTAAGTACATTTTGATGATATTACTTTTGTACTTTTACTTCAGTAAGTTGTGAATGCAGGACGTTGACCTGTAGTGGAGCAATTTCACAATGTGGTATTACTACTTTTACTTAAGTGAAGGACCTGAATACTTTTTCCACCACTGCATACAGTTAGAGTTGATATGAGCAGCTGGTAAAATAGAAGTCAAATTTACCATATACATGAATTGTTGTGGGTATAAAATAACCTTGCAAACTTTATTTTACCAGTTGTATTTATTGCAAGTTATGTATGATAATGAAGGCTTTGGGAGTGGGATTTTTGGTTTGGATACCTTTAAAGTGGTTTGGTTTTATTCTTAAAAAGCTGTAAAAAAAAAAAAAAAAAGAAAAAAAAACCTCTTGCTTAAAATCTGTTTATATGCAGCACATAAGAAGCTTACTGAACCTAACGTGGCTGTATTTATTTCCTCCACTGGGTGGCGATGGTGTCCTAGATGTGATAAGCTTCAGGCCTCAGTAATCAAACACCCAACAGTTCAAATATACTTCAGTCCCTATCTGGAAACGACTCTACTTATGACTCACAGCAGTTTGGCTTCATCTCTACATATTTTTGATGAGGAAAAACATGGATTTAACCTTAATCTAGGCTTGAATTTTTTAATGAGTTTATAGCTTGTAATAAAGGTCTGCTTCACAGATACTTACACCACCCACTTAGCTCACACAACAGTTTATTAACTGGGATTAAAAGAAATGTCATGAAATCTTTTATTTATGTTTGAAGACCAGGGCTTAATACTCATGCTCACTCATATGATCAGAGAGCTTTATTAATCCCCAATGGGGAAACTTATTTGACACCAAATAATTTCTGACAGACAACAAATAAAAACACATTCACAGGACATAAACAGATAAATAACACAATTTATAGACATGATTAAAGGTCAGAACATGTAACATCAACACTGACGCATCTTGAGACTGAATGAGCTCCTGAATCATTCACAGTTGTAAAAAAAAAAAAAAGAAAGACTTAAAACACAGTGTAATGGATGACCTTCAGAACTGCTGTTAACGTGTTGTTCTCTTTTCTACATTGACCTCAAGAGAGAGAGGGTTAAGGCCAAACACTGAGCCAGCCTTTCTGATCATCTCGTGATTTTATCACAGGGCTTTAAAGTTCTCCAGCACCTTGCCTGATTTTTAGTGGTGGAAAAAAGTATTCAGGTAATTTACTTAAGTGAAAGTACTAATACCACACTGTAAAATTACGCCACTACAAGTAAAAGTCCTGCATTCAAAACTTACTAAAGTAAAAGTACAAAAGTATCAGCATCAAAATGTACTTAAAGTATCTAAAGTAAAAGTACTCTTTATGCAGAATGGACCCACTCAGATTTTTTTAACTACTTAATATTATCTATATTTTTTTAATAATATTTTAAGATTGATTGTATTTTTTCATGTTAAATCGCGTCCTGAAAATTAGAGTAGAAGTATAAAGTTACATAAGCAGAAGTACTCAAGTAAAGTACAAGTACCTTCAACCTGTACTGAAGTACAGTACTTGAGTAAATTTACTTAGTTATATTCCACCACTGGTGATTTTACTCATAGAGCAGTTTTACATTAATAATGACTTATTCAACATATTGTACACATTTCCTCTTGGGCTGCTCCCTCAGCAGAGCATAAAACAGCATACTAACTATAAAAAACATGAATCTTTTTGCTTATATCGAAAGGATCTTATCATCCTCAGTAAGAATGGTCTTGGTGGAGCCTTTTTGAATACAACATCAGGGTTCTATATGAATATAAAATCACATCACACCTCATAAAACACTGATCTGTAAGCTTAAGAATAAAACAAACATCCTCAAATGAGTCTCACTGTTCCAGTTATTTCCCTCCATTTCTACATTTTGTAAGAGCCCATCCAGTACATTTTCCCTTCTTTTCCCTCCTTTCAATGATTTATTCAACCCATCAAATGTTAGTTATGTAAACAAAATTTATATAAGCAAACCGTTGGGAAAATAAGTGTTTGCATATATTATTAACTTGTGGCGAGTCTCTGTGAATTATTCCTACACTGCAACTGCTGCTCATGAGCTCACAAATCAAGAGCAAACATGCAGAACACACAGAAAGGAGAAGAAAAGTGATACAAAAGCAGGCACCTAAAAGTGTCCTAAATGATGTGTTATAGAAGTCCCCGACACCCAAACAGAGAAGTCTTAATGAGCGCTGCCATCGCTGCACGTCCTCATAAATGTAACCTTTAACTTTGTCGTGCACATCAGTGATTTGACGTTCTCTCATTTATTTTTAATTATCTCTGCAGGGAATTGACCTGCTTCCTTATATCCAAAAAAAGAGAAGTGAGTTGTCTTCCTGTCACCACAGAAAAAAACAAACTAATCTTTGTACTACTCTTTATGTACTTTTGCACACACCTAAACATCTGCGTTATTCAGCGCAGATCCCATTCTGTTCAGTTAATAAATGACTGAATTTTCTATTGAACGCTGCGATGATGATGTGACCAAAGTTTCTGTTGATTTAAATCTAAACTTAGAACTTTCTGGGCATCATCGTGACTCAGGTATGATAAGTGCATTGTGTTGAGTATTGACTGGAAAATGAGAAATCCAGCCATAAAGCAAGAATAGCAAAGGTGTGACACAGTTTTATTAAGTAACAAGGCGGTGTAGCTCAGTGTGGAGACAATACAACAGTTCTACTTAGTTCCTCAGCTGGATGTTAGAGAGCTGTTTTGGTCGTTTTGGCTGAACACAGACAACAGATGCCGGGTTAACGCTGTGGGACATGAGCCAGACTGAGCTCTTTGGCCGTCCTTGTCTCCTGGTGTGTCTTTTGACCTCCCAGAGGATGCAGGTCTGTTGACAGAGTGGATGTAAAAGTGACGTGGATGATGTTCTTATCTTCAAAGCTGGAGAGAGGCCACATACTGGGTTGTGTACACAGAGAGATAAAGAACGGGGAACAACAGCAATAAAAAGAGGAGGGAGTTATAATGATGCTGTAACATGAGTCATAAGTAAGATGAATTGAATAAAGAATGCAAATAAGTCTGGTTAGTCGAACTACTGTAGGGATGGCAGTATACTTTGTCAGTCACTTTGGTCCAGAAAGAAATATCCCACTGACTATTTGATGGGTTTCCATGAAATACTGCACATTTAAGAGATTAAATCCTTTAGATTCAGACTTTTGTGCCCCACTGTAAAATTCTTACAACTTTGGTAAAGTGCCATCATCGAGTCAAAATTAAATTTTTTCGATTAAGACCATACATTTCCATCATCCTCAGCTGTAATTTGTGTTATTGCCAGATGGTGAACCATAGGCATAGAATGAGAGCAGAGCAGACTTTGGACTGTTTGGCGTGGTCATTTATAGTTCAATAGAAAATGTGATTGTTAGTTGTTCTGTTGACATTATGTCAGTTGGGCCGTAAAATGTGTCACAGTCATGAGTTTGAAGAACGCTGTTACGGCTGTTAAACAGAAACAATGGATGACTTTCCAGTAGAAATATGAAGCAATTAAACCCAGAAATACCACAGACCTCACCTGAGTGAGTCAGCAACTTTACTGGCTCCCTATCCAGCACCGAATCCTGCTCCTGCTCCTACAAAACCCTCAAAAACCCTGTTCCCTGACCCCCCATCTCCACCCCATCTCCACGAACAAGCAAGTTGGCGACAGACCCTTTTCCACTGCTGCCCCAGCCCTCTTGAACTCCCTTTCAACACGCATCCGCAATTCAGACTCACTCCACACCTTCAAAAATCAACCCAAAACCCACCTTTTCAAGATAACTTACAAGACCTGACTCCCACCCCTATAAACTCTCATCCATGTTTTTGTTTTCTGTATTTTGTATTTGTTTCAATGTGTTATGTTAAGCAACCTTGAGTACCTTTAAAAGCACTATATAAATCTAATGTATTATTTAAAAAATGGCCACCGTGCTGATCAAATAGGAATGTCTGTCATTCTAGGGATTGTATTTCTACATGGTGAACTAACATGTCTTTGCTCGAGCCAAACTGGAAATCTGGTTAGCTCTACGCACGTGTGAGGACGGTTGAGGTTCGGCATGACTGACAAAGTCTTGCTACACTGCAAAAGAGGGGTGTCTAAAAACAAGATAAAAACACAAAATCTGAGGGAAATGATCTTGCTGCACGGACAGGTAATTTAATTTGACAAGATTTCTTAAATTAAGATTGTTAAATCTAGGAATAAGCATGTTGAACGCTTAAAATAAGAAATTAACTAATCTTAAAACAAGATAAATAATCTAATACTTCAAGTTTTTTTTATTTTGGTAAGAAACAAATAATTTGCAGTGTAGATGGTTCAATTAGGTTTATCTTATATTAAAGTAGCATAAGGCTACACGTTGGTGTAGTGGTTAGTACTCTTGCCTCACAGCAAGATCGCCCGTTTGACTCTTCTGTGTGGAGTTTGCATGTTCCCCCCATGTCAGCGTGGGTTCTCACCGAGTACTCCGGCTAACATTTAGTCATTTAGCAGACGCTTTTTATCCAAAGCGACTTACAGAAAAGGGAAACAATCAAGGTATAGTGCGATAAGAGGCGTTAGTGCAGCAATAAGTGCAAGTGACAATTCTTTAAAGAGTAGAATTGTCCTGTTGTGCTAGGAGAGAAGTCCTCTCTGAAGAGCTGGGTCTTCAGGAGGTTTTTAAAGGTAGAGAGGAACGCTCCTGCTCTGGTAGGAACTGGTAGTGTGTTCCACCAACAGGGAACAACGAACGCAGAGAGTGCCTTGAACGAACGGGTGGCAGAGCCAGGCGCCGTTCATTGGAAGAGCGCAACGGCCATGAGGTAGCATATGCCTGTATCAGTGCGTTCAAGTAGGTGGGTGCAGTATGGAGACAACTTTGTAGGCGAGCATTGGAGATTTGAATTTGATGCAGGCTGCAACAGGTAGCCAGTGGAGCTCGATGACCAGCAGTGTGACATGTGACCTTTTTGGCTGGTTGTAGACCAGGCGTGCCCCCGCTTCCTCCCACAGTATAAAAAAAATGCACTTAGGTTAACCCTGTGATAGTCTGTCCAGGGTGTACCCCGCCTCTCCCCCAATGCAGTTAAGGAGAATTTTTTTTTTGATTTATTTGCTTTATTAATCCCACAATGGGGAAATTCAACCTCTGCATTTAACCCATCCTTTTGTTACACACAAGGCAGCACATTACTGCGCCTGGGGAGCTGTGGAGGGGGGTTAGGTGCCTTGCTCAAGGGCACTTCAGTCCTTGACCTGTCAGTAGTTACAAGCCCGATTCCTAACCTCTAGGTCATGGACTGCCCAAATGAATGAATGAATAAAGAAAGCATAGGTCATCGGGCAGTGAGTGTGAGAGTTTTTGCAAATCTAGAGCAAGCATTAGGCATTGAAATAGAAGGGCTATTGTCAGTATAGCCTAGTGTTTAAACATTATCACCTAAACAAACCAGGTTTCCAGTGCAGATCAGGGAATAACTAAAACTGAAACTCAACAATTTGCATGTTGGCATGCTGTTTTGCAATAAGTAAAGCTTCACAGAGCTGCTGGAAAAGTTGCTGATCCATACTACTGTTCATTCAGTCTATCCTAGAGATAAAAACATACATACAAACAGAAAATGTATGAAAGAAATTTACCTTTATAACACTAATTTGGCCCTTTTACATCATCTGGTTATCTTTCTTGTCCTACTCTCTTCAAACCTTTTTGCTTCAGACACAAAATGAAAAAATATCATTTAAAAAAAAGTGTCCTTGTACAATATTGAACCTTGGTTGCCAGGCAAAATGCAAATCAACACAAGGTTTTGAAAAATGTTGCAATGTCCGGGAGTATTTGCATGAGATAAGAGTCGTGTCAGAAAGGTGGATGTGTTTATACACTGGACATTTGTTTTGTCTCTTATGCGGGAGTGTCCCACAGCGCAGCCATAAAAGCTATGCTATGGAAACATGCAGAATTTGAAAGATGGAAAGTGAATTTGCCTGGAAAATGTTTCATATAAGTGTATTCAATAGTTTAAAGGTTACAGAAATTAACCATTAATGTTGTCATGCTGAGATAAAGTCCACACCTTAGTTAAACTATAACACGATATTAAAAGTCAAAGTGATGAAATAGGCAAAATTTTGTGTTGTGTGAGATTTTCCACTCAAATTATATTATGATGATATTCGTGTTTGTTGTTGTCGTGATAATGTGGAAGTTTGTTTTTTGCTCCAAACAGTTCCTGATATTAGTGACATTTTAACCTGTGTACAGTGTGTTTTTGTGTGTTCCAGTCACTACACACTGCCTAATTCACTCAGTGAAACAATCCATCATTCATTCATCTCAGCTCCGGAAGAAAATAAAAAAATAAGTTTGCTGATAACAAGAGGAAAATGTGTAATGAGTCCAAATTCATAATGCTGCAGTGTTTTTCCTTCCTTTGATCATTTGATAAACATCTTTACTGTTAATCTCATTTGTTTGCTTGGGTTAAGCATTTGCAATACCCAGTTATGTCATCCATAATTAAGCAAATGTAGAAACAGTAGTGTAATAAAAAAATAAGTGTAATAAAACAATGCAGCCATATATCCAATTCTTCCTTGGAAAGCTGTTGACTGTGTGTTTAGTTCATGCAGCCTGCTGATACATAATGAGTGGAGCACATAAAACTTAAACAAAGGTGACAACGCTGATCATAAATAACCTGTGTATCCACATGTTATGACTTTAATCATCAGTTATAGTTCTGTCCTTGAAGCTGGAGTTGCTCCTGAAGTGTGAAAACCAGATATTAGCTCTGATATGACAAGGTTACACAAGACTCAGGTGTGGAACCAGGATCTTTGACCACAGCTGTTCTTTAGCCGTTAGAAGTTGGCACAGATTTGGAGTGCTTGTGACAGAGCTCTGGTAATGATATTTACTCATTAACTTTATGGGTTTTTACTAATACTTTGCATCAGGCCTCTGCACTGGCTGCCTGAACAAACCATTGCTTTTTCTTTTTACCTCACTGTTTTTCAGGCTTTAGTGTCTAGAGTAGCCACTGCCAAAGAAAACACATGTGCCTTCCGATAGTATCGATAGATTTATTTTTGTATATAACGCACCAGAATTATTGGACATATAAGTCTTAATGCAAATATACAGCATGTTAATATTGACATGGGTTTACTCAATTTCAAAGATGTAATGCTTCATTTTTCTTGTGTTGTATCTGAATCAAAATTTGGTACTTCAAGTAGATCAATCTGTATTTAAGGTATAAGAAAATACTTTTTTTTTTCTCTTGGTAGTGCTTTTTCTCATTCTAGATTGTTTGGTGCGAGCCATGTGAGTGTTGGAGGTATCGTCTGTAGGGATGTCCGCCTTTTCTTGTAAAAATTAAACTATTTTGTGAGCAGTTTCATGTACAAACTAGTTCCTACATGAAACTATTTGCAGCAAAGTGAGTAACTGGGCCATGGTTTCTGGAAAGAGACATTAGTTGTCAGTAGTTTTGATGCTATATAGTTCCAGTATATTTGAGACAAGGCAATCACCTCAACAATCTGAACCAGACATGGGCATTGGGCACCCCGGGGGGAACATCCCTGTCCCTGTCCGGCCCACATGAGGTTACCAAGAAATTAGAAAGCGATACAACCGCAGTACTTTTATTTTGAAGGCAATTTACATATGTGCGTACATGCATACACACCTGCACAAAAAACTAGGTTACTGTGTAACCTTGTGAAAAACTGTTGTTGCTTTTCGCATAAAAGTTATTAAATTGTTGGTTTACTGCAAAACAAACATGCTCTATATTGTTTTTTGTGGTTTGAATGTATGTTGTGTTTAAAATAAATGGAAAGGTGAGATAATGTTTGGAGTTTTTACTATTTTGTACTGCTTCATTTGACCTACTCCATATTAACATAGTCTTATAATAACATGTTTTCTTACCAGTAGCAGCTCAAAACCATATAGTGCATTTTATAAAGCGATGAAAAATTAATATTTAGCAGAATTTAGTATTGGTCCAGCCCTTCGCAACCTTCGCAGTATCTCATGTTTAATTTTTGGGTGAACTGTCCCTTTAAGTAAAGTGCCTTTTGATACAGCTCCTGTGACCACTGGAAAACCCAAGAAGCAAAACAACCAAACAGGTGTTCCACCTGAATTTTGTATCACTTTTTGGTTCTTGCTAGAACCACCAACGGTTGCAATGGCCAAATGGCTTTTCAGATGCTAAATTGTTAGATTGGACTTGAAGTAATAGTAGAACATTTTAAAAACCAAGATATCAAGTCTCACTTCATAGGACTGTTATCTTCTTATTCCCCAAAAAGGAAGAACCCATTGAAAGTTGGCGCACATCTGTATCACGAGGCAGATACACAAAATACTTTACTTTCGTTAACATTGCCAGGTAGAACATTTACAGACATAGTCTACTTTGTACTGTTATGATTTGAAGTCTGGATTGTTCTAAGTAACTTATTGCTTACAAAACAACAAATGTTGAGTCCTTGTACTCACTTTATTTAGTTTCAATGTTACAGTTGTAAACCTAAGGTCAGATCCCAATTAGTTTAAATTTAGTTTTGTTATTGATTTTTGGTGTCACAAACTGTGTGGAGGTGTCAAAATCTCATGAAAATTAATTTCAAAACTTTTAAGCACCTAACCCAAGTTGAACAAATAACAAAGTTCTGTAAGCAATTTAATGTTTTTCCTTTGTTTGATTGTCTCAAATGTTACATAACCACTGGAAATATATAACTGGATGTTTTTAAAGGAGATGGCCTTGAATTTCCTGACAAAGCCTATTTAGCCTGAAATGTTGAAGCCCATTTAGAAGTCCTCAATAACAACATGAAGAAGAAGGGTTCATTATGTTTTCATTCTGAAACAGTTTGTCCCCTTGTGTTCTCATTTTTGGACAATAAGAGTCCACTACAGGAAAAACAGGAAACTATTACAAGAGATGGCATACTTAAGCGAATATTGAAATCAAGTTTGCCATACACTGTTTATCTTTAAATTTTTGTCTACAAAGAATGCCCACTGCCTCTCAGTGCCTACTACATTGCACCTTGTATAATAAGCATTTGTTCCTAATATCAAACAGCTAAAAAAAAGGTTTTAAAAGATGCGTTGGATATTTGAGGAAATACTCTTGATAGACTTTATTTGATTTGGGGTAAATCATTGTGTGAAGGCCATTGTCAAAACTATTTATTAACAGATAGTAAATATGATAAGATTTGTCAAATAAAATGGAATTTTCCTGGGTGTTCACAGCAGGCGAATATTCATATTTATCTTGATTAACTGGGATCATAGCTTCGTATTGAATTAACCTGCTAGCAACACGATACTTTGATAACTGGTATGACAAAAGATCTTTATTCTGAATTAAATTGAATTAAATCAGCAGTAGGCCTACTGTTTGTATCAAGTTAGTTAGCATAGTCAACCACCTTCAAAATAAAGTGTCAAAGTGTCACCACATCGTGCTCAAGTCACAAAGGCATGTTCAAAAAGTTGCCTAAGTCATTTATTTCTCCTAAGTTACATAATTTACACACAGTGTTATTACTATGCCAATAGCCATCCTTTGTTACATCCTTTTTGAGTGAAATGATCAATAAATGTCATATGTTACACTTTTGGTGAAGTTTTTTGTGTTTCCTGCAAAACATGAAAAAATGAGTAAGGCGATTTTTTTTTTAACAGGGTGACGTTGTGTATTTTCAGTGACTGGTTCAAGTACCAGTTCAGCTCCAGCGCAGTAATGATGAGTGACAGGACCGCTGACCAATCAGAGGAGGGGCTAAAGCTTTTAATGCTGCCGCAGGCTGCAGCCTTCAGTCTGAACCACCTGTAGCAGGCAGCGAGTGGCTACTCCCCGGAGGAAACAGCGTCCGCAGCACTGTTATACACGCACCGTTATACAGCCGCACACGGGGCTTCTTTTACCGGCTGCTCCTCCTGTTACCAACCGTTTTATACAACCAAAGACCTGAAAGATGTTTCTCAGATATCTGCCTGTCGTGTTTCTCCTGAGCGCTGTGGTTAAAGGTGAGTGAAGTTTACCTCCACACCAGAAAACTGTCTGTTTATTTTGACATGCTAGACATTGGATTTGGAGTTGAACCTTAGAAATAAATGTTAATGTTACTTTTGCACTCGTTTAACTGTAGTAAGCACATATTTAATCGTGATCCTTTACTTGAAATACTATTAAAATGCTCCATTATAGTAATTTTTTTTTGCTTGTCTTGGGCAAAAGTTTTTTTTGTTGTTGCTATTACCAGCAAAATATACTAAAGAATCAAAGTGTTAGCTTAGTAGTTATGAAGCTAAGTGACCCTGTAATTAACAATATTGTTGTAGATTTATATTTTTAATGTGTAAGTAACATTTCTTATGTAGTCGGTGATGGTGGAGATATTGCATGTTCATTCATGTTTTACAAGATCATCTTGTGTACTTTATGTGAAATTTGGTACTTATACAGTAAATTTCAGTCAGAAAATGGCAGTTTTCTTGTATGTGAGCACGTACAAAATACTTTTGTCCTTGTTTCTGCTCTTTTTATTATTATTATTAGAATTATTTTTAAACTTTTGTAAGATTACATCCTCTAATTATGGCCCATGATTACTGGAACCAATATACAGTAAGGCAAATAATAGGGTTTACCTACAGCATAGAAATTAATATCTCAAATGTTTGACGACAATTTGCCTCACTGGCTAAAAATCTCACACATATTATCTATTATGATGTAGTGAGGGAGCAATTTATTGTACATACAAATACACATGAATTGACTTACTTTTTAAACAACATATTAATAAAAATAAAACAGAGTGATTAATTATTTATCTACAACCCTTATTCTAAAAAAGCTGGGATGTTGAAAACTGTTCAAAGACAATATATTTTAGGTTTAAACTCCTAAACTTTGAATTTGTTTTTGATTTTTACACATTTAACCCAGCGTCCCAACTTAATATAGGAAAAAAAAAAAAGTTTTAGACTGCCAATAAAGGATGTGGTTATGTAATGCAAATATTCTTAAATTAATAAGTAACTCATAAAAAACCTGTAAGGATAGATACCCACATTCTGTTTGTGTATTCTATCTAGCAGCTTGTTTAGCAGAAGCATTTAGCTCACATTTATTCAAGTTTTTCTTTTTCTCTAACACAATCATCGGGGTTTTCCCCAAAATAGTCTGAAACCCCTGACTCACTGCTGCTTCAGGGTGACTCAAAGCTCTCGGGGGGGTGGACAGATGCCAGCATCGGTCAAACAACAGCCGGCTCCCTGAAGCGCAGCACACTCCAAACACAAAGTTTACTCTGTGTGTGCATAATCGGACCCCCTTGAGAGCGTGGTGAAGCTGCCCTGAGGAATTTTGATGAGCTCTCCACTGTACAGACTCCCCAAGCTTCATTGCAGTTAAATCCATTGGTCACCCTTTCATAAAAAAAATATTATTTTGGACCGTTGTGAAGTGCATCTCTGTGTTTGCCATGTATGCAGTCAGTGTCATGTGCCGGAGCCTCGCTGCAAGCCTGCAGGCTGTCTGTGTGGCTCCCCTACTGTCATGTGAAACACAGACTGGGGAAGTGATGGGGGCTGCAGCGTGGGGCAGTCTGACTGAGTGAAGTAGCAGTAAAGAGGTCCAGATGAAAAGACTTCCGAGGGTGGTGATCCTCCTCCTCTGAGTCTGGCGCCACATTTTCTTGCCCTCTGTAAGAGATATTCCAGAAGGAGAGGAGCACGTTAAATTCCTTTCTCTCTCTTTCTCTCTCCGCTTCTGTTTCCTGTTCTCGGACCACATGCAGCGCATCATGTCTCATGTTTGGCTGGTTAGTCATTATTAGGTCATTATTAGAGCATCAGCATTCAAGGTCTGCTCAGTGTATAACAGGCAGTTGTAGGCAGTGGCGGATCAGTGGCTCCCTGTGGCTGCAACAACCAAATTATACCACATGAAATTTCTTTCTATTTCTTTCTATTTTAATTTTCATTGATTGTTGGTGTAGGCCAAAGGTAATTTGTATTCTTCAATTATAAAAATGTGTTGCTTATATAGGGCATTACATTTTTTGTTATTTTTACATTTTAGTCAACTAAAATATGCACCATAGCTTAAGAAAGTCTATGGCTTGGCATCTTAACCTCTACATTTTGCCAACATCAAGTCTAGTTTTGAGTTTCCCTTTGATTCCAAATCTCCTGAGATATTTCTTTTGTGTCCAGCCTCTCAATTGCACTTGGGTCCTGGCTGCATTCTGACAAAATCATACAAATAAATACTGATTATGACCTATTAGTATTGTTGGTAGGGTAATTTAGACTCAGTAGGCTGTTTCATCTTTATTGTAAGGCTCAAAATAAGGTTTGTGGCTCCATTACAATATTTTTCTATTTTTTTGGCAAACAATGGCTCTAAGACCCCTGATCTAGACCATTTGAAATGGGTTGGCCACATATGATTTTGGGGGTACCACGTGTAAAAAAAAGATCCTTTTACAGTTAAATGGCTTGTATTCGGACTCACATCATCCCACATTAAAAAGAAAAGGTCTGTGATGACACTTCATGTTGTATTCCTCACTGTGGGAAATATATGAAAAATAACTGCGACAGGATTTTCCCAGTCTTTGTTGTAGCTGCATTTCCGTTCCTTTGTGATAAATATTCCACCCAAATTTGCAGAGCTTGTGACTTTGCCTGCAATTGCCCACGTGTGTGCAGTTTAATTGAAATCAAACACCCATGTGATGACAGCCTTCCCTGCTTTCTTCACAGGCATTAGAAAAGTGTCTCTCCTGCAGTGGCTTGATTTTCATATTGGAATATTTTCTCAATATGTGGGTCAAGGGAAAAGAGATAAAATGCTTTGCAGAGCTAAATACAGAGGTACGAGTCACCCTACACATAAATGCAATTGGGCTCATTAGGCACCCCAGTATGCAGAAATATTCAAATGCACAAATGTTAAGTGAAAATAACACATTTATACAGCATGCAATTAGCATAAAGTGGGTATGTCTGTAAAAGGGGGACTCGTGGGCACCCGTAGAACCCATTTTCAATCAGATATCTTGAGGTCAGAGGTCAACTAACCCCTGTTAAATATGGCCATGTCAGCTTTTCCCATGCCAAGAGAGTTTGGAGTATTGTTTCATCTCCTCTCCAACAGGCATGCGTGATACAGTTGGCACCAGTAGATTCTTTACGTTGTCTAGTTTCATATGGTACCAGTGTCTAACAGAGCTCACTACAGCTTCTTAAAGACAGTCAAGTTGATCCAGTTAGAGGGGCCTGAGGGAGATTTAGGCTTAATGTTACAGGGTCACTTGCCCCTCCTAGAACCACCATTGGCTGTAGGAATGTGAAAGGATACAGACTCATGCAGGGCTGCAGCAAATTATTTTTTTCACTATGGATTAATCTGAGGCCATATGACAATGAATAACTGCAAATTCTCACACTTGCAGGCTTTTGCCAGAACAACCTGTTTTTGTTTTCATGTCACTCAGTTCCTCCTCTCCTTTGTTTCTGTTAAATATTGACAATCAATCTTCCTCATTTGATGCATTCTCCCCTGCTAGCATGTATTGTCTTTACATCAACTTCTCCTGCACACTTGTTGCTGTATCTTCGCTGTCTCTTCTGCCTCTTTTGCTGCGTCCCTGCTGCATCCTGCTGGATTAGACCTGCTCTGGGGCAGTAAATCTCACTCTGTAATTGGAAAGCATGTGCTGGCTGCGCTTTAATTGGATATGATATGTGCAGAGGCCCTGCGACTGAGCCCTGCTCCAGGGAGCCATCTGTTGCCTCCCAGTTACAGTATAAAAGCTCTGTTTGCTCGGATACAGAGAGCGCTACGTCAGCCTCGTGCTACTGAGGACTCCACTTAAACTGCAGACTGATGAAAGAGGAACAGAAAAAAGGGACCTAGAGTGTGTGATATAACTAGACAGAATAAATAGAGACTGAGAGACATCAGCTCAGCTTTTTATTTCTGCTGTGTAATGCATTTAGTATTTGTGAAACCACCATGATTTCCTTGCAGATGTTTAGATTTTTAGTGTCCGTTGGGCTGCACATGTGTGTGTCAGGCACCGGGCCTATCTCATCAACAGCAGCAGGAAGAGCTGACGGTCCGAGCCAACATGAAGTTTGTCCAGATGGAAGAGAGAGCAAAGTCTTAGAGAGTATGAAGTTTTAAGTCAACTCAATCTTTTATTACTCAGCTGTTAATGATATACACTAATGTCCACGAAATTATACATCAGATAATCTCACTGATTTCTGGCTGGCACAAAACTCGTGTGATGAGCTAATAAAGACATTCGTACTAAGAATTTCCTAAAATATCCTGGTCATTTTCTATCACACTAGTTAATCATAGGGCCAATAGAGAAAGTGTTTAATTGGCAACCAGTACACAGCAGGTCTGCAGAACATGCAAGAAATATGACATTTTTCTACAGTTAAGCAATTCAGCAGATATGAAAAAATATAGTTTCCAGTACTGGACTAATAATACATCATCATTAACTTCATGTTGTTTGTATGGAGCCATTCTTTCAGGGAAATTTCTCTAGAACACTGTTAACAACAACTAATACATTCAACACAACTAACTTCTGCAAACTGACAAAGTGTTACATCTATATTATCTATAAATGATTACCAAATTAGCAAAGTTATTCCCAAGAATCAGCCTAGAAAATTAGGAAGAAACTACACCCACATTAAACACTGTTAATACTCTTTAAAATGCACATAACACATGTTAGAGAATCCTACAGAAATCAGTAAATTCCTGGGTTTCTTTGAGACTAAGTAATACCCAAAAAACATCCAAAAAGCTTAAACAAAGCTTTTTGGGTGGAAGTTTACTAGACACAAACTTCAGCCATTAGATTTGGCAAAAGTCATTCAGTTAGTTTTGATGCTGTCCACATTGATTGTAAACCCGCCCAAGCCGTATGATGGCAGGGAAACACCACATTGGTTGTTGCCTTTCACCGTAGGTTCTTATGTTTCAGTATTTTTATGAACTGCTTCCTTAAACCAAAGCTGCTGCTGCTGCAAATCAAGATTTTACACCATATGATCCTTGAAATGTCACAAAATCGTGTATAATTGGCATCACCACAGTCTAAAGCCCAGACTAATTATCAGTTAATCAGAAAAAGTTGTTGTTTCCTTATTGCCCAGCCCTCCAGCTCCCCTGACTGAGGCTCAGTGTGCCTCCTCCTCCTTACCAGCCCTGTTGACAGCAGACTCTCTGCAGGGTGACAGACTGTTGGTTGATGAAAATAAAAGCTTCCTCTCAGTCTTGTGAGGTTGCCCCTTGTGACCCGGCTGTGTCGCTTTGATGTGGCTCCCCTCAGGCCTGGTTTCCCCCCCAAAGGAAACTGACCTGTGTGTATCTGTTGGTGAAGCATGATGCAGGGATGGGTACCTTTAAATTCCAGCAGGTCATAAAGCAGTATGTAAGATGTGTTGACTCTCATTAGCTGGCACAGGGACCCGAAGTGTGACCAGTAATTAGAAGTGAGTCCAGTTCGCCTCCAGCTTTTTTGGCTTTGATCAGCTTGATGTCATACTGCATGATTTCTGAAACACACACACACACACACACACACATACACACACCCACCCACACACACACACACACACACACACACACACTATAGGTCAGCTCTCCACATGACTCTTCTGTCTCCTAATGAGTTGCTGCCTTTTGGCCTCAGGCTCCTGACTGTTGGGTCACTTTATCTTCTGCTCTGTGTGCATTCTTAAATCATGGCCATCCTTATTGAGTTGCTGCTGGATGTGATAAAGAACTATTTCAGGAATGTACTTTCCCCTAATCCCAACCTTAAACTGGAGATATTTTCACGGTGACATTGAAGAAACCAGGAGGATGTTTGTGTGCGGCCCTCTGGACTTACTCAGGAATCCTTCTGGTGTGTAATTAATACAGATTTATTCTCGAGGAGTGGCAGAGCAGACAGGAAATTTAGGATGTGCGTTCGGGGAACTGGATCTGACAGTCAGTTTGCGAGCAGGTACTTCACAGGAGTGCTATTGTCTCACATGAATAGAAATCCCCTGAAGTGCAGCGCTGCGCTGAAACACGACCGTCAACGCCAGCCTCTCCCTTTTTCTGTTACGTGTTCGTGATTTGAAGTGAGGCGAAGCTTTGACAGCTGGAAGCAGACATCTCTTCAGCACTGAACATGTTTGATTTCAGTGTCAAGAAAGATAGAGGTGGAGGGGCGTGGCGGCTCTTAAGAGGCTTCAGTACAGTTACACTTTGTCAAACTAAGTAGCAGGTTGGACTCAGTAGGTAGAGCCGGACCTTCTTATCCACATCCTCCTAAATATCTGCTTGCAGGCCGACCTTAGACCCACTTGTCACCCGGCCTGACCCAGTCATCCCTTTTGTGTCTGCAGGGGATTATCCGGCTGTAGGTTAAGTCCTTGGAGACAAAGCTTTCTGTTAGACGTGCAGCACAGAGTGAGTGCTCTTAGTTACTCCACTGTTACTCAAGTGTGTGTTACACCAACTGTCTGTCTGTTTACATTGTTTCATTTGGGTTTCGTAAACCTTTCCAGTAGGGGTAACTTCAGCATCACAGGGGAGGCAAAGAAAAGTGACCAGCAGCTCTTTCAAAGTCACAAAAACAAAGGCGTTGGGCTGCTAAGAGACTTTAAGAAATGCTGTGGTCTGTGGTGGAGTTGTTGCAGCTATTGTTGTATCAGTTGTTGGCTTTTGCGTCATATATTGTCTGTGGAAGTTTCTACATACTTTATTTATGACATTTCCATGGGCTTAGAAATAGAGAAGCAGCACTGAAGGTGGAAGCAATCAACACCAGTGGAAGAAGAACCACCGTTTGTTCATTCTTGTTTGTGATAATTTCCCTTTTGTCCATCACTTCTCCCGTGTCTATAAATAGTGTTTATGATGAGACCATCACATTTTCTTGGTATCTTTATCTGTATTATTTATGACTTGAAGGTAGATATCTGAATTATCTCACCATGTCAGAAGTCTTTGTTCAGTATCAAATCATTGTCAAGGTCTCAGCCTTAGCCACCCTCCATCAGACCATAATCACTGCATGTGAAGGCTACGTGGAAAATAACTATGTGGTAATGCGGACCTGTATTAAATGACACTGTTGTGCTAATCCCATATAACAATATGCACCAAGAATGACGGGAACTTTCCAAATGTCATCACGCCCCAAAAGAAAAATCCTTCTCTTCGTATTTGTTTTCCACTGGCAGTATTACATAGTATAACAGGTGAGGCTCCAAACAAAAGCTTTCCTTCCTCTCTGTTGTGCTCGACTTGTAATCGTCTCTGCTGTTAAAGTAGTAGTAGTAGTAGTAGATAAGGATGACAGTAGTTTACTGATTAAGACCTTTAAAGGGGTATATTAAAAAAAATGGCACCATTAGATTTCACAACTCATCACTGCTGCCAAGATATTTATCTTTGCATTCCTCAAGGTTCTTATCAAGTCTGGTATTTATTCAGTGCTTGCTACTTCAAGGAACAATGAAACAACCTTATATTGCCAAATCAGGGTTGCCAACTTTCAGGGAGAGCTGTTTCACTATTTGTAAGAATATAGTAATTATTTAGGCAGTAATTTGGGTGAACTGACCCTTGAAGAAGAGAAGAGAGGCTGCTGTGCACATAGGTTTCTTTCATCTTTTAGTTGTTTAACAAAAGTAAACTTGGATAAGTTTCAGATAATTTCCTTTTCTTTAGAATTAGATTACAAAGATAAGAGTGGAGAGCTTTGTGTCAGATTAAGTATCTTACCCATGGATGTACTGTAAGATCTGGATAGGGGTCCTAAAGATGACTCCTGTCAGCCCGATGACTGCTCCCCGAATATGTGTTTCTGCAGCTGGCTCCGTGGCCTGCGAGTTCATGCTCTGCAAAAAGATTTATGTTGTGATTATTAAATCACTTTTATTGGCTCAAGGAAAGTTTTGCAAATGTAAAACCTCAATGGATTAAAGAAAGAGTCATAATTAGCCTTGTTTGCAGTTCAAAGTCTCTTGTCGACAGTTTTGCTCTTTGAGTGGTGGTCAATGGAGAAAATGCTTTTAGGGTTGCAGGGTGGATTTTGCATTAAAACATGATGAGAGTTGCCACTGGGATTAATTGGCTGTAAGGCTGGGCAGCTATGCAATATCTAGTTCCATACTACATCTGTTAGATAGCTTGCTAGTAAGATAGAACAAGACCAATTAGGTACAGCCATGTTAGCAGCTTTGTGAAGTTTGGCTGCAGTACAGTTGTGCTTGAGCTAAACGCTAACATCAGCATGCTTACATGCACCTACTGACAATGCTCACATGTTAATATTTAGCAGTTATCATGTTAAACATGTTCACCATCTTTGCATGTTAGTGCATACTAATCACTAACATAAAGTGCAGCTAAGGTTAAGGGAGCGTCATTAGTTTTGCAGTTTTTGATCAATTAAAATGTTGACACCGTGATGGTCAGTGGATCACCAAACTGATTTTACTTCATCCTGAGGGTGGTATTCAATCCTAACACCTTATCTGAGTGTGTTAACATTTGCTAATTGCTAACTAAACACAAAGTGCAGCTGAGGCTAACCCTATGGAAAGATTTACAAAGTTATATATATATATATATATTTATAAAGCATTAACTAGGTACAGTGTGTTTCTCTCTGACACCCTCGTTAAAACTCATTATCATTAGGCTATCTAATAATTATGACTCCTTAAGGGTTAGATGAATGGATGCTTCTATCATGATTAGTTTTAGTGCATTATTGGTCAGGACACAGTGAAAGACACGTCGTAAAAACTGTAAACTTTCCATTCTGACAATAATGTGGAGATGTTGATAAGAAAGAGGTCACCACACACACACACACGCACACACACACAGCTGATAAGGCTCTTTGACAGAGTTTATGAGTCCGCACCATCTGAGTTAATGTTGCTCTTTAACTTCTGAGCAGGATTGACTCTTTGTTAACTGTATTTCTAAAACGTTAAGGATTTCCACTGGCTTTTCTTCAGCTCACAGGTCTACCTGCTGGCTGTAACACTGACTTGGCGCCCAGATACTCTAGTAGTGGAGCAAAACATGCACACCTGACTAATCTGCAGGATGGAGTGTAAACTGAAACTGGCCGCTTGGTTTCTATAAAGCAATAGGAATCTGAAAAACAGCTAAAATGTGTGTTTTTTTTATCAAAGCAGATAAAATGTTGGCCTTTGAGATTTCACAGAATGTAAAGTATGCAGAAATTAGATGAAATGCTTAACCTTCAACTCAGTCATGCATGAAAACATGAAGTCCCTGTAATTGATACTAAAATGTCACACAAGGCTGATCAAGACAGGGCCAACTGCAGCTGATTTAAGAGGTTTTTCATTAATCTTGCTCTCTGGTCCTCCACTAAGATTAGCCCATTGCCTTTAAGTCTTAATCTTGACGAGCTGGTCACAAATTGATACATGTGTGTTTTACAGCAATGATCTCACACTATGCAACTTCACATATAGATCAAGCCCTTCCTAACTCTGCCACTCCCGACTTTATGACCGTAAAGCCGTCACCTGAGACTTTATGTGTCTTTCGCACCTTTCGTCACTTCCTCATCTATCATCGTAGGTTGCTTAACATCTTATTCCACTCCCCAAATACATAATTTCTGAAGGTGGGTATGTGTGCATACATCAAACTCATCGCATCCATAAAATCTGCCCGTCACAGGGTGTGTGGAGCCTGTGGTTTTTCATCTGCAAATGAGTCTTGGTTACCAAGCGATAAAGACGTTAGGCAACACAGAGCCTTGTACACAGAAAATAATCAAATCACGCCCAGGATCTGATATTAATCTTGATTTTCTCACTGTTTCCTTATGCTTTTGAGAAGACTTACTGGATAAAACTGTTTGTGCAAGGTGTGCACCCATCAGGAATATGTTTCCTTTTCTGGAAAAGGGGCCTTGAATGTAATGATTCAATGCATACAGATGAGGACCTGAGGTACACAGGCTAAGCCATTATCAAAGACCTCCTACTGTTTGTAGCGCTCCTCAAGCTGCCCTCTGGCTTCCTCTCTTCCCCCATAAACACAAAGCCAAGAGTGGGAGCAGGCTAAACGGGAACAGGCGTCACGACAGCACACCGAGCAAATAGGAGACATCGCTTACCTTTAAGATCACCAAAAGAAGTTGGCAACACTTGTGAATGACACATCTCAGCGTTGTAAACAGCCGTCACTTACGGTACTTCTTATCAGCTGAGTCACAGCTTTTGTCAACTCCTTACGCACCCAATGTTAAATGTTTATTCAAGACACAACCTCTGTGATTACAGCTCTTAAACTGTCCTGTCATTGTGGAGGACAGTGTGCAGGACCTTGTGTTTTAGACACATCTTGGTAAAATATATTGTATTACATTATACTTACACAACAAGCTTTCTGTAGAAATTAGAATATCTAATTACATTTTGAACACTGAGTTAATATTCAGAGCTGTGTGAATACACGTGCATTAACATGGAGATGTTTGCTAATTTATGCAATATTCCCCCAAGTAATTTGCATAATTAAGCTTATTAAGCTGCAATGTGGACATTAAACAGCTTTAAGCTGCTCTAATGAATATTTGTATATTAACAATGGATCAAATGTCTACTTGTATGTGAAAGGTGTTGCTTGAAATCATGGAGGCACAGTGAATTATCATGTTGCAGTTTTTAGCTGATTCTTTTGGTGTTATGGTCCTTAGTTTTACAGTTTTGGCTCACTCTAACCACTATCAGTGTTGTTTCAAACAGCAGCAGGCAGCGGAAAAGCAAAAATAAACCACCTGTACGTAACCTGTCTGTCTGAATACTGACCTTTTTTTTTATCTGTAAGACACAACTACAAAATAATACTTGTATTTCTGTACCACACATTGGTTATTTTGTCCCTCTGTTTTGACAGTAGGAACAGTCAGCCAGACAACCAGCAGTTTTTCAACTTCACAACCATCCACCACAACCTCAGTGGTTCCTACAACTACAGAAAGTGCCACAACAACTATGAAACCATCCACCTCCTCCGCAGAGACGACGTTCTCCCAGTCCAGCACCGTCACTGAGCGCAGTGGCTCCACCTCTAGCAGCCCAACTCATTCTCCATCAGTTCCAGCCAGCACGACAAAGCTGTCCACTACAAGCCCAGAGACAACCCAAGCCACCAGAACTAGTGAGACTGCAAATACAAACACAAGTCCTGGCTCAGAGCCCACACTGACTACAAGTACATCGACAGCACATCCAACAAGTACATCGACAGCACAACCAACCACCAACACAACAACGATTACAACAACCATGCACACACACTCTAACACAACCCCAGTTACCACACACACAACCGAAGACATAACTACAACCATAAACACCAACAGCACAACTTCTATGACAACGACGACACAGCAAGACAACAATACAACAACTGAAGCGACCACACACACAACTGAAGACCCAACTACAACTACAAACACCAACAACACAACTTTTACAACCACGACAAAACCAGACAACAATACATCAACTGAAGCGACCACACACACAACTGAAGACCCAACTACAACTACAAACATCAACAACACAACTTTTACAACCACGACAAAACCAGACAACAATACATCAACTGAAGCAACCACACACACAACTGAAGACCCAACTACAACTACAAACACCAACAACACAACTTTTCCAACCACGACAAAACCAGACAACAATACAACAACTGAAGCGACCACACACAGCACTGAAGACACAACTACAGCTACAAACACCAACAACACAACTTTTACAACCACGACAAAACCAGACAACAATACAACAACTGAAGCGACCACACACAGCACTGAAGACACAACTACAGCTACAAACACCAACAACACAACTTTTACAACCACGACAAAACCAGACAATACAACAACTGAAGCGACCACACACAGCACTGAAGACACAACTACAACTACAAACACCAACAACACAACTTTTACAACCACGACAAAACCAGACAACAATACAACAACTGAAGCTAACACACACACAACTGAAGACACAACTACAACTACAAACACCAACAACACAACTTTTACAACCACGACAAAACCAGACAACAATACAACAACTGAAGCTACCACACACACAACTGAAGACATAACTACAACCACACAGAGCAACAACACAACCTCTATGACAGTCACGACACAGCCAAGCAACATCACAACAACTCCAGTGACTACAGTAACTCCAGAAACCTCCACATCTGTACTAATGACAACTACACTAACAAACTCTACTAATACCTCTCCTGAGACTCCTGTGTCCACTACCATCACCTCCACCCCCTCATCCTCCACTGTCACCACAAATGCAACCCTCACAACTGGACCTACACCCTCTCCACCTCCTTCCAACTTCACCTCCAGCTCCCTCCCTACAAACACCTCCCCAGGCAGTAGCACCGTACCCCCCACTGGAAATACCACCACCCTTAGTCCCTCACCAACAACCCCAGGAGGTAGGACTAACAGCATGATGAGTGTTGATGTGTGTTCTTACAAATTAATATATGATAACATGCAGGTGAGTAGGAATTCAGGCCTACTGGACTTTCTACCTTTATTTAAACATTGTTATATGTCCTAAATCAGACTTAAGGACTACTTAGTGTACTTAGTTAATTGTGCTAACATTTGCTAACTGCTTTTTGTTGGCTTTGTTTTTCTTTGTTACAGTGACCACCTTAACCACGTTGACTCATTCAACTGAACCTGCTAGTGGCAATACAACAACCTTATCCACCACCACCAACAGTACTGGTACCACCATCACTGGCACCACCATGCCACCAACACCCACCACCACTAACAACTTCACCACCACCCCATCCTCCTCCACATCCACAAACACCACTGGCACCACCATGCCACCAACATCCACCACAACCAACAACTCCACCACCACCCCCAGTACTGGTACCACCATCACTAGCACCACCCTGCCATCAACACCCACTACCACCAACAACTCCACCACCACCCCCAGTACTGGCACCGCCATCACTAGCACCACCATGCCACCAACACCCCCTACCACCAACAACTCCACCACCACCCCCAGTACTGGTACCACCATCAATGGTACCACCATCACTAGCACCACCATGCCACCAACACCCACTACCACCAACAACTCCACCACCACCTCCAGTACTGGTGCCACCATCACTAGCACCACCATGCCACCAACACCCACTACCACCAACAACTCCACCACCACCCCCAGTACTGGTACCACCATCACTAGCACCACCCTGCCATCAACACTCACTACCACCAACAGCTCCACCACCACCCCCAGTACTGGCACCACCATGCCACCAACACCGATCACAACCAACAACTCCACCACCACCCCCAGTACTGGTACAACCATCACTAGCACCACCCAGCCACCAACACCCACTACCACCAACAACTCCTCCACCACCCCCAGTACTGGTACCACCATCACTAGCACCACCCTGCCACCAACACCCACTACCACCAACAACTCCACCACCACCCCCAGTACTGGCAGCACCATCACTAGCACCACCCTGCCATCAACACCGACCACAACCAACAACTCCACCACCACACCCAGTACTGGTACCACAATTCCTATTACCACCCTGCCACCAACATCCACTACCACCAACAACTCCACCACCACCCCCAGTACTGGTACCACCATCACAAGCACCACCATGCCACACGCACCTACTACCACCAACAACTCCACCACCATGAGTACTAGTACCACCATCACTAGCACCACCCTGCCACCAACACCTCCCACCACCAACAACTCCACCACCACTCCAACCTCCTCCACATCCACGACCAGTACTGGTACCACCATCACTGTCACTACCATGCGACCAACAGAAACCACCACCAACAACTCCACAACAGCAGTCCCGCCCATCCCTCCTGTCATAGGTTCGTAGCTTCCACAGTTTTCATGGTCGAGGTGCATGTTTTCATCAATCAACTCAATCATAAAAAATGCAACTATTTTAAAGAAAGTAGCTGAATTTCTTGGTTGGAATTAAATTCTGCATACACAAGGACCCACATTAATATATGTATTTGCTTTCATGGTTTTATTTGCTAATATGGTCTATAAGGAGAAAGAAAGACAATTTGTCTTGTAATTACAGGTATAACATATATATATATATATATATATATATATATATATATATATATTTTACAATAACAAAGTCAAATTATAATGTCAACAGTGTGACACTATGAAAGGGATTGCTTACAGTGATGAATGTACAGATAATTATCACCAACATCTGCAGCTCCTTTCGACAAGCATTTTAGCATTTAAGCTTATTTTTTGGTTGTCCGCTCCGTAACTTTGCTGTTTCACTTCACTTCACTCTTACCAAAAGAAACGTCTCTGATACGTCCACTGTACCCTCATAAACTCTATTAAAATAATAAACATAATGGCTAGTTAGCTTCCATAGTTAGAAAGAAAAATCGTTACTGAAAATGAACAGCGGCTCCTTACAGTGCCTTTTAGTCCAACCAAACAAAAACATTTCAAGCGACCAAAATGTTAAAAATAACTTTGATAAACTGAAAAGACACTGTGAAAGAGTAAAAGTTGTAAGATGAAAACACACTGTGATCTATGGTAGTAACCTCTCAATCATAAGGTAGCCTCACCTTTAAGCATTCCCGCCTTATCGTCTATTTGACTCTTAATGGGACCATCATTTATCAAATAAACCAAATGTTGTATTGACGAAGACCTGAAACTAACAATTAAGACCATAAACTCATTAGGAGAATGTTTACTGAGGTAATAAATCAATTGAGAAGTTGGGTAATTTTCCTATTTACTTACATACAAACAGACTTCTTTTTGCAACCAGTCAAGTCGCCCCCTGCTGGTCATTAGAAAGAATGCAGGTTTTAGGCACTGTATTGGTGCCACAGATAGTGACTAGCTGTGAATATAGTGGAGTTTTCAGCAGCTAAACAGCCTGATATTTCACTCAGGATTTGGTAAAGACCAAAAACAGAGCTAAAAGGAGAGTGAATATTGCACTTGCATTCATCAGGCGGACAGAAATGTGACTTCAAATTAATGATAATTTGCTCGATAGCTGCTGGATATATAAGCAGCTGCTACCAAGTTCACCGTATCCTAACCAGTTTTTACAAACTCAACTAATTCAGTTCTAGCTGTTTAATTCATCATTTTTATTTCTCATCAGTGTGTCCTTCCATCCCATGTCCACTTGAAAGTACCTGTCTGAATGGCACTTGTCAGTGTCTCTCTGGTAGCTTCCTGGTGGATGGCGTTTGTAGACCCGGTAAGAATGTAACAGTTTATGTCTGGTCAAATGAAAAAAATCATAACTAGGTAGCAGCAGTGAAACTTCTCCTTATTTTAACCTCTCCTCTTCATTCAGCCCAAGTGTTCCCAGGCCAGCTTCATCTCAATGACTTGACTTTTCAACCTGAAATGAGCAACAGGTCCTCAGCAATATTTCAGAAGCAGGCGGCTGAGATCTCAGCAGCGGTAGGTTATCACAAAGCATTTTGAATTCCTACAATAAGTCAGTAGGGTCATTAAATCACACATGTATTCTGTTTCACAGCTCAGAGATGTCCTCAAAGATCAGCCAGGGTATTTACGGTCTGATGTTTTGCAGCTTCAGTGAGTATTTTGTCTTTTTCTTACTTTAGAAAGATACAGCCCCAATTTCAAAACACAAATTACCTGGGGTTATTATTATCACATCAAACATTTTTGGAGACATGGTTGTAATATGCATGTTACAATTGTTTTTCTTCCGTGTTTTCTTCTCTATAATTCTCTAGGCAAGGAAGTATTCTAGCAACTGTAAATAACATCTACGAAAACACCAACGTTACTCAAGAAACAGTTGATCAGGCCATTAATGCAGCGATAGAAGCCCAATCAAATCCATTGTTCACTAATGCTTCATTCACAAGTAAGCACTCCTAGTACACTCATTCATTTTGGAAGGAAACAAACATGTTATATGCAATATTATTTTAATATTTTGTTCTCATGTGCTTTTCTGTCTCAGGAACAAACCTTTGCACACTGGCTCCATTACCCTGTGATATGTTGACTACAGAATGCACACCTAAAAATGGCCAGCCTGCTTGTGTGTGTAAAGATGGCTTTGTCCCGATCTCCAACCTGTACTCAAACTCCAGCTGCCGAGGTAAAAGCAACTGTTTAATATATGTTCCGAAATGTGTTATTTTTACAATGTTCTGCTGGCCTGGCACCACTGTTGGAGGAAGTATTCAGATTCTTTACTTAAGTAAAAGTACTGTTACCACACTGTGAAATTACTCCACTACAAGTAAAAGTCCTGCATTCACAACTTACTTCAGTAAAATTACAAAAGTATCAGCAATAAAATGTGCTTAAAGTATCAAAAGTACTCGTTATGCAGAATGGACCCACTCAGATTGTTTTATATATTCTAAATATTTAGATTATTATATTTGATGCACTTATGTAAGCAGCATGTTACTGCTGTCCAGTTAGGGATAATTATAAATACTTAATATATTTTCATGTGGTTTAATTCATAAACATGCATTTTTAATTGATTGTACTTACCTTTTTTCATGTTAAATTTTAATCTAAAAAGTAACTAAAGCTGTCAGCTAAATACAGTGGGGAAAAATGTACAATACTTGCCTCTAAAATGTAGTGAAGTAGAAGTATAAAGTTACATATGTGGAGATACTCAAGTAAAGTACCTCAAAACTGTACTTAAGTACAGTACTTGAGTAAATGCACTATAGATTATTAGAGCCTGACGACCCACATCGTCTGAGACCAGCTCGAGTAAAGTTTTCCCAGCTGATCCACAGTTCAGAGAACTGTAACAGAACCTTTTTATCCTCAGTGAAATGCTTGTGTGTGAGAATGAGGGGGAGAAACAACAGGGAGCGAGACTCAGAGACAAGGTCAAGAGCTGTAGCCTTTTTTGCCATGCCAACCCTTGACTCTTACTTCATTTATCTCTCTAATTTATTTCTTTTTAACGGGGGTTGTTTCCCTGGAAACACGTGGAAGAATCACATCGTTCTCTCCCTCTCTCTGTGCAGAGTTGTGACCGAGGACGTCTGCTATAGGAAGAGCAAATAAAGACAAAATGCTGCATGCAGTTCCTTTCCCAGGAAATACATAATGTACCATTATGTGCTTGTTTATAATGGTCATCATGCATGCAAAGTTTCTCTTTGTCCTCATGTTTTCATTGCGTGTTCACCGGGGCGTACATTACATCCCCGTCTACCGTGACTGAGTCAGAAACTGTAGCTTATTATGTTCTTGTTTTCCATCTCTTTTTGCATTTTGTTTGTTTGAATTACTGTGTTTTTTTTACAGCGTGTCCAAGTGGGCAGAGAGCAGTGGGAGACACGTGCCAACCGTGAGTACACACGTTTATAAATGTTGTTTGCAGGGTGAGTTTGTGCAAGTGTGGAGTGTGTGTACATGTACATGTTGTTGTGTAGGTGGCTCCCCCATGTGGATTCAATGTTAAACTCAATTAACATAGGGCAGGAAAGATCTAAAATAAACCTATCATTGTGTGTTAAGTCGCTCTATTTTGTCTTTCAGATGTGCATTTGGATACGCCGGCTTCAACTGCAATGACTGTGAGCAACAATGTTATTTCCAAAGGCGAAAATAATGCAGCAGTTATGTGCCGACTCCATAAAAGTCTGAATGTGTCTTTATGTGTGTGTTTATAGCGGCTCTGCTGGCAGTGGTGGTCATCTCCTGTGTGCTGGGAGGGGTTTTGCTCATCATCCTGCTGGCTCTGCTTGCATACTTCTGCTGGTGAGGATATTAAAAAAATGCACATTGATAACATATGAATAAATTCAAATAATAATAATAATAAATTCAAATAATTTAAGTAAATATTTAGCAAATATATGGCCTTGGTTATTTATAGGCCAAAAAGGTAATATTAGTTTATTTAGAAAAAGATTTGGATGTGTTTCTGCATTATTTTACAGTCTATATTTTAATATGTAGTTCAGACTTGTTTGACACTTAAATATAATCAATGAACTTCTGTTCAAGCAGCAGTTATATATAACTGAGATGTCTTAACACCTCACTTTCCAACCCAGTGTTAATCTAGTTTATTTCCTCCTGCAAATCCCCAAATTAATGCATAAGGAGTTTAAAGGATAAGGCTGGAGATTTATGTTTTTTTTTCTTTTTCCGAGAAGAAAAGTTCAACAATATGTTAGGTGATTTTTCAGTGCTTCTCTACCCTGTCTGTGGCCCAAAAGCACATCAGTTCCTACTGCAAACATTATATATTTGTGACCCTTTTTTTTGAAGATTTCTTAGTTTCATATTTAAAAGTAATCCTGTAACAGCTGGTCACAGTCATTTTTAAAATACTCAAACAGGGGTAAACAAGGCATACGTTTGGGACTATTTTTAGCTGTGGAGTAACACACATATGGTCTGCTAGTCTATATTTATGCCAACAGGATGGTGGATTGACTGCAACAATGGGGCTTTATACACAAGTAATACTTTTTAAACAGATCAATAAATTGTTGGATTTGAAAAACTAAATATGCATGCACATTATGCATTCCTTGTTGTCTGCCCATCAGGAGGAAATGCTCAAAGAGCAAGTCAGACTACAGCAGCAGTCCCTACTCCTCAGGTGAGCAGACAAACCAGCCCTGGCCCACCGGCATCACCCCCATCCCCCGGGCCACCACTAACTTTGTGGACACTCCTCCGATAGAGCTGGCAGAAGAGGGCAACAAAAAGCATCAAACCAACGGATTTGTGAGTCATCCCACGTTTCTCTGTCGCCTCTATCGTCTCAGTTACTCACCTACTAATCCTCAGACTCACTGTCTTGCGTCAATCATCCACTAAATCTGCCTTTGATTACTTCAATGTTGCCCAACCAATGCTTATTAACTTACTAACAGCCGGTGAGCATAGATTTGATGTGCAGGTGAACAATACATCTAAGTGAAAGTTAAAGTCTGTCTGCATTATGTTAAAAAAAGTTAAAGTTCGGACATCTTTATTTCAACATAATTTGAAGACTACACTTCAGAATCCTTTTAAATGCTTTTGAATGCTGCAAATGTAGCTAGGTTTTAACTTAACACCTGTCTCTTATTGGAGCTGCTAATCAACAAATCTATGCTCACTGCGATCACCTTGTATCACACCAAAGATGATTTCACATGTTTTAACCTATTTATTCAGAGTTAGTATATATAGTGGCATAACATAGCTCCCATCCATGCTCCCTGCTTTGCCCTGACACCCAGTATGTTGCTTTAGGGGTTACAGATGAAGCACAGTGGATGGAAAAAGGTAAGGTACTGCTTTGCTCTCTGATTTTGAGGCACCCTGCTGATGATTTAGACAGTCCAGTGTGAAAATGACGGTGGCAGGTTTTCCTGGTGATGGGGGAGAATCCCTGATTGATGTCGAATGCAGCGTGCTTTCATCTGCATGTAAATGAACTGACAGTCCAAATAAGCTGATGCTAGTTTGGGGGAGTAGTCACTTTCACTGCACATCGGTGACTCATGCATGAGTGTTTGGCTTTTGTGGGTGTTTGTGCATCAATATTTGAAGTCTGCACATCTGAAAGATACTAACACGCTCACTGTTTCCACTGACATTTCAGACGGGATCATACGATCTCGCCCCAGCTGGAATGAACACCTTCAAAGGTAAAAATCCGTCCCGTTACTCCTATCTGGTTCAAGGCCATGAGAACCCCTACTTCTTACCAGGAGACGACGGCAAGAAATAATGAAATCCTTGCAGAAATGAGGAACTCTGGGATCAAAAGAAGCCACTGATTTAAAACTCTGGGTCTGCAGGCACATCTCCTGAGCAGGACCAGCTAATTTATTCATGTTTGAACTTGCAACGGACAACAGCCACCAAAGAGATTCACTCATACGAGCAAGAACATTTGAACTATTTTTTTTAAAAGTGAGGTTGGGTGCATCATGCTGCAGATCATAACCAGTAGATGTCGCTGTTTCTCAGTGTAATTATCTGCTTTACAATATATGTTTGACTTTTTTATGCTTTTTAGAAATCATCTTTTTAAATGATGCTTCTTATTTTGCTAATTGCACTAATGTGTGCTCTAAGTTTACCACCAGTTTCCCTCTGAAATCAAAGGGCAATTGAATGTGGGCTGTCAGGGGCTAATAGCTATTTTTCTCATCGGTATGATTATTTTTTTAGAGAAACAAATCTTGTACGACTAAAGGGGCTGGATCCCTGGTTCGGGGTGTTTTTAAAGGGATTTATATCATAGCTTTCTGCAGCTGAGAACGCGAAATCTGTGTTTGTTGAAGCTGCACTTGCAAAATGTGCCTGTTTTAATCCTCTGTTTGACAAACAGGAAACATGTGAAGTTGGTGATAAAGCCTGTCTCCTGGATGTGCCAATTATCACTTGTATACTTTTTTGTTGTTGTTGAAAACTCTTATATATATATATTTATCAATGTGTGACTGAGACGGTGCACTATTTTATAAATGTGTAAAGGTTTTGTAAATAATTGAAGATATTTTGGCACTGAATGTGTGTGTGCAATGGAAATAAATTAATTTAAACACTGTCAACTGCCTTGCTTCTAATCATTGCTGAATCTGTAAGTAATTAAACAGCTTTTATCACCACATAATTCAAACTTATTTATTATTAATATAATTATTATTTTTTAAATTATTATTTATTTTATCATTCTTATTATTATAATTATTATTTTATTAAATTAAAAAACAAACAATAATATTAATTTTACCTTTCTGGAAACCCAGGGCCACTTGGCATGAGACACAAGTGACAACATAAATAGAAAGGAGTGACAAAAAAATAAATAGAGAAAAAAGTGAAAGTGAGCACTGATAACAGGGTTAAGAGGGTTATTTTTTCGAAAATGTCCAAAGATGCAGCATTGCAGGATGAAAGTTTCTGCAGCTTCATGATGTTTTTGTCACACTCCTCCACTGATCAACAGGTGGCACTAATACACCAACATTTACAAGAAAAGATGGGCAAGAAGAAGAATAGAAGAGGGTTAATTAGATGCAGCCACTTATAAAATCAGTTTTCCAACAGGTTTGTTTGAACTTAAGGAAACACACAGTTGTTTGGTGAGTAAAACCGAATATAAACTTGTCAATAATTGAGGTGTGTTTTATTGTCAGTTGACATGTCAGTTTGTGATTGTTTGTGTCTCTTTATGGACGACTAATTATTTTTTTTAAATATATATCTATCGAAACGTAACGTTTAACAGTGGCTGTTAAACATGTCACAAAGTAACATGCAACAGTTTACTTAAGTACTTAAGTAAAGTACAACTAGCTAAAAATTTTACTTCTGTATTTCCATTTAATGCAACTTCATACTTCATTCTACAGTTTGGAAGCAAATATTGCAATTTCCTTGTTATTTTTTACACTTACAGTTACTTTAATCTTAATAACCTGATAAGCTTATATGGTATGATACTATATATCACTAACTATACGTACGTATACGTATACTCAGTAGTATACAAAGTATCTAACATTGGTTTCATATTGAAGAACTACAACATTAATATGCTTTATATGCTATAAACAGAATATTTAAAAGACGCTTTCTGCATAAATAAAGACTTTTAGTTCTGATAGCCTATTTAAAGTAATACTTGCTGATAATATTTATTTTACTCAAGGGACATTTTGAATGCAGGACCTTTAGTTGATATATGTATATATAGTTGTAAATTAGCAGACTTCATTATACATATGGCAGCAGCAGCAGGGGGACCTAAATGAATGACTGCATTAGTCCCCATGTTAATGAGATTATTCTTGGAGGTGGGGTTGATGTTGACGGTGCATTTTACCCAGAAATCCTCCGTCCCTGCGGCTCTGCAGCACTCTTTCACACTGAGTGACGAGGTATTTGAAAGCCTCACAAGTTTTATGTTGCTGTTTGTGTGAGACTTGGCTGGCAGTGTGCTGGTGTTACAGTCCAAGAGTCTGCTCCTCACAGACTCTGAAAAGCTGGGATTTGGTTTGCTGGGAGGCTAAATCTGGCTTTGCCAGGCCTTAATCTTGGGTCACAGGAACACTGACTGGCACACAGGGGGTCCAACCAGCTGCACATGGGCTCTGTTGATTTGTGTTTGCATGCATTGAGAGAACATGTGTGTGTGTGTGTGTGTGTGTGTGTGTGTGTGTGTGTGTGCATGTAACATCATGGTCTGGAGCTTAATATTAATGCCAGCTGCAGGGCTGGATTTTACTGTTGTGTGTATAAATAAATAACCCACATTAAGCAGATCTTCACAAGAAAGAAGGTGTTATTTGACTTTGTGCATTGACAACATTTGGCTCAAGCTGCTGTTTGACCTTCCTGAATAAATAAGTATAAGACACAGCATCTTTTATACAACCATAAGAGAAAACAGATGAAGAATTAACTTTAAAACAGGGACAGAATGCCATAATCCATGTTAAATAAAATGAAAATTAAAACACACTTGCAAATAATAGTAAAAATTATTAAATTTATTTTAGAGAGAAAAAAATGCATTGATTGTCGATTTGCCAATATAGTGAATTTTTGGGATGGTATGAAAATAGACAGATTCTTTGTGGATTGAGCACCGATTAAATAACATGATATGTATGAATATATTATGATACATTATACATACAAAGTATAACACTAAGAAACTAAATGAATATTAAATAAATTGCTAAAATAACATCAGGAATGTATTTTCAGTTTCAGGCAATTGCTGACCATCTAATACATTATTATAGAATAAACAGATAACTAGTACTGTATGAGCACTGTAACAGTATGAGTCAAATAAGAAATACGAAGCTGTATGACACCATTTCTAATTCACCACTTGCACATTTTCTTTATTTTGTGTTTCGTAAAAAAAGGTTTTTAATATTGGTGCATAATACACTAATACTGATAAGTCTGTGGTAGGCTGATGATAATAATAATAATAATAATAATAATAAAGCTTAAAATGTTAACTTCTTGAGCCTTATGCCTAACACTCAGTGGTGAAAAGTAACTAAGTACATTTACTCAAGTACTGTACTTAGGTACAATTTTGAGGTACTTGTACTTTACTTGAGTATTTCCATTTTATGTTTAGACAAATATTGTACTTTTTACTCCACTACATTTAACTGACAGCTTTAGTTATTTTTCAGGCCGAGATTTAACATAAAAACAAAGTGATTTGCCTTTTTTTTTTTTTTTAATTAAACCACATAACAGTATATTAAGTATAGTAGTAATAAGTAGATAAAATGACTCCTAACTTTACAAAATTAAAATGCTTCTTACATAAATGCCTCAATACAAATAATCTAATAATATATTTAGAATATATAAAACAATCTACGTGGGTTCATTCTGCATAACAAGTACTTTTTTACTTATGTACTTTCACTTCAGTAAGTTTTGAATGCATGACTTTTACTTGGAGTAAAAGTTTACAAGAAGTAATTTCACAGTATGGTATTAGTACTTTTGCTGAAGTAAGGGATCTGAATACTTCTTCCACCACTGACTCTTACAGGGTGGAAGTTAGTGTTCATATCTGGCTTTGGTGCAAAAAAGCTTAAAGAGCAAGAAAATATATATTTCAAAAAGCTTTTATCTTTTAATAAATTGTCTCCTTTGTCTCTTTTAGAGGACCCCAGTGTGCTACAGGCAAAAGTTGTAACCTTCAAACTCTCAAAAAGCCCATAAAACATAAAACAGTTGGTCGAGGTAAAAACAAATCTCCAAATTAAAATGTATAAAGTGTGTGAAGAACAGAATTCCCCATTAACTTGAATTATAACGTCCTGCTTGGTGTGTAATGGACTTCTCTGTCTGTCAGCCGACGCAGCGCTGAGCTCTCAGCGGTGGAGGAATGCATCGTATTTTGTTCCCATTACCAGCCTGCCAACTCCCGGCTCCGTCTGGTGCAGCGTCCCATCAGCCCACAGGCTCAGCTGACTGATCGATAGACCACTTAGCGGCCGTGAGCTACACATCCCAGTCATTTGACCTGCAGGAGCTGTGGGAATAGGCACGCAATCCAATAAGCATCGAGCCGGTGAGACAAGCGAGCCTGACCGCCAACTTGAGGAACTTCCCTCCTCTGTGCTCCGGATCTGCAGATTCTGCCCGTTTCAGCTATCGTCACACATTTATGGTGAGATGAAGATGAGATATTGATTTCACCTCCTCCTCAATAAAGCAACTAAAGACATCTGGATTAGTTCCACAAGCCAATTCTCCATAGCAAGTGCAGGGAAAGACAGGGACGTACTTCATTCTGTATATCGTAATCTAAACTTTGTGCAGAATTTTTAAATAAAAGACTCGTAATAAACACACATTTTTGCAATTTTTGCCCTAAAAGGACCTGATAACACTCACATTGAGATGTTCATTTATTCAATCTATTTGCAAGTAAACCAGAGCTCATCATCATCATAGTTTGACAATATTTTGAAGCAAAAAAAAATCTCAAACCCTTGCTTGTGCCATCATCATAAATATATGTACTGCTTTTTCTTTGTTTTATTTCGCTGTAAACTCACAATCTTTAGGATTTGGTCCACTGGTTGGACAAAACTTGCGATGTGAACATGTTGTGAGAAGATTTTCTTTAATAATTTATAGACAAAATAATAATTTATATAATCAAGAAACTAATAAGCTGATTTATTGATAATGAAAATATTTCTTCTTTCCTTCTTCTGCAATAAAGTATACTGTGTGAATTGTGAAAATAATACTCTTGTTACTCTAATTACTTTTGGCAGCATGGCAGGATACTATGCAAAAGCATATTACACAACATATAAAAATATATATGCAAGAATAAGGCCTTTTAACACTTTTTAAATAACCATATACATCGAAAAATATGACTCAGAAATTAGGTTTCCTGGCAAAAAGAAACTCAAAACTTTAAAAAAAACGTTCTTACAGTTATTATACAGAACTAGTGGTGGGAACTATTACTTGTAGTGGAGTAATTAAACACTGTGGTATTAGTACTTTTACAGAAGTAAAGGATCTGAATACTTCTTCCACCACTGTAACAGAGATTGCAGTGAGAGATTACCTTTTTGGTGAACCTCATCTTTTTTTTAAAATTGGCCTTACCTTTCATTAAAGAAATGAGACACTTGGGAACAATGGGGATGGTAACGTTTTTTTGTGCTACAACAATATTTTATTATTATTGCAGTCCAGTGAAAACCAGTTTTCTGCAGCTTTTGTGCTCCTTTCAGCTGCCCTAATCTATATTTTTTATCCTAACAAATGTTGAAGTACAAACCCAATTCCAAAGGAGTTGGACTGAGAATGTAAATAAAACAGATTGCAATAATTTGGTAATTATTTATACATATATATATATATATATATATATATATATATATATATATATATATATATATATTTAGTAAAAAAAAAGGTTCAAAGACAGTATATTTTATGTTAAGTATGAAGTTATTTACATTTAACACGGTGTCCAAACTGTGTCTTACTTTATAGAATCTTGGTTGTATAACGTAAAGAGACAAACAAACAGAGAATTGTCTCCTGTGCCGTTCCTCTCAGCTTTATGGAGCTTTTTAACATATTTAAACTCATAGTTTGGGTTTTTCAGACACCTTGATGTTTGTTCAGTTTCTACAGCAGCAGCAGGCAATAAGTTCTGATAAACTCAGTGCACCCTCGATGCTGCGCACCAACAGCAAACAAAGATATTTTTCTCAGGAGTTGGTTGAAATGAATGTTGCTCTGCCGCTGCTGGAGGTATAAATAGAACATTGTTTGCTCTCACACACTGCATAAACAGCCGGATCTGCTGCAGCGTAATAGTGAAAAAAATCTAATAATTCAGCTTTAAAGTGAATTATTATCTGCAGACTTGCATAACACTGATATAAAATGATTTGTACTGTTTTCCTCCTTCTACCTGCATTCAAGTTTTTTTTCCTAAATTAATGAAAATAGACATTTACTTTATGGATTATGGACCAATATGACTGCAAACTTACAGAGAAGGCTGCTTTCATAAAAAAATAAAATAAAAAGCTAGATAAACATTAGCACTATATGTCAATTTAAATAACAATAAAAATCAATGAAATGGTAAAACAATTAATTCAGCTTTAAACCTACAGATTGAAGTGAATTATTATCTTATTATTATTACATTTCATAAGAATCTGACAAAAGTGATAAGATTCTTAAGCTGCATTTTCAAAAGAGTGCAGTTTTTCTAAGTTAATAAAATTACATTTTGTAGGTATGTGGTTTTCACAAAATGACTCTGAAAAAAGAGAATTCATAATAAGAATCGTCATAACATTTTAATTCTATTTAATTTGGTGATCTAAGTTTATTTCCGAATTAATAATATAAATCCAGTCTCGGGCAGGTTTAGCTCTGTGACAGACGGTAGCATATGAAGCCTTCTGAGACAAAGATTAGAGACTTCTTAACTGCAGCAGATGGAGATGATAGTTTGCAAACACTTAAGTTTACAATCCGCGATTGCCAACAAAACATTCTAATAAAATCCTGCCAAAGGGCTCACAAAGGAAGCTGCAGCCACCTGCTCTGCTATCTTCCTGCTGAATGAGAGGAAACACGCCTCTGTCCCTCCTCCTCAGCCTTCGTCCGTCTCTATGAAGTCACGGGAGGCTGTAATTCACTTTCACTAATGCCGATCTGCAGCAGCAACTCAACTACATAAAATTATGAAACATTTCCCAGCAACCCTATAGATCTCAACTAACAGCTGCCCAAAGAAACCTCACAAACCTCACAGCTCCTCAGCAGAAATATGACCAGAGATGTAATGAAGAGTAAATCCATTTAAATATGGCTCACAAATCATTTTTATTTGCTTTGGCAAACAAGTTATTCAGTTTAGACTGGCACAAATTCTTCATGTATAATAAATAAAGTAAATTTAAACAGTGGTAATAACTGTACATTTACAGTAGGGCTTATTCTGTAGGACTTATTACTCCAAGAGAGGAAGTTTTAATATTTTAAATATTATCTTTATAATGTACGTTTTTCAGTCTGACTGAAACGGTTCTTGCTTATATTTTGCTGCTTTTTAGTAATTTTGTGTCTTTTTGTTCATTCTGTTCTATGTGCTCTTGTTGGTTGCTTTGCATCTCTGTGGTTGTTTTGTGTCACTTTTAAGTTGTTTTGCATCCCAGGAGTAAATTGGCATCTTTTTATGGTCATCTTGGGTCTTTTTTTGGGTCACTTTGCATCTCTTTGAAGTTGTTGTGGATGTTTTGCAGACTTCAGGCCACGTTCGGCTTCTGTGTCTCTTTGTGGTCGTTTTGCATCTCAATGTGATCACTTTGTGTCTCTTTGTGGTTGTCTGTGTTTCTTTGTGGTCATTTTGCATCTTTTTGTGGTCATTTTGCATCGCTGTGAGGTAATTTTGAGTCTCTTTGTGATTGTTTTGCATCTCTTTGTGGTTGTTTTGTGTCTCTTTCTGGTCATTTTGTGTCTCTGTGATTATTTTTCATCTCTGTGAGGTCATTTTGCATTGTTTTGTGGCTGTTTTGTGTCTCTGTGAGGTCATTTTGTGTCTCTTTGTGGTTGTTTGGGTCTCTTTGGTTATTTTGTGTCTCTTTTTGTTCATTTTGCATCTCTGTGAGGTCATTTTGTGTCTCTTTGTGGTTGTTTTGCATCTCTGTGAGGTCATTATGCATCTTTTTGTGGTCATTTAGTGCCTCTTAGTGGTCATTTTGCAGCTCTTTGTGGTCGTTTAGCATCTTTCTGGTCATCTTGCGTCTCTCTGGTCAGTTTGCATCCTTTTTCCCTACTCTAAAGTGAGTGACGATCAGAGGACAGAGCATGTTGAATGCTGCACAGATTATAAAACCCTCTGAGGGTCATATTTGTAATTTATGAGAAGTAATCTGATCGGTTCCAGAAATATGGACTCAAGCTTGTTTTTGATAGCTCACCTCTCTCTACTTTGCTCTGTAATCTGATTGGCTACAATCTGATTGGTTATCCTCCCATCTCCAGCTCAGGATCTCAAATGGATGAGAGCAGAGAGCGGTGGGAGGCCTTGAAGGAGTCTAAGTGCCAGCAGATAATGTAGTGAAGGCCAGACAGACGATCATATTGATGACTCCTGGAGGCTGAGAGAATGGTGAGAAAGTGGTGGCGCCAGGCGGACATTAGTCTGAGAGGACATTAAGCCTGCTACTGTCAGACAAACGGCAGCGATCAGATCAACGGGAGAACAGTAAATATGATTGCAGTTAATGTCATAGAAAGAGGTGATACCTTCTTCTTCTCTCTCTGTTAATTGTCTTTCATTCGCAGATCGAGCTGACTCAGCAGGAACACCTTACTGTCTAATCTAAATTATGGAACTGCTCTTATCTTTTTATGTTATTTCAGCCTATTTAACTACTAAATTTGACAACATTTTTCTCTTTGTGTTTTTAAATGTTTTTGTATTGCATCCGTTTTCTCTGTGTAAAGGCCCTTGCAGTCATACATAACTTTGATATAAAAAATATTGTTTTTATTTTCCTGCTTCTTAATTGAACTGTAGTCTCCAAAATGAACCCTGCTTCATTGTCTGTATTTGGCTTTTTCTTCCTTTAACTGTAACATCCCGGGAAGACCATTTGAGATTTGTTTAGAGTGACACAGCTTTTTTTGTTGATTTTGCATCAAAATGACCGTTCAGAGGTACCCAGAATGCTGCATTCTTAAAAATAAAAATTTTAAAAATATTTCACATTATTATACATTATAAAAACCAATTCTCAAAACTGATTTAAAAAAATAATATATGAAATAAAAATCTAATTAAACATCAGCACTGTATGTCAACTGCAGTCAATTTAGATAAGAATAAAACTCAATGTCTAAACCACCCAAAGCATCACTTTCTGCATATTATGTTCTGAAATAAAGGTTTTTTATATTCATGTATATCTGAAAACATACATATGCAGTTATTGATTAAGATTAAGATTTCTTTTATAAGTCCCACAACACGGACATTTCTAGAGTTACAGCAGTGGATAGTAAAATAACAATAAATAGTAAACAGCAGTATAAACTAGAAATATAAGAAAGGTATAAGCAAATAAACAAGTAAGAAATATTTTTTTTAAGTATTAACAGTTTACTATTAAAAAAAAAATTAAGAACATTATATATTACATTACAAAACATGACAGTGATCGGCTAATATGCATACTGAAAAAACACACTTAGTTCACCTTGCTGTGTTTGTGCATAATGACTCATAAATACCACATCTGTTTTATGTGCGGAATTTAAAAAAGTGATATAAACAGGAATTTTACAGGGTGTCTGTGGCCCTTGCAGCCAAACCTGTGAATTACATAATGCAGTGAAAGAAAAATCTGTAAGGACATGATAAGAATCATCTTTTAGTTTGAAAAGACACTGAATGTGTGGGTCAGAACTGTCTTATTCACAACACATATTAAAACAATTGTTAAATTTCAACATATTTATACAAACTTAATCATCCCTAAAATACTGTAGACGGCTTCCTCCATTAATGCAATTTAATTTAATATTTTTTTATGCAGAAGCTTCTTGACACGAGACTTTAACTGTCTTGTTTGTGGAGAATTTGTTCTTGTAAGACGTGTGGCTGGTGATGTACTAATTTGGGGTCACTGTAATTAAACAGCTTCCCTGGGTGAGTGGGATAAATTGCCAAAAAAAATCTCAATAGTTTACAGTGTGTCCTCTAAAAGGCTCCTTTTATCAGCGCTGTAAACAATAATGTCTAATAGCACCTGTATTTTTGGCTCGGCAGTTGGGTTTGGCATTTTGCCTGCTGTGAGCAAATGTTTGGGCACATTTGACTGTTCTAAAGAGGATAAAATGCTTTAGGCTCTCTGAGAGGAGATAAAGCTGTATCAGTTTGTTCTGTACACAAGCATCTGCAAAGAAATGATTGCACTTCCCCGGAATTATGTGTCCTTTTTATCTGAATTTAGCTCTGTTCTTTTTACAGAAATGAATGTCCACATATGAGAAGTGAGCACGACAAACAGTGCAGAGGGAACAAAAGTTTGTTTTTTTTCCACTGTAAAGCACCAACTAATTACATTCCTGTACTTACAGGGTGAATGATCGAGGAGCTGTCAGAGTGGCTGATTTGAAACAAGAGGCAGACTTCAGGCCAAGTCTTTGTGGTCATTTTGCATCTCTTTGTGGTCATTTTGTGTCTCTTTGTGGTAATATTGCATCTCTTTGTGGTTGTTTTGCATTTCTGTGGTTGTTTTGTGTTTCTTTGGGGGTAATTTTGCATCTCTCTGTTGTTGTTTTGTGTCTCTTTCTTGTTGTTTTGCATCTCTTTCTTGTAATTTTGTGTCTCTGTGGTTATTTTGCATTTCTGTGAGGTCATTTAGCATATCTTTGTGGTTATTTTTGTCTCTTTGTCCTCTTCAGTTGGCTTTTTAAGGCCACGTCTGGCTTCTGCTGCTTTATGGTGCTACTTTTATTAGTAATTTAAAAAAAAAAAGTATTTTCTAGTACAACACATCTGCAGCAAGGATCTCCTGCATGTTTCCTATTATCTGGTGTCAGCTGCGTCCTTCTGGAGTGGACCGAACACACGCGCACACACACAGTTTATGACCTGTTTGTGAGGTCACAGAGACGACTCGGCCCTCCTGCTCCACCTCTCGCTGCGGCCATCAGGCTCAGGCCTCCCCCGGCTCCCCAGAGGAGGAGGTTAGCAGATGCCTCTGAATCAATTTGGCCAAAGACCCATAACGACCTCAGCTGTAATTAGTGAGGATGTTTGGAGTGTAGATCCTCCCTCTGTCCAGCTGACACACACACAGAGCTCTGCCACGGCTGCAGCAGGTCAGGACTCAGAGGATTTTTAGCCATTGATACGTTTGGTTTACATACACAGAATATAATAATTTCTGGTGCATGAAAAGTAGAATAAAAAGGAAGATAAGCTATTCATGTTTCAGTGATAAGACTACATTATGGGCGTTTGGAAGAAACCTGCCCCCGGAGCATCTTTAACGTTTCCGATCAACTAATCGATTAATTGCTGCATGCATACATGAGTCAAATAAAAGATATATACATATTATGCAAAAGCCTGTTTCGATAACGGACGCTTTTATTTTGAAAGGACGAAAAGAGACTTCCTGTTGACCGTGAAACCAACTAAACTGGGGCTCATCACAAATTGTTATTGCAACTTTCAGTTTGCAAACTGTAGCTTTATCCAACTTAATTCTCAGCTCATTGGCTTATTGACGTACGGCCGCAGAACTGAATGCTCGGCATGTTTCAGTTCGGTGAGTACACAGTCATAGATACAATTAAAAAATACACAGATCGATTAAAAATTCCACATGATCGACCAAATTCTTATTCCCATTCCTAGTATGCAAGACCACAAGCAGGTGATGATCAATAAGAAAATCAGGTTCAAAACAATCTATACAAGTAAAACTAATCATAACACACTTGTGTTTTGTCCGCTCAAACCTGACTGTTCAGAAGAGGACAACTAACTGTATTCGGTGTTGCTGCCTGCAGGTTTCTCAAAAAAACGCTGATCCAAACTTCACTTCTGACACAAAGCTTCCTGACATGACATTGACGTTTCCCCTAATAATGTGAGAGTTTATGCATCATGTTGTTTGGGAGTGGGCTATTTCCAGAAATAAAAGCCTTGATCTGACAGTTTTATTGCTGAAATATTTACTACAATGGAACATCTCCTGTCTGTTTTTCTTCATCTGTTCTTGAGTGTACTGTAGCGACCAATGAAGAGCGAGCTGAACCCAGTGTGCCTTTTACAGTTAATAGTCTGCTCACAATAGAATAGACAATGTTTACATAACACACGATTAATAAACCTGCCCTGTAGATATCAAGAGCTCGCACTCCACACTCAACACTGTCGTGGGTCCTCAGCATTGATCATATGAACAGTTGTTGAGAAAATGAAAGCTGGGACATTATCTAAACGCTTCTCCTTTGTAAAATATATACAGTTGAAAACTGTACAAATACAATATAGGTTTTTAACTTTTTTACAGATATATTATCTGAATTAGAAACTTTCTGTTTTTAGTAACCTTTACACAGCGTCCAAACTTTTTTCAGGGTTGTAAAGACACATTTTGTTGGATAATTTCTATGTTTTTAACCTTTAATTTACAATATTATTATACATTTGAATATAATTATAGCTCCTGTGCTATCAAAAATTAATAGCATCACCCGACTGTCTTATTTTACCTTTAATTTCACTCCAGTATGTGCAAACACATCAGTATGAAGAACAACACAAAGATGGACCAACTTTATATTAAGAAGAAGAACGAAGAATAACAATAATTGTCATTGCAAAGGACAACAAAATTTTGTTGGAGCAGTCCTCCAGCTGCGCTTTTTTAACTTGTAGAAAAAGAACAGTAGAAACATATATACATACATATTATACAATAAATTAGTATGAGACCTAGGAGAGAGAGAGAGACAGAGAGAGAGAGAGAGAGTGTGTGTGTGTGTGTGTGTGTGTGTGTGTGTGTGTGAAGGGGGATCAGCCCATCATTAAGATGCTGTGTGTCTGCTGCATCAGCTCCATGCAGGCAGACAAAGAGCGAGCAGCCGCTCTGTTTTCTGGAGTTGGGCTGCCACAACCTCAGCTTGATTCCTGCCAGGCTCAGTGAGGAGGGGGAGGGGAGGGGGACTCCATCAGAGGCAGCCTATCAGATCCAATTAGCTACCACAACATGTTGGAGTGGAAGATTGTTAGCCTGCTTTTAAAGCTGAAACTCCATTCTTCCTATTCCGAAAAGACCATAACACGAAGGATTTTAAACCGTTTGATTTGTTTAAATGTTATCAGTTACAGTAGTTTTCCATATTAAAGCTGTATTAATAGCCTTTGCTGACCATTTAGGGGGCAGGACAACAAGGTCTGTCCATGTGATGAATTCAGGGCTTTGTTTTGGTTTCCACCAACTCCCAAGAAGCAGAACTTTTCTCTTTAGCAGCTTAATGCTAATGATGCTCGCTAACTTTCACTTGCTAACATCTTTTATCTGTTTTTGGAGAGGTAGTGCGGATTTATCATGTTATTTTTCATTAAAAACAAATATGAAGTTAATACTAAAACGGTGAGAGTGAACCAAAACAGTCAGCAAAAATATGCTTAAACGTTCAAAATTGTCAGATATATCTCTACAAGTGACTCCCTGCATATAACATATACACATTTGATCAGTTATTAATTGCAAAAATGATTAGTGCAGCTTTAATGTTCTGATCATTCTGAAGGACGTAGCTTCTGCTGCAGTTGTTTTACATTAAACTGAGGTGTTTCTGTTATTTACTCTTCCCTGATAGATTTAAAAAATAATACACAAACGTTTTTGTTACATAATTCAATTCAACAGCACTGCAAGATGCATAACCTTTAATTATCATAAAGTTGAATCAGTATGTTTCAACCAAAACTGAAAATTATTGTTTTTACTGCAGGGCTGCTGTATTAAACTGCAGTAATATTAGTTAGGTGTACTTGATGAGCGTATTAAAATTATTCAAGAATATGTTCATAATATTTCTTGTGTCATACTAAATCTGGTTGTTGTAAAAATTAAACAAGTCAAAAATCGTATTGTGCACCAGAGAAGATGATTTGATTCTGAAAATACCTTAAAAGCGGCTGTAAGTGATGTGAAATGATCCTTTAGGTTTATTTCCCATAAAAAACATATGCTTCTGTGACTTGAATAACACATCAGATTCACTGTCTGCAGCTACAGCATTTCACAAACAGCACGATGAAACACCTTCTACAGCGCTCTTCATCCACTGATGTTGTGGCCACAGAGAGAGCATCAGGGAGCAGAGCGGCGAGGGGAGGGGCTGAGAGAGGGAGAGAAAGAGAGTGGAAGAGGCGGACACTCAGCGGCAGCAGGCTTGTGAGAGCAGCAGAACAGAGGAGGAGGAGGAAGAAGGAAGGAGGAGGAGGAGGAATCAGAGCGAGAGAAACCGTGTGGCTGCAGTCAGGAGGGACACAAACACTGTGAGAGAGAGAGAAAGAGAGGAGGGAAAGAGAGAAGAGAAGGTAAGAAGGCCACATTTGTCTGTTTAACGCCTTTGTTTCAGTGTGAACACGAGGTATCAGATGCTATCCAGTGTGTGTGTGTGTGTGTTTTCCTTTCTTCCTCCATCTGCCAGCTGACGGCGTGCTGTATGTGGGGAGAGCCGAGCGCTGTAGCACTGCGGAGAGATGCAGAGAGAGAGATGGAGGAGAGGAAGGGGAAGGGGAGGGATGGAGGGCCAGCATTATGCTCCACAGACATCAGGGAAGTGGGAGCAGAGAGAAAGAGAGGAGGGGAATTAAAAACATCTGCTCGTGCTGCAGCATCTGAGGAGCAGGAGTGTGTCAGCTGTCAACATCACTAGTTTTCCCTCCATGGTGGAGGTGATATAAGTTTGTGTTGGACCGCACCCTCTGAGACTGTATGATGGGGGTTTTGTGCAGGTGCCAGTTTGGGAAGTGTGTGTGTGTGTGTGTGTGTGTGTGTGTGTGTGAGAGAGAGAGAGGCATGTTGGACGCCGGCCAAACATGCTTAGTGTTGCCTCCCATTACTGTCAGGGCAGTGGATTAGCTGTGTGTGAGCGGTGTTCATTCTCGAGGCGGCGAGGAGTCGAGCCAAGGCGCTCGATCATGTTCTGTTGTCACTCTCAGCTGTACATACATAAACCATCCACCAGCGTGTGTGCGCGCGCGTGTGTGTGTGTCTGTGTCTGTCTCTCTCTCTCACTACATGCATGTGAGGAGATGCTACGGCACGCGAGGCTGCGGTGCTGAATACTCATCCAGCCTTCTGCTCCAGGCGTCGCTCCTCTGTTTAAATTTTCACCTTTTCCGAGCGATAATATCCTCCACCATATTGTCAAAGCTCGTCTCTCAGATCGGGTCCTGCAGGAGGGACGGGAGCGGGGTCGACCCTCTTCATCTGCCCAAGTGTAATAGTCTCTGAGAGGCAGCCTGCTTGGAACAGCTTGACCGACCATTTGTTGTTTTAGCATCTCGATGCCAAGGCGTTTTTTCTAACAGCATTGTAGACAATGCATTTTCATAAAGAGCTGTTATGAGTAAGAGGGTGTTTCTGGTGATCCATAGACCCTCACAGGCATCACAATAACCACCGCACCAGATGGTTTTTAGACGTACATAGAGGACTAGCTGCACGTGAACACTGGAGACTGTCCTGCCAGGAAGAACGACAGCATCAGTCGTTTCAGTTAAACCACCTATTTGCATTAAAGTGAAAAAGCTGTCTCGAGGCCCCACTGGAGGAAGACGTGTGATGGTGACAACAACACACCGGTCTGCCGTTTTCTGTTTCAAACCTCCAGGTAACGCTGTCTTACGTTAAGCTTGGCCACAAATGTTCCTTTTACATATAAACATATGTAATCTGCATGATTTCTGCAGCTAACGGTGCTATCGCCACGGCGAACAGTCCAAATATTGGCAACAGTGGGGACGGAGCTATCAGTAGTCGCCTACAACAAATCAACACATTTATATGCCTATTTTAAAGATTCTCATGAGGAAAGCTTGAACGAAACACCAAAATTGGATGAAACCTTCAAAAATGCACATAAATGTTTTAACGCAGGCTTGAGGAGTTTTTTGTCTTTTTTGAAAAAATGTTAATGCACTAAACATAAGATAGAAACACTTATTCGAATAAGTTCTAACGTAGCGAATATTTAACTCACATGACAGATTAGCTGTTTCCTCTGACATGAAAGAACAATTATAAGTTGCCCAGTTGAATCCAATTTCTGATGAAAGATTTCTCTCCATCTTCTCTTGTGGGCCAAAGTTGTCTGATTAGCAACCTCTTTATGTTGTTGTTTTTTCTCTTCTTCTTCTACTGTTTACTGACAGATTATCCTACAGCAATCACTGCCATCTTCTGACCAAAGTACGTTTATGCAGCTTTGTTTATTTGCTCTAAACCATTTAAAAATTTAGCTTTCAATGAAAACATCCCTCATTACACAAATTCACATCAACTGGTATGCTCAAATCCAATAAGCACTCAAGTTTATAAAGGCTGGAGTTTGAAAATATGCATAAAAAATGATATGGTCAAATTACTCACTTGCCACTGTGCACAGTGTATGCAGGGACTCATATGCACGTGCAGGCAGACCGGCTACTACAACAATTTGTTGTTGTTTGTTGAAGCTCGGATTAAAATACACACAGAAGTAGCGTGACTTAATGCTCTGGTCGTTACTCCATGTCTTTACATAGTTATCTTTATTTACTGCTATATTAATGCTCTAAAGGTTGAGTACAGCCTCAGAAGTCGGTAATTCATCAATAACTCCCAAACTTTTTATATCATTTTACCTCATCACATGAACTCAGTAATCCCATTACTGACAACAGCTGTCATCCCTCATATTGGTGCATTTAAATTAATTTAAATGTCTTTTTAAGACTATTATTTATATAAAAAGAGTTCATTGTTGGAGAGGCAGAAGCGGAATAATTTCCCCATAACTTTTAGCTATTTGCCCATATAAACAATACTTTATTCAATAATTTAAACAGATTACTTAATCCAAAACGAATGAATAAATTATTAAAATAGACTGCTAACTAGTTTTTTGCCTCTCTCATTACCTGTTTGTTAATCAAATCATAATGTCTTTTTTAATTAGTTGAGCTGCTTCACAGTCATTCCACACATTTCCACACAACTGATGAATTACTAAATTTGCAGAAAATTAATCACAACTATCACTTAAACATTGAAGGTTTTCTCTATCAATATGAGGATTTGCTACATTTTTCAGTTGTACATAACTGTAAATGCAACATCTTGAACATTTTCCGCATTCTATCGAATTAATCGGTTAATTGACCAGTTTAATGATGAGGAGAATCATTAGATGCTGCCCCGGAGCCAACACAACTCTTTGAGGAAAGAGGAAAACCCACACACTTGCTGATCTTATAGCAGCAGTTTTGTATCTTCAGAAGCTCGAGCGGCTCAGGTCTGACTGGATCAGGCATCAAAGAGACTCCAGGAGACCTGATAAAACTCTTGGCAGTGAGCTGATCGCTGTGGCCGGCCGATACCCTGCTGAACCTGCAGCAGCTCCAGGACTGAAAATCAGGAGAATGAAGCTTTAGTGACAAAGAAAACAGAAATAGAAAAGGAAAAGAAAAGACAGAGATGTGTTTGTTGCAGTGGTGTAATGTAACTAAGTAAATTTACTCAAGTAAAACTCAATAATAACCAAAATCATTATCAAGAAAACCATGGCTAGATGTCAGCTCTTAAATTCTTATGAGCTATTTTTGTTGTTATCATTATATTTGTCCAAACAAATGTACCTTTAGTTGTACCAGGCATTAAAATTAACAAGAAATTGAAGAAAACAAGGGTGGTCTAATATTTTTTTCCCATGACTGTACAGTTAAAGTGATTATACATTTTTTAATTGAATTTTATAACAGTATACCAAGTAGTTAAATAGCTTTATATTTACAAAATTAAAACACTACTTGTATAAATGCATCAATACAAATAATCTAATAATATATTTCGAATATATAAAACAATCTGAGTGGGTCTATTCTGTAAAACGAGTACTTTTACTTTTGATACTTTAAGTACATTTTGATGCTGATACTTTTGTACTTTAACTTCAGTATGTTTTGAATGCAGGACTTTTACTTGTCGTGGAGTTATTTTACAGTGTGGTATTAGTACATTCACTTAAGTAAGGATAAATACTTTTTCCTCCACTGGTTAGTTGTGTGTTCCTGTGAGTTGAGTGCTGTGAGTCCAAACTACTTATCTGTGCATGAATGAGCTCATCCAGTGTGGATGAGCAACACTGAGAATTCAGTGTTATTCTGCTTTACACGTCTCTTATTTAACGCAGGATCATGTTATTAATGCGGTGACATCAGCACCAGCGGCTCATCCGTCTGCATTTCAGCTAAATGTCCTGAGATGAACGTCATATGACGGAGGCTGTTAGCTGGTCAGCTGACTTCTTGTGACCTCACTGGGGCTCCATCATGTTTGTGTGATCTGCAGCTAAGCTCTTAACTAGATTTGAACTGAAAATGTAATTTTTTTTATTGCCGGGACGAAACACAGAAAGTGTGATGTCTGAGTCTATTTCTAGATCAGTGACGTTTTTGGTGATCTGATGTTTGTAGTCGTGTTTTTGCAGTGATGTGAGCTGACAGGAGTGTGCAGAGAGCCAGGAGCGTCTGCTCATAGATTTATACGGGCAGTCAGTGAGAGATGGTGTTAGTCAGGCACACAGAGACAAATCTTAAACACATATTCTCTTTGTGATTAGTGTTTAGCTTTTTCATTCACTTATAACTAAAATATTTCTAATGGAACTCGACTCACACTTCCTCTCAGATGTTTTCAATAGAGTCAAGGTTGATATCTTTCCAAAGTACGCATAATGAACTGTAGTTGGCTATATTTGAAATCTCTAAAAGCACTTAACAAGCAGGACAAAGGCACAGACACACTATAGCATCAACATTTCAGGCCAAAATTAAAGGCTTTAAAGAGGACCTATTATGGTCATTTTCAGGTTCATACTTGTATTTTCTACTTATATGTAATGTAAAAAAAAATGTAAAAAATTCTGACCCTGGATGCTGCACTTCTATCAGAGTGAAATTGATACTTTTGGTTTGAAAAAGCTGGAAATATACTGGCAGTATTATTTCTCATTGGTTGGAAAGTTGTCGGTGGAAAATGTAAACATGGAAATAAATATAAATGCACTTTGAGTTGCATTTATATGTATGAAAAGCGCTGTATAAATAAAGTTTTATTGATTGATTGATAAACAAAGCAACATGGAGCTGAATGCACCATGAAATATTGCTATCAAAGTTTTTTTTTTTTACCTTGACTCTGCACTGATCTTTTGTGTGCACAAATTCTTTCTCCTTCAGGTGATCTCAAATTATTTTATAAACATCATTCTTTATGTGGACTTGGTTCAGCATCTTCGGCCCAGATGTCAGTCAAACATCAGACTTCAGTCCAAATCTGTCCTCTCCCAGTCATGTTGCATCTGTGGCTTAGTGTACATCTCACAAAATGCCAGCGCAAGTCGCCCACAATCCACTGTGTGTTGGTGAATTTCCTCTAATTGGGCCAGATTATTTCACAGTGCATTCAAACTGAACTAGGGTTTGTTAGGAGTCTTGCTTGTGGCCTCGGACTGGTTGTTTGGTCAGCATCAGAGTACGACTGGAGTGCTCACAAGTGACTGAACGAATCCTAACAAGGATTTAACCGTACCAGAGTTCGTTTGAAACAGACTAAAAAGCTCTGTGTTGTAGTTTCTTTCTTTAAGTCTGCTCTGATTGGTCAGGGTTCCCTTGTGATCTCACTTCTTTCTAACGCCATACCAACATACCATTGTTTTTTAAATTTCAACTTGAAGTCTTCAGACCCATCCAGCATTGTCAGCTAAGAAAGGCTTTATACAACTTTTTCCACATACGCAGTAATGCTCCCCAAGCTCTGTAAACAGACTTTGATGTGAATCGATTCAGCAATCAATGCATTCACTCGTGAATCTGTGTGGAGCTTTCACTTTCAGATGGATTTCAACTTTGGTGAACTACAAACCGTCTTAACAGTCCTGAACTTATGGAAACAAACAACTGCAGAGTCCAAAATGCCCTGTCATGCCCTGTTAACTTAAGTGCGATGATTTGCTGTCAGGCCCGTAATTCAGATCCACTTCCAGATTTAATGAATCCAACAACATGACATACATATCATCTTCCCTTAGCCCTGTGGAGTCAACCAGTTTTATATAACCTTGCGTCGCCACTAGGGATGGGAATAATCAATCGATGATCGATCGATTAATGCTCGTTAAGAATCTAGACGATCATGTGGAATTTTTAATCGATTTGTGTATTTTTTTATTTTATCTCTGACTGTGTACCATCAGTACTCGCTGAACTGAAACATCGCTGAGCGTTCAGTTCTGCGGCCGTTCGTCAATAAGCCAATGAGCTGAGAATTAAGTTGGATAAAGCTACAGTTTGCAAACTGAAAGTTGCAATAACAATTATAAAACACACAGAAATACAAGAGGATTCATTTGAGCAAAACTAGCTTACTGTATCAAACCTTGCTAGCATGAATTACGCGGTTTAATTTTATCCAAAACTTATTTAAAAACAAAACTCATTTAAATATTCAAGATGACTGTGAAAACAAACCTCATGCCTCTTTGGGGGCTTAAACATAAAAGATTGAACTCCTTGAAATTATCTTTATTGCTTTCTTTAAAGCACTTTGAGTTGCATTTATATGTATGAAAAGCGCTATATAAATAAAGTTTGATTGATTGATTGATTTACAGTTTAATCTCACTGAGTTAGTTTTACGATCAACAGGAAGTCTCTTTTTGTCCTTTGAAATAAAAGCGTCCGTTATCAAAACAGGTTATACTGTTACTGATCTTTTATTTTGTATAAAACATGTATGCATGTTTTTATAGATACTGGAGTAAAACAACAGCGATTAATTGATTAATCGATTGTGAGCATTATAGATGCTTGAGTTGGCAGCTTTCTTCCAAACGCCCATCTCTAGTTGCCACACTAACAACTACAACAGAGCTTTAATGTTGTTTGTACGACTAAAGGTATGTTTTCCCTAATCTAACAAATCATCTGATGTCAAAATCATGTCAGAGAAGACATGAGAAGTTTTGTTTTGAAACAAAATTTTGAACTGAGCCATGTTGGTTTTGAAAAAGTTGACTCTTCAGAATGAAACAGATCACTTTTCAGTTGATAGTTGGGAGCAAAAATGATCACCAATGTTTACTGCAAGATCATCAGCATAAACTGAAATAACAGTAACCAAAGATAGTTCCTGTTTATGCTCATGGGTCATAGTAAAACCTGTCCATGTGTCTTAATTCTATAATATGAATATGAATATGTGCAGTATTCTGGAAACGAGCGTGGTAGATAAAATCAGAATGTACTTGAGGCAAATTTGCAGACTTTGCATGATTTAAATACTTTATTTCCATTTTTTTTCTCTGTTTAAAAGAGTTACACTTAACGCTACCTCGATCTATTTGAGTCTCCCTTTGATCCGAGCCTCGAAGCCCCATGGGTGCCAATTAGAAGTGCTCCCACAAGGCCTCTCTCTGATGACCTCACCACGTGGATGAACCAGCAGCTCAGAGGATGATGTCATTCTCCCAGGACTGTTAACTGACTCAACGGCTGCAGAAGGACGCTTTAATGACACACACTTCTGATTAAAAGCTGTGATTTCTAAAACTCATCCATCTCCAGTTGAATGATTCAGACAAACATAATTTGGCTCAAGTTTTTAGACAATGTTCCATAAACTTATTCTCTAACGCCCTTTGTTTGAGCCGATGATGAAAAGGACGGTCATGATGATAAAGATTCTCATCCTTCATCAAAGCGTGGCTCTTTAGTCATGGTTCATGTTTCAAGCCTTGATTTTGGGAAGTATTTGTGCGAAGTCGAAACCAGAGTCAGGCATCGAGACATCGATCTTAACCTTTTAGTCACAGTTAAATACTGATTGGATTAGATTAGTAACATTATGAGAAGCTGTTTGGTTCTTGTCAGTTGTCTCCAGAGTAAAGAGAAAGATAGATCCCCATATCTCTTTACTGGTTTATGTAAAATGTCCTCATCAACCACCGAAATAAGATTATTTAATATACAGTCCATGCATTCTTATTATTTGCCTGAGCATTAATGTTCAGGTGTCTTCCAATGGGCGCAGCGGGCTCAATTTTAGGAATATACTGGAGATACTGATATTATATGAAACTAGAAGATCTAAGGAATAGAGCCCAAGCATGTCAGAAAATCATGTCGGGAAGTTGTCGAAAAACGCTGCAAAGCTAGGCTATTTTGGCGATTTTCAAAGCGGTCCTGTGACCTCTAATGTCGCACAATCTCAATGAAAATAGGCCCTCTGTGTTCGCACAAGTCTCCTCTTTACATACATGCATACTTTATGCCAATAACATGCAGTTTAAAACATACTCTAGATCAGAATACATCGAAGTATTTTACTGTGTACTATTGCCATGTATTCAGTAAGTTATGCTGTGGTTCTGCAACTTTTTTGGCTTCAATTTTGTTCACATTTTAGCAAATTCTGACCATTTTAAATTATGCCGAATTAACTTTTTACAGTTCATGGTTGCAGTGTCCCCTTGAATGAATGTAACAATAAGAAAACTTGCTGACATTATTTCTGACTAGAAATAGGGATGACTAAATGTGACTTCAGTTGGACTTTGATAGGTGTTGGAAAAGTATAAATTGAAAGAAAGTCCTCTAATTAAAAGATAAAGAAAGCCATGTAATGAAGAGGCACATCCCTCCTCTATGAAGACCAATCCATTCACACCATGTCTTTAGTATAAATCTACACATTTCAGCGGGAGACATTACATTTTTATTTGCCCATTAATTCTTCTCTCTACTAGTTTGCAGGATGGGCGGGAGGAAAACTTCTGAAGGGTTTCTTTGCTTAAGATGGTCGGAAGTGACATAAAACATCATCAGTGAAAAGTGAATATTGATAATAGAGAATGAAGCACTATATTGATAACGATCCTCCTCTCTGAGTTAAATATAGTCTCGTTATGTAGAAAATCCCCGCTGACACATTTGAGAACGAAGACTTTCTCTTGTGTGTTGATCCCACTGATTCTCCTGACAGAACAAAAAAAGAAAAGAGAAAAGGAGAAGTGCTGCTCCCTCTCTCTGCCTCTGTTATATCCTCTCTGTTCATTATTCATGAGCTCATCGCTGTCTCTGTCTGTCTCCGTTTGTCTCTGCTGAGGTAAATCATGTTATGTATCGTCAAAGCACGAGGATATGTTTTAGACATGCTGCAGGAGGAGGGGGAACAATGCAGTCTTAAGATGTAAAAACAATAAGGTAAATTTAGGAGGATATACTGCAGCTTTTAGACATTATGTGTCTCTTTTTGCCTTTATATGCGAGAACTTCTGCCGTCCTCCCACTCATCTGGAAAAATATACTGTATATATATATATATATATAACATATACTGACATGAATAAACTTTCTATGATCTTCTTATTTCTTGAAATGTACCTGTATACAGTACTTTGCAAAAGCCTGTTTTGATAACGGACTCTTTTATTTTGAAAGGACGAAAAGAGACTTGATCCTGTCAATCCTAAAACTAACTCACATGAGATTAAACTGTAAAGATAACCTAAAAGGTTTTCAATGTTTTATGTTTTAGCCCCCAAAGAGGCATGAGGTGTGTTTTCACGGTAATCTCGCATATTTAAGTGTGTTTTGTGTTTAAATAAGTTTTTGATAAAATGAACCACAGTAATTCATGCTAACAGGGTTTGATACAGTAAGCTAGTTTTGCTCAAATATATACTCTTGTGTTTCTGTGTCTTTTATAATTGTTATTTCAACTTTCAGTTTGCAAACTGTAGCTTTATCCAACTTAATTCTCAGCTCATTGGCTTATTGATGTACGGCCGCAGAACTGAATGCTCGGCATGTTTCAGTTCAGTGAGTACTGAAGAGATAAAATTAAAAAATATTCCATGTGATTGACCAAATTCTTAACGTCCATAAATCGATCATCAATTAATTATTCGCAATCCTAGTTCCTGTCTTTGAAATCCTCTCTATTCTTTTTCTGCATTTCTGAACCCGGACCTGCTGGGCCTCACCTGTCCATCCACACTGCTGATTCTGCACACGAAACATCTGCCCACACAGCTGCTTCACTTTCGCCTCCATGAACGGGATTTTCTTTGTCAGTTGTTTCCATTCTTGTTCCTGTCCTGACCATCTGCCTCGCCTCGGCCCTTTGCTCTTGTATCTGATCACTTTAATGCCTTCATGTTGCTGCTTTCCCCCCACAGATATGCACCTGTTTCTGTGTAGTCCGTAGCCTGTAGCAGTAACACTGCTTAGCATGCTATTTGAACAGTTTGCAAGCCACATCAGTGATGGTTCTTTTCTTCTCTCGTCTTCTGATGGTGAAAAAGCCTTGATTATCATTTTCTCGGGTTAGTAGAGCCCGACAGATATGGCTCTTTTGAGACAGATGCCGATTCTAATTTTAGAGGGGGAGAATTCATCATTAACCCATATTAGGGGTGTTGAAAATAATTGTATAATCGATGCATCGCAATCCAGATGTGGATGATTCTGCATCGATGCAGTGACGGTCCATAATAAATAATCGATAATCAGACAGATAATGTGGGTGGTAGGCCTATAGTATTCATTTTGGTTTACAGAACTTTGGTTGTCAGAAATGTCCTTAGAGCAGTAGGAAGTTATTAAGTGAATTATCCTCATTGAACAATGATCTGTGATAGGGAAAAAAACACAATTTGTTGATTGAGATGGTTAGTAATGGAGTTAACAATGAAATATAAACAATGTTTATTTGGATTTTTTGCTTTTTGACACTTTTGGACAATTAAACAAATTGACCCACGAACATTATTGCTGTTCCTAAAAAAACAAAACATAACAGGAGGGTACATAGGCCAATATCGGCTAATAATATCTGTCCACTGATATATCTGTCAGGCTCTAGTTGTTAGCCTTTAAACAGAAGAACTGATTCTAAATGTAGCATTTTCCGATTAAGACGTGGAATATGCTGATGTTATTCTTGTTTGGGGCTTGTATACAGCACAGTTGAAGTATATTAACTGTCAGTTTTGTGCATTGTAGACAAACCAGCTAGCCGACAGTTTTCAAGACTGGGCTCGAGATGCATGGCCAAGAAAAAAGTCCATATTTCTGGTCACAAGGAGAAACACACCTGTTGTTAAACCTTATGAACATGCTTTTAAATCTATGCAAATATTGCAGCGAAGGATGACAGAGGGAGGATGGTACTGATGGAAAACTCCAGTTAATTTAATCTGCACAGATGGCTGCATGTAAACAGGAATATTAGTGGAATATTCCATTTTTTTCAGCAGTTCTTTAAAATCCACAAATTGATTCATTTTTTCAGCACTGAAGGCTGTTCCACCGTTAGACTGTCAAGTCTTGATTCAGTAATGATCATTAGATGATGGGTTTAAAGCTCTGACTTCTTCAAAAAGAGGCTACATGGTATTAAGTATGATATAACTGCCATATGTCAATGCAATGTACCACACTAAAGCCATATGGTCAAATGTGTCTTCCAATCCCTTTTCCATTCAAATAATTGAAATTCAGAGCTCATCTCAATCAATTTTGGATTCATAATTTAAGTTGTGACATCCCTAATGTAAAAAGCTCAGCTGGAATATCATCTTTCTTGCAATAAAAACAAAAAAACTTGAATATTTTGTTGCATGTAAACAAAATCTGTGTTTCTGTCTGTGTCTGTGTTCATGCAGTAACTGCTCTAAATCCTAAAAATCTACAGGTTCATAAAAAAATATAATTACTGCTATAAACATACAGTCTGTGCACAAGGTAAAGATGCATCATCATGGCAGGACTCCATCAGAAACATGAACAACATCCTTTAAAAGCTTATGTTTACTTTACACAAGCACACTGCTGCCAGACAGGTTCACCTCTGTTATAAACACTACAGTACAGTTTCTGTCAGTATATCACCACTGTAGATATACGTTGATGTTGTATGATTATTTTATGCAGTATTTAGATCTCATATCTCATAAAGAAGCTCATATTATGTTTACAATTGCAGACATTCAAGCTTTTTTTTGTGTGTGGTGGGAACCTGAACCTGAACTGAACTTTTTGATGTGCAGCACAGTATTTACAAGCTGTCTGAATTTATTTTAATATTTTTTTAAAGCTTATATTTACTTATTCCATGTCTTCTGACAAAATCTGCCCCAAAATGTTTATAACTTTATTATTTATTTTGAATCTTTAATATGTTTGCACTCTTTACTGCACAATTATTGTGTTGTTTTGGTTTTTGCAGGATTTTTCTGCTGTTTTGTCGTTGGATCGTAGCGTGATGTGATGGAGTCTGTGGTTTTCGTTATTGACTTGTGTTTGCAGCAGCAGGAAGTATGGAGAGTATTGAGTGGAGTGATGGGGGTATCGATCGGTAGGGGCTGCAGCCCTCTGTATCTTTGAGTCACTTGTAGGCCCGTCAGCATATGAATATAGATACTTAAAAGAAGATGTATCTATTGTACAATATATAATGCAAATATAATTTGAGGGTAGACACTACAGGTTGATAAGGGAAAGATTTTAACTCGGATATCATGAAACTTCTCGGGCTGGTGACCTTTATTCGGAAAATTGTTTTTGTTTAGCACGTTTTCTAAAAGTTTGTTTAAATATGCAACTGAATCATTGACTTTTTAAATGTGTGCTACCTTCCAGGTGCAGGTTCTTGTTTGTTTTTTATTTAATTTTGTTGACATATCAGAGTCACATGTTTTAAGGAGAACATTTTCTCTTGTTATCAATACCATTAAAAATATATATTTTTTCATGATTTTAGTAATTTAATGCATTATAAATTAGTCTATGATTGACATGTGAACAAACCCTTCTGTAAAAACCTTCAAAATATCAATAAAATGCATTCATTTGGTGCTAATAAGTGCTACTTAAGTGGAGTTTTCCGGCTCAAGAATGAGGAAAAATAAGCTAGTTTTGAGCAAACCACCTGTAAAGTTATGTGGAAAAAGTTGATAAAAATAACATAGAGTTATCACCATACCAATTATGGATTATCTAGTGATGACATTTGGTGAATATCTGTAAAATTTACAGACGAAGTGAAGTAAAAATAATCACCTAAATATGTTTCTGGATGTTTTCTTTCAACTAGTCTGAAAGAAAATAGCAAAATAGCCAAAAATCTCAAGACTGAAGAGTGTATTAAAATCAACAATATCTTGTTGTGTTGTGTCTTGCTTGACATGTTGTTTAGTCCGTTATGGAGGCCTTAAAACATTTTCTGAGCATGCAACTATATTAGCATATACAGGATATTGGTACTGTATTTTATATGATAGATTTCAAATGTCCTCCAGATGAATGAGATGTAGGTCTCAGTGTTCCTCAGCAGCGCTCATCAGTCAGTGTGACACAGTGCTTTAGTTATTTCAGGTGTGCTGCCCTCTTACACACCAACACACGGCTCACAGGGCCTGGTAAGACTCGGTGTGATTAATAGTACCGGCAGCGGCTGTTTATCTTACAAGTACGGCTCTATAACGCCAGCAGACTTACGCATACACTCCTACACGATCACAGATGAGGTAACTGCACTGCAAAATGGGAAAATGCAGCCTGGATTTACAGCATGAAGCCTGGCTGCGAGGAGATGATTTACGGCTATAATTACTGCACATGGGTCTCCAGATGCCTGTACATGAGTTGTGCACGCTCACACGCTCACAAAAACACCATTACCCGTTCTGTTTGTGAGGATATCCTCTCAGAAAATGAAAGCAACAACATAGAAGTGTTTCTAATATTTCCTCTTTCTGCTCTCAGGTTTCCTCCCCTCCTCGCTGCACTGACCCATGAAAGAAGCCATGCCGGTGCTCACAGCAGGAGCGGGTGAGATGAGTTGGCATGCACTCTTAACACTTTCTGTCCCACACTGCTCGCAGCTCGCTGTGCTCCATCTGTTCACCTTAATGTACACGCTGGTTTCTCTCCTCGCTCTCCGCTGCAGGGCTCCACGAGACGCTGGCCCTGCTGACCTCTCAGCTGAGGCCCGACGCCAATCACAAAGAAGACATGGTCTTCCTCAAAGACGTGTTCAGTGAGAGGAGCTTAGAATACCTCATGAAGGTAAAGAACTGTAAATGTCATACAAAGCTGCAAACCAACAAATTTCATATATGCAATTTAAAAATAAACTTACAAAAAAATGTTTTTTGAGAGAATGAGTAGATTCTATTGTCTTGAAGATGCTTTTTTTCTGTTATAAACTGAATTTGAAATGAATTGTCATTTTGCTGTCTTCTGAGCTTGTAAACACAAGTTGTTTTTGCATAAGAAGAAGTGGAACTACATATATATCTCTTACAAATTCACATTTCAGCCTTGCTTTTTCTTGAATTTCTGTTTTTATTTTACTGCATTTTGGTAATATATACATGTAATCATACATTGAATTGAATTGAATTGAATTGAAAACATTTTTAGATTTGGTCTTCATAAGTTTTGAGTGGGACTGTATGAATCATTGTGTTTTGCATTTTTGGTGTGAATCACTGACTGTACATCTCCAAACTGCATTTCTTTCAGAAACTCTCTCCTCTTACAAAATGCATGTGTTTATGTTGCAGATTCATGAGAAGCTGAGACAGTATGAGAGACAGAGTCCGACGCCCGTCCTCCACAGTGCCTCTTCTCTGGCAGAGGATGTAAGTTCATCACACACACACACACACACACACACACACACACACACCCTAAATTACTTTTCCACTTGGGCACAGCAGTCAGTCACAATGAGTTAGCTCCGACAGAGAAGCAATGCAGGTATCAAAAGTGAATTTTAATGTTCTCAAAGTGCTGAATCATCGATGCTCATCTAATGAAACTCCATATCCTGCTGCTCACTCGCCAGTTATCAGCCGGGAAACTGCTGACCTTAGCTGCTCACTACTTAGCTTCCCCCTGCGTCCATGTCTGTTGTGTATCTGTCTGCAATTATTCTACGGTAAACTGCAGCGTGCATTACCGGTAAACACGTGCACGGGTTCATTCCGGGTCAGGACTCATCTGTGTCTGTGACTGGTAGGTGGCCGAGGAGCTGCAGGGTGGACCGATGAGCACCGAGGAGAAGGAGCTGCTGCACCTGCTGACGTCACCACACCTCAAGGTAAACAGGGTTTTTTTTGGAGTTTTTTAGAATAGTTTGATCAAGATGAGATGGAGCACCAGTGTACATTCATACAGCGATCTTTCCTGTCAGACATTTTATTTGCTCTGAAATTCCTCTCTGAATCTGTTTACAGATTCTGGCAGATGTCAGGCTGCTCTCCATGCGCTCCTGCAGCTCAACGTCAGCTCTGTATTCTCAGCACGTCTCTTTTCTGTCCCTGCAGGCCGTTCTCTCGGTGCACGACACCGTGGCGCAGAAGAACTTTGATCCCGTGCTGCCGCCGCTGCCGGACGACTTTGAGGACGAGCTGGAGGAAGAGTCGGTGAAGATCGTCCGGCTGGTGAAGAACAAGGAGCCTCTGGTGAGATGTGAAGAGTGTAAAACCTGCAGAAGGACTGGAGGATTAAAGAGAAGAGATAATGACTCTGAGCTCTTTTGCTCTTTTCTGTTAATGATCTTATATTTTTTTTGTCTGTGCTCCAGGGAGCCACCATCAGGCGGGATGAAGCCACCGGAGTGGTGGTGGTGGCTCGGATCATGAGAGGAGGTGCAGCCGACAGAAGTGGTGAATTATACTTCCTTTCCTTTTGTTGTTCTGCTTAGTTATACTGCAGCATTTAATCAGTTGAGCTGCTGCAGAGCAGAGACTGCAGGAGCAAATATAATGGGCCACAACAAAGAAATGGCTGAGAAACGACCAGCATTATGTTCTCAGTCCAAAATCAGCCAAAATATTCATGGGAGAAAGACAATTCTAGTGAAGAATATATATGTATTTAATTATTTATTTCTATAGAGGTGTCACAAGTACATATTGCTTTGTATTAACAGGTTGCAGGGAGAACATTTTGAGAACCACCAGCTCCTCTGTTTCAAACCTTTCCACATGTGCAATTCATAACTAAAGGAAACTATGAATTTTACAGATAGATAGATTAAATAGTTAAGGGTATTTTTTTGCTATTGCTAATTGCTAACTGCTGGAGACAAGCTTAGGCTCTTACTGTATATCCACCATCCTTCAGCACTTCTCAGCAGAATTTGGAAAAACTGCTTTCAACTATCAATTACTCCGCTTTTAAATGTAACTGTTGTTAATGTTCAATCTGTTTATTCTTCCTTTGTGTTTTGCTCTTGACATCATTGAAAATAAGGGCCTGCCTTCAATCATTCCGCAAGATTTAAATAAAAGATGAATGACTGAATGTATATAGTTACCCCTTACTTTGTGAAAATATGTATATATTTATACGTTGTATAGTTTTGGAGAGAAACAGGGGCACCAGTAACACCACAAAGTAAATACTCCCTAGCTCATGGTCCAGAGGTCTGACATTTTGTAGAGGTGTGGTTGACGAGATGTAGAAGCTCTGTGGTGATTTGCATACTTCTGGTATAAAGCATGGCCCAGTTATTCAAGTATGACTTATCATAGATACCAAACCTTTTTGAACTGATGTAAATCAGGTTGTGTTTAAGCCACATTTTAAATGAACACATTTTCAGACAGTAGAAGATTTTACCTTTCATATGAAGCTTGGCATGCATGCATTGTGGCACTACGGTTTTTCTGTTTTCCATTTGGTATGCCAATGAAAGGGTGTCCATTAACAGGTTAAAGGAATTGAAAGGATGAAGGTATGACATGCAGAAAAGTTCCTGCGTGACAGGCAGACAGGCTGTTGCAGTAAATGTAGCACAGCTCTCAGGAAACGGAGCGAGTGGGACGCCTCGGGAGACTTCTGCTTCTACAGCCGTGTGATGCCATTTGTCTTCATGCAGCCAGTGGAAATTAGTGACAAAGAGTATGCATAAAACGTATGAGACAACAAATCTGATACTGTAACGACAGTGAGATCAAAGCCACAGAGAGATGCAGCAGCAGCAGGAGGAGGAAAATGAGAGGGATAGTGTGGTTGTTGCTGAAACACAAAGCTTTCCATGAGTCCCAGGAGAATCAATCACACGACATAGACTCAGCAAAGATCTTTTCATGGGTGTTACCATGGAAATGCAGGTGTATGTGTGTGTGTGCATTGGAAACAATCGTGCATGCTGGGAAAGTAAACCAATCAGTGTTTGCATCCATTAATAATTTATGTCTTCCTCCGTTTTCTTGCTGTGTCGAGTGATGGAAAAAGCTCTCGTCAGTGTGCAGAGATTTTTAAAAATTAGCCTTGAGTCTCTTTGTATACATTATATCTGTATGATCGTGTCTGCAGTGAGCTTCTCTGTCCTGAGGGGGAAGCGTATTGATCTGACTTCTCTCAGCCTTTGATTTCATTGTTGTGGCTGCAGATCACAGCTGAGGATAGACGCGGCTCGTATCTGTGGACCTGACAGCGACACTGATGTTTAGATATGACTGATGATCCCCAGAGACCCGGCGGAGAGAGGCTCTTTGATTGTCATTGACGTGTCGGTCTCTCATCCTCACAGGTTTGGTCCATGTAGGAGACGAACTCAGGGAGGTGAACGGGGTCTCTGTGATCCACAAGAGGCCTGATGAGATCAGTCAGCTGCTGGTAAGATGCACAGAGAGCTTTACTGCAGATTTAAAGACATTCTTGTATTTATCTGTAACATATAAATATTCAGAGATGGACAAAATAGAGCTAAAACTGACTGAATACAAGCTAAAAATCTGGCAATGTAGACCTCCATTAAGTCTGAGATGTTCTCAAATCGTTATGCATCCATGGAAAAAACTTCACTTGATTTAGGATCATCTTCATTCTGGCAAAGGTCTATTCCATGGACAGCACTAATAAAGTCCTTCATCTATGTTGAACTTGCAAATGAAGATTGGCTACAAAATATCTGAAAATATCTGCATTTAGCACCATTTTGTTACTTTTTTGTTCCAACACAACCACGTACTGTGAATTTAATGTTGGGGATCGACAAACTCAAGTCTGTGATCATAATAAGGCAACCAAACACAAAAATTTGGTAAAAAATAAATTAGATATACAGAAATGAATTTATTTTCTGTGATTTTGCATCCAATGAAAAATTTAAAATCACTTTTTGCAATATTGCAGTATTTTGTCAAATATGTTGATTTATTTCTACATGTGCAGAACATATAATGTTTTTTTTCCTTTAGGTTAAGAGAGAGAAAATGCCCATATTTTATGTCACACAGAATCAGGAGTAAAAAAAGTGTTGCAGTTAAACAATAAACTTAAGTAGATGATCACTACTTTCAAGATTTTTGCATATAAAACATACGAGGAGCTGCCCTAAAATCATCTTTGTTATAAATACAAACTAGTCAACAGTTTCTAAAAGCAGTTCAAGTGCAGCTTAATTGTTTTGATATTTTGTGTGCAAAAAATGACAAAAAATATTTTTATTTCTTCACAAATGTGAGGATTTGTTTAATTTTTTAATTATTTAAATCTATTTTTTAATAGAGTTTAGTTAAGCATTTTGACTTTTAATACAATGAGTATATTTTCCTGATCATATTTACATTTTTTATGTAAGACCTTTGCTTGTAACAGTGTGGTATTAGTACTGTTCCTTGAGTCCACCACTGCCTTAAAATGCTCTGTCCTCGTTTTATTTATTTATACAGGGTGCACTGATAGTCCATTAAAAGTCAAATCCACCTCAGGGAGCCCTTAAGTGAAGTATACTTAGTGTTTGTCTTTAATTTGAGGCTTCAGTCACACTCCTCCTCCGTCTTCTTCTGTCTATTTGTGATCTAGTCCCAGTCCCAGGGCTCCATCACTCTAAAGATAATCCCTGCCACTAAAGAAGAGGACCGACTGAAGGACAGCAAGGTAAGCGTAAATACTACATAGTCTTCATTTGAAGGGGAAAATATTCTAGTTTTGATCTGTTTTTATGCATTTGTGTTGGGGGCATTCCTGGTGAATTATTTGTTTGCATAAATACAGTCATGGAGAAAAAATATTAGACCATTTTTTCCTTCAGTTTTTTGTTCATTTTAATGCCCAGTACAACTAACATGTGTACATTTGTTTGGACAAATATAATGATAACAACAAAAATATCTCATAGCTCATATAGCTCAGTTTAATTTAAGAGCTGATATCTAGCCATTTTCCATGGTTTTCTTGATAATAACCAAAATCATTATCAAGAAAAACATTAAAATTAACAAGAAATTGAAGAAAACAATGGGAATCATTTTTTCCATGACAGTATGTAAAAACGGGGCCTTTTCTTCTTGATTCCAGGTGTACATGAGGGCTTTGTTTGACTACATCCCATTGGAAGACAAAGCGACGCCATGCCAAGAAGCCGGACTTCCTTTCAAGCGAGGAGACATCTTGCAGGTTGTGACCCAGGACGACCAAACGTGGTGGCAGGCGAAGCGAGTGGGCGACAGCAACCTGCGGGCCGGACTCATCCCGTCCAAACACTTCCAGGAGAGGTGAGAGCGCCCTTGTGTCCAAGCAAACCTGCGGTGTAAACTGATCGGTGCAGGGCTCTAAGGTTCACCCACAGAGTGCTGATATTTATTCTGTCCAGTCGTGTGTAATCTGTCAAATCCACGTTCATGTGTTCCACTTTGAAGGGTCAACTATGATTAGATGTAACATCAAAGCAGCGTGGAAAAAAAAAATCAAAACGCAGCCGTGAATGGGCGCATGCTGATACTGTTAGTGTCATAATCCGTCAGTAAGATGATCTCAGCTGGCTGGGAGAACCCTGCCAAACACTGCAGCGTCTGTTGGATTAATAACCACAGCTTAAACACAGAGAAAGACATACGTCAGAGGGGCGGCCGGGCTCTCAAAGACCCACACGCTGTCTTTTGTAGGTTAAATAAATGTTTAGGATGGAATAACACATTTCTGCTGACGCTCTGGGTTCCTGCTGCACTCTGAGCTCTCGGCTGAAACAATGACGAAAGAGAAAAATGTGTTTAAATGCATCAGCATGACTGAACAAAAGTAGAATAAGCTCAGGTCTCTTTAAGGACAGTACAAAGTGTGGTTATGTCTGTATAAAGTGACTGTCAATATTTAGTGTAAGAAAGGAAATCAAACAACTATGAAGGGATGCAAAATTACCACAAAAAGACCACAAATAGATTGAGAGGATACGAAACAACCACAATAACACAAAAACAACTACACAGAGATGCAAAACAAAGAGACTCAAAACAACTGCGGACAGATGCAGAACTACCATAAATGGCTACAAAACAACTGCAAAAACATGTAAAATGATTGTGAAGCAACGCAAAACCAATGCAAAGTGATGCAAAATAGATAAAGATAATACAAAACAACCATAATAGCACAAAAGACAACTGCAGAGAGATGCAAAACTACCACAAAGAGACTTTAAACAACTGCAGAAAGATGCAAAGCTACCACAAATAGACCAAGCACACCTAGAGAGAGAGATGCAAAGACTGCAGAAAGATGAAAAACTACCACAAATGGCTACAAAATGACTGAAAAAAGATGCAAATCGATTGTGAAGAAATGCAAAACCACTGCAAAGTGATGTGAATAGATGGATATGATACAAAACAACCACAATAACACTAAAACAACTATAGAGAGATGCAAAACTACCACAAAAAGACTCAAAACAACTGCAGAAAGATGCAGAACTACCACGAACAGACACAGCACATCTACAGAGAGACGCAAAGACTGCAAAAAGACGCAAAACTGCCACAAAGACATAGAGAGATGCAAAACCAATGCAAAGTGATGGAAAAATATATGGAGACAATACAAAACAACCACGAGACGAAGAGACACAACATGACCTATATTAGACATAAAAAAACAAAGACAAAAAACAAACAAAGACAAAGCACCACTGAAGCGGAAAAAAGGCAGAGACATAAATCAGCTACAAAGAGAAGATGTAGAAGAGAATGCAAATAGATGGAGACAACAAATTGTGACACACAGTGACCACATAGTGACGTAAAAGACTGCAGAGACATAAAAAAAAAGGGGACAAAGAGACCTTAAATAACAATGAGAAAGCTGCATCAATTGTAGTTTTTTGTGTCTTACACAGGAGGGTTGGGGAGGATAGTGATAGGTTAGTTCTCAGGGGATCTGTTTTGTACCTCCGCTCTCTTTCATGTTCATATCTTTTGTTCCAACTCTCTGACACTCCCTGCTCACCCTTTGCTCACTGTGTATTTCTGACCTGATGATTCTCTTCCTGCTCCGTCCTCTCTTGCTCTTTGTTCTGCTGCACATTTCTCCAGGCGACTGGCCTACAGGATGAAAATGGGCACGCTCCCGAATCCAAAATCCCCTAAAAAGCCTGTCTGTAAGTTTCTGCTTCCCAGGATTCTACTGCACCTTCAGCATCATTTCATAATCACAGTTTTACTGCCTCTCACTGTCAGATCTCCTGTCATGATAGGACAATAATAATATCTCTGCCGGATACACACAACATGTTTTCCTTGACGTTTATTGACCTTTTGTGCTGGTAATTGGCATTCTCAGAGGCATTAGCATTCATCGTCCGTCCTCTCCGTGCCTCTATGTAGACATGTTTTTAAAAGGGATGAGAGGGAGATGGAGGGGCACAGAGACGGAGGCAGGGATCAGAGATATGAATTAATCTCTTTCATGTTCGGTCCATCTGGCCATCGAGCGGCTTAAGTAGATCCAGACAGTGTAACAAGCTGCGCCCACTGAGAAACAAAGCCCCGACAATACATTACACTTCTCACTTTCTCACTCTGTAATATAGAGGGCGGTGTGTAAACCCGCCAGGTGAGTGGGTAATGTGAGTGGTGGCTCTTCGTGGCGCGTAAGCTGCAGGCGATCCGATTAGGCCTGAGCCACGGGGAGACAACAAGAGCTTAGCAGTATGGCACTAGTATGCAGCAGCAGCAAGCCTTCGGGGACTCTTCCGTCTCGGCCTCGCTCAACACTCCTCCAGCTCTCTTATTAATTCCCCCTAAATCCCAGCAGGGGCCCTTTAAATGTGGACACCCCCCTCCTTTCTCCCTCCCCTGCCTCCCGTGTGTGACGTCACCGATGACGGAAATAAATCTCTTCGGATTTTAAATCCTCATTTCATAAATTTCCCAAATCTCATTCTCTTGTCTGCTATCCACACCAACATGACCTTCTCTAATGTTTCACACTGTTGTTTCTCCTGGATGCAAACTATATCAGATGACCAAGGATGTGATAAAGGTGGGTACATGTGCAGCAAACATGCTTCATGTAGAACACACAAAACACAAAATGTTTTATGCCTTAAAACCTCATTGTGTGCGTGTGTGTGACTCGTGTGTGTGTGTGTGTGTGTGTGTGTGTGTGGAGAGCGTGCATGTGTGCTAGCAGTGAGTGCATTTGGGATATCTCCTGCTTCCAGCTTAATTCCTCCCCTCCTGCTGTTAATGCACCAGACTAGAATAGAGATTCTTGTGTGTGTTGTACCAGGTGATGTGCAGGCACAACAGCGTCCCTGGAGACTGTAGCCCAACCAGGCAGAGGCTGTTAGAGATAACAATAGCTTCTTTTTTAGTTTGCGTCATCCTCAGTCACCATTATTCTTTGTTCTGTTTTCCCTCCTTCTCCTTTTACTCTGCTGGAGCTTCAGCTTGTGTTTTTCATGTAGCTTTCTCCTGTTTTGCCTAATCTTGTAAAATCATACACATACATACATATATCTCCATACATTAAATTTAAGGAAAGGGAAAAATTTGGACCTAGCTGAGGAGAAGTAAACAGTTTTATTTAGTTTTGGAATGGGTTATTAATAGCTTTCTGTATGTGAGGCAGTTTGCAACCTCAGATGTAAATAACTGGGGAGGTGAAGCTTGTTTACGTGTGTGTGTGTGTGTGTGTGTGTGTGTGTGTGTGTGTGTGTGTGTGCGTGTGTCAGAGAATTGGCTCACAGCTGGCTCCTTTCCAGATAAAGGAGAGTCCTCTCCTCTCCTCTCCTCTCCTCTCCTCTCCTCTCCTCTCCTCTCCTCTCCGACGTTCCTTCATTATCTCTTGGCTGCCCGTCCACTCTCGCCTCCCGCTGTCTGCCTGCCTGCTGCCTGTCTGCCCTGCTTGCCCTCTCCTCCCTCCTCTTTAACTCTTCCACCTCCCCCCTACTCCTTAACTCTTCCAGGTCTCTTACCCTGTGCTTACCCCATCTTTTCCCTGCTTGCCTCCCTACAGAGGACTGTGACTGTGAGGGCTATTTCAATGGACAGTACATAGGTGAGAGCGTGCATATCTTTCTCCACCTCCTTCTCCCTATCTGCTCTTTGCCTGCTGCAGCCTGGCTGTGCGCTGGTTCCCTGGGTGCTTCTGAGCTGGGGGTCAAACAACTGCTTGTGTAGGGTTGACCTGCCAGGGGCCGGGGGTTGAGGGATAAAAGGAAAATAATCAAGAGAGGGAATCAAAGACAGAGGAAGAAGATGTAGGAGAATCTGATTCCTTAGTACAAAAAGAAGACGTGTGCAGAAAAGCATTTGTACGAAACGTGAAAGCAAAATAATGTGTAGGAAGTATCGTCTCACACTGCCGACGGTGCCAGTAACAGATCTGCCTTTTCCGCTGTATAATTAGAGCTAACAGTTCAGAGTTGTGTCGTCGAGGTGTCAGATATCACAGTATAGAGGCAAAACAAACTGAATTGCATTAAAAACAAAGCAGTGATGGATTTGATTAGTGCAGGATTTCTGTTGCTTACGAGTCTATCATTTTCAAATTATGTTGTAGGAAGTTTGCTGAAAAGAACTCACCCGTGTAATTTGGTGCTACTTATAAGCTAAAGAGAAAGAGAGAGACAGTACAGTATACTTAATTTGTACAATAAATTCCAAATAATTAGATTATAATTATAAAGAGTCTTTTAGTCCGTGCACGGCATGAATATGAACACATGAATATTCGCTGAGGCAGAGATGGAGCCGTTCCCTCAAGATAACTACTAATTTAGTCTATTGTAAAGAAATTATAGAAATAAAAACTGAAAAAATATAATAAATAAAAATAAAATAAATAGCAAAATTAACATCAGTACGGTATCTTCAGTGTTAGTGAATTGCAGACCATTTAAATAAAGAATCGGTACAAATTAAATTAATTTAGTGCCAAATGACAATTCTTTACAGGAAGCTTGCAATCAAATTATTAGCACCTGTTAATTAAAGAAATACCAAATATTAGAATATTAAAATTCACAGATGACCAATATGAATAGTGAATTTTTCATTTATTTACCATGTTGATTGCTCTCTGAATGTCTGCAAAGATACTCAGAATGCAAATAACTTTATTTATGAATTTCTGACATCATTATGCATTAATATGTATTGTATATGTGCTGCATTGTCAACCAATTCTGGCAATAGAAATTTTGAAAATAAAATAAATGAATAAAAATAAATAGCAAAATAAACATCAGTACTGTATCTTCAGTATTAATCAGTTGCAGACAATTTAAATAAAGAATAAATAAAAATAAAATATCTAACATTATTTCAAAATCACCCCAAAGCATAATTATTTGCATTATATGTTGCATTAATGAGGAGTGCTTTAGTTCAAGCACTGGATTAATATGATCACATGAACACCCCCCCCCCCCCCCCCAAAAAAAAAGAAAATAAAAAAAAGATGCACTTTGACTTAAGACAAATGCTAATGCTAATTGCTATGTGTACATTTATGAAGTTCCCAATTTGTTGTGATATTGTCTAAAATATAAATAAAACAAGTTGATGATTTCCTAAACCTTCTGTGACAAATATGCAACTGAAAATTGTACAAGTTGAAGTGGAGCTGTTCTTTCAAGATAATTTCAAATTTAATACTAAATCACAATTCTTTTCAGGAAAGTTGTTAAATGAAACATTACCAAATATTGATACTGAAAATTGTATTTATTGTGTTTTTAAAAAGGTAGCCAGGTATTTTATACTTTTTGAGTGGATGAAATCCATTAGTCCCCTTTATCCTCAACCCCTCCCAACCGTCCACTGGCCTCCCCTCCCTCACCCTCTCCAGGCCGACCTGACCCCGTATTAACCCCCCACATCCTGTGAGCTGCTGGAATGATGATGACGAGCACAAGGAGCGATCTAAACACAGCTGAAAGCTTCTCAGCACCTTCTCCCTGTAACACAAAATACATTAATGGAATAGTATTTGTGCTTCCTATCATGCACTGTGCTTGGAGCTGTAAAACCCTCCTCCCCCCAACCCCCCAACCCCCCTCCTCCTGAACCTCCCTCCCCTCCCGCCCTGCATCCTAACTAACTGCCCCTGCTGCTGTGCTGCCAATGCACTGCTTTCCCTCCTCCCTAAAACGCCCTCCCCGCCCCCCCACGAGGGCCCGGCTGCGTTGGACGCATTGCACACTCAACCAGGCACGTTTGCTGCTCGTTCACCCTGTGTGGAGGCGTGAGGCTGGGTTGTGTGATGCTCTAACGCCGGTTATAGTCTCTCCTAAGTGTAAAGCAGTGGCGCCCTCCTGTGGCCAGGTGTTTTCCTGGGAATTTTATTCAGGTACAGTGCCCGGCTCATTCCCTCAGGTACACACCACTGACGGGGGGATACAGACAGTCCTGGCCATGGGAGACCCTCCTTTGCAGTCCCCTGACGTGGCGTTTCTCAGGGCCAGGCTGTCCTGTCTGTCCTGCCTCAGCACTGTAGCCTCTTTCAGAGCAGCATGCCTTGTTAGGACCGTAATGTTGGAAAATGATGTCTATTTTGGGTCACTGAGATCTGTTTTTGAACTGCTGAAACTGAATTTAAGGAATGTTTTGCTTAAAACAGTCTGCTTCACCTGATGTGTTGACTATCAGCTGCATGTGATCTGATTTTTGGTGGAAGCATGACGTCTAATTAGCTCAAAGTTCAGCTAATATCTCACATTATCAAGTATTTACACTTCAGATAAGAGTGAGCTATTTTTGTCCCTGTGCACTATTTACAGAGGGTTTTTTTAATGCATGATTATCAGTGGGTTGGTCTTGAATGTATTCAAAAACATTGCTTTTGCATTTGCTCACTGCACTTATCTATTTTTTTTATGCAAAAAGATTGCATCATGGAAGTGGTGTTGTGTACTCATGTAATCTAATCTTGTGTAAGTCATTTTATGGTTCGTGACATCTGACAAAAGACCTTTTTTTTTCTTGTCTGCTCCTTCTCCCTCCCATCTCTGGCCTCGCTGCAGCTGGTTTACGGAGAAGTTTCCGGCTGAGTCGCAAGGACAGACAAGGATCCTCCGGAGAGAGTTCTGACCCTGGAGACCCCGATTACCTGACGTATGAGGAGGTGACCCGCTACCAGCAGAAGCCCCACGAGAGGCCCCGTCTGGTGGTTCTGATCGGTGAGTCAGCCACTGAGGAGGTTCCCCTGTGATAATATTGACACCTAGTGGCTCAGAGCATACATTACAACACACTGCTGACCCTTACAGCTTTTTCATAACAATTATGCCTGTGAAGTTAACCATCTGTGTCATCTTGTAAAGGATCTCTTGGAGCACGGATCAATGAGCTCAAACAGCGTGTGATTGCTGAAAACCCACATCGCTTTGCAGTCGCTGTACCACGTGAGTCAAACACTGTACTTATCAATGAACTCAAATTACACCACACATATAAAGATGTTAACGTGACTCCTGGCCCCGTAGTGGCAGCCTTCAACTGACGTTACTAATCTACTGAGCTGTATCACCTGTCAGAGTCCACAGAAGTCCACAGAAGCCGTATATTTAATCCTCCTCTTATGTTGCGGATCAAATTAATCCATTTCAAAGTTTAAAAATCTTTTTAAAAAATAGTTAAAAGTATTTTTTCATTAAAAAAATAAATAAATAAAAATGTAAAATAAAAAAAAAAAAAAAAACTTATGTCATTTAAAACCATTGTATTTTTATATGTAGGTCTTTCCAATATACATCAAAAAAAAGTTTTGACATGCATTTTTTTTTTTAAACAAGTGACTAAACAAGTCCTCATTGAACCATGATCTGTGAGAGCACCATTGCACTAAATTGTGTTTGAAATGGTTAGAAATTGAGTTATTAAAGAAATATACACAATGTTTATTGGGATTTTTTAGTTTCTTTTTCTTTTGGATGATTAAACATGCCCCGGGTCAAATTGACCCATGAACATTATTGCTGTTCCTGAGAAATGAACATGACAGGAGGGTTATGAGCAGTATCTGTTATAGAGTTTTATAGAGAGACGGAGATATGAAGAGCTCTTATAAGCCTATAAAAGTCTTACATATACAAAAATTAAGTTGTTTAACCCTCTGGAGTCACTGATCAAATCTCATGACTTCACGACATAAGACCAAATCAGTGTCGAGCAGCTTTCCTCTACAGTTGTGGCTTGAAACTCCACGCCAGTTTTTGTTAGATGATGATCGGCCGAGTAAAAGAGATAGGAGATAGGGTCAAATATATTTAGTATAAAATTATAGAACTAGATGTTATCCTCATTTTACCTCTTAATATGTTATATTTAAAACCTGTGTTCAAATTTTCAACATTTAACATTATTTATTCAGCATGATTATATGTTAAAAGTAAGAAACATATCCTTTTCACAATCAGATTTTATGTTTTTAGGGGGCCAAAAGTGAAGGGTCAAAGCAAAAGAACAATTATCGTGTCATATAGGTGAGATTGTGCTGAAAAAATGATACCAATGTGGCATGGTAAACATTTTTAAGTGGTATATGCAGGCAGAATTAAAAGCATTAAGAAATGGCAAAAATAGCCCCAAAGTCTAATTTATGAAAGGATCTTCATCATTATCTGCACAGTAATAAACCACATAAACATGATTTTATTGTTGTGAAATATACAAAAGCCAGCTGCTGCTTTGTGTGGAGCTACAGGACTTTGCAGTTACATCATTTGTTGTATAATCTGAAGTGTTAGATTAGCCACACAGAGGTAAAAAACGCCTGGCATGTGCCAGATGTTGAGGTGAAGTAGTTTTACATCATGCCGCTTGATAAAAGTCCTCTGCGTAGGACACACCTGTGTTTCCTCGCTCTAAACTTCTCCAGAAGCCTCTTCTCTCCTCGTCTGCAGCTGCATTTAAGGGTTTGGAAGATGATGTGGAAGCATAATATTCCTTCTTTGTGTTCCCACAGACACCACCAGGCCCAAGAAGCCTCATGAGAAGGAGGGAGTGGAGTACCACTTTGTCACCAAACAGCAATTTGATGCGGATGCTTTAAACAACAAGTATGTTTACACTCATGCCGCGTTGCTTTTAACCTACATGATTTGTTCCCTGCTGAAGTTGAAGCTCTGTTGTTTCTGTGCAGGTTCATCGAGCACGGCGAGTACAAGGAAAACCAGTATGGCACGAGTATAGAGGCCATCCGTTCCGTGCAGGCCAAGAACAAGATGTGTGTGGTGGACGTGCAGCCTGAGGTAGGTGTCATGTTACAACCACTGAGCTCGTCTTGTCTAATGCACACTAACTCATCATAGCATGTCAGGAGCTGCTGATCCTGCAGGCAGCAGCAGTTTGCAGAGTTTAGACGAGGGCAGGCCGTCACATTAGATCTGCTCTCTGTGTGGAAGCACCGCTGTTGACTCTATTGTATGTAAATCCGTCACTCCAGGCCCTGAGGAGGCTGCGGACAGCAGAGTTCAAGCCCTATGTGATATTTGTCAAGCCTCGTGTTCCTGAGAGCAGACGCCGCCGCAGCGCCGCCACTTCACCAGGAGGGGGAGAGCACAGCCGCGTCACAGTGAGTCCCAGATACTCTTTTTAATCACTTCATTTATATGTTAATGGTTCAACATTAACCCAAGATAATATATATTTGGGAACATAAGCAATGCCAGAGGAAAACATCAACTACTGACACTGACAGGTCAGACTGAAAACAAATAACAAAACAAGCAAAAAACTACAAATTTTAGTAAAATAAATTAAAAATAAAAACATGCATTATTGTGTTTTTTAAGTATAGACATGACAGATCACCCACAGAGGTATAAGTTCAGTTTTCCAGGCCAGGTAGACTGTTCATATAGCTCATAAAAAAGCTTCAGAGTGCAGCTATCTTTTGCTTAATCCAGTGATTTCCAAATATTTGAAGTAAGATATTTCTTTATTAATCCCATTTACATTACATTAACATGACATTTCCGATGTTACAGCAGCAAAAAGTGTAAAGCAAAAATAGAAGGAAGCATCACTAAAATAAGAATAAATAGAAACAAGCAATATTAACAAGAAATATCAAACGATTAACAATTTAAGCAAGAAGAAAAAATAAGTAATTATGAGTCAACTGTCTGATTTGCACCATTTTACCATTACCTCTCATCATCAACAGCACCCATTAGGTCCCAAATCAGGTCTTTGACACTTCTCACGATATTGTTAAGCATTGTTTAGTCAAGTCTGAATTTGTATTAGTAGTGGCGACTTATTTTTTGCTACTTTCTCCGTTAGCTACTAACGTGTTGTGTTCTAAATTCAGCTTACACATTATATGGAATATAGTGCAGAATGAAAGACAAGAAATCTCGAATATTTATTGACATTCAACACAGGTACTAGAATTAAAATAAACAGTGGCAAAACACAGCTGGGCTCAGTAAATGTAACTGCCACCCCTCTAAAACTAAAAAGCAATACTTTGACTTGACTTTGACTTTGAATGGATCATAAAATAAATGTTTTAGTGCTGGGAAATGAAAGCTGTTGCTACAATATGACTGGGAACATTTTACTGCACAATGAATTACATTTTGCTGATTACAGTAGACTTAGTTTAACCAGAGTAAGATTTTGAATGCATGGGTATTCACAGTGTAATACAGTGATTTTGAAATTTCTTCCACCTCTGGCAGTCATGATAAGCCTTTCATGACCTCAAATGATGCCACGAGGACTTGATGAGTGCAAATGTAGTTGTTTGATATGTTCTTTTCTTTGTTTATGTTTGTTTTTTTGTTGTTAAAATTTTCTCCTGTTTTTTATATTCCTATTATTTATTAATTGCTTCTATTTATTTATTTTTAATCTAGCACGGACAAGAATGCACTTAATTTCGTTGTACATGCAACAATGACAATAAAGATATTCTATTTTATTGTATTCTATTCTATTCTATTCTATTCTATTCTATGTGTGTATTCTTGTTTAGCTCCTGTATGTGTCTCTCTTCTCCATAAATTATTTCCTTTTTGCTTTTTGCTTTGTGCAACAGGATGAAGACCTGCAGGAGATGCGTCAGTCTGCCATCCAGACTGAGCAGCAGTATGGACACCTGGTGGATCGGGTCCTGATCAAGGAGGACTCAGCCAGTGCCTGTGCAGAACTCCGGGGTATCTTGGAAAGGCTAGAGCGAGAGTCCTTCTGGGTGCCTGTCAGCTGGGTGCGGACCTAAATCCCCCTCCCCCTCCTCTCCCACCGCACCCCTCCAGGAGAACTTCACAGCCAACCCACTCAGATCCTGCACTGGTCCTCTCCTGATCCCCTTCCCCTGCTGGCCGGCCCGGGAGTCTGCTGAGCTCCCTTTGAATGACTGAAGCAAGGCTGCTCAGACATATAAACTGAGGCACCAGAGGGAGAGGATGATGTCAGAGGAATACCTCGTTATATTGCGTGTTTCAGCAGATCGACAGCTCTCTCGGTCCAGAAAATCACAGTCTCACTGTCACTCCAAGTCATATTTATTCAGGTTTGATTTTTACTTATTTATTGACTTCAGAGAAAAGTTTAACAAGTGTTTTATTCCTCACGCTGTCACTGGAGCGTGGCAGCTTCGGGATCTCACTCAGAGGATTGCTCAGTCAGTCAGCTTTATCGTGACTCTTTTTGGAGTACCTGTAGTAGCATGTTTTTTTTTTTAGCTTCACACTTTGATTCAACTCAATGCCAATCGCAGAATGCTTCCTGTTAATTCCTGCTGCTCATGCATCCTGTACAGTGTAACAACCATTCATACACTCAGCAGAACAGGAGAAATTGATATATAGAGTCTAGTGAATGCCATTTGAAACTGTTGTTTTTTTGCTAAATCTGATTTCCACACACGAAAAATGATATCCGAATGGAATGTGAGAATTTTATTTTCTACGAAACTGTTTGTTTTTAAGGAAACGCATGATTATTTAATCTCAGATGTATATATTGTAAATGTTTACTCCTGGTGTGCCAACGAAAGATCTCGTAGCACTTCAATGCAACCTGTTTACCTTCGGTCCCGGGGAGCCCACCTCCTGTTTGTGTGTACAGAGTGACGCCGCGCACAAAGTGTGCGTGGACGGGTTCACACACACCGACACGAGACGCTCATTTTACATGCAGGAATGGGTTTTGTACAGTTTCCTTGCACATATCTGTATTTTTGACTGCAGAAGAGGAGGCGGGGACTAGATATCTGTTTTCTGTGATAATCAGGGTTTTGCTTTATTGATGTCAGAAAGGACGCTGAGATGTTTAAAATGAACACTGAAACTTTTTGCTGATAAATCACAAAATATGTTAATATATTTATCAAGCAAAATTGCCAAACATTCCTGAGTTACATTTCTTCTTCTGTAGTGGTGAACTGGACGTCTTTTAAGAAGATTGTGACGGATATTTGTCACTATTTGGACATTTTATTGAGAAAACAGTTATCGAATTGGCAGATTGATAATTTAAAATGATTTTTAGTTGCAGCCTGATTTAAAATTAAAGGCCTGACACAGGAAGAAATTGTCATAAATGTCAGTCTTGCATTAACAGTGGCAAATATCTGATTCACGGTAAAGGATGGGTACACATTGTTTCAAGAGCAAGTGCATGTATTTGAACATTTAAAGAGTTCTTTGTTGGATAAATCATAATTTTTCTCTCAACAGACTTTCAATGAAAGGGATGGGGACAAGATACAGCCCCAATCTATGTGACAATGTATTCAAAATTTAGCAAAAACAGTTGGGTTTGGGTTCTATCTGGTCAAACAACATGAGGGAAGACAGTAACTTTGGAGGAGAATCACTTTATTAGACTGTCAAAGCCTTTTATTAGCTTGAGGAGTACTTTTTAAACAGAGCAGAGTCACTTACTATTAGAATAACTTTTTAAAAAGGATCTTTTCACAGCCAGAATGGAGAGGAGACATTATTGCAGTGGCCAAGCTACATATTTGAAAAAATGTGAACCTATCCTTTAATGACACAAATGTTTGGGTTAACTATCACTTCTGCACTGACATTTTCTTGTGTGTGTGTGTGGTTTTAAAAGACGCAGCCTCCAGATCCCCTCTGTTCTTTTTGAATTTAAACATGCAATGATCTCTTCTGTATGAACCCAGAATGTTGAGTTTGTAACGTGACCTGTACAAAGTGCCATAATAAAAGCTCGCTGAGTCAAATGTTTAGTCTTTTTTTAATTTCTGTTCACATGTTTTGCCCCTCCTCCTTTGTGAGCCTGCTGTTTCACCTCAAAATGTTTAATGTGTTTACCTCTCAGCTGCTCTCGGCTTCAGTGCAGGACATTTAAGTGCATCTAGACTCGGTTTGTGTCCTCAGCTTGTTCCCACAAGAGCACTCGGCACATCACATCTCTATCAGCGTTGTTTTCCCATGCAGTCTGTGCTGGGGAGAGATTATTGTCACAGTGATAGATTAGTGGAGAACAAAATCGAAGCTCTGAAAGAATTTAAATGCGCCTCAAGTTTAAACTGTTTCATTCCTTCACTGAAGTCAGTCACTACTGAAGAAATGTTTTTGAAAACTGATACTTTCTACCTTTATACTATATATGAAATATTGTATGTTTTACTTAAAGGCTTATTTAAGATCAAAACTGTTCTGTTATTCTGCTCATTAAATCATTATATCATTAAAATATACAGGTGTCTAGTGTAGCAAAGACCTCGATGAACTTGGGTTGGGGTTATCACAGAAAATTGAAATCCTTTGTTGACAATCAGTGTAACATTGTTCCATGTATAGACTAAAGCAGGTTGTCATAATAATTCAATAATTCCCTGTGGAGTCTAAAAGCGTATTGCCTTTTTAAGGCTGAACTGTAATAAACACCTTTTTGGGCTCCGCACTAATTCTTCATTACCATCCCCATTCAGCTGCTGTAATTGAAAAAAGATAGGAAGCCCATTATTCTGCCCGCGGAGTTCAGGTTTTCAGTAAGTTTTGCGAGGTTTCATCATCAACTCGCTTTCAGTCTCTCTCATATGCAATTACCTCCTGTGACTCTTGAGACTACTGCTGACAGAGCCAATTAAACTGGGTAACAATCATTCTAATTAGTGAAGCTGCTCCGCTGAGAAAATGGAACGATGTTAGTGTGAAGGTGTGCTGATGCTGCACACAGATCCACTGATGCTCTTGTGGAAAAACAAAGTATGCTGAGGTTATTATGGTGGCCACATACCAGTCATACCTGCCACACAGAGAGAAAGGACATCTGTGGTGAAGGAAAGCATCTGTCAACATTATTACAGAATTAATTGTGTTGGGACACTTGGGTTGATAATTTTTTTTAAAGTTATGTTGTCCAACAGCAAATATTATGCATTTTTATGGCATTCTGTACCATGAAAATGTAAAGATAAGAAAATGGTCATGGTGTAGTTAGTAAAAAAAAATGCTTAACCCCCTTGTAAATGGTACGCTGATCATGGTAGGACTATAGTATGTCCAAAAATATATATTAAAAACCCCACCATATTATAGTATGTCCCAAAAAGATAAATAAAAATGCATCTCAGTGCATTTTGGAATGCATTCCATTGTGCTGTGTTCATTGAAAAGTTTTATTTTTCCGAATGTTCAACTATTAAGCATGTAACATGTAAGCAGCAGCTTTTAGATCAATTATAGTATGTCAAAAAAATGTTTAAATGTCAAAATCTACGTACTTTCTCCAAAAAATGATCATGGGAGTAGTAAAATATGTCCAAAAACATTTTAAAAAACATCGTTTTATAGTATGTCCAAAAAAAAAAACGCCATAGTATAGTATGTTTAAAAAAACAATAAACCCTGCCCTGAATGTCATACAATTTCTAAATGTCCGGATACTCTCAAAATGGTGTTTTTATAGTCTGTTGATAGATGTAGTCGGTTGCCTTTTCCAGAAATAAAATAAAATAAAAAAGTCATACTATAGAATGTAGTTTTTTGTCAAAAATGGTCAAATTTTAAAATGGCTAAGGATGCTTTAAATTGGTCAATTATAGTCTGTTGATATGTGTGGTAGTATAGTTAGTCCAAAAATCGCAAAAGAACACCATATTATGGGATGTCAAAAAATTACCTTCTCAAAAAAAGTCAAACTATAGCATGTCGTTTTTTGTCAAAAATGGTCAAATTTTAAAATGGCTTAAACTGCTTAAAATGTGTCAATTATGCTCTGTTGATACATATTACCGCATAATATGGCCAGAAATGACAGAAAAAAACATTTTTTTGGATGTCCAAAATTGACTCGTTAAAAAAAAAGTCATACTATAGCATATCATTTTTGTCAAAAATGGTCAAATTTCAAATGGCTAAAAATACTTCAAATGGGTCAGTTATCGTCTGTTGATACATATGTTGATACATATTAGTCTGTTGATGAATGTAGTAGGGTGGCTTTTCTAGAAATAACAAATAAACACAATATTTTGAAATGTCCAAAATAAAATAAAAATAAAAATAAAAAAAAGTCATACTATAGCATGTCATTTTTGTCAAAAATGGTCAAATTTCAAATGGCTAAAAATACTTCAAATGGGTCAGTTATCGTCTGTTGATACATATGTTGATACATATTAGTCTGTTGATGAATGTAGTAGGGTGGCTTTTCTAGAAATAACAAATAAACACAATATTTTGAGATAAAAATAAAATAAAATAAAAATAAAAAAGTCATACTATAGCATTTTTGGTCAAAAATGGTCAAATTTGAAAATGGCTAAAATGCTTCAAATGGGTCAGTTATAGTCTGTTGATATGTGTGGTAGTATAGTTAGTCCAAAAATCGCAAAAGAACACCATATTATGGGATGTCAAAAAATTACCTTCTCAAAAAAAGTCAAACTATAGCATGTCGTTTTTGTCAAAAATGGTCAAATTCCAAAAGGCTAAAAATACTTCAAATGGGTCAGTTATCGTCTGTTGATACATATGTTGATACATATTAGTCTGTTGATGAATGTAGTAGGGTGGCTTTTCTAGAAATAACAAATAAACACAATATTTTGAGATGTCCAAAATAAAATTAAAATAAAAAAAAGTCATACTATAGCATGTCATTTTTGTCAAAAATGGTCAAATTTCAAATGGCTAAAAATACTTCAAATGGGTCAGTTATCGTCTGTTGATACATATGTTGATACATATTAGTCTGTTGATGAATGTAGTAGGATGGCTTTTCTAGAAATAACAAATAAACACAATATTTTGAGATAAAAATAAAATAAAATAAAAATAAAAAAGTCATACTATAGCATTTTTGGTCAAAAATGGTCAAATTTGAAAATGGCTAAAAATGCTTCAAATGGGTCAGTTATAGTCTGTTGATATGTGTGGTAGTATAGTTAGTCCAAAAATCGCAAAAGAACACCATATTATGGGATGTCAAAAAATAACCTTCTCAAAAAAAGTCAAACTATAGCATGTCGTTTTTTGTCAAAAATGGTCAAATTTTAAAATGGCTTAAAATGCTTAAAATGTGTCAATTATGCTCTGTTGATACATATTACCGCATAATATGGCCAGAAATGACAGAAAACACCATTTTTTTGGATGTCCAAAATTGACTCGTTAAAAAAAAAAGTCATACTATAGCATGTCATTTTTGTCAAAAATGGTCAGATTTTAAAATGGCTAAAAATGCTTCAAATGGGTCAGTTATAGTCTGTTGACATGTGTGGTAGTATAGTTAGTCCAAAAATCGCAAAAGAACATCATATTATGGGATGTCAAAAAATTACCTTCTCAAAACAAGTCAAACTATAGCATGTCGTTTTTTGTCAAAAATGGTCAAATTTTAAAATGGCTAAAAATACTTCAAATGGGTCAGTTATCATCTGTTGATACATATGTTGATACATATTAGTCTGTTGATGAATGTAGCAGGGTGGCTTTTCTAGAAATAACAAATAAACACAATATTTTGAGATAAAAATAAAGTATGCTAGTATAGTTTGCCATACTATAGCATGTCAAAATTTTTCATGAAAAAGTCATAACATTTTTAAATGCTCCGATAGTCTCAAAATGGTCTTATTATAGTCTGTTGATAGATGTAGTAGGGTGGCTTTTCCAGAAATAACAACAACAACAACAACAAAACACCATATTTTGAGGTGTCTAAAATTTGAAATTTGAAAAAAGTCATTCTATATATAGCATGTTTAAATTTTTCATAAAGAAGTCATAACATTTGTCCAGAACTGCTCAAAATTGTCTTTTTTTTAATAGTCTTTTGATACATATAGTCATATAGCTTACAAGAAAAAACATCATATTTCGAGATGTCCAATTTTGAAAAAAAATAAGTCAAATTTTTTAAAATGCCCACAAATATTTAAAAAACACCATATTATAGAATGTCCAAAATGAAATAAAAACACGGCATATATGCCATGTATGTCGAAACATGTAAAAAAAAAAATTGGTCAGTGAACTTTCTCCAAATTTTTCTTCGAAAAATGTCGAAAATTGTTCATAGTGTAGCTTGAAATGCCATCTTTTAAAACAGTTTTGGACATATTATGTACCATTATATGTATCAACAAACCATAGTAGGGCATTTGCTTGAATGGTGTTATTTACTCTGACTTTTTTAATCACATTTTTATGTAAATATAATTACTCAAAGTGATTCTGCAAATTAAATTGTGACTCATGGCATATTAATAAAACATATCTAAAATATGCTCAAACTTTAGTGGAGTAGCATGAAAATCAAAACCACAAGTACAAATACCTCATTTTTTTTATTCATGTAGAGTACTCAAATGTTGAACAATTCCTAAAACCCTCTCTTTAAAAACTCCTCAGAAGGTTTGTGTGACTCATAGTTTAATGGTAAATGGTCCTGCACTTATAGCGCTTTTCTAGTCGCTTTGCGACCACTCAAAGCGCTTTACACTACAGACTGCGCTCATTCACCCTTTCACACACACATTCATACTGGTGGCAGAGGCTACCCTAAACGGTGCCACCTGCCACCATTGGGAATTCATTCACACACCGATGAACACAGCACATCGGGAGCAATTTGGGGTTCAGTATCTTGCTCAAGGATACTTCGACATGTAGGCTGCGATGGTCAGGGATCGAACCACCAACCCTTCCAATCAACTCTCCCAACTGAGCCACAGCCGCCCCGCTCCGCATTAGTCTTTCCACTCAATAAAATTAAAGAAGTGTGAATTATTCCACTTGAAAACTTTCTGGCTCATTATCTCTTGATATGTCAAATCTATTTCTGCAAATTATATTGCTGTTGAAGCTTTCAATTAACAATTATGTGTCGACTCAGAAGGAACGACTGCTTAACCTTAATATGACACAACTAGCAAACAGACAATGAGTGCTTGCTGTCCTTGTGCACACGCATGAAGTCATTTAAATTGACTTTTATCAAGGACAAAACAAGAAATTAGCGAGCAGAAAGAGAATTATAATTTGCCGTTTGTTTATTTGTGATTAATGGTGTTTTCTAATAGTTTCAGATATGGGTTGTCTGCCTTTTAGAAGATTTCTTTAACTTTCTGAACTTATTAACGGAGGGCAGAAGGCAATCAAACGGAGGTTTAAGACGTCAAAACATGTTAATAGAGAGACTAAAGTGTGTTTTGAGGCATTGGAAGTAGAAAAATAATAAAAAATGATGAACACAAACCCGAGGCGAGCCTTTGAACTCATTTGGGCCTTGGAGGCGGCTATAATGAAGATGATATATTGAGCTATAATTGAATCCGAATTCAATTACAGGTATATGGTGTTTGGCAGCGCCGCCCCGGTCTGTAAGAGCCAGACTGGGTGTAATTCAGCTTTAGGACCCCGACTGAAGATATAGTGGAATTTAGAGGTCGGCTCTCATCTGAGGGCCTTTTTGTGGAGATGAATGAGATGACCTTAGAGATTAAAGAGGGGGAAGTCCTCGTTGGTTTTTTGAATTATGAGGTCGAGATGCAAATCACTCAGAAATAAAAGCATTCGTCAAGCGAATCGTGAGAGTTCAGAGTTCTTAAGAGCCGAGGAAATAACCTCTTTTAATTTCTAACAAAAGTCGACCTCTAAAAAAATGATTGCAGGAAGATTTGGGGGCTGCACCGTGAAGCACAGAAACTGTGTGGATTCATGAGTTAATATAGTTATTTACCACTCCATGTGCTCTCAATCAGAAGCATTCAGATTTCTAACTTCAGTAAAATACCAATACCACTCTGCAGAATGACTCCACTGCAAGTAAAAGTACCGTATTTGTACCTTACTTCAGTAAAAGTGCAAAAGTATCAGCATCAAAATGTACTTAAAATATCAAAAGTAAAAGAATGACCCCAGTTAGATTGTTATAAATATCCTTTTAAAGCACTTCTTAAAACCCACTTTTATAGACTTGCTTTTATGTATACTTTCCATCTTACTACTCTTTTTTTACCCCTTTACCTTCAAATTCTGTTCTTATTACTTTTTTGCTGATTTTTTATTGTTTTTTTTTTTCATTTAATGTATCTTTTTCTCTTATCATGCTCTTTGTCAAAGCACTTTGTAAACTGATGTTTTTAAAAGGTGCTATATAAATAAGGTTGTTATTATTATTGTTATTATTATTATTATTTTATTTATTACATAGATACATGAATAACATCAGTTCAATTTATCAGTTGTGGAAAAGTGGCAGAAATATGACTGTATAAAAGTTATGAATTAAGTAAATGAACATAGTTACATTATTATTTCTAATGTGGCTGCTGCACATTTTCAGTGGAGCAATTTTGAGCTACTCTACTCGCGTATTTCCTTTAATGCAACATTAAACTTCTACTTCACTACATTTTAGAGGCAAATATTGTACTTTTTACTCCACTACATTTAGCTGACAGCTATAGTTACTTTTCAGGTCGAGATTCAATATAAAAAACATGATCAGTAATTTCACTGTGTGGTCATCATGTTTTATATGTTAAATGTTGACCTGAAGATTAACTAAAGTTATTACTTCTTAATGTGGTGGAGCAAAAAGTACAATATTTGCCTCAAAATGTAGTGAAGTATAAGTATAAAGTTACACAAAATGGAAATACTGTAACTACTTTCAGTGGAGCATGTTTGAGACACTTTTCCTTAACTTGGTGCACCTGTCTGAAGTCCATAACACGGTAAAAAAAAGAAGTCATTATTTGTCTTAACATAAAAGTACTAAAAACTCTTGTGTTTCCTCTGATTCGTTGCGTGATAATTTGTCATAAATCAAGCCGTTCTCCATCTGCCTCCTGTGTTTGTTCTGCGTGATCTGAAGCAGGTGTTTCCAGTGAGCTGATCAGTCAGACAGACATGGAACAAGAGCTGCTGCCAGATGCTGTCTTTATATTAAAACGTTTATTATCTATGTCTTTCCTTTTGGAACTTGTTCTAACAGCCTCACAGATAAAAACAAAGCAATAAAACACCATGTTTAGAGACTTTCAGAATACAAGAAAATGTCCTGTTTTATTCATTTTGACACAAATGTCTGTAGCGTATACTGCAGATGGGGCATTGATACACCTGCATATCCACAATATGAACAAAAGTATCGGCACATACACATTCTGTTCATGAACTTTTGGTCTGAGGCTGTTTTTTTTTTCATGGTTTAAGCCCCTCAGATCAGTTTAGGTCAGATCTTTATTGTCCCTCGAGGGGGAGATTTGATTCACAGTCTTGGTTCAGGAGGACATGGGACATTAATCACAACAGCAGCAGCAAACAATCAAATGAAAAAAAGATATATCTGTTTGTTTAAGGTATCAGACCGTTGGAGGGGTAGCAGTGCAGTCACGGGTCACTGCAAATTATGTGCATTTATTGCACTTGGAACAAAGGAAACTTTAAACCTGCTACTTATTAACCCTGGTAGGGTAGTTAGAAGCTCAGATTTAATTAATGTGCTTCCTGCAAATCTTAGATAGATATCTGATAGAAAGCTCAGCTCCGATTTTTTGATAATATCAAATTAAATCATTGCTGCTATTTATTCTAACAGAAGGACTGAAGGCTGTAGCAACTGTAGTAAATGTATTTAAGGAAATGTTAATATCCTCTGAACTGCATATGTTTTCTTTATAAGATGGTCAAAAATACATTGTTTATTGGCTTATTAAAGTTTTCGTTAGAAAAAGTAATTAAATGAAGCTTAAAATTGTGATATTACTGTCGAAATCACTTAATTCTACAGGTCTCATTTAAAACATCCCAAAAAAACCCTTTTTGCACTAACCAGATCATGTTTAAAACATTACATTCTGCTCCTCAATGAAACTGTGAAGCCCTGATTGATTCTGCTGAGATGAACGGTCACGTGAAAATATTCACTGAAAGTCTGTTTACACAGAGCTGAGAGGAGAGGACAGGAAGTGTATGACTGGTATCATTGACAAGTCATTTAAGGTATTTAAAATCATTAATCATTAGTTATCTCTCAATATAAAGTTGTTTTATAGATATAAAAGATTTTATGGTCAGTGGCAGGGTCGGCCATTCCTTTTTCCTAATGTACTGGATGAAATTCAGATGACAACACATACACAATTGCACTCAATTTTAAAGCTCTTTTTATTTCAACAGAACTTATGTACACTGTCGCCCATAAAGTTGGAATAAAATAATATGTTTTACCTCTTTCCATGAAATGATTGTGACAATGTGTCTTTTCAAAACATATCACAATGAAAATGAAACCACAATTAACAGAGGATTGTGTCTGAAAACAAAATGATTCCACTTCAAGGCTGACCGTGTATTTAGAATATTTTGATATATTTTAAGTTTTCTATCTTATATTCATCTCTTAAATATTCTTCATATGACATAGAGGAGTCCCATCTCAGTGGCTATTGAATCTCATGTTTTATGATATAAGCAAAGAATTAACTGTTGTCTTGTTTCACAGTTTCACGGTTGGCAGGAACTCAAGCTACCCAAATGTCTCTGCATGAGCACTGCAAAAGTGATTTCTTAATGATGTCCCCCTTTATATATTTATTCATTGATGTTCATACTACATGCCTATTTAACATGCTGAAATATATTTTCTCCAATTTGCAAAATCTGTAAAACTGCAAAGTACTTTCAGGAAAATAAACAAACACAAAAAATATATGTAAATAATAAATACCAAATAGCAGAAATGTATGTTTATAATGTGTATAGAATGTATGTATATGTCTTATTTGTTATATTGTTATTCTGTCTTCTATATCTATGTGTCTCGAGCCTCGAGCTGCTGTGACAATTAACTTTCCCCACTGCGGGATAAATAAAGTCATATATTATGTTATCTTATGTTATCTTATGTTATCTTATGTTATCTTATCTTATCTTATCTTATAAAAGCTGATTTATACTATTAGGAATTTACTTTCCACCTTCCCTACTCAGTCCATGATATCTCATCTTTTGATCTTAATCACTATCATGGAAAAGTTTATCCAATATGTCTTTTTCCCCATTAAATGGCTCAACAAAATCCTGAAATATTCTGTTTGTTCAGGCAATAAAAAATGGAAAGATGTCATGAATTATGATGTGTTTATGCTTCCTAAGTAAAACAAACAAAAAAAAAGCAAGATGGACTATTTAACAGGTATTTACATTTTAGTTAATATTTCTGCAAGTGATTTAATTTAAATTTTAGTTTTACAATGATGGTCTAAACTGTTTTGGGTGATAAATCTGGTTTTCAATATTTTTATATAGCTCTACAAATATATAAGTATTCGAATGGCTTGTATATAGAGCTATGGAAAAAATGAAGAGACCACCCTCACAAATGTTTCTTAAATAAGTATCTCTACATCGCTGGCAGCCAGTCCATTCCAGTGTTTGTTCGATTCAAACTAAAGTTTCCTCATTCTACTTAACGAGAGAGTGATCAGGTGATACCTGAACCAAATCTTATTTTATGAGGAAGATTATAAAAACCACTGCTGTGATTAAAGATTAAGATTATCCCACCAATAATGATTTCTAACCTTTTCCTATGTTAAAACATTAGTGTTGTGTTGTTTGAAGATGAATATGAACATGTTTTCTTTGCATTATTCATGGTCTGAAAACACTGCACCTTTTTTTGTTATTTTGACCAGTTGTCATTTTCTGCCAATAAATGCTTTAAATGGCAATATTTTAATTTCAAATTTGAGAGAAATGTTGTCAGCACTTTAAAGAATGAAACAAAAATGTTCAATTTTCTCAAACGCATACCTATAAATAGTAAAACCAGCAAAACTGATCTTTTTGCAGTGGTCTCTTAATTTTTTCCAGAGCTGTATTTATGGTGAGTATTGTAAGCACATAGTTGCAGGGGAAAGTGTCATGTATAACATTTAATCTTACAGTAAAATATCTCAGAAGTCTTTCCAAACACACTCTGTCCTGGCTGATTCTAAAGGTTGTTAAAGCTTCTTCATCTTGTCCTTAGAGCTGCAGAGAGTCACTGGAGGATCCTGCAGAGTGAGAGACTATCTCACCACTAGATGGCACAAACAGAACATGAGGCAGTCCAGTGTGGGGCAGATATGTATTTCTGGCAGAAGATGGTGTTAAAAATGTTTTCACCCTAAAACAGTTTTGTGATGATAATGTTAACATCCTAATTCTAATGGCCTCCAGGCGCCGCGGGCCATGTCACACGCCACTTTGTTTACACACGTTAGCGCTGTGAGATATGAGATGAAATAAAAAGCTGGTCAATACATATTTCTCAGGAGCGAGTCTGATAAAGGCCACTAGTTATTGAATCTGAACTCAACATCTGGTCATGAGAAGACGCAGCGGAGGTCTGCTTCTCCCCTATCAGCCCATCTGATCTAATCTGTGCTGCCTCTTAGGTACCGTGCAGCTTGAAGGCCACACAGTAATCTCCCCAGATGACTTTTTTCATAATGCAACTCGCACCAAGTAGATTTGCTCCGTGATGGATGAGCAGCAGAACAAATGATTGCTATAGTGGAGGCTCTTCTCTAAAGGTTTCCCCCGTGTCCTTGGTTTCATTGCTTTGGCCCAGATCTCCCCCCGCAGGCAGTTATCTATCACTGAGCAGCACACACACACACACACACACACACACACACACACACACACACACACACACACACACCTGTTCCTCCACTGTGGCTGTGATTGTTCTGGGATTTATGGTTTCTTTTATTATTCATTTATCTCATTTTAATTTAAATGAACATCTCAATGTTCACAGAAGTTTTTTATTTGCAAAGGGAAATGAGGAAGTTTTTGTGTGTCTAGTTCTATCAAATAACAGTCAGTCAGTGGATACGATGTGTGTATGGGATTTTCTTTCTTCTCTTATTAATGTTTAAATGTAATGATGATGATTCACTCACACTCTTAAGGATAATACATACTCCATAAGAACAGACACATTTGTTCTCTCTCCCAGGGCTGCAAGAACATCCTGTTCTGGGTTTAAAGTCTTGTGTTTGTTTGATTGTTTGGACTTTGTTGTTCTTTATACTTTGTATCCTTGCTTCCCTTTTTGCTTTTACACTCCTTAACTTCAACCTTGGCATCCTTCATAATTACTACGACCATTAAAGGGCGCTGCTAACTACAAAGGTAAATATAGGTTGCGATAAACTGCTATAATAACCATACACTGTATAAATAATGGACGTAGTGACAGTGACATCACCCATTGGTTTGTGGACTGACCGTTTAATGCATCGAGTTCAGCGCTACACTCATCGCCATCTTGTTTCCGATACGTGGAGCAGACCATAATTGGACTGTGGAGGAGCGAGAGGGATCTGACGACACTGACTACACGCCTCTCTACACCTCCACCTGACTGAGCAAAGTCGCTGCTAATTCATGTTAGCATTAACTGGATTATTAAGTGGGGCGTTCATTTTGGCTAGCAAAAAACAAAAACAAAATGTACATTACTTACCTAAGAAAAATGAACAGCGACTCCTTGGAGTGCCTGTTAGTCCAACCAAACGCTGAAAAAGACATTTTTAATATAAATATAAAAATTATAATAATTAAATAATAAACAAAATGTTCAAATAAACTGTCATTAAGTAAAAATACAGTGAAAGGGTCAAGGTTCTGAGACCTAACCGGTAAACGTCCTTTTTTTATATGTATATAACGTTATATATAACTGTATTGACACGTTGCCGTGGATACGCATTGCTCTGCTTGTCTCCTCATCACGGCTCGCCTTGTTAGTGACCTGTCAATCAAAGGTAGCCACGCTCCAAATCATACGATTCTTTATCTTCTATTTTCTTCTAAATGGGGCCATTATTTACAGTATTAACATCAAATTGTCTTGAAGATTTTTTGCCAGCAATTGAGACCATAGTGTTGTCCTAAAAAAAGTTCTGAGCCAATAAATCAAGTAAGAAGTTTTCTCATTTTGTATTGAAATGAATGAAGCCAAATGCTTCTGCAGCCATCGTCAGCGCCTCCTGCTGGAAATTCGGTAGAATGCAGCTTAAGGCACTTCCTGGTCTGCCTCAATGCTCAGACCTGGAGGTTGCCACCTGTTAAAAACAACACATGGGGCTGGTTTTCAGGGGAGAACAGTCTCGAAATAAGCTAATAGATACTCCGCAAGAACAGAGAAAGAACAGAGTGTTCTTGCAGCCCTGGGAGAGAGAACAAATGTCTCTGTTCTTGACACATCATCTGGGCAGAACTTTTTTCTTGTGTGGTGTCCGACTGATTTGAATTTGAATTTGACGTGTGCTGCAGTGGGAGCTATAGCCCTTTGAGGACTTCTCAGGAGTTCTGCTTGAGTCAAAAAAGCATCAAAAGTAAAAGTATGACTCCAGTTAGATTGTTACATATCTTCTCCTTTTAAATCACTTCTTAAAACCCACTTTTATAGACTTACTTTTATGTATACTTTCCATCTTACTATTCTTTTTTACCTTCTAATTCTGTTCTTATTACTCTTATTACAGATACCTCTGAGAAATGTCTTGTGATTATTCCTACACTGATTTTTATTGTTTGTTTGTTTTTTCTTTTAATGCAAGAATTGTTTTTAGCTTTATGGCATCATTCTCCTGGTGGTTAACTGCTCTCTGTCAAAGCACTTTGTAAGCTGTTGTTTTGAAAAGGCGCTATATAAATAAAGCTATTATTTATTATTATTATTATTATTATTGTTATTATTATTATTATTATTATTATTATTATTATAAATATACTATGAGATTACTTGTATTGATGCATTTATGTAAGCAGTGTTTACATTTTGTAAAGATATTATTAATATAAGTATCTTAATATTATATTAATATAATGTTTCTTTTAAAAAGAAACGTCTTCATCTTAAATTTATCTTGTTTTTTATGTTAAATCTCGACCTGAAAAATAACTAAAGCTGGCAGCTAAATGTAGAGGAGTAAAAGTATTACTTGAGTTTCTTGTGAAGTATGAAATGTCCTGGCCCGAACTAACTTTGTTCTTGGTCTTGCCACCTCGAGAAAAAGAACAAATTTCTCTGTTCTTGAGAAATTGAAGTATTGACTAAAGTATATTTTTACATAATACTTTTCTTAAGTAGGATTATGATTGCATGACTTTTACTTTGAATACATTTTAATGTATTAGAAGTGTTTCTTCCGAAGGGATCTGAATACTTCCACTGAGTTCAGCCTCAAATCAAAAAACACTTATTTGAAGACTTCATGACAGAGTCGGCCATAATTCCATGACATATTTGTCACGTCAGTCTCAAGAAGTCGACAGAGTTGATTTTAACATTACTTCATAACTTCAGTTTCAGAGTCTTCCTGTAAATCACTTTAAGGGAATTTGTACGGGGCTTTGGCTCGTCACACCATGACGCTGTGAGAGGCGTGTGGGATGTGCCTTGTTTCAGTAATCATCATGGCACTCAGAGACAAAACTCCTGGAACTGTCCTGAAGGATCTCCGGGGGCGTGGAGGCCCGACGGTCGGTCAGGTGTCGTTTCATTAACCCAGTGGATTATTAGCCTTACTGTTCTGAATGCCACTGATTTCCCAGGGGCTTGACGAAATAGCGCCCTGGTTACTCCGTGGCTTGTGATTAAATTAGCAATCAACTCTCTTAAGCAATAAACAAGCCAACAGGTAATTAAATATGACTCAGCCTTAGGTAATAGCCAATGAGTGTGGAGGTGAATATTTTTAGGGGCTCCTGTTACTTTTTAATTTGATAAATAGAGTCTCTCATTGCTAAAAGTAAGATAGAGTCAACAGGTCTCCACTTTCGGGCTTGAAAATTCAATTATGTTGCCAATTTTGCTTTTGTGGCACCAAATTTGCAGAGACATTAATAATAGACCATTATTAACCTCAACGTGGATTGACTGAGGAGAGATATCTTCTGTTAGACTGCATTGGACGATGGAGAATAAAAACTTTATCAATGCTAGTCTGATGAAGAAGAGAAAAATTCATGGCTCGATTCCTTCTTGTTAACTGACACGTTCTGTACTTTCTGCACTCAGCTCCCCAGCGACTGTCTTACTGTCAGCATGTGAACATCTCTTTGTTCAAACTCCAATTATCTCTCATTTTCTCTTTAATCTGCTCACTAACTGCGTTCTTCTCCCTGATATGAATCAAGAGTACAAGCATGTGAAGCCTGATTAACTGTGAATGTTGAGAAGATTAAATCAAACAGACTTCAAATCCAGCTTGACGTTCTGTTCTTTCACTGATGAACATGCTGTCGGTATTTATGGAGGGAAATCGTTTAGATATTCTCACAGGAGGACTGAAGGCTGCAGCAACTGTAGAAAATGTATTTAAGAGAAATGTAAATATCCTCTGAACCGCATATGTTTTCTTTATAAGATCATCAAAAATACATTGGCTCAGATCATCGGTTATGAATGTTTCCGTTAGAAAAAGTGACTAAAACGAAGCTTAAAATTGTGATACTTCCGTCAAAATCACTTTATTCTAAATGTCTCATTTAAATGTCGCCAAAAACTGTTTGGAATAATTGTTAAAAACATTCAATTCTGCTCCTCAGCGACACTGTGAAGCCATGATTGATTCTGCTGAGACGAACGGTCACGTAACAAATATTCACTGAAAATCTGTTTACACAGAGCTGAGAGGAGAGGACAGGAGAGGTTGGAAATGTGCAAATACTTCAATATGTAGAATATGTGGAGACAATTTTTTCCCCCAGTACTTGCATGCACTTGGAAAAGTGTTATATATATATAAATTCCATTTAATTATATATATATATATATATATATATATATATATTATATTATATTGTAGTGAAATACAAGGACATAGTAAGTAAAATGTGAAATAAAACGACCTGAAACTGCTCGCGGTTCACAATAATAATAACCTACATATACTACAATCCCTTTAAAGAGCAAAGACTCCAGTGAAAGGTGTTATCCAAACTTCTAAAACAGCTTGTTTACATAATTTTCCTCTACATGTTGATAACCTGCTAGCATCACCTCCAGGTAAAATGGATTGGAGCAGACACCATTTGGTCTTCATCACAAGTGTGTGTTTTAAACTCTCTCAGTAAAGTTGATAAAGAATTGTTTGAGTGCTGAAAGAGATTCCACAAAGAACACACTGATGTTTGTTTTAGGAGCTGGGACGTCTTTCAAAATGGCGGGCTTAAATCGATCTCCAGGTCACAAGACGGAGGAGCGAGGAGACGTAGAGGCATAAAATCCATAAAACAGGATTCACTCCATGTGTATCAGTGGAGGGAGATGGTGTTCCTGACAGAGACCAGAAAGAAGAATCAAAACACTTTTGAGTTCAGGTGTAAAATGTGTTTTGGATGTAATGGCCAGAAATCAATTAAAGGTGCTTTCTATTTGTTTTGTTTTTATGGTAAACACACGGGAGAAAACAGCTTCTTCAGCATTTAGCTTCAGGGTGAGTGTCTTAATCCCGTCCTCTTGTACTGAGCCACCTGATATTGTAACATTCTCAGCCTCTCCATGAGAAACAAGCTCCTGAAAACAACCAACATATCTAATAGAATAATTGCTCTCCCCCTCACAGCCCTCTGGCCAAAGATACAGACAACAACAACAACAACAACAACAACAAGATGCTTTAGGAGGAGCTGCTTCAATAATCATGGACTTTCAAGACACTGTAACAGACTTATCTTGTTATATACAGTATGATTCTTAATACAACAGACTATCAGAGGTGTGGACTCGAGTCACATGACTTGGACTCCAGTCATGAATTTGATGACTTTTGACTCGACTTGACAAAATATAAAGAGACTTGCAACTCGACTTGGACTTAATAACTTGTGACTTGTGACTTTATTTGGACTTGAGCCTTTCGACTCCATCTGTTACTAAGGACCGATCTCGGTTTGTGGAGAGAGACAGGTCTGGTTCGTTTTTCAGATCTATATTCAGAGGGCTTATTTGCTACATTTTATGATCTCCGTGTTAAATATAATCTACCCCAATCTCAAATGTTTCGATATTTCCAAATTCGGGATTACGGCCGCACACACTTTACATCTTTCCCTCAATCTCCAGCGGGATCTCTTATCACTGAGTTACTCTCTCTTCCAATAGCTCGTTGTAAGATTTCAGTATTATATGATGTTATTTCATCTTCAAATAAGTCCTCCCTTGTGAGGGTTAGGGAGAGTTGGGAAAAGGAGCTTGGCTTTGAGCTGGGGGATGAGTGGTGGAGGGTGGCACTGATCAGGGTCAATTCTACATCTTCTTGTGCTCGTCTTAGTTTATTGCAATTTAAGGTTCTCCACAAAATTCATTTCACCAAAAGTAGACTTAGTCAGCTATTTCCAGGCACAAATGATATTTGTGACCGATGTGATCAGGGCCGGTTATTCCTACAGGCCACCAAGGCGGCTGCCTAGGGCGCCAAATTGGCAGCGGGCGCCAAAGCATACATCTTTGTTTTAACAACATTGATTAACGAAACATTTTTTAAAAAGCATGGGCAATAAAACCCTCATTGAATTAAATGAACATGCCCCAACCCATATTTCGAATGAAAATGTAATATTATATAATATAAAATATGATACGTCTACTTTACACTTTGATGGTGAAATACCATATAACTTTAACCTTTGATGGTGAAATACCATATATATATTATTAGTGTACAGCACAGGGGGGGGGGGGGGGGGGACCAGAAACTAGCCAATTTCTGGTCTAGCCAATGTCTGGTCAAGTCCGTAATACAAGATTAGAACCCTGCCCACTGATATCCATCTTTGGGTTATCTCCCATTCCAACTAGTCTCGCTAAGGAAAATCCTGATATTATTGCTTTTGCCTTGCATAGCCGGCAGACGTATTCTATTACATTGGAAAAGCCCAAACGCTCCCCCTGCCTCTTCATGGATGAGTGATTTAATGTCTTTTCTGTCTTTGGAAAAAAACTACAGATCTCGGTCTCTTTGCGTAAATGTGTCTCTCGCTGTGTGTGTTTGTGTGTCTGACGTGTGGCACAACATCCAATCAAATTTGATCCACGTTATTTTGATCCGACAGCATCCATCCAATCAAATTGCAGGACAACCAATGAAGAAGAACTGTCTAAAAAACAACATCACTTGGCAAAAATGACACCAAAGATAGTTTTGTTGGGATATAAAAACTAATTGCAGTATGCAAAACATGCGGGTCGAAGATTATAAGAACTTCGTCTGACATTTGAAGTTGCACAGAGAACGGTAAGTTTTGGACGGACGCTAACGCTAGCTTCTCGGCTAAGTAACTTTGCTAGCAGCATTGCTAAATTAGTGTGAAAAAAACACGCACACAGACAATATGAGATGAGACAGGACAGGACAGAAACTGCTGCGGAACTAGTTATAGTGCAATATGCTCATGTTATGCACTTGTCTTTTTTTTCAAATGTGTTTGAAGATTGTTCTTGCAAAAAAGTTTTGATAAATAAATACAGATTTTTAAAAGCACACATGGCCTGTGTAAATATTATTACTCTGTTGTTAAAAGGACACGAAAGGACTCGAAACCCAAACTGTAGACTATAGAGGATAACAACGAATGAATGACAATATAACTTGTCCCACACTGCAATGAGAGAAAACAGATAAATCTCCCATGTGAAGGCCACATTGTGCAACATGTTTATTCGTGCAACAGCACGAATTACCAACATAATTGATGCTTTTCAGATAAAGGCGGAGGTCAAACATTTCTAAAAAGAGATGTACAAATAAAAAGCTGCTCTTTTGCAATTGAATCCATGAAGCAAGCTGCTGGAAAGGGAAACCTTGAAAAGTCTTCAATGTGCCTCTGTTGATAAAAAGTTGTAAGGTTACTAAAACCAATTGAAAACGGAAGACCTAAAATATCACATAATCAAAAGGTAATCCTAAGAGATTCTGATGCATATACCCTTGGTAATTGCTGGACTTTTCACGCTCCGGCTCCCCTTTAGTCTTCAGTTTTTCTTGCTTTAGCACACGGAACAGATTCACAAAACCTTAAAACATACTAAAGTGTGCGAGTTCCTGCATGTGTACAATGAGCTGCTGATGCACTGTGGCTGACCTGCAGGCAATTTTCCTGAACTGAACTGATGCTGAACCCCGAGCCTGCAGCAGCTCCCAGATAACTGTCTCTGGCAATGAGCAGAATATTAATAAACCAAAACTGGGCATCATTTTTTACCATAGTTAACTCAGAAAATGTAACTGCTGCTGTGAAGTTAAACTAAACTCTCAGCTCACAGAAATCACAGTTAATCACTTCTGCTTCTAGTTAAGTTCATCTCACCTCCTTTCCTTTGACATGTGTGCATGTCAGAGCTGCAGGAGAGCACATTAAACTGGATGAATGAAATGAATGTGAAGCCACGGAGAAAAGACAGATATAGCACTCTGTGAGTTCTGGCGCTCACTGCTGCTACTGCTGCTGCAAAAAGCTTAATAAAACCTGACCAGCACACAAAATCAGGTTTGAAGCTGATTTTTCCGCTGCTGTGGCGTGACTCCTCCATTGTCCAAGCTGCTGTAATCAGCCCAGGCTGAACGGGGGAGCACTTCAGCCTATATTAAGTGCATGTAGCATGGATGTCAGAGGGAAATTTCACCTTGCCAAGCTGCTCTACATTTGATCCAGCGTGGCTTGTTATGCTCCAGTTTTTGTTTTTATGCAGGGGGTTGTCGCAACTCAAACTCTCTAATTCTTCCCACTTAGAAAGTCAAGAATTTACCTGAGTCAGTTCACAGTTGAGACCAAACCTCGCATGAAATGGCAAAGAACTGAGGACGTACTCTCTTCTTTCCTTTGAAATGTAGTTTTAAAACTACAAGTGAGTTTACCAGTGCGTTCTGTTAGAATACATTTGGGGCTATTTATTCATGTCTCTCACTGCACAGCAGCTTTTTATTCTATTTATTCAGTTTCATTCAATATTTAGTTATTCATATCTTCCATTCCTATTCTGTTTAGCCAGCAACAAAGAAGCTGCTCTGTCAGCCCAACTCTTTGTGTTCCAGATTGAAATAATGCAACAACTCTTGGATGGATTACCACATATCTTTGTACATACATTATAGGATGGGCGTTTGGAAGAAACCTGCCATCTCGAGCATCTATAATCTTGATTAATCACTGAGTTTTTATACATACTCCAGTATGTATTAAAAAATGCATACATGGGCAAAATAAAAAAAAAAAATATACAGTACTGTGCAAAAGCCTGTTTTGATAACTGATGCTTTTATTTTGAAAGGACGGTAAGAGACCTCCTGTTGATCGTAAAACTAAGTCAGTGAGATGATACTGTAAAGATAACGTCAAGGAGTTCAAAGTTTTATGTTTTAGCCCCCAAAGAGACATGAGGTTAGTTTTCACAGTAATCTTGCATATTTAAATGTGTTTTGTGTTTGAATACGTTTTGGATCAAATTAAACTCAGTAATTCATGCTAGCAAGGATTGATACAGTAAGCTAGTTTTGTTAAAATGACTCCTCTTGTGTTTCTGTGTCTTTTATAATAGTTATTGCAACTTTCAGTTTGCAAACTGTAGCTTTAGCCAACTTAATTCTCAGCTCATTGGCTTATTGACGTACGACCGCGGACCTGAACGCTCGGCTGTGTTTCAGTTCACTGAGTACTGATACACAGTCAGAGATTAAATTAAAAAATAATAAAAATTCCATGTGATCGACTAGATTCTTAACAAGCAATAATCGATCGATGAATAATTATTCCCATCCTGGCGATGCAAGGTTATATACAACTCATTGACTTCACAGGGCTAAGGGAAGATGATATGTATGTCTTGTTGTTGGTTTGTCAGTCTGTATGTCAGCATAAAAAACTACTGGCCCAAATTTAATGGATGTACGGCAGCTCACTTGCTATTTGCTTTGAACAAACACCTGATCAAGCATCAGTTTATAAGGAACTACCTAAAACAACAAAAAGTATCTTTAAGAAAAACATACTTTTTTTTTGTTGAGTTTTTAGTTTTTCTCTTTGAGCCAAGGATCCGATACAAGATACAAGATACAAGATACAAGAAAATATACTGGGGAACCTCTATCTATGTCCACTGGTATAATATAACTTATATAGTCGTAGTTATGTAAGATAACAATTCAAGAGAAATGTATTGAAACTATATTAAACATATTTTCAGAATCTAAAAATGTGTTAGATTAGAAATTAATCGAAGAATAAAACCTGTTAAGATCATTTATTGAATTATTGTTTATTGAACATTTTTCAGGGACCCCTTGGCAGAGTGGCATGGACCCCACTTTGAGAATCACCGATTTAAGTGTTGTATGTTTACCAGTTGTGGATAGTAAGTAAGTAGATTTACTCAAGTACTGTACTTAAGTACAATTTCAAGGTACTTGTGGTTTACTTGAGTATTTCAATTTCATGTAACTTCTTACTTCTACTTCACTACATTTTTAGACAAATATTGTACTTTTTTACTTCACTACATTGAGCTGACAGCTTTAGTTACTTTACAGGTCTAGATTTAACATAACATATATGATGAATTTAAAGTGATAAGACTTTAAATTAAACCTGATAACAGTATATTAAGTTATTAAATGAGTCCTATCTTTACAAAAGTAGGACACTGGTTACATAAATGCATCAATACTAAAAATCTAATAATATATAAAACAGTCTGACTGGGTCCATTCTGCATTATGAGTACTTTTACTTTTGATACTTTAAGTACATTTTGATGCTGATACTTTTGTACTTACTTCAGTAAGTTTTGAATGCAGGACTTTTACTTGTAGTGGAGTAATTTCACTGTGTGGTGTTAGTACTTTTACTTAAGTAAAGGACCTGAATACTTTTTCCACCTCTGATGTTTACAGAAACTGTTACAAAAAATCAAGCAGCTTATGAAAATCGATTCTTTTAAAATGATTGTTGTTGTGATTCGAACCCTGGTTCCAAAAAGTTCTGACGGAGAGGGAAGTTTGTCCTGAAGCTCGCTGCTGTATTTATACCCGATACCTCAATGAAGGGTGCTTCAGTCAGCTGTGAGTGTAAATAAATGTGGGAGTGCGGAGCTTCTGGTTTGGCTTTTGTGCCACTTTAAATTACCTTCTTGTTTAACGCTGCAGTACAAATAAACTTTCCTTGTTCAGCTTTGCCACGACAGGACGCCACCACTGCAAAACAACTCTTTAATTTAATTGTTTCACATTAAAAACACACACTGTATGCTGCATCACAAAATGAGAAAATGCTGTCCTGCGATAACAATTGAAGCCAAAGTAGAGAGAAGAATCAGCCGGTGTCGCTGCCACCAAGAGAAGCGAGACGCGCGCGTGTCTCACGGCCCCCTGCAGATCGGCTGAGGACTGTGTTGGTCTGAAGCCACGACATGAGATAGTACACACAGACAGCAGGTTGAGCCACAGATGGGAAATCATAATTCAAACAGTCTCACAAAGCACTTGAATTCATTCCTACCTGTAATGTACATTACCATGATGACAGAGACCAAGCTAGGGTGTTCATGGACTCAGATGCACGAAATCTTCCACATGTTCTCACACAAGCTTTTGGTGTGAAGCCGCATATATGTAACTGATGTTTCTGATGAGGACGCTGCAGGTTTTTGTATAAAGGAAGCCTGGTGCTCGATGCAAAGTGTGCCTTCGTTTTTTTTAGCATGACATTCAACTACCCTCAAAAACGCCTCTTATGTTACATACTCACCCACATATATAGAGCCATGAAAAAATGTGACAAATAAGAAATGATATCTGTGCCGGGAGTTTTTTTAGATTAGATCTGCTTCAGGCATGTCTGCATGTTACCCGTTTTTCATGAGAAAAAGACACAGATATTTACACCATATCACAGCAGACCGTAAAAAAAACTCCTGGCTGAACCCTCCTCATGGTGCTTTTGTAATCCTCAATCGTAGAAATTTCTCTAAATTGTCAAGCCTGGGTATTTTTGTGTGAAGGACAAAATGTTGCCACCCTTTATAAAGCGGTGATAGCCTTCTGAAATGTCCCCCAGACATTCTCTTTAATGAAATAATAGTCTGCCGGGATATTCATTTGTTGCAGCGTTGTTGCAGTCTGGCAGGCAAATAAATTCAGATTCTACCTGTTAGCCTGGTGCTGTGTTGGGGTGCAGCAGCCAGAAGCCAGTCATTTATTCATATAAATTAACAGTTAGAGTATGACATCCCTTTAGAGTTGTCTGTGGGGAACAGCTTAACACCCCGGGAGTCACGTAGCAAACATGCCTTTTAGTAAACTGACTAAACGGAAACTGACAGGTGAAAAAATATGCAAAACGTTTAGATTTCACAAAGAAAGTTTTTTTTTTTTTTCCGCAGTAATGCTCAAACATCACAACCACCTTCCCCTTCAGTTAGCTGAGAAATAATAAATTGCTCGTTAGGATAGATTTTGGGAAGGATTGGCCTCACCTGAACTATGATTTTAAACAACCACATGTTCAATCTGTACATTCGGAGTTGGATATCTCTCACCTGGGCCCTTTGTCACAGGCCTTTCCTGCAGATAGAGAGAGACAAATGGCACACATGTACAGTAAAGCAACACTGCAGTCCAGCGTATGCATCAGCAAAGAGAGCAAGATAGATCGACGCATGCAGTTCAAAACCAATTCTGTACAGTTCATTTGGCAGTGAGCGACGTATGAGTGTGTTTGTTACATAGTTATGCTGCACAGGTTGAGCCCCCGTCACGGGGAGCTGTCCCACCCAGTCTATAATGTTCTGTGTGCGTATATGTGGGGACACAGACCCCGCTGCAGGTATGGCACAGTGGAGGCCACCCTCCCACCACAGTACAGTGCAGGGTGACGGAGAGGGCCGATAAGTCCGGCCGACAGCTCCTTAATCCCCATTAGTGCCTCAGACAGGGCGGTGTGACAGAGCGCAGCGCTGTCCTCAGGCCAATCCCTGTACTTGTCCTCGTCTCCTCCCCTCCCCTGTTAGAGTCCTGCAGGATGCCCTAACAGAGGATGTAGCGCCACCCAGTGGAGGCAGCCTCTGGATGTGTGTGGCTCTGAGGGGCAGGGGCGGGGGGAGGGCCTCAGCAGGCAATCTCCTCCAGGGTGCCCAGCGTCGTCTGCAGGGGGACAGACACCGTGTGGCTGATGGACTCCGAGTGGTTGGCCACGGGGTCACAGGAACTCTGGGGGGAAAAGATTGAAATGGTCTAAAGTTGTCCTCCAATATTCAAACTAATTAGTAAGCCAGAAAGAGATTTTAGTATGTCAAATTTAGTATGCCAGCATGCTTTTCTGGCTACGCTGACCCACAATCCTCTGGGCAGCAGAGGATTCGTCACATCGAGAGCACAGACAGATGACAGCCTGATGACAGCTCATGGACAACTCACTGACAAAAACCCCAACGGATACATGAGCAAGAAGGTCCAAGTTCAAGGCGAAATGTTTTTGACGGAGTAGTATGTCATGCACCAGTATGTAGCAGCGGTAGGAACGAAAGGCAAAGGAAAAGTGGGGTTTATATTTACAATCATAGAAAAAAGTATTGGACCAACCTTGTTTTCTTCAATTTCTTGTTCATTTTAATGCCTGGTACAACTAAAGGTACATTTGTTTGGACAAATATAATGATAACAACAAAAATAGCTCATAAGAGTTTAATTTAAGAGCTGACATCTAGACATTTTCCATGGTTTTGTTAATAATTTGGTTATTATCAAGAAAACCATGGAAAATGGCTAGATATCTGTCCAAACAAATGCACCTTTAGTTGTACCAGGCCTTAAAAATTAACAATAAAGTGAAGAAGGTCTAATAACTTTTTCCACACTGCTTATATTTTTTTGCCCTTTTCAGCAGGGTGCCACCACCTGACATTAATTACTCTGAAGATAAAAGTCATGCAAACCCAACCTTCTCCTGATAAAACTAATTATAACTAATAACTAATTTAACTAAGATTTGATGCTCATGCATGTATCTGTAAGGTGCTCTCAGCAGAGTCTTCAGAAAGCCTCTGCTATTGTTTCTCTATACATAGACTTAGAGCTGATAAGGTGCTGCTTCTACATGCTTATGTGTAAGGGAATAAGGAGAGGGCTTGGTGTGTTATGCATGGCCGGAGTGAGTTAAATTACACTCATCTACACGCTCCACTTACACAGCACTCTGAGGGAGATTGACAAGTGAGGGGTTAAAGGCCGCTCTTACCACATCCTCTCCATGACTCTCCTCCTCCTCCTCTCTGCTCAGCAGATCCAGTAGTCTGTCTTTCACCACCTGCGGATCAGGAAATAAAAGTCAGAGAGGCGTCACTCAGCGTGCTACAGAAGATAACCATGAGCTCTTCCTGTAATTACCGATCGCACAGGAACTTCAAAGCAGAAAAGTAATTAGGTGGCATCACAATTATTCCAGCATGCATGCTGTTAAAAGCAGCTTTAGAGCTTCTTTTGTTAGCAGCATAAGGGTTTCTTATCCACGCTACTCAATAAAGAAAAGAAGAAGAAAGAAAGAAGAAGAAATCTCTTGAAACATACTTTTTCTCTGTATTTCTACAACTCTACAAGGATGATTATGCGCTTGTCACATTCTCTAAAGAGAGCCACACAATAGAGCTAAAAGCTAAAGGGAGATACCTGCTGTCAGCTTTCATGGTCAACACTCTTCTCCTCACCAAACTAACAAAAACAAGTGCTATCAAAGTTTAACGCTGAAAGCCTGTGGGGGAAGGCTATGTGGGCGTAATTAGATGTTTTCACAGTTATGTGAGAATAAAAGTGTGATAAGGCAACTTGAGACCGACCTCATAAGCGTAATCAAACAGCTCCAGGATAGTGAGGATGCTGGCTCCGATGAACAGACCCATCTGGCCTCCAATGTCACCTGTCGACAGCGCAGACAAAGAGAGGAGAAGAGGAACAGAAAGAGGAAAGTAAGAACACTTTATAAGTAGAGACGGCTGAGCCACGGCCGTGATTCTGACTCACAGACCTAAAAATTATGTTTCCATACAGCCACTAGTGGAATGTAACTAAGAACATTTACTACTTAAGTACAGTTTTGGGTGTGTGTGTGTTTACTTGAGTATTTGCATTTTATGTAACTTCTATTTCACTACATTTTGAAAATATTACATATATATAAACATCAGTGCATAAAAAAGTTAGATGGATAGATAGACAGACAGACAGATAGATGGATAGATAGATATATGCCTACGCAGCTTAATATAAGCATATAATGCATTCTGAAGTATACATTTTACATCCTCGTACTGTATTTCTATTATTTCAAGAAACATGATGGCTGACACAAAGACATCAATCCTGAAACAATATTTTTTTCACAGAACAATAACGAGCAACTTTGGATAGAAAAAATATACTAAAACATATTTTAATTCAGGTACATCTTATTTAAGTATTATTTCTTACTTATTAAATATAAAGTTGCGGGCGTCCCGGTGGCTCACACCGGTAGAGCGCTGACCATGTATGTGGTGTGCTGCGGTGGAGCCGGGTTCGAATCTGGCCTGAGCTCCCTTTGCCGCATGTCTTCCCCTCTATCACCCCCTTTCAATCTCTCACTATCAATAAAGCAACAAAATGCCCAAAAAATAATCTTTTAAATATAAAGTTGCAAGTAACTTGGAATGGATTGTAGCAGCAGACTCAAAAATGAAAACGAGGAAGTGTAGTGACCTTTTCGTGTTCAGTTGAAGCTTGTGCAGAGGCAAATTGCTGCTATAATTTTTTCATTTATAGATGCTGTAACTTGTATAAAGAACTGACAAAATGGTCAAATTTCCCTCGCTCACAACATTTCACAGTGCCCACATTGCTGCTGATGACTTGTCACACACACCATGACCGTCCAATCAGACATCTCTGAATTACCTAATCTAAATCTGCCGCCATGAGTCAGGCTGGGCCTTTTCAACATGAATCAACACATCATTTCAGAAGTGCCATGACTGTGACTTCTGCAGACTGGATCCAGGTTTGGAAAAAAATTAAGGTAACAGTGAGGAGAACTCACCCAGCAGGCCAGCCACCTCGTAAGCTTTCTTCTGGTCGATGGTCTCGTAGTTCAGAGCCTCAAAGAACACGTCCAACACCAAGATGTTGTCTCTGCAAAAGGCAAAACTGGGCATTAGTCCTAATGAATCCCACACTTGGCAGGCAACAGTCCATCCATCTCCTGCAGAGCTGAGCGAGCTGGGAAACACAAGCAGCATGTGGGAGGAAAACAGGCGTATCGCAGCAGCTCACACAGATTCCACGTCTTTACATTTTTCATTAAAACTGCTGAAAGAGACAATGTGGGCAGCAGAGAGTCAGATTCTCTCTGAGGTGAGTTTGCATGTTTTTCCCTTTTAATGTGTTTTGCCTCGGGATGCTTAGCTTTCCTCCAAATTGGAGACTTTAAGTGGTGGGTTGGCGTAAATGTGAATGTTTGCCAGTGTTGGGGTATGACGATGAATGTGGTAAAAAATGATCAGCTCCCACACTGGGCCTCATTCAGGAATCGTCCTAGTTTTCTCTGTCTTACATTTCTTACAAAAAAAACCCACAATCCGAAGACATCTGATTCATGATTTGTCTTTACATGCTTTGTTAATTAGGACTTTCTTACATTGAACAAGAACGTAGGTGGCTTTAGGAACGGATTTTTTTCTGGCATTTTCCCACCATCAGTTGTTTTCTACCAGGTGCAACTGTGTGTGTGTGTGTGTGTGTGTGTGTGTGTTGCCATGGCAAATTATGTTCCTGGAGACACCTGTTATAGCGGAAACTATCACAAAGACTGTTTTGAGTTGTAAGCCAGGTGCTTCTCTGTCTGTGGACAGGTTTTGTCTGCAATATACAGTCATGAAACTTTACAGGTGTGTAGCTGAGATTAACATAAAGGCCTAGTTTGAATATGTGCGTGGTTCGAGCAGTGGTCACCCCTGCTTTATGCCTCTGGATTGATTTGGCAATGCAGCTGCAAAATGGGAAGTTTTTTTGGTATTTAATTGATTTCAACATGTGTCAAACCATCCAGAATTGGTCATTTACAAAGAATGAATGAATGCTCATGGAAATTGTTAATTGAGGGAAAACAAAACATTGATTAATCACAAAAACGTATTAATGAATTCCACATCTGTGCAAGACCCTCTAAATAACCCTCTTCTTATGTTGCGGATAAAATTGACCCATTTCAAAGTTTAAAAATAAAAAAAATAAAAAATAAAAAAATAAAAATCAATGTCATGTAAAACTATTGTATTTTATATGTAGGTCTTTCCAACGTACAGAAAAAAAGTTTTAACATGCATTTTTTATGAAAAACGAGGATGAAGATCTGTGAGAGGTAAAGAATATCATTGCACTAAATATTGATTGAATGGTTAGTAATAGAGTTAGGGATTAAATATAAACAAATGTTTATTTGGATTTTTTAGTTTCTGAAACTATTGGATAAATAAACATGCCACGGGTTCCTGAAAAACGAACATAACAGGATAAATGTGGCTGATTGATCAATGTCATTGTTCAATGGGTCGGTTTACAGTAATGCCTTTAAAGTAATGTTTTATGTTAATTTGTTCTATTTGCATGTCGGGAGTTCTACTACATTAAAAGCGGCAGTTCAGTCAGACAACTCACGTGATACAAAATGTGTTTATTGGACAATAAACATAGATTAGATTTGGCGTCTAGGCTCCGACTAAATCACTCCTCAGCAGTTACATGAGGTATTGAGGAGTGATGCAATAAATCCCCCAGTCGGAGCCTACAGGTGGATGCTGGGGTGGTGGTGGGACTGAGAAAGCAAGCGGCAGTCCAGATGTAGCAGCAGCATAGGCAGGCAGAGGAGAGCAAGGATTACTCTCATCTTAAATAGAGCGACAGATTGGATAGAGGGTGTGTTTAAGTGGAGGATGTATGAGGAGTGGGGCATGTCATGCGTATGGCAGCACAGCTCGAGTTGCCTGCCTGAACGAGCTCGCAGGCGTCGCTCCATTTAAGAACTGTGTTACTTGTTACTTACGTGATGTACTTCTCTGACTTGTTGAACTTCTTCTGCAGGTAGCGGGCCGAGGTCTTGCTGGGGATTTTGACCATGGACAGCTCTTTGTTGTAGCGGGTCGTGTTGCACGGCGTCCTGCACATGCAGTTACTGCTCTCCAAGGCTGACAGTTTAGCTTCATGCAGGAACGGGGCCATGGGAGGACGGATTAACGATGGTGAAAACAAGGGGAAAATTCTCTTTTAGACACAAGACAATTCTTTACATAATAACAAACAAAGCAGAAGATTGCAGTTTGCAGTATGATTCCCAAATATTTAGACCAAAGTATTCCCTTATGAGAGGAAAGTCATATAAAACAAATCAAACTTTTTCTATATTTTCAAAACATGTTATTAGCAGTATAACAAATTGCTCTATTTAAATATAGTGTAGAACACTGGTTGTTGCTGTCATCCATTATTCAATCCATCAGACTTTATTTGTATAGCACTTTTCATACAAGAGAAATGTAACACAAAGTACTTCACATAAAAAGAGAAAATAATAATAATAATAAAAAACATAGAAACAAGGAAACACCCTCCGCCCATCCCCAACCCTCCCCCCTTGAGCCTCCAACCCACCCATCCCATTATAAACAAAGCACAAACTGAGGAAGTTATGAATTAGATTTGTTTACAATATGTAAAAGTTACTGTAAAGCAACTATAAGTTACTAAACACATATTTTTCTCTATAAAAATCATAAAGTTGACTATTCTAGCAATTGATAGAATATTTTTCCAGGCAAAAATACCAAATGATTGCTCGTTCCAGCTTCTCAAATGTGAGTTTTCTATTACTGGAAATTTAACATTTTAGTAATTGGACTATCAGGTCGACAAACAAGCAATTTGAAGAATTAGGGAAAGCACATTTTTCACAATTTCCGGAATTTCTTTTGAATGCCCTCCATCTGTATTATCCTGTATTTGTTCAGGATGTTTTTGGACATCACCATTTGAGCAAAAGTCTACAAAAATACTAGACAAAGCTGCAAAAACATGCAAATATAGTGAGGCAAAACACTTGAATGTGACTTCCTGAACAGAATGTCTTTGACTTATAATGAACATAATCACGACTTTTAAATGTAATAGAAATATAAAAATATTATTTATAATAATTAAGTTATTTGAAAGAGTTCAATCAAATGTTAATGAAGTTCCTTATCTTTTGTCTCTATATTTTGTATCTTAACAGGAATACAGTAAAGTACAACCTCACTAATCTGAAATAACATTATGGTAAATTATGATAATCGTTCACATACACACCGAAGCCAATTACTTTTAATTAGACACATCTTTGTAGTGTGTTCTACCAGCTGTCTGTCAATGCTTTCTCACTTCAGATAGATATTAAAACACACGCTTGAAGCTTCTGCAGCTTTGAGCTCAGAGTCTGAGTGTACATCTGCAAAGAGCCACAGGAAGATTAATTTAGAGTGTCTTTTCTTTCTCTGAAATGTTCAGTTTCGTAGAAAACAGGGGTCACTGGTACTGTACCTACAAACACAGCCTTATAAACACACAGTTGTGCACATGCCCCCAGTCATAATGCGCCTTGAGTTGTGTGGATGTTAACTCCCATAAAAGCCCGAACGACAGCATAAGTCAATGTCATTGTCAAAGTCATAGAATGTAAAGCGCCGAACACAAACTCGCCCTCAAGCAGCATCCATGAAAACAGCCTTTACCCTGACAGAGACAAAGTCCTGTGCCAGGCACTATTCACAACTCTGCTACGGCTGTTTGACTCAGAGAGAGAAAAAACAACTAAACTAAAAGGCACTGGATGATTTCGTGTTAAGCCCACAGCCTCCAACACAACACCAACTCCCTCTCGTTGACGGTAATGTTAAGCGACACAGGCTTTTCAAATATAGCCCCATCAAAAGGCTCTCTGGCTCTGACGCTGCTCACACTCCTCACAAATCACTTTTCTTAAGCTGCATTTATGAAGTTGCAAAGTTTAAATGCAGCTTTGTTAATTTCACAAGGGATCGGAGAGACGTTTCTCTGTGCACTGAACATCAACGCCTTATTCTCTGAATGGAAAGAAGAAGTTAATGTTATCAGGCTTACTCCTCACTGAGACAGCTCTGCAGACCTGCAGATCACAGAGCGTGAGGCAGCAATCCCCCCACGGCGCACTAATAGCCGGCGGGACCACATAGTCACGTAATTGCAGGAGGAAATTCAATATGGCTTCTCAGTGGTCTCTTATTTTTATTCAAATGAGACGTTATTGGATGCACGGGAGCAGGGCCTTATGCATTCAGATGATTGATTTTTTTCTCACCTTTATTCACTAACAGCCTCTCTCGTTTTCTCTCACACACATTTAAATCTTAAAGATCAAATTATCATAAAACATTTCTCCATTATAACTTTAAATTTCAATTCAGACACACACACACACACACACACACACACACACACACACACACACGCACACACACACACACACACACACAAATTGTATATATCTGTCTGAGGGAGAGAACTGATAGGACCACTTTTTGAGACACTTTTGGCAGGATGAAATTTCCTGTTTAGAAGCTATGACAGAAATTGGAAATAATTGTGTTTGTTTGTCTGGGTGTGTGATTATAAGCCGGCTCTATTTCCTCGAAAGCAAAAGACAAGATAAGCAGACAACAGATGCAGCTGTCTCGTATCAAAAACACTTTCAGTGCTGTCTCCAAAACTTGAGTGACAGACTTATAGAGAGAGGAAAACTCAATCAAACTTTGCCGTGTGAAATGTTCTCTGGTGGGCATTGCAAATTGGCACTAAGTTTAAAACAAGAATTAATTTGCATTCAATGATCCAAACTTAGCGAGTGTGAGTGTGTGTTCGGATTGTGAAAAGCCTTAGTGTTCCAAAAAATGAAGCCAATTACAGGGAAGAGAGAGAAAAGAGCTGTGTGGAATAGGCACCAAAGCCTTTGACTCTCCTGCTGCACCACACAGTATCGTGTGCTATCGAGAGCATGTTAATGGCACATTGCTGTAATACACTGAATGCCCTTGTGGTGTGGGAGCCTGCAGCATTGATGCTAACTGCCTAAAAGTTTTGCTGCCCCTGGCTACATTTTTTTTTTTCCCACCTTTCTGGTTTTCGAGAAAAAATTTTCCTCCGGGTGGGAGAGAGCAGAGAGACTGGCGTAGGAGGAGAGAAAGTTTTTGTGATGTAGCTGAAACTCCTGCAGGCCAACAGTTGAGTGTGATGAGGTCATACATTTCTTAGGATGCTTACTTATTATTTGTTGTCAATGTATTATATTACAGTTAATATGACTCCATTAGCCACTGATTTTAACAGACCTGACGAACAATTCAACAAGTACTCTGAGATTACATTTAAACTAGATTTTAAAGTAATTTCCAAAATATCAACTGCTTAAAAAAAACAGCTGCTAAGAGCAAATAATTTATTATGTATTATTACTTTTTATTTTTTTTTGCCATTTTGTTTGGAAAAAACTGAAATCAAATCACATAGAACAGTTTTTGATATGCTATGCATCTCAATGTTAACACACACAAACAGTTAGTTTGTGTGTGTTATTGTGCGACTTTGGTTAATCTGAACGTACCCATTAAAACAACAAAGTCACACAAAAATACAAATAAACTAACTGATCGAGGCAGCAGTCGACCAACAACTCTGTGTCCTGCAAGATAAAATGACTGGTTTTATCAATGGAGTCTGGTGACCTAAACAGGGTAAAGATGTGAAAATATAGCCTACATTTAAACATTTTTAACAAACAGACTGTGTATAAGTACCTCATACAACAGTATACAACAATGTAATATTAAGTTATAAATTTATCATTATGTTCCCCCTGCTGTGTTTGTGGTTACAATCTTTCCATTTATTTACTGATACAGAGCAACATGCACGCACGCACACACGCACACACAGATCTGTTGCGTACAGGCGACCTTTCACATTATTTTGCCTCACCTCATTACTGAAGAGGAGATTGCTGTGCAATCATTGTGTTTACATGCCGTGAGTCACACAGAGCTGGGATCACAGCCTTGTGGCTCTGTTAATATGTGTTACTTATAATAACACCACTGAAAGTCTTATTTGAGGTTTTCTTCACTCTCTCAGGCTTTAGAAACTAATAGGAACACAAGCTAACGTGGAAGTGGCTTAAACCTGTGTCCTTTCTAATGGCCAGCAGGGGGCGACTCCACTGGCTGCAAAAAGACGTCCGATTCTATAGAAGTCTATGAGAAAATGACCCTACTTTTCACTTGATTTATTATCTCAGTAAACATTTTCCTAGTGAGTTTATGGTCTCAATGCATAATGTTCATTTTGTTAAATATGGTCCCATTTAGAGTAAAACAAACGATAAACATAGATTGTATAAAAAAAAAAAAATAGTGTCTGTGACATCACCCACAGGTTTCTGATGAGCCAAATTAAATCAGAATCAGAAAAACTTTATCGATCCCTGGGGGAAAATTGCTTTTGTTACAGTTGCTGCTGTGTAAGAAATAGAAATAGAAATAAGTAAGTATGTAAATAAAATAAATATAAAATATAAGCTAAAGTGGGTGAGTCCTGTGGCTCCAGCCATCGCCGTCTTATCCCACAACAGGGCAAGATGCTACCACGACCTGTCAATCAGGATAGAGAGAGGATAGATTTTAGGTCTGACTTAGAGCTTTGTCCCACTCAGATCATGAAAATAAGATGTAACATTTTGATCGGCTAAAAATGTCTGACTCACTGTTTAGTTTAAAATCAGCTTAGTACATTTTTTTTAAGCCTAACCAGTATTAGCATCCCAATTCATATCAAATATATTACGGCTGAACCTTGCTAACCAAGCCAGGCTTACTACTGGTCGCATTTCTGTCACTTCTGGCAGAAAAAAACAAGATGTTGACAGCCAGAATGCCATCGAAACACTACTTCACAAACCAATTAATGATGGCACATCATCGGGGTGTGCCATATCGTATCGTTCACGATTATACCGGTATATTTTTTTGAAGTGTAAAAAAGGCATATCATGATATTGGCAACATTCCCTACTTCTTGCGTAGTGGTGTAAGGGTTTCCATTAATTACCTAGACTGTAGCGGCCCGCCAGAGTCTCGTGCTGCGCTAACGTCACATTTCAAGCTACTGAAAGTATATATCTACACTATTCATTATATAAAGTTATTTTGTGTTGTGTCTCTGCTCAGCAGAGTGTCTGTCACCCGTCAGTCAATCAAAACCAGACGGCAGCCTCCGTGTCTGAGAATGAAGGCAAACCAGGAAGTGGTTAAAATAGGCAATGATTAAGATCAGTGTATATGATGGAATAATGGCATTAGAAAGTGTGAGAGGCACCAAATTTGGGCTTTTATGAAAACAATTCTCCAGTGGGACATGTCCCAAGAGCTATTTTACAACACTGTCCATGTCTCCATGTCCTAGTGGAAATCTAGTGAAAAATGTTATGTGAGGTTTTTGCCCACATTTAGCTCTCAAAGTGGATGAGTCAAGAGTAATTTATTTTGTATTTGGCAACTCTTCATATTTGCAATTTACACTACATTTAGATTTATGATTGATTTTTATTTTGTTGTATGATTTGTATTTATTTATACAGACAAAAAAATGATTTTCTATATATTTTTTCAGTATTTTTTAATATCATCTAGAATATCGTTATCGCAAAAAAACACCCCAGCACATCATATGTCTGCTTCTTTTATACAGTCTATGGTCAAGCCTCATAAAATAGAATCATTATGGTACTACATAATCCATAATATCCAGTTACCATTTGGGGTCCTTGTTTTTGGGAATTGGTAGGCAGTGGATGTTAAGAGAGAGATAGCAGGACAACAATAAATGTCACATAGAAGTGAAGTAGAACAATAATTATAGAGATAATTTGCGATGTAGATCAGCACTGTGTGTCAAGTTGTTCTGGTCAAAAATGCCTAATAAAAAATGACTTAATGAATGAATTACTTATTTATTGAAACTTGTAAGGGTGTATCAAGGGTCATAGCATTAATGGTGGCTTTCTGAAGTCCATTTCCATGTTCAACTATGTCCCATAAGTTGTTGCAGCAATTTTCGGGTTGATACCATTTGCTATATACATCCTGACATGCTTGGGATCTATAGATTCCTTAGATCTTCTAGTTTCATATAATATCAGTATCATTAATATAGTCCTAAAAGCCCTAAGAGGCTGCTACGCCCTCCAGTAGAAAAAAAATGGCGGGTTTGCCAGCAGGACTGAATAATAACTGGTTAAGTCTGCTTGACACACTGACACATTGACCCTATATCTGAAATACAGTCCTTGTAAGTCAGCTATTCTACAGAGCACATAGTGACTGTTTTCTTAAAGAGAAAGCTCTTCAAAGCAAATTCTTGTTTGAGTTGTTGTAATTTGTGCGAACCAACCCTTTAGTGTCACCCAGTACATGCCAGGATAGGCTCTAGTTCTTCTTTAACACGATAACCAAACACATGAAAAAGATGAGTGGAACTTCTTTAAACCCTCATCTTTTAAACATGCCCTGAAAAAAAATCGTATTTAGATAAAATCACAAAGAAACCGTCTCATCTGAATTTCATGACTCTCCCTTGAGGCTTTGGCAAAAAGGTGGAGTAACAAACTGAGACATTAAGGCATTTTCATAAGAAGTCAAAACAAAGGAAATCAAATCGATATCTTAAAACAGCCCGATGAGCCAACGCTCAATAAAACTGACGTTTTGAATTTGAAGGAATGGAGGAAGGGCTGCCAAAATCCTCTTATGTGGCTGTTTAATTTACCTCAGTGCAGGAAATATGACCCATTATCTATTTGACCATCCATCCATTAAATTGAACTCTAACACTGCAGTCCCTGTCTGCTCTGATGTTGCTAACAGACTTGATGAGCTCTTCACACACAAGAGGAAATATTGAGATGAATCCTGTCCTCTTGATAAATCACAAAGTTAAGCAGTGACACAGAAACTTTCCACCATATACAGGAAAGTGCTGTGGTCTAATTAGTGTGCCTACAGTGTCTCCGTGCTGAGTTATTCCTTGACTGTGCAATTTCCTTTTTAAATGAGGACAGGCAGAATGATGCTGGCTATCACCCATTCCCAAAGTAGACTTGTTTCTTTCTCCAGCGCTTTGGCATTCACGATGATATACTGAAGCTGCTCTTAAGTCGAGCCGTCTCAAGCTTAAAATTCTCTGCGGTGTTTGCTCATCTTTAAAGCAGGTTTAGCATTAAAGCTCTGTATCAACAGGAAAAAAAATAAAAAGATAATCCTAATCCTTTGCCGAGGCAAATAATGATATGTAAACCAGAAAAGACAGCATGTGTGTTTCGTCCGACTCATGTTCACGTTGTGTGTGTGTGTGTGTGTGTGTGTGTGTGTGTATGCTGACTTACCGAGGGCAGGCTCGGCGCAGTCTTTGTACTGCTCAGGCGTGCAGTAAGAAGCATCACCTAGGAACAGTTTGAATGAGGAGGAATTCAGTCAGTGTTTGAACATTAAGGTCTTGAAATACGACAGTAGGATAAATCGAGAAACGATATTCGAGGCGCAGCATCTTTTTCCTGCCAGACACATGATCCCAGGGTTTCTTAATGCCAACAACTAATCCAGTATTGACTTGTCATATCTATATGAAGCCTCTCTATGCACTTTAATCTCACATAAAATCCTGCAACCTTGATGAATGCATGATCAATGTGCCACTACCTAAAAAGTGTCGATATTTCATGCTGAAGGCTTCCAGCAGTGGTGCTTACCGGGCATGTGCACCATCCTGCAGTTGCAGTTCTCCACAATGTAGCGCGTCTCACAGTCGATCCTGCAGGCTGTTACACTGTAGACCTGGAAAAATCCTGACTCCAGAGCCTTCGACTCGCACTCTCCCCACGGGGGAGGCAGGTAGGTCAGCTACAGGTGAGAAAGGAGGTGTGGGAGTTAGTTAAGAGAACTTCTGCAGTGTTTTTCACACATTAACATGCAGTTTAAAATCATTTTTCATGGTCATACAGGTCAAAGAATTTCACAAAACCAGTAGGCACAATATATATTTATGAATTTATTAACATTCACATCAGATTTTTGTCAGTGTCTCCAAGCTAGGCAGTATACAACAAGAAGTCCTTGTGATATAATTTATAATTCACAGGATCTTCAGATAAACTGCAGTAAAATTGATGGGTGGATTAACCAGTTAAAAATTAATCAATTTTAAATTATTCCAAGGTTTTGCTAAAATTGATTATGGTTTTCTGTACATCCCGGCTGCTGTGGCAGGCAGTAGCTGCTGTAAGTTAGATGGTGCTGACTTAACCCCAAAAAGATTTAAACAGCCTGCAGAATGCACAAATGTCTCCCAACAGCCCACAACCACAACCAAACTAAAGTTAGAAGTTTTGTTACTGTGAACGGCAAGCAAAGACCAATACTTTTTTAACAGAACTCAATATTTTTTAAGAATTTTCAAGACTTGTGGATATTCTGCCCACACACAAATCCATGTCTAATGTGGACAGATCCCGGCAGCAGCTCTCCGTTCCCTAGTCCTTGAAACCCAGCCAGTACAGAGAATCACAAGTGCCTCACAACAAACCAAGCGGTGCGGAAAACAATTCAACAGATAGCCAGACTCTTTCAGAAAAACCCAACAACACCCGGCGATGGGAGCACAAAAACTCCAAATGTTCTCCTCCTGCTCCTGTGGCTCGGAGGACTGGGCTAGCAGATGAAGAACGAGGGACACCGGGCGAGGCAGTGCGGAGGCCCATCTGCTCCCAAACACAGGCAGCGTGCTCTCGCCTTGCACTCGAGATCCATCACCCACCACCCTCTGTTCCCCAGTTCCCTTCATTGTCATCACAATGCATCCCAGCGGAGGCCTCTTCCTCTGCCAAAAGAGCTATTTTTTTGGATGAGGCAAAACACAACATCCTGCCAGGTGAAATTTGGCTGCAGTTTGCTTGTTAGTAATGACAGAATTTGAAACCCTGCCCTTCCTTGTTGTATCTGTGCTTCCAGATAGTTTAATGCTTTAGGTCTTCAGATCACTTTACCAACACTTAGGACAATAAATTCAAACACAATCCAAACAGCAATCTAGCATGCTGAATATTTCAGCGTCCGGGAGCCTCTGGCCATTTCTGGGCACGACTACAACGTCTCCTGTGATAATTAAACATGCCCTCCCTGGAGCCGGCAGCAAGCGCACGCAAAGAATACCGACATCCAGATGCTATTAATTTTATTAGGGACTCAAGAAAGGTGCTTCTCAGCAATCCCTAACCTTTAAAGTCACCTTCACACTGCAGCTAATCTGCACTTCTGGCCCAATTAGAGTCAGCTGTGACTGATCAGAGATTTGATTATTCCTCTGTAATCAGATAATCCAAGGTGCTCAATATCACTTTTCACTGAGTTGGGACCTGTTGACCTGATTATGCTCAATCTAATAAGAGAGGAGGCCTGTGCCCCACTCGGGGTGTTATTAATCAATGTTCCATTCCCCTGTTGTACCGGGGCAATGCTTTAATTAGGCTTTACAAGGTGGTCAGCAGGGGACAACGTTAAAAAAGAAAGTTAGATTTGAGAACAGGGTTTGGTTTTAATAAGGTCATTGCATTAGCGCTGGTTGGGTGAGCTGAAATGGAAACTGTAAAGCGTTGGTTTGAGCCAGACCTCAACCTCAAATCGATGCAGAGAAGCAAGACACAAATAAAAAAAAAGCCCTCTGCACAGCTGAAATGAAATACAAAGACCCTGAGCTTGGATCAAGCAGCAAGAAAAAAATGGTATAATGGAGACTTTTCTTTTTTTTTAAATCCTGGAGAAGAATGGCTTTCTCAACCAGGGGAAAACTGTGCCCTTTTAGCTCCAGTCAAAAGCCCACAGAAGGGCAATTTCTGTGTCTGGAGAGCTTAAATTTAAAATTGCCTGCCTGCGTGTATGAAAAAGTCATTCAAACCCCCACTATAGGCTGTGTACTTTGTGTCGTTAGCTCGTTTGATTGAGCTACTTTGATCTACGCCCAATATTATTAGCCAAAATGAGCTCATTTAAACTCTTTGTCAAAGTCATTTTCACAGGCAGACTGATTGGTATCCATTACAAAGATCCACTAATTACTAGGATTTTTTTTCAAACAAGTTCCACAAGGCTGCATCCCAAATTTCTGACCCAGATACTCCACCCAATCATCGTTACCAGGGTAGTGTTTGGACGTATTTGAAAGTGCCCTCCAGGTTTCCACAGAAGAAGAAGAAGCTTGACGAGGCAGGTGGGTACATCCCCCAGCAGGAGGGATTTTCTCAGACTTCTTGTACAAAGTGCAGTTCTGCATTAATTAGCAGGAGCTAAATCTGCTGCGTCCCCCCACTGTGCTAGCTGGTGGAGAGGGGCAGTGTTTACACAGCAGGCAGGCAGAGAAAGCACTGCCTTCACCCCTGCCAGTCACAGCACTGGGCTGACAGATGAGCAGAGACAGAAACCCTGGAGGCTCATTACCCAGGAGGCCTAAACATCACTGGATAGATCTCCTCCCTGTCTCCTTCCTGCCTACCGCTGAGGTGACTCTCTGTATCGCAGCACCACACTGAGCTGTGATGCGGCGAGACGAGCTTTCAAATGATTTTTGCTAAAGAAAAGTTCTGGAAATGGAAATGGAAATCGTTTTTATGCAGTTTTAGACATTCATTATGTTTGTATGCACTTCAGAAACCAGGTTACTGAGCTCTGTTAATCCCTATCAGTGATGGTAGACAAGCAGGAATTATGAAAATAGTGAAATATGTTAATTTTGTTTAAATTTTTAGTCGAACTTTGGATAGAAATATTTTTAATTTATTTCATTTGACATGTGTAAGGATATGTCCCTGAAGTTTTTGCCATGCACACGTACTGCAGAAACACATTTTCATTGCCAAGAAATCAGTTTCTCCAGCAGGATCTAGCAGGGGAAATGAAATGTCTCTACTACACCACCTGGACTACAGCAAACTGATTTCCCCTCATTTCGTGCTTAAGATGTTGGAGAAAGCGGATTGTATTTAAAGGTAAAGTAGCAACAATGTATACTGCCCCACAAAGCCTAACTGCAAAAACAACACTTTTGGTCAAAATTAAGTTATAACTAAAAATGAACTCATTGATGTCAGTTGTATCTTGTAACAAAATTTTAGATTTCAATTTTGCTTTAATGCAGATAAATAATGATATAAAAAATGCTGTAACTACCAAATCCAACTCCAAATTTGATAGGGAAATTATTATCTAGACTAAGACTAAAATATAACATTACCTTATAATATGAAGTCTAAAATACACAAATCTCTGAATAGAGTTGTTAAACACTTTTAAATACAACAACATTGTAGTTAGCTCTCTGTTTGTGCATTAGTATCAGAACCTTTTACAGCAATGAGTGCAGTAACTACATTTTTGGGGTCAAAGGTCAAATAAATCGTCATGATTTTTGAGCATAGAAATTACATCATCAGTACATGTAAAAATATCACTTACCTACCTATGACCCATTTGGCTGGCCAGTTTAAAAACGTTAAACCCGTTAAAGCAGTTTCTCTCTGTTTTACTCTTTGGGTAGTTACTGCAGTAAGGCTTTGCATAGACTCATACAGAAGAGATCTCTCTCAATCATCACTAGAAGTGAGTGGCGGTGTCTGTATCTGCCTAGCCTGTATTTCCTTTTCCTTTTTTATTAGTGTTTGTGACATTTGCTGGCTGACACTGTAATCTGTGCCGTCTGACTCGGAAGCTCCGTTAAATTCTCTTGTCTGGACACAAACACTCAGCCCATTAGAGAGCTGGAATGCAGATCACTAAAGTCTCCGGCTCATTAGATGTCGTGTTTACAACTGCAATGGACAAATCCTGCTTTAAGTGGGTAATCAATACTCATTGATTACATGATTATCGGTATGTGAAACAGGTCTCCAATAGTGATGAACCCACAAAGAATCGACTCTTCAGTTCAACTCATTGTTTTGATTTTAAAGCCGGCAACTTTTCTGTTTTAATTCACTTTCACCACTTTCAGTTCTGTTTTTGCAGTAGGCAGCTAGTAAATAAGCTCATCTTAGTCAACCCAGTTTACACTCCCTACTTAGCACCTCAACGTTAGCAACTAGTTGAACATAGTTGCTAAAAATACAGACATTATTTGACTCACATTTGATTCAAAATGAATGTAAATGTCACTCTGTATCTGGAAGATGAGTAGATAGGCTGTTTGTTGGCAAAATTAATTAAGAAAGTGTTAATATGTCAGTGTTATGTTCACAGCTAATCTCTGCTGCCCCTAGTGGCCTAAATATCCAGTTATTGCAGGTTTAAGTGCCTGGTTGCCAAAAGGAACCGAAATGCTTTGATGTGCCGCAGAGAAGAGGGATGCTATTCTAAAAATTGTAGAGGAAATTATTTTTTTTAAAAGGAGATCTGTCTGCTAAGAAAAGGGTATTCCATTCAGCTCCCACGGTTGAGTCAGACAATGCATTCTCAAGAGCTTAACTTGGGAGCACTAAAAGAGAAAGCAAGGGAGAGACAAACAGTTAGAATGAGAGACAGAACTAATAACCCTTGTGAAATGGTTTCCTAACTGACACGACTGAGGGGAGTCACAATATAGAGACATTCAGCTTGGCAGTGTAGAAACACCTTCACTGAAACTTGTTCAAGTCCAACAGGGTGGAAAAGAGAAAAAGGGGAAAACAACCTTGTGAAATAGGAGCTTGTGGTGGCAGAGAAAAGGCTATTTGCATTAAATAACCGCTGTATATGTCTGTGAGACCTGCAGACTTAAATGTCGGCCTTGTGTGACGGGACAATGCTTCAGTATGATTGAGTGAGTGAAGCACCTCTCTTCCAACAAGGTCAAAGCCACGACAGACGGGGAAGTTATCATTTGTCTGCCAACAATCCACAAGAGACCACAGGGGCCAATTCATGGTCCAGAGGGGATGGGGACACACATGCAGCCACTCATACACATGCATGCACACGCTCACATATTGCCTGTTAGGGAAAGCAATTTATCACAGAGGGGTTTTTTTTATCTCTGAGCAATACGCTGAACATGAGAATTAGAAATGAAAAACAGCACAGAGAAGTGAAATGATTAAAGAAAAAAAAAAGCTATTAACTGTGAAGAAGTGGAAGTCAGTGACACCTACCCTCTGCTCCTGTGTGGCTACAAAAGTCTGGAAGCCGGGGGCCACGCCAAAGCCCAGCTCGTGAACAAACGGGGGCTCCGCCTGGCTGTGGATCTGCACCCGCACACCTGCCTCGAAGGCTGTATCCTCTGGAAGTGGAAGACAGATGGGAAGAACTGGTTATATGATTTATTCAGTCAATAAACAAGCAGAAATGTACAGGAAAAAAAAAACTTAAATGTCTTTGGCATTTTGACTGGTTCAGATAAACTGCTCAGGGAACAGAGGAGAAATAAAAAGTTGTTTACACTCAACAGATGCTTCTGCAGAGAGTCAAAAATGGAATTTCCCATTTGAAACATCCAATGTATTGGGCTCTTTCCACTCAAAGCCAAAAGGTTTTAAGATTCTTTATTACAACACAAGCTCTGAGACGTGACATCCCATTTGTCTCCACATCAAACAGGAGTAAGAAGAGGAAGGCTTGGTGCTGACTCCATAGATGAAAGGGCCTTTATCCCGCCATTCAGAGCACCCTTATGCACAAATACACACACACACATACACTCGTTGGCAAGGACGAAGAGAACCATAACATTTATGGGAAAAGAGAGAGCGGTCTTTGCTGAAATCGATAATGTTCTCTCTCCATGTCCTCACTTTCAGTGGTGAGCTGCTGGACATTCAATCAAGGCTTTCCCCCTGCCAAACGATCAGCCAGACACCTCGAGGTGCTCTGCAACCAACAGACATCGGAGCGTTTCAGCACGGCCAGCCTCACAAATCCACAGACAACACACACACACACACACACACACACACACACACGCACGCACGTACGCACGCAGGCACACACACTATGAGGGGTATTTTATGCCAGCACACTATACTTAAACGCCTAGAATGCGTCGCCTGTGCCAGCATAAAGTCTGATTAATAGGCGTGCTTACAGACACGCGTATTGCGAGTACACCAGATGACATGGGTGACGGGTGAAAAGTGCCACCAGCGAACGTAGTGGACGCCTGTGTGTGTGTGTAACGCGTGTACCTTAACAGTGTGTTACTCTGTGTAACAGTTCAGCTGTTACACAGTCTCAGCTTCATATGGTATTGTTTATAAGAAAGCACAACTTACAGATGAACTCCAAGCCCCCACAGAGCTGTCAGGATATTTCTATTATTTTCAGGCCAGTTTTTATTTTCTTGTTAACGAAATCTCTCTCTCTCTCTCTCTCTCTCTCTCTCTCTCTCTCTCTCTCTCTCTCTAGGTTTGAATGATATCGAATTGATATTTAATGATATCGAATTGATATTTAATGATAGCAAGGGTGAAAGGGATAATTAAAATAATTTCAGCTACTTAAAAATAGTAGGCTAATAGTAAAGTGCAACGCTCACAGCCAGTTCCCAGCTTAGCGCGCGGACATACAGTTCATTACGCACCAGCTGTAATTAGGTAGGTTTACCTGCCTGCAGAAGCCGTAATCGCTGTCACCCCTGAATATTAAGTAGCCATGCGGACCTATCTAATGAATATTCAGTAGCCATGTGGACAGCAGTCCGTTCACAATATGATTCCATCGGACCTTATATCTACACTGTTTAACCCAATTCGGCACTTATGCACAGTCCCATTATGTTTTACAGACATTCGTAGTTAACTAATGAGGTAAAACATTTTGTTTAAGCTGCATTTTGCTGACTTTCACTCCTAAAACAGGCTAATTAAGCCTCCGGTTTTGGCCGGAAAAACGTTAAGTTTATCTGGTACGTACGAGATAGTCTTTCTCTTCATCTATAAGTTGTGCTTTCTTATAAACAATACCATATGAAGCTGAGACTCTGTGTAACAGCTGAACTGTTATAGGCTTACACGCGTTACACACACACACAGGCGTCCACTATGTTCGCTCGTGGCACTTTTCACCCGTCACCCATGTTATCTGGTGTACTCGCAATACGCGTGTCTGTACGCCTATGTAGAATTGTACTTAACAGTCACGCGGGTCTTCATGTCACGTATTTGAGGCGTAGTTCACCCGTCACGCAGCCGTCACGTAGGCGTATGCGCAACAACGCGTGTACAGCGTCTGCGTGACGCCTGCGTGACGCCTGTCTGTCCATTGAAAGTGAATGGAATTTACACGCGCACGTTAGACGTTTGATGTCATCGCATAGGCGCTGTACACGCGTTTTAGTATAGTGTGCTGGCATAAAATGCCCCTCATACACACACACACACACACACACACACACACACACACACACACACACACAAAGCAGCATTACCTTACAATGACACACCCATCAATCAAACATCTGCAGTAACTGATACAGCTTGGAGGCATTCACTTTAAGAATAGAAGAAAGGATGAAACGTGCCTTTTTGGGGGGCTGTTCGTGTTCTGAAAGAGTACAGTAGGTGTGTGTGGATTTGTATATGATGTGAGAAAGAAATATTGGCTGTTTGAGAGACATAATCAGAGTCTGTTTTTTCATTTTAGAAATGGAGAAGCAAGTGCATGCACGCTGATGATAGACGTGTGTGTGGGGAGTTAAATCATCGTGTCCTTTCCTGTACACTGTCTGTTCCGTCCTGTAAAATATAATGTCATGTCCTGTGTAATGAAGTTCTTGTACTCATGTGTGGCTGACACGTTTTATGTCCTTTCCGTCTCATCTTGCTCTGTCCGGCTCTGTGACTTGTCCTTTATAATGTGTTGGCGCTACCAATAAGAAGCTATTAGCTCTCTGTATATTTAGCACAAACAAAGCTTAATTGAATTGGCATCATTTACTGTACACAAAGGGAAAGCCCAACATTTTTCCATGGCAGAGTACTGTTTATGGGCAAAAGTAAGTGTACACCGGGACAATTCACCCAAATGTAATTGTTGAAAATATAACAGTAAGAAAGGGGGCCAAATATCCTGGCCCTAAGCTGGACCTGGCCTGTAGTGTCCAATCCCTAAACCGGCCCAGCCAGATGAAGCCTTGGCCATGGCCCGACAATAACACTTTAGGCTCTCTCTGACACACACCCACACACACTCAAACACAACAGTGCCGCTGACAGTCATGCCCACTGAAAATACAGCCAGATTCATGGTGAGGCTTTCTAATTTGATGCCAAGCAACTTACAAAAACTGAAAAGTTAAAATAACTCTTCGCCAACTGGCTTCAGCGTGCGACCTGCAAACCTGTTTGCTACTTCTGCTACTCTCTGTGTCCAGGTACATCTCACTCTTCTCTCTCTCTTTTCCTTCTCATACCCATAAATAAAGTTTATAGCCAAAACTACTCTGTATGACCTAAATGAATGACCCCAGCCCAGCCCAAATTTACTCAGCAGTATTGTCTGCCCCCCGGGGGGTTTGCAGACCAGCCTCCTCTCCTCAGGTTTCAGGCTTTCCACCAAATTTTAAAAACTGGCTGTTGGAATTTACCCCCATTCAGTCACAAGACTACAAATGAGGTCACTTGTGTTGAGTTTTAAAGTCTGATTTGAAGTTGGTGATCCAGTTCATCCAGTGGGTGTCAAAATACTTTTGGCCATAAAATGTTATCTAGTCCTCTGGAGCCAAATCAGGCATCTAATCTAAAGTTTCTGGATAAATTCGGGTCATAAACCAGACAATTAGTCCTACTATAGCAATGCAGACTGAAGCAGGTAGAGCAAAATAAATTGGACAAAATTAGGTCTGCATATTTGAAAAGCTTTACTGATAGACACATATTTGTAGTTAGCTAAATATAGTCATGGAAAAAAATATTAGGCCACCCTTGTTTTCTTCTTGCTGTCTTCATTGAATTCATTTCCCATGGTTTTCTTGATAATGATTTTGGTTATTATCAACAAAACCATGGAAAATGTCTAGATAGCAGCTCAATTAAATTAAACTCTTATGAGCTATTTTTGTTGTTATCATTATATTTGTCCAAAGAAATGTACCTTTAGTTGTACCAGGCATTTAAATGAACAACAAATTAAAGAAAACAATGGTCTAATAATTTTTTTCCATAATCTCAAAGGGCTTTTTTAGGCTCACAAGTTTGCAAGAAAACTGGATGGTCATTCTTAGGATTCCTACTATCTATCAGCAATGGGATGGTTAAAATTAATACAGGTTACTGAATCAACCTTGTGTATATTGTTATCTGATTGGAGGAGATTAGGACAGAGACAGGAGAGCTGCCAGGAGCAGTAGGAGAAACCTGCATATCCCAGCTTTAAGGGTCTTAAACAAAACAATGAAGAAACAGCCCAGAAGTACATACAGTACAAGTGTATGTGCCACTTAATCCATTTCAGATTCTGCCATATAATTTAGGTGTTAGTGTTAATGTGGAATGTTAAAGGAAAACACATGATATTAAAGTATACGTCTTTATAATAGCTGTTGGACTAATGCTCCATTAGCAGCCACAGCATTTTACATAATTAGCCACTGGTGTCAAAAAACAACAACAAACGATCAAAAACACATAAAAGAGCCTGGGTGTTGCACTGGGTGACATATTCCTTAATTACAACAAACACTAAACAGTGTAAACGAGCAAATGCATCCCTGAGCGGCTTGCACAGTGACGTCTGCACAACTTGGAAATACAGGCACTAAATACATTAGTGGCTCATTGTGACAAAAGAATGTCTCGCCCAGTGTGACTCTGCAGTGTGATTATAATGGTGGAACAATGGAGGCTGTGACTCCATAGCAACAGCATCGTAGCATAGATTCACTGCTGGTTTTTATCAAGTTATGTGTTGATAATTACAAAAAAAGATAAATTAACAACTTCATTTTTCAATGTAACTTGTCTGTTTACTGGCAGAAACTCAATTTTGTGTACGTGTATTGTTGTAAACATTGTTTTGTTGCTCAATTAGAGGCACTAATATGGTGACAGTCTCAATTAACATGTCACTGTCATCTATTTAAAATCTATTTGTACAGCTTCTGTGTGGGAGACATGCGTCAACTAATGTGCTTGCTGCAACATAAAACATCCAGATGCTAATATGTTGGATGGATATATATTGGACTGTATACTAATTGGACTTAATGTCAGATCTTTGAGGGAAATTGTGAAATACTGAGAACAGTCTGAAGCCTTTTCTCAGTGAATATCTGCTGAATTTGAAAAGCTTTTCTGTTTCCATGCATACAAGAGACATTGAAGAAGAACAAACATCCACAATGATGATGTGAAAATCGACCTTTAAATAATTTGTAAATGGATTTTGAAAATGTCATGGACATGTTACGTGTACTCAGAACAACATGGCATAACATAGTTGTAGAAGAGCCAGCAAAATACCAAACACAGCTGAGGCACAGAACAGGTCACAGGAGAACAGACTGCTTATCTGTGACAAATGTGGGCTCTGTTTTTAAGGTTATTTTTGAACTATTCTTAAGGTGAAGGTAATTCTGAACACAAACTAGTTTGTATAAAATGTCATCCATCCATGTTGGAAGTCACGTTGGTCACTTGTGAACTATTCTGCACAACCACACTCGAAAGGCAGCTATAGTAATTTCAATACTTTTTTTATTATTCCATTATTATGGTCTCTCCATTCAGCAATTTGTGTCCAGCTCGTGTTGTGTTCTGGGGTTAATAAACTCATCATTCTGAGTTAAAAAAATAAGCCGTAACTGGTGCACCAGCACAGGAAAGTCACCTCAAACAACACAACTCTGGCAAACTGAGAAATACAGAGAGCTTTCCCCCGGCACTAACAGGTTCAATCAGCACTGTGTGAACTCATTTGGCAACGGCTTGAATGTAAACAAATTCATTTATATGGAAAAGTCCTACACTTTAGCTTTAAATTTGGAGAGAGCTTGAGAGACAAGTTTAAATGATGTTTGTTGGTTTGTTGTTGTTGTATGTAGGACACATTACCTACAACTCTGATGCATGAAAGGTTTCCGACAAGCACTTCAGTCTGAGCACACTGACCCTTTAGGATGTGCTGCTACTCCTTCCTGCCATAGCTGCTCAATATTTCATGTTGAATCATGCTGCTTCTGCCAGTGTCGGTGTTGTTTCTCTGTTTGGATCACCCACATTTTGAACTGGGTCTAATAATCCTTGGGTCTGACTGATCTGTTGTGGATTGGGCATAATGCATTAGTAGGTTTTTGTGGGTCTGTTTTTGTCACGTCTAACACATGAGGTGCTGGAAATTTAAAAGAAATGTGTGAAATAGGGTTGCAACTAAAAAACATCATCATTACTAACATTATTGATTAATCCTTTGGTCCATAAATCTCGGAAAATAGCCAAAACTACCCAGCACACTTTCCTAAAGCCCGAGGCGACAACTTCAAAGGTCTTTTTCTGAAAATAAGTCCAAACTTCAAAAAAAGTAGCAACTGAGAAGCTCGAGCTGTCAAATATGCCTTGTATCTATTTATCGACTATTATCATCAACTTGTTCCAGAACTAATTCCTGTCTAAATTTCATGCATAGCGCTGGCTTATTACTCTTGAATCAGATGCTTATGCAAACGTGTTCAGTGTGCAGAGCAATCAGGGAGGAGACAAACATACAGAACACTGATAATCCTGCAGATAGAGCGAGTGTAGCTGTAATAAGACTATGCTCTCCTCCTGAGAGTGAAAATTAGATATATACTCTCACACTGTATCTGACTATTTGAAGGAACAATAGGTGTGTGTGTGTGTGTGTGTTAGAGATCAGAAAGCAAACAGGGCTCGCTGTGTTTGTTTGTGCCCCGTTCAGTTCAGCTCTGCGTATCAAAAGATGATCAAAAGGATCAGGGATAACAATGGTTGTTATTTCTGACCACGAGCTTCAGCTGCATCCAAGATAGCTTCATAGATTTGTAGTTTCTATGTATTTCATTAGCACGATCATACTCATTTGACTTGACAAAGTACGACTAAACTCATCGAAATTACGATGCTATCTGCAGTTGCTGCAATCACCAACCAGATCTTGCTGCTTTGAATGACAGTGAATACATTCAGGTGGTGTTCTGATTTCACCTCCGTTCTCCTTCAGCATTTCAAGTGATTCTCTGTTGCAGAACATGAGAGGGTCGAGGCAGTGGTGATTCTTCCTGGTTGTTGCAGAGAGCTTTACCACCACCAGGTCCATTTTACACCATATTTTAGATTTTTTAAGCATATTATCAGCCCATGGGTTTCCCAGTTTAATCCAAATGTTCAATGTTTTCTGAGAACTTTCAGATCTTCTCATCCGCATTGATGCCCTACTGTTTAATCATTCCCTCAATACTCTGCTTTTTTTTAAATAGATCAACCTACTTTAAACTTCGGATATTGTCTTCAAGCCTTTATTAGACACATTTTTGTCTAAAAATACAAACCAATCTGGGTTTAACTCAGGCTGCAACAGGGCACTGTCACATCATGTCGAGCTAAGATGTTGTATTTGCCCTGTTTGCACAAAACCTTGTTATTCTAATTTTGCCGTTGGCTGCAAATTTACTTTGTGCAGTCAGAGAGAAAGAGCAATTTTTACAGTGAAAGAAAACAGAAGCAAATGAGCACTACAGGGACAGCTTTTATCAGATAAAGTTCACCAGCACCAGCTTTAATTAAAGATGTCAGAATACTGCTTAGAAATTAAACAGTAACCTCCTTCTGCCATTTGTCCTCAGCAATAGAAGAAACTGTGGGATGAACTGAAAGAAGAGCAGCATAAGGTGTCAAAGAAGGAAAAGCAATAGGATGACACACATACCCACACAGGATATACGAGCAACACACTGACCTAACAGCTCAGAGTGAAGTGACACATGTAGAAAAGATAAAAGGATCAAGGACTTTCCACTTCAACTTTGCACTTGGTTTAGCCTGTTGTTGCACAAACATCACTCTGCCCCTTTCAGAGTGCCTTTTTCACCATCGCTTTGATTTAATAACAGCAGACGCAGAGAGTGCAGAGGCACGGCAGGATTTTAGCACTGCACTCAAATGCTTGTCGTGCTTTACTCGCCTGTTTGAGACAAAATGGGAGCCAAGATCTGATATGATGGATGGTACATTGGCGGAAAACATAAAACAGAAGGAGACAGAAAGCTGAGAGATACAAAGCAAAGTGAACAAAAAGGAGACGTAAGGAGTTGATGCTTCTTTCCTATTTCTCCTCTAAGAGATGAGATAAAACAGAAATCAATAACATTGCATATCTATCGCCCTCTGCTCCAGCCATGATGTTGTTTTTAAAATTAGAAATAGTGGGTGAGCACAATGTCAATGGTTGCTTGGGAACTCAGAAATGTCACATTTTCTGTACATGAGCGCCAAAAACTGAACTCTGTGATGTGAATGATTTTTTAAAGATGTTAGTCTCTGATATGAGAAAACTGGAAGCTGAGTGTCATAACAGTTTCACAGGCTGTGATATGTTTGAAGGGCTTTTCTCCGCACTGCAAACATTTTGTAGCTCTTCTGCTGAAGGGAAACGTGGTGGGTGCCGAGTATGTAAACAGACAACTTTGATCAAGACTGCTTGACGAATCTGATATGGAAGAAAGGCCTGCCCGACGCCGCAACTTCAGATGACTTTGCAGAGAAGGTCAATATGTAGCAGGAGTTGGAACTAATGATTTAGACTCCCTCAAGAAGTTTTTGACGTCTGCATGCTCAAGTTCACAGATGCTACAAAATTACATTTTCCCTAATATAGCTGCATGTAGACGGAGGTATTTCTAATTTATTTGAAGTTACTATTCTAGGCATTTCTGAAAATGGCAATTACAAAACAAGAAGCTTGTTTAACACAACTGTGGAACCTTCTAGCTCTTCTCTAACCAGTGGTTGAATGTAACTAAATACAATTTTGAGGTACTTAACTTGAGTATCTCTATTTTATGTAACTTTATACATCTACTCCACTACATTAAAGAGGGAGATATTGTACTTTTTACTCCACTACATTTAGCTGACAGCTTATGTTACTTTTGAGGTTGAGATTTAACATTATATATATATATAATATACATTATATATTAAACCGCATAACAGTATATTAAGTAGTTAAAATGAGCCTGACCTTGATGACAGTAAAATGCTGCTTTGATATTTGCATCAATAATATTAACTAACAACATATTTGGAATATATATAACAATATATAAAACAATCTGAGTGGGATCTTTTTGCATAACCACACTGGTCTCCCCTAAAAAGGTCAATATATCTTTGACTGTCCTCCGCCTCCGTCTTCTTGATGTAGTCAAAATGATTGATGCTGCAGTTTAAATGGCAGATGGAGTGGATGGAGAACCCCAGGAGAACGAGGTTCATGTCCAATGTGCAAACAAAAGTAAAAGATTTTTAACTTACGTTATTTACGTAACTTCTGGTAGTCACTCTACTATAGTAACTAACTACTTACGGTATTTACCTACATTTATTTACTTTTTAAACTGTTTTTTATAACGCCTTACCAGGATTTTTTTTTTGCCCTAAATGTAGGTCAGTGTTTTTGTAGCATAAATTCACAGAAACTGCAGCTTTTTTTCCCACCACCAACCGTACGTCTATGTATAATGACGTGTGCTATTTTTAGAACGATACGCTGTACTGCAAGCCGCTTTTGACAGACGCTCATATGTGTCGTTATGGGTGGTGTTAAACGGTCTATTCTGTCATTTAAAGGATAAATCAATTAAAGGATAAATCTTAGGTTGGAGATCTTGTTGGCATAACGAGTACTTTTGCTTCTGATACTTTAAGTACATTTTGATGCTGATACTTTTGTTCTTTCATGTAGGTAGGTTTTGAATGCAGGACTTTACTTGTAGTGGAGTCTTTCCTCAGTGTGGTATATTACTATTACTTCAGTAAGCGATCTGACTACTGCTTCCACCACTGTCTCTATCTCTCCTGGCATCTATATGGTGAAAAACTGAAGAAAAATAGTCTGATTCAGAGTCCTGATCACTTACATTGATTTCCTGGTGCCCTTTGTGAAATTATTTAAGCTGTACTTGACAAAATATTTTGTAGACATCCACAGTACGGATGAAAATAACAGACAGACATGTCCAATCCATTTATTATATCCATCACTAAGCAGTTCAGCAAAACAGTGATGGAAAAAAAGTCTGGTATCCAGGCAACAGGCCATCTGTTTTTCTCCCACCACTCAAACTTAAATCCGTCTTGGTCATTTTTCACACCATGAAACAAGTTTTTTTATTTATTTGTCCGTCATGATGAAGTGAAAATCATGGCTGCCCTGCAGCTCCCTGGACGGAGCAGTGTGCTCACATAACCCCAGAGACCTACTACTGGTCTCCGGATGATGGACAATAAAAAAAGCCACAGGAGGGGAGAAGGTGTGTGAATTGAATAGAAAAAAAAGAGTAATTGGTGGGAGGAAAATGGGGATGGAGTGTGGGCAGTGTGTGCCCATCATGTCTGCACAGCGCAGGGACCTGGCTCAGTCTAGGAGACGCTGCGCTCCCTGCTGAGGCTGACTCAGCTCATCTGGGCTAATTAAACCACACAGGGATAAACAAGGGCACTGGAAACTGCAGCCTGCTGGGAGACGAAGCTCCACTCGCTGTCAGGGTGGTGGCTGAAGTACAGTCTGTTCAAACAGAATTAAAACCAAGATGAGCTCAGGACAGGAGCTGAGGGACCTGCTGTCCATAGAACAACATGAGAGAGATTGATAGGAAGGCTTTTTGATGATGGATCTTCTTTAAGTCGAGCCTAGAGTAAATAATGTCTATCTGCTGGGTGGCTCGTAGCTTGGCTAGCTGCTCTGGGAACTCCCCCGTCTGCCCTTCCACTGGTTCAGACGTGATCCGGCCAGTCAATGAGCTTCAGTGTGGAGTCACTCAGGCAGCAAGCCTCCTAAAACACTCGGTCCGAGCCACTAACAAGATCTCTAATACGCACATCAGTATGGAGGATAATGTAAAGCTGCTTTGTAATGAAGATTATCAAAGAGGCTCCAATGTTCTACTTGAAAGGGTTTTGAATATGCATCCTGATCACTGACAAGTCCATGTGCTCTGGGGAAAATATAATCAGAGGTGGTCAGAGCTGAAAGTGCAGCGTCTGACAATGCACTTTGTTTTAAGTCTTAGTTTGCATTCACATCAAATCAGGCGTTGCGGGGAATAGTGCGTGGTTGTGCAGCAGTGTGGGCCCATTGCCCATTTGTGTCTCCATTACAACAAGTCCTCCATAGATCATATGTGATGTTTGTTCCTACCCTCAAATATGATCCACAGGAGTGGTTTTGAAATTAGTGCCTCAACATGTGGCAGGAGATCAAGTCATGTTCATTCCGAAACAGATTTTTCGCCACGTTGTGGTGGCATGGTGGTCACAGTTTGGTTATGTTAAAGCAACAAAAGTACTTGCTTCAGGTCAAGAAAAAAATAGTCCTTCCGTCAAAAACGTGAATATAGGACGTGTGTACAGGCAGCGACACACGAACTATGTCTCTGTATTTCACCGTCCGCTATGATGCGTCCACCACCATCTTGCTGATGTAGTAGTGATTGACAATCAGGCAAAGTTTAAAAGGGCAGTCTTCCATATTCACTGGGGTGGTGGATGGGTCAAACAAACGCCAGACTTACACCCAGGAGAGCGGGGTTCGCATCCCGTGTGAAAACAAAAGAAAACCATTTCTAACTTAAGTTACGTTCTTTACGTAAGTTATGTGAATCATGTTTTTAAACGTTTTTTTAAACGTATACTTTTTTTTAACGTAACTTATGGCAGTCACGTGACCCTTGTAACTACTTCACTTCTGGCATTTACGTACATTAATTTACTGTTTAAACTGTCTTTTATAACACCTTACCAGGAATTTTTTTTCCCCTAAACCTATGTTTGTGGTTTTACAACATAAATCCACAGGTACTGCAGCCTTTTTTTAAACAGTGGACCGGACAAATGTTCTATTTTTAGAACACACCATTGTACCGCGAGCCGCGATACGTACATATGTGTCATAATTTGTATTTGTATTTGTACTGACACACAACCTTTTCTGCCATTTATGTGGGAGAACTTGTTGCATCAGGGGCATATTCAGGGATTGGCTTGGGGCTCAGGTTTTTTTGTACATGCAATAAAAAATGTGCTATTTTGCCTATTGTCTTGGAATTGCATTAATTAGATATCACTGGAAAACTGACGCTTGGTGATTCAATGAGCACAATTTTTGCGTGTGTGATAATGTTAGTCCCCATTATAGCCATTTCATTGTGGTGAGAGCATTTTTTAAACTTGACCTCATTGTATAAAACGAGCTGCTGTGACCTCTTGGATAATCACAGGCCCATGAAACTTTACAACCACAAACTAGACACCCAGAGGGGATGGCTTTCCTACGTATATTGAAAATAAGGGGGTTTCTCATCAACAGACAACATAACATATCACTGGTTGCGTGATTGGCCACTGTAAGGTGATATGTGGTGGAGTTTCTCCAACTTTTTTGCTGCAGGCAGCTGCGCTCCCCCCTACATTCCCAATCACCGCAGCCTAATCACACTCCCATGCAAATTATTAGGAACACTGACATTTTTTTGCTACAGCGTCTGATTTGATGTGAATGCAGCCTCAGTCTGAGTGAGTAAAGCAGCTGAATATACTTAAGATCATCAGTGTAGCAAGAAGCAAGAAGTGCTTAAGATGGACTAAAAAATGTGCCAGGGCCCTAAAAATCACTCTTAGTGATTGTTCGGGGATATCCTTGAGTATTAGGCACCTTGAGTGAAAGAACACTTTGAAATACAAATAAGAACAATATGATTTCACCTGATTTATATGCATCATAATCAAGAAGATTTCTGTGGCTGGTTATGGGCAATTTGATAGAAAAGTTGATACATATCATCTCCCACATCTTTAAACATTACTGCAGCTTTATTTGATTTTAAAATTTAATGAGAGTTTCTAGGTTTGAAAGTGTCCCTGAAGTGATTTCATCGGGAGGACACGGAATCATTTCTGTGTTAATTATGGCTAAATTAAATAAAGTGGATGAAAGATTTCTTGTGGCCCAAAGGCTCTGAGTGGGACACAATTGGGGGAGTTTTAAATACTTTATTCACTTTGAGGAAATTATGTCTATTTATGATTTTTTATTCAGTTTGGATGTATTTCCATTTCATGCCAAAAGACTAAAAACAGGGGGGAAAGAGAAAGAAGGAGACCACATAGTACATAAGATGCTGCAGCAAAAATGTCATGATAAGTGAGCATTCAAATCTAGTTTATAACAACACAGTGTTAGTGAGAATGACAAACGCAGGTTCAGTGGAGTATAAACATTATGCTCGCCTGGAGGTAAGCAAATGTTCAACACAGGAAGGACTGACTCTGATATGAGGTTATCTCTAAAGTGCCAGCTCTGTGTGGGACCACTCAACAAACCAGATATAATCCAACAACAACAAGATCAGAGGTAAAAGTCGCTCCATGCAACAACACATTATTGGTGGTGGAACAACATCACTGGGAGAAAATACATATATACAAGTATAGAGGCCGAAGGAGATATGGTAATCAAGAAATCAAGAAAGTTTCAGTTACTTTTTCAGCCCACTCTGGTCTTTCTTTATACAATAATCACAGTCATTAGCTATTTTTGGAGGCGAATCAAGGCTGTTTTTATAGTCAGTCACCTGGCAACAGTGATCTCATAACTTGAATGGGAAATTATGACTTAATGGAGTTGATTTGAATGACTATAAGATTCAAAAAACATTTTCTCCGGACTGACTCATCCTTGAGTATAGCAAAAAAGGTTTGTTTTAAAAGGTTATCACTACAGGCAAAAACACTGTTTTGTCATGCACTGGTCTTTTTTGAGGTTTTGGGCGATTTTTCTCCCATAACATGTCTTCTTTCAGAATAATGGAAAGAAAACATCCAAAACAAACATTTGAATGTGAAAGGCATCTTTAGAAAGCTCCCACTCTCCTGCACAATATTATGTGTTTAACATGTTCTATATTGTTGTTGTTATGAATTAGATCCACTATTTTGTTTTAAATAGTCATTTCCATTAAGAATGTTTGATATATTTAAAGGCCGTTTACTCAAATGCTTTTTTTTCTCATGAGCCATAAATCTCAACCTCAGCTCCACGTACAAACACCAAACTGACCAGTTTTATTCCTAACTTTATTTTGAAGGTTTTTACAGAGGGGATTGCCTTTATATCATTCATAATCTGGATTATACAACAGTTTGTTTATTAAAACATAATCACATTTTTTTTTTAAATTTTTGGAGTGTTTTCTGATTTATTATATGATAAAGATCCCAGGGCGCCCTAATTTGAAATTTGCTTTATCCAACATTCAGATTTATGTCCTGCAAATGAACACATATTTAATAGGTCAATGCCTTATTTGCATAGCTAAACACACAATTTCAGAAAACTTGTAATGCAAAAAATATTGTCTTAACCTGAATAACAAACTGGGGAAGTTTCATGGTGATATCTACAAGTTAAAACAAACAAATCATTCACCTGTAGTGTCTCCCCTTTACTCTAATCTGTTTACTGCCAGCAGGACAGGTCAGTAAGGTGGACATTCCTACCTGTGTCCCCCCACACGGGTAGGTACTCGTCCTGCTGGATGTCCAGCATGATCTCCAGGCCGTTCCCCGTCCCTCCCTTCATGGTGGTGCGGAGCGTCTTCCCCTCCTCTGCAGCGTTGAACATGTAGCACTTCCCATACCTGGTGAACACCTGAGAGGAGACACAGAGAGGGAGAGGACTGGTGAGTGATGAATCATTGAGACATACTGCACAAATACCTTCCCAGTACTTGCTAATTGTACAGCGACTAAGCCAATTTACTACCATGCAGCTTTGCCAAGTGCATCGATTTAGAAATAAATGTACTTGCATGATGATAAGCTGCAGTATGCTTTCTTGCATTATCAGGCTTTATGAGTTTAATGCAACACTTTCAATCAACATAGCATTCCAACCTCTAAACATTGTCCATCTGTGTTTCCTGCTATTGTAATTAACACTTTGAACTTGGCAGTTTTACTCCATTTTATTTAGAAGCTTATGGCATCATGCAAAATATACCATCATTTGCATGAAAAGGTACTTCACATGATGACAGAAATTCAAACTTTTTGAGGTAAATGATCTTAAAGAGCTACTTTGCCATTTTGAACCAGCACATCAACACACTGAGGTAGCACAAAGCTAAAGCTGAAGCTGAAATACAGTAGAGTATCATCGTTCCAAAGTTACAAGGTCTTAGCTCTTCTCCACAGCTGCTTCTCTAATAACCTCATCAACTCACAGTTCAAGAACACCAACTTTCCTTTCACTCATCGGCAGATTGTTCCACCTCCACAGTGGTAGCTACTCACTTGACCGCTAGTATTGTATACTTGAGTTTACTCAACAGTGGAACCTGTTCGACTGTGTTTCTCTTTGTGCTCAGGACTCCAGTGCAGGAATCAGCAGCCAGAATCCATCTTACATCTGCTTGACAGCCTGCCGGCTCCTCGCCTTCGTCTATCAACCACCCGTCACTCTCTAAAGAACCTTTTCTTTTAAATTAAAAATCAATTTTTCACTCTCTGTCCTTGTCAGACTCTGGATTCCAAACAAACACAAGACGTTACATTGGTGCTGGATGTAATGATTGAAGAAGTCGCACTGATTGCACTCTTGTTTGACTGATTTATGACACAAAAAAAGGAATGTGACTTTTGACCATAACTGCATCCCTTTTCAAAAGGTTTCCAAGTAATCTATGATGATATGGTGTGGTCACATTGGCAGCAATGTTTTTTTTTCTTCAGAAAAATGGTTGCTGTTTTCGATTACTTCACTGCCCTGGCAGCTACATGTGTTGCTGTGTGTCTCTGTGAAGGACAGGTCTGGCAATAAATGCAGGCTGCCAGAGAAGCACTCTCTTTCATTCTTACATTATCTACCATTTTCTTTCTTCCAGTGGGAGCCTTCAGCTTTTGAATAGTGCACAGCTTTTATGAGGTAGCCATGCAATTGTAGCCCATAGAAACAAGCAACAAGTCAAAAAAGAGGCAATTTCACGTGTAATCACTTAAAAGCAGAAAGAACCCTACCATTACTGCCCCCCTACTTAAGCAGGGCTTCAACAAATGGTACACAAACCCCCAGTGTGTGTGTGTATTTGCGTGTGTTACTCATATTAGAGGTACTGTATGCACTGTATGTGGAGAACGATTTCTTCCTGTCTCTGTGTACCACCAAGAGCCACCAAATGGATTTGAAGCATTTATGAATAATGGATTTGTTTAAAATTGCAGCCCATTTGTGAATGACTGACTGAGAAGAAGTGACTGATGGGAAGAGTTTAACAGAGCATGAGCAGCGATTTCCTCTGTACCCCTCTCAGCAAAATTTAAATTTAAACATCAAAATGATGTTCTCCTACGGCTTATAGATTCAAATCTATAGCGTACTGTATGTCCTGTACTGTCAGCCTCATCCTTCTCCAGCTGTCCTGAAAAAAAAACTGCAGGCGAGCCCTTTTTCTGCAAAGGAAAAGACAGCAGCTTGTTTCCCCAAGCTTCCAATGCTTAATGTTTGTTAAAGAGGACCTATTATGCTCATTTTAAGGTTTATCCTTCAGTTTTTTGGTTTTGACTGAAACATTTTTAGCTGCTTTAACGTTAAAAAAAACACCTTATTTTTCTCGAACATCTGTCTATTTAAAGCCCACTCCGGAAAAAGCCCGGTCTTCTCTGATTGGTCAGCCTTTTTCAGGTCTTCCGCATCTGTGCTCTTGCTGTCATTGTACCATCTGTCATTACAGCTGGAGGAATGGCTCCAACACGCTTCATACCATGAAAACTCAACAATAAAAGATTTAAACAATTCAAAATGATCATGTTCCAGCAGGAATGGAACCTGAAATGGTGGAGATATTATCACTGGCAGCAAAGATTACAAGTTGTCCTGACAATGGCATGGAGCTACATGTAATGTAAACACTGCCATAACGAGAACATATATATTAATGTTTCCTCTAGCATTATTTTCAGCAGCAGGGTTAAAGGGTTATTTGTCCCCTGGATGTCGTGCGTGTGTAAATATCAATCTGCAATTTAAAAAAGCATTAAAAATGACATCATCTCATCTGCAAAACAAGCATTAGAATCGGTGTTCCCACAGAATTTTGTGAGACTATGATGGTGAAAAAAGTAGGGGGGTCTGGGGGCATGCTCCCCCAGATACAATTTTTGCCCTAAAAGCCTAAATTTGGTGATCTCTCACGAATTCTAATGCCACTATTCCATCATATACACTGATCTTAATCATTGCATATTTTAATGAATTATTGTGAAGGAGAATAAGGGTTCTTCTGTTTTATTCAAGGCATTGTATTTTGACAGTCTTCTTGTAAATTCTGTGGTGGACTCTGCTAACACATCCATGTGTGAAAGCCAAATGTGTTTGTTTTTATTTTGAATGCGGGTTTAACACATTCTTTCCGTAACACTCAACGTAAATACAAGCACCAGGAAATCAAGTGGAGACTGACTGACTGCAGTGAGCTTTATTCTTTTACAGTAACATTAGCTAGCCATCCACTCTGACAGGCAGTCTGACCTCACTCAGAAACTCCAGTGATGCTAACAGATTGCTCGCGCTGTTACGGTTGTTATTACATCTCAAGTGTTTGAATTTCTTCCAGTCGCTCATCCCCGCCACGAGAGACCGGAAGACTGTTCAGTGGAGCCTGCTGCTGTGGTCACTGCTACAGAGTTAAAGCATTAAATCAATCCCCTATTCTGAAGTAGTGGCGGGCCGTCGCTACTAAATGAATAAAGTGGAAACCCTGTATATAGAAATCTGTTATGAGACTACATCAGTTTGAGCCAAGAAAAGAAAAAAAAAACCCGAAATACCTAATAGAGAACTCAGGACACAAATTAATGTTTAGTGCATTATTTGAACATTTGGCCAAATTTGAAATGAACATCCAACATGCAAAATAAGATGAAAGACATTAGGGTCCCTTTTGAAAAGTAGGCAAGCTCCACACAGCTAATTTGCATATAAATATCAGATCACAATCTGAGTAGAATCGAGACAAGAACACTTATATCAGATGTGATGTTTATTTTCCATGTGACATACATATTCAGTCAGTGTTTTTTTTCTCTCATTCCCCACAATGACTTTCAACAACCTCAGAAATGCATGAATACAAAACAAATATGAATGCCAGTCATGTCTCTTCAGCCAAGGTTTGTTATTCAAGATGATTAAATGCAAATAGAATGTGTATAGTTACATATTCAAAAAAGACTCTCACATGACAGATTCTACAATCATACAACCCTCCTGTTGACCTTTGATGAGAATGCTCTGCAGTTGTAAACATGGAAATAATAATTTTGAATTTCCCATCACTACCTTGCATCCCACATGGTTTTAAGATGGAGATTGTGTGAGATTGATTGTGATAATATCTCTCACCAAAGATGTTTTCAGTTCAGTCTGTTCGCAGGATTATAGAAAAACTACAGGCCTGATTCTCATTAAACTTGGTGAGAAGGTGCAGCATGGGCAAAGGAAGAACCCATTACATTTTGAAATGAATCCGTATCAGGGGTCGGATACACAAATTATTTCTCACTTCTGTTAGCATTGCGAGATAAGGCATTTGTGCTGCATTCATGTGGTGTCAGAATATACTGAAAATGTGTTTATTTTGCTCTTTGTTGTCATGCAAATACTAAAAATAGACATCAAGACGTTGTTTAAACTCTCCAGCAGTAACATAAGACTCCTTGAAGCATCTGATTAACGACCACACCGAAGTTGTGTCACCAAACTCAAGGAATGGGACCATCCATGGAGCATGTCAATGCACCAATGTTCTTTGCGAAGTTCTGCTCTCTCCAAATGCTATTCTAGTTATAATTATGTGTTAACAGGGTTCAAGAGGCAAGAGACATGGCATGTGTGTGTTGTCAAACACATGAATATAGGTTGTGTGTCCAAAGCAGCAAAAACCAAGCTATGTCTCCAAATTTCACCGTCCGCTGAAATGCGTCCGCCACCATCTTGCTGACGGGATTGATAGCCAAACGAAGTTTAAAAGGACGGATTCACATATTCAGTTGGAGGAAGGGATGGTGGATGGATCAAACAATAGGTGGACTTTCACCTGGGGGAGCAGGGTTCACATGCCATGTGAAAAGAAAGTTTCAAATTATGTTGTTTACGAGATATGGTAATCTGGATTTTATGAGCAAGAAAGTTTCAGTTACTTTTTCTGCCCACTCTGGTCTTTTTTCAAACAATATTCACATTATTCACATCGTCATTAGCTATTTTTGGAGGTGAATCAAGGCTGTTTTTATAGCCAGTCACTGGCCAGTGACTGGCAACTCTGGTCACTGGCAACAGTGATCTCATAACTTGAATGGGAAATTATGACTTAATGGAGTTGATTTGAAGGACTCTAAGAGTAAAAAAACATTTTCTCCGGACTGACTCATTCTTGAGTATAGCAAAAAATGCAAGGACGTGTGAAGTTTCATGATTTCAAAGGTTATCACTATCGGCAAAAACACTGTTTTGTCATGCACTGGTCAATTTTGAGATTTTGTGCTATTTTTCACTCCCATAACACGTCTTCTTTCAGAATAATGGAAAGAAAATATCAAAAACAAACACTTAGGTGTATCTTTCACTATATTTTGTAGATTTCCTCCTATTTTCACTAAAAGTTAGCATTCTGTTGCAGAGTGTAGTACCGTGATCGTAGTCTAAACCTCGTTATCACAGCATTGTTAGAAAGCGCCCACTCTCCTGCACATCATCATGTGTTTTACATGTTCTATATTTTTGTTGCTATACAGGGGGCTGCAAAAGTAGTAACACAGTAAGGATTATTCCAGTAATACCAGTATTATAACAGTAGTGCTAGGATGTGTGAATGCCGAGGGCTAACAGTTTAGTACAGTAGTTTTGTACATTTTAGGGGGATTAATATGTTTATTATTGATATGTTTGTATAATCATTAAATAAGTTTTGTGCGCACGTTTTGTTTTTCATTAATGTATACCTTCTTTGCAGCCCCCTATATATTAGAATCAATATTTTGTTTCAAATAGTTATTTCCATTAACAATGTATGAAGTCTTCGAAGGCCGTTTTCTCAAATTTAGCTTTTTTCTCATGAGCCATAAATCTCAACTTCAGCTTCACGTACAGATACTAAACTGACCAGTTTTATTCCTAACTATATTCTGAAGGTTTTTACAGAGGGGTTTGTCTTCATATCATCCATACTCAGAATCATAGAACATTTTGTTCCTTAAAACATGGTGACATTTTTTTATAACCCAGGGCGACAAAATTTGAAATCTGCTTTATCCAATGTTCAGATTCATGTCCTGCAAATAAGCGGATATTCAATAAGCCGTAAAGGCCATGCCTAACGCACATATGGCAGTCATGTGACCCTTGTAACTACTTCACTTCTGGCATTTCCCTACATTTATTTACTGTTTAAACTGTCTTTTATAACGCTTTACCAGATTTTTTTTGCCCTAAACCTAGGTCAGTGGTTTGACAGCATAAATCCACAGAAACTGCAGCATTTTTTTACAACCACGGACTGTACGTGTGTGCTTTTTCAGAACATGCTGTTGTACCGCGAGCCAAGATATGTACTTACATGCCATAATTTGTGGTATTGACACTTGGCCTCTTCTTCCATTTATGTTGAAGAACTTGTTGCTCCAGCACAAAATGTTCTCCGTCTATAGTTCAGGATTGTTTAAAAGTTTGGAGCAAGTAAAGGAACACTTGGAACACATCTGATTTTTACCACAGATATTTTATTTTGCTCAAAAAGACAACAACATGAAAGGCAAAGTCCAACCCTAATAGTTGTTTTTCCAGCCCTGTAGTGTTTTAAGATGGATTTTTCATTTCATGCCCCTCCCTCTTTATTGACACTGGCCCTTTCATGGATGGTTTACTGACATGATTGATCGACTATCTAATGCCATGCTGCCACAGAGGTGGTGCTGATCGGAAGAATATGAAGTACCACATTACAGGTTCATTCACCTCTGCAAAACAGAGGTGCTCCCGACAGATATGTATTTGCACAGAATAAATGACACACTGGGAGCTGCCGGAGTGTAGTGAAGAGGACAGCAGATAAATATTCATGACACCATCACTCCTCGTTTGCAGGTACAAGATGTGGCTGTTTTTTTGTTTTATTTTTTTCACTTGCATTCTTCTCAGCACAGAAGAGAGACACCAAAGACATGCACCACATTTCTGTGACTTCTACCTTGACTTCTTCTTCTGCAGCTGTTCAAACGCTAAAGTGATGAAGGGTTCCATTCAAACATCGCTGGCTAGTTGGTGGACAATTTAAACGTAATTACCCAACAGCCATATGCCATCGGGTTATATATAGATTGAACTGAATATTCTGCCACTTTTTTCTTTTCAAAGCCACGACTCCCAAGTGTCTACTGTCAGCTTCTCTCGCCCCAGCCTTTTTTTTATATTGGGAAGAATTGCTTTCAGAGGGACGCTGCTTTCTCCTCTTTCACTCCTTTTGTCAAGATTGATGATGTTTGACAGACAGGACCAGGGCAGGGTCAACATCCCATTAGACCTCAGCCAGACACAAAAGCTCCTCCTCAGCCACTGGATGACAAAGACACTAACAAAACCTTGACAGTAGGGTTCTGTTATTTTGCAAATCCCTGCCCATGACCCTGTCTCTACCCCTCCTTTCTCACTTCCCTTCTGATATGCCGCCTCAGGTAGAGCTGTCAGATGGGAGAAGGTAATGAGTTCTCAAACCTGTCCAGAAATGCAGAACAGCTCCGGAAACACTGCTCTGCCTGATAAATGTGTAATGGTAAAAAAGACTTATCAATTCTCATTTAACAAGTGGATTCCACTGCTAGTAGATAATATCGACTGTCACTGTCTGCATTTGGAAGTTTGTCCCAGTTGTCATCACTGTCAATAGAGGAGAAAGTTGCCCATAATAAACAAGGCCATGATAACCTCCGCTCCAGTGACTCTCGATCAATGCCAGTGAGCAAATACAGATTTCCATCTGCTTTCCACAGAACCTGCTCCAACATAAGGTGTATTCTCTTCTTTTGTTAAAGTTTAATGAATGGAAATCTTGAATGACTACTTTTAATGCCAAAGGTCTCTTATGGAGGCAAAGCCAGAGAGAATTATCACCAAAGTGAGAGTTTAAGCATCTTTCAGCTCATCATTTTGATTTTATTGCTTGTAATTTTACTGTTTTCTGTAAAAAAAAATATCTAAAAGACAGCTGTAAGTTTTCTTCTCGGAAGGCAGATACGGAGTTAGCTGATGGACATAGTTCAGCATATAGCAGCTGAATAGCCAGAAGTTTCCCAAAGAAGTTGGTGAAGACCAAAATAGAGTCAAAAGGAGTGTGAAAATTGAACTTGTATTCATCAGGTGGTAGGAAACATGACTCCAGATGAAAGCTAATGTTGCTCCCTGTCTGCTGGATGTGTATAGGCAACTGCTTGCTTAAACATTAACACAAAATGTGATAATTTATCATTGTTGAGACCACAGCTTTGTTTTTGTTTTGCTACCAAATGACCCGCCTCAAAAAAATAAATACTGAAGCTATAACTTTTCCTTGAGTCAAAAAATAACAAAAAGTTTCAATTCAAGTTACAGATACAGTGTACTCTCTGTTCTTGTTAAATTTAAAATGTTTTAATTAAGTCAAAGTTCTGTGTAAAATGTCAGAGAAGTCAAGCTCAATTGCTGCCAATAGCACATTAGTTTCCCTCCTATCCAAGCCAGAGGTCTGAGCGCCGAGCAGTAAGCGAGGGCACGAACAGTTCCGCTGCCAATTAAAACGCCTTTTGACCAACATAACACATCTCATTAGTATTCACAGGGGCAAGTGTGAATGTCTGGAAGCGCGGAGCTGCAAACATGCCACGACCTCGCCTGTCCGCCGTGTAGTGCCTCCCACAGAGAAGAAGTCAAAATTGACATGGCCATTAGCGTATACTGCTGTCATGATGAAAGGTCAGTTGTTAGTATCAACCACCCACAAATCATACAATTAAACATGCTCCTGTGTAATGCAAAGGATTGTAAATATATGTGTGCAAAAACTATAGGGTACTCATTAAAAGGAAGAATTTAAGGCGGCGTTTTCTTTTACACTTTCAGGTTCCTACTTGTATTTCTGGTTTCTACTATATCAGGACACATAATTTAATGTTCAAAAAACACAATCTTATCTTGTACCATCTGTCTAAATATTCCCTTCATTCAACTTCTGTCTGAGATACTCAGTTTTAGGACTTGTCTCTTTAAGCCCAGTCTGCTCTGATTGGTCTGTGTTTCTGGGCCTTCTGCACCATCATTGCAACAGGGGAATGACTGTAATGGCACTGTAGCGACTCCTTCTACATATAAATATTATAGTTGTGACATAACAATTGGCTCATTTGAAGGCACATTTTCTGAATACAAGTTGTGTGCATTCCTTATGTTATACATGCACAGTATTTATAAAGCAACAAAACCTGTTTTATAATTAAAATAGACATGGAAAGTATATCTATGAGTACATCTGACCTGCTGAGGTAGTTACTAAGCTCCTCATGTTGGACTCTCACAAACCAACCATTCTGAATCCATCTTGCTTTCTTGCATACAATCCCATTCCTTATCACCGCTTTGCAAATGGCTTGCTGACGTGATGCCAAAAAAACTGGCAGCTTATTGCTCCAGAGAGGGGATGCAATCTTTTCTTTATTTTATGCTCCCATTCCCACTGGCCCCTTGTTTATCTCCTTCTGTCCATGTAGCGTCCAAGCCTTCAAAATACCCCGAAGTGCGCCGCCATATTTATAAATCCTACTTTCAATGTTACTGACACAGCAAAGCCTCATCTACCACAAGTGCGAGTGCTGCCATCTCTCCCACATTGGCCCCTGTTCAAACATCTTTTTTTCAATATTTGAGATGATTTTGTGATGCAGGCAGGACATTTTCTGTTAAAAAACGATAAAGGGATCGTGCAGACGATAAGCACTTTGCATTTGTAATATTACGGCCTGTTTGAGATGGGATGTAGCTTGCTGAGGAGCTCGTTCTTTAGGTACTGCACGCTGACTTTGCGATTACCTTCTGTCAGTGGTGCTGTTCATGCACCATTATAAAACAAAGACATTTCTTTCTACAAAACTACAGGAACAGGCACTGATATCTGAATCCATTTTTTGCTTGATGGCATCCCTCTTGAATTTTTCCACTACAGAATAAGCAGGTAATAAGACACTTCCTCATCCCATTCGCTTTGCTGGCAGGCGGGACATAAAGTAAAGCACTGAAGAGCAAATTGAAACGTTAAACACAACAGTCAGCCAAGCAGTTTTATCAGTTCTCATGAAGCGGCTCCAAGTTTCAAGGTGAGACTTTCGCATGAGCTGTCTATTGTGATCTGCTGTTATTGTTTGACAAATCAATACCCATTACGGGAGATTTTAGCAGGCGTTTTATGATAAAAAACAAAAGCAGAATGGGAGCTTGGGGGTTGTGGGGGAAAGGGAAGGAGAGGACTTTTTATTCTTAAGGCTTACTGAGAAGAAGAGAGGAATAAAGTTTATGAAAAAGGTCTTTGAGTTGCAAGGTGTGCACTTTCTGCGCTGCCGAGAAGTGGTTGTACTGCTGTGGGGATAAATAATGCAGAGGGCTGCTGCGTTAGCGACAGGGTTGGCACTGAGATATAGGAAAGGAGGGGTTTAAACACACACACACACACACACACACACACACACACACACACTGCCTCACTCATCATTATCACTTTATGCATGCCACTCCTCCACCTGCATGCCAAGCGAGCTTCCCATGTAACTTAAACACCCTCACATCCTGGATATATTTCATGTCACATTAAACAAATTCTGCCATTTATGTGATGTGTTTGGAGTTTTATGGAACGTATTCATCATTGCCCCCTAATGCACATTTACCATGCCAGTCAATAATATTTTATTTTACAGGACAGCGCATAAGTGAGGCAGGGCTGCGATAGGACACAAAGGATTGCAGTCACTGCTGCCAGCAGGATATTTATGCTTTTGGAGAGGAGGGAAAGGGGAGGGTGAAAGATGAGCATAAAAACTACAAAGAGAGCGAGAGAGATAAAAATGAGAGGAGGGAAATAGAGAAACTAATCGGAAATCAAAAGACAAACGTCCCCCTAGAGTGAAAAAGAGAATAAAATCCCTGTGGCTGACCAGCATATTGTCTTCAGTGTGGATTGTGTGTTGAAAGATTGTCTGTTTTAATGAGGTCTGCACTAAGTTGTCGTGGAGGCTTTCACCCCTGCGAGAATCAATTGTCATGCTGCTTGTGGAGGGGGGCGGCTGTTCTGTTTGGCAATGCCTTCTATTCTGATTTCCTGTTTGATTCATCAGCATCATCAAACTCATCACAAAAACATCTTGCCTGGCTCTCTGAGTGTAGATGTCTAACATGACCTTGACAACTGCTTTCAATTTTCAATGTTAAGGAAATAACTGGATCAGCACTGAAGTCTCACCGGGCCACGGGTCGGACTTGTTATTTGTAGGCGCACCAGTCCAATGCTTTTCTCCGATTGCCGATTCTGATAGAACTCAGTGTACCTGCCAGATACAGAGTATCATGCGCTCTATTTAAAGTTCATTGGTGTCGTTTTTATGCAAGGTTACACAATTTCCAGGAATGCTGTGGCACTAACAGCTCAGTTGGCAGTCTGGCAGGGCTAAATGAAGTAAATGAGAGCAGAAATATAGTATTTTACAATGACATTAACAAGGAAATGCATCTAATGTGATTGGTGACATCATGGCCCATGCCTGCTCCAGGTAATAGTATCAGCATTCGTGCTAATTCTGATATGGATATTACACTGGACTGGACTGTGTTCAAGTTATAGGACCAATAATGCGGGAAAAAGTGTTTTAATATTGTTTTATTATTACTGACGCATTCAAGTGCATTAACGTTGTTCTGTTTTAGTTGGTCAAGGATCCAATTTGTTGGGTAACTTCATATATTTTACGCACAAAACATGTGATGAACTTATAAAACATCATGCATTTTTATCAAGTTTATAATATGTTGTCCATATAAAATCTCAGGGCCCTATTTAAATGACATATCGCATATGGTCTAAAGTGCATGTTGCAGGTGCATTTTAGGGAGTGTCCAACTACTTTTGCAAGTTAAATGGCGCACAATTTGGGCGCCAAGTGAAGTGTAAGTTTGTTTTTTTTAGTCACTTAATTAAATCAAAGGGTCATTGTCATCCCTGTTTGTGTGTCACAATTACACTTAATGTGTGTTGTGAACACACGTGTGCAGCACATATTACTATCTGAATAGCGCACATTTCAAATAGAGGAAAATACAGTGCCATTGACATGAAATCACGTTGTTGGTCGATGGTGGAAATAATTTTTGCTGTCTCGAGATAGCAATACAAGGCCTCATTTTAAGACCAACACCCTCATGGGCTCACAGATTGGTGCAAGTCCCTTTGCTACTTACACAAGCATCAACATGGCAACAACATTGGTCTGAAACTAGCAATGATCTGTGTGCCTTTCCATAGTCTTCAAAGTAACTAAAGTTGGCAAAGAAATGTAGTTAAGTTACAAAGAAGAATATTTCCCTCTGAACTGGAGTGCAGTAGAAGTATAAAGTATAAAATGGAAATATTCCAGTTAAAATACCTCAAATTTGAACTTAGTGGTTACCCACCAAGAAGTTGCCAGTACAGTAGCAGTGGAGTTAAAGCACCACACTGAAATTATCCCAAAGGTAGTACATTATTAGATTTTTTGCTTTGAACTCTGCAACATTTTGGAAATATGTTGTCAACCCTTCACCACTGAATGAAGCTTGAACTGCTTGTATTGAGAGCCGGATATCTTTGACCACATCCAGCCTCGAAGGACGACATCACATCACACAGGCTGACACAGAGTCCAGTCTGAGTGAAAACTTTCCCCTCAGGCGAGGGAAGCACAAGTCACTCATGAGGGACAAACAGGAACATCCTCACATCAAACTTGCAATACTCATGGCTCCGCTCTCAGGCTGCTCCACCTTAGATGGAAGATAAGCTATTTTTTTCAAATGTCTTACAGTTACTGATAAACATACTGAATAGCCAACCCTATACTTTCCCAGAAGAGATTAAGTTTAAAGGGCACGTCATATTTTTGGCAGAGTTACAAGCTATAGCGTGGGCTGCCAGATACAAAGTTGAGTTCATGTTTTTGTTTGGGTCATGATCTCTGTGGCGCTGTGACAACAAGACTTCTGGATGCTGCAAAGTCATTGCTTTAGGCTGATAACCAAGAAATAGTTCCAAGTCATGACTCTGTATCTTCAGAGTCAATAAATTAAATAAAAGTTATTAATTGGCATAATTAGAGGCACTGCTAGGTGTATTTTTTTTAATTTTGATATTATTAATATCCTCCCCTTCTTAATAAAAGAGCAAAAATGTATATTTCCAAAGTGGTTTAATTCTTCTTTAAACCTAAAAGTCACCTCTAGTTTGAGAATCTTCTCTTTAGGTTTGAAAAAAGGGTGTCATTCATCTCTCTACTCTGTATTTTACAGCAGAGGGTTTGCTCAATAGGCAGCATGTCTCTATTGAAAACAGAAAAGATGCATTAAAATATATTTATCCAAGTTGCTCTGTGCCCTGTGCCACTATATTCCTCTCAATGTCCTCAGTTTAGAATGAAGCCTCAGCAAGACATCAAATAAATGAGAAGTCACTTTGGGTCGAGCATCTTGTTCTCCCTGAATAATAATGGCATTCTACTTTCTTTCCCTTCATCCACCTTTGCAGGTGCAGAAAAATTTAAAAATTAAAACGACATGCTTTCTAGCTCTCTGTCTCTGCCTGCGTGTCAATCATGTCAGTGTGCAGAAGGCGTCCAGATATAGCTACAGACTACCAGCTGTCAGCCCAGACTCATCAATCACATCACACACATCGAGTCATTATTTTGAATAAGTCACCTCTTGCTGATGGCCGGTGGGGCTCTATCTCACCTGTCACAGTCTGGCTGTCTCTGCCGGAGCTGATGCAAGGCTGAGTAATGGTTCCTGGGGTAGGGGACCTGTGGCAGCTCATAATCACCGACAGGGAACCAGCTCAGGCTCAGCTGACTGGATGACATGTCCTGTCTTCCTCACAATGGCATGTGGAGAGGAAGTCGGCTCTGATGTGCCTAATGCACCGCCAAAATTATAGCCATTTTCAGATGTGACCTTTTCCAACAGGCCTTCACAACAAGACCTTCAGACATTTCAGGACTTTTCTAGAATCATCATCACAGAATAAAGGCTCTCCTGGTCTGTGTGGCTTCTCCTCACATCAGCTCTTATCTTGGACGAACACTATTGATGTATAGGAGCTGGCAGCACGGTGGAGCTTCCTCTCACCATGATATGATCAATACCAGCTGTAAAGCCTCATTATCCCTTAATGTCCAATGATGCTTGCAGTTGAGTTTCCAAATGGAGAAGATCGAAAACAAAATAGCCATTAACTCAACCAGCGTGGTAACAACAGCAGCTCAGCTCATATGTGATCTAGACACTAGGCACAATGTTCAGCGCCAATGTTGGAAGTTTGAGTGACTGCAGGTTGTGTCCAGGCTCTATAAATGGTGATATTAACCATCTGGACTCAGCGATCAAATCACATGACTACACGACAAAAGAATGAAGCATTGTCGAGCCCTGCCCTCAACTTCCCTCTAAAGCACTGGCTTGAAACTCCAGATGTTAAGATGTGATGGAGTTATCCTAGTTTTACATTTAATATGTTATATTTGCAACCTGTGTTCACATTTGCTACATTTAAAATTATTCATTGAGCACGATTGTGTTTTGAAAATAAAAAAACTTCAGATTTTATGTATTTTTGCATGTCTTTTTTTGCATCAACATGTTGATCCAGTATGTCAAATTGAAAAAAAAAACAATTATCAGGTCATATAGGTGAAGTTGTGTTGAAAGAAATTATACAGGTTTAAAGGGGTATATACAGGTAGAAAAAAAAAGGCAAAAACGGTCAAAATAGCCCAATTGTAAAAAAAAAAAAAAAACAACCTACAAAAGTATTAACTGGATTACAATAAAATACATTCATGGTCCCCAGAGAATAAATACTAGTAGATTTGGTGGTCCTTTCAATATTTCTTTTATAATCATTTTGTAGTTACATATTTTCATGCCCCTGTTAGGTTGAACTGTAATAAGTTTTATTTGAGTTTTTCTTTGGCCTTTACATATGCATACTGTATAAATATATATATATATATATATATATATATACACAGTGATGGGAATAACGGCGTTATAAGTAACGGCGTTACTTTTTTCAGTAACGAGTAATCTATTTGATTACTTTTCCCATCATTGTAACGCCGTTATTCTTACTGCCAAAAAATGTGGCGCGTTACTCTGATTTAAGGCAGCTGTTTTTCATCAGACCAACTAGATCTCTAAACCGAGCGGCAAAGATTTGTCTTGTTCCTCCTTAAATCCTCGGTGAGGGCGGGGGCACGAGACATCGCATAAATGATGACGATTGGCTGAGGTTGAGTAAAATTCTATGGTAAGCCAATCAGAGGTGGAGTTGGGCGGGTGTTGCTTTGCTTATGCAAATTCGAAAGCTCGCGTAGCCTAGTGACCAGACACACAAAGACGACACAGACGTGACACAGACGTGAGGCAAAGTCAGCGAGAAACAGGAATGGCAAGTAGTCCAAAAGTAGCCTTCTTTAAATGGAAGTATAGCCACTACTTTTCCTTATAGAGATTAAGGGAACGAGTATAACCGTGAAATGCACATTATGCTCTGGAGTCAAGTGCCTCTCCACGTCAGTGTCGAGCAATTCAAACTTAATGAAACATCTTTTAGCGTTACATGCTTCCACGAAATTAGTGGCCAAGATCCCCGAAGGAGAAGGAGACGGTGGAACAACACCCAAGCAACTGAAGCTTGATTTTACGGCCCAAACACACGCTTTGTCTCAGACCGAGCTAAACAAACTGGTAGCCAGGTATGTTGTGGAGGATATGCTGCCATTATCGACGGTTGAGTCGGAGTCATTCAAAGCACTAGTTCAGAAAATACCGGTCAGAGGAGGGGTAAGCTTGCCATGTAGAAAGACGTTCTCAAAATATATTGACGCACAATATGCTGAAATGAATATCAAGCTCAAAGGGACATTTGAGAGATTAGAATATCTGTCGACCACAGCAGATATCTGGACTGCATGTAATAAAAGTTATCTAGGCGTAACGGCACATTGGCTAAATCCACAAAGCATGGAGCGAGGTCAGGCAGCACTGGCATGCAAGAGGTTCAAGGGGCGCCATACACATGACAGAATAGCAACGGAGCTTGACCATATCCACTCTTCTTATGGCATAACCCACAAGATCACGACAACAGTCACAGACAAAGGCTCAAACTTTGTCAAGGCCTTTAAAAGATACCAGCCAGTCGAGCATGATGACGAGGATGAGGGTGAGGATGAGGTGACGTTTACCGATATCAGTGAGGCCTTGCAAACCACTGTTGTGAATGATGATGATGATGATGATGATGAAATTGAGATCACTTTGCCTCCACATATGAGATGTGCGTCACACACTCTGAACCTTGTTTCATGCACTGATGTAGACAAATGGTTACTGTCAACACCAGGAACAAAAGCAGTGTACAGAAACGCTACCACAAAATGCACAGGGCTATGGAACAAGGCTAGTCGGTCAACGGTGGCTGCAGAGACTGTGCATGATGTTATCTCAAAGAAGCTTTTAGTCCCATGCACCACAAGATGGAACTCATTTTATGATGCCCTGGCTCGTATATGTGGGATTCCTATGGTTGAGCTGAACACCATCTCGTCCAAGTTTGGATTGACAGCCATCACAGAACGAGAACACCAGTTCATTAAGGAGTACTGTACAGTCATGAAGCCACTTACAGTTGCCTTAGACATTCTTCAAGGAGAAGATCATTGTTACCATGGCACACTCCTACCGACCCTGGAGACATTGATTTTCAAGACCCTGCAACTGAAGAGTGGACTGCACATCCTAGTTGACCTTCCAGAGGCAATTGTCACGGTAAGAACTTTAATTTATTTTAGATCTTCAACAAATTACACAATAATTTAATTGTATTAATTTAGATGGATGAGAAAGGTTAACTCTATTCTCTTCTAGCCTAGTCTTTACAGTTATATTATATTATGACTACAGATGATGGACCTTCAAAGCCTTGTTGTAAAGAAATAGAATGTATCTGCATTTATATTTATATAAATATAAATGCATAATAATCTATAATGCTCTCTCTCTCTCTCTCTCTCTCTCTCTCACTGGATAGGGTAAGACACAGATAATATAATATGGACTTTGCTTCCTTATGTTTCATTCAGGTGATCAAAACAAGATTTGCAGAGGTGCTGGAAAGCGAGGATGCTGTCTTGGCTGCTGTGACTCTGCCCAAGTTCAAACTACGCTGGCTGCGGACACAGGACAGGAAGGACAAGGCCAAGGCAAGTCTGCTGGCAGAGTGTCGGAAACTTGTCCTGTACCAAGACCGGCAAGCAGGTACCAGCCCACCAACACACCATCTCAGTACAGACTCTGCCATAGAGGATGAGTTCTTTTCCTTTGAGGAAGAGGATGACACCTCTTCTACTGCTGAAAGTCAAGTCGCAGATTATTTCAAGTCAGGAGAACAAGGGATAGACTCTCTTAATGGATTTGCACTGATTAAGAAAATTTCACTCCAGCATAATGCAGCCACTCCATCCAGTGCCCCAGTAGAGAGACTTTTCAGCCTGGGGAAGCTTGTCTTGACTCCACAGAGGAACAGGCTTTCTGACCAGAAGTTTGAGAAGCTTTTGGTTTTGAGATACAACCACTGGTTCAGTGGCAAGAACGGATGGATGGATGAGTAGATGGGTTGATTTGGATGGATGGGGAGAATGGAATGATGGTTGGATGACTTGTTGGATTGATAGATGAATGGATAGAAGAATGAATGAATGCATGGATGGATAGATGAATGAGTGAATGTTCAGGAGCTAAAGTTGGATACAGTGTGTCTACCTGTTGTCTAAAGTTGTGCTGTATCTTATTAGATTTGCAGTAAAAAGAGTATTTTTTTTTTTTGAATACATTTTTGGTACATTGCTTAAAGAGCATAATTTAATTTAATATATTTGTTGGCTGGCTGCATTCTCCTGAGGTGAGATTGTCAATGGCCAGAGAAATGGATATTTTTTTAATGTATTTTTTTTTATTTTTAATGTATTACCTGTTTATATTTGGATGCCATGGAGTTTTTCTACACATTGCACTTTTCAGTGATATTGAAAGCACTTCATTCTTACACTGTTCTATTGTTCTGCTTCTTTGAACTACAAAGAGTGACTATATTATTTATTTTTTTTGTACATTGCTTAACAAGCATAATTTAATTTTGCTTAGTTGTGGCCTGTTGAGGTGGAATAAATATCAAAAGTTCCAAAACATCTATTGTGTTATTTTTATTGATCCACTCTATAAAGATAGTAATTATAATATCTACAATAATACATGACATTTTATCGGATGCTAGTCTCACTTTCCCACAGCAACTTTAAAATAGTTTAGTTTTGTGTACTGTGGATTTCTGTTATGTATTGTATGTAGTGTCCATTTCATTATAGTATTCAGATTTAAAATAAATAATTGAACACGCACATGTATTTTAAGTTCCGTCAAAGAGGGGTGGAGGTGGGGTCCAAATTCTTTGACACATTTGAGCATTTAAAAAATTACTTGAAAGTAACGCAATAGTTACTTTCCAAAGTAACTAGTTACTTTTATAATTTGTAACTCAGAAAGTACTTTAGTTACTTTTTGGGAGAAGTAACTAAGTTGTAACTATAATTAGTTACTTTTTTAGAGTAACTTGCCCAACACTGTATATATATATATATATATATATATATATATATATATATATATATATATATATATAAATGCAGCCATGCTCGTGCATCCTCTGTTGTTTGTAAAATGGAAACCAGTAAATCAATAGCTCTGCCCAAGACAGCAATAGCCCTTGCAGTGGTAATGTTTACATTTGAACCTGAATTATGCATTGTTTTTTTGTGTGCTTATTTCTGTTTCCAACTAGGCAAGAAATGCTGAACTCCCTCTGGAATCACTATTCTGGAAAAAGCCTAGGTAGCCTCTCTTATCTTGACAGTTCACAACCGGTGTTGTATTTTTTATTCCCAATAAAAAATGCAATAACAGCGAGCTAAAAGAGGTTAAAACAGTCTTTGGTGAGGATGTAACTCTCCCAGCGTCCATTGGTTCTCTCCTCATGTAGGCGAGTCCCCCTCATGAATTAGCCATTTTGGCTTAGTTTCCCTGAAAATGAGGAAGAATAACCCCGGGATAATAACACACTGTAATATACTGACCTGACAGCAGCTTGCAGCCGTGCTAGAGCAGCGTTTCATATCTGCTGTGCAGCAGAGCCACTGGCCCATGAAATAACACAGACAGAAATGAAATAACCACTGATCACAATGATTGTTAATGATTTTGGAGCTTCCGTTTAAAAGATTTTACATGTGTGTGACAGTAATTAAAAGAGAGGAGGCCAGAGTGTGTGTTTCAGCAAATGTGTGCCAGGCTTTTGTTTATTGCCAGTCAAGAAAATAACGAACCAGTTTTCAACAAGTTTACTTCTCTGCTGTTTTTTTTCCTTCTCGATTCAGTTATATTAATAAACAGGGAGAGGGTTAAACATGAAGTAGTGGGCTGATCAGAGCACCAGGAGTGGGAGGATTCCCTGCTTTACAGCACCCGCTATTGTGTGAAACTATAATTACCACACCATGAGCAAAAGTAATAATCAACTGCACGCCAGCCCCATCTATTTGTAAGTTACCAAGCAAGCAATCGGGCGTTTCCCCAAAGACACATAATCAGCATGTGAATTAGCATAAATATAAAGCTGTCAGAAGCCAAGAGGGATGCTGGAAATATGAAATATTTTTTCTGTAAGAATCTGAGTCCTGGGTTATCACATAAAGTCTGCACTGTATTATTCCACCGTGAGAAATGGAACCTCATGTACTGCAGAGTTCATCACAACTTTGGGTTTATTTCATGATAAATATAAATAGAAGGTTTCTGCCACTGCAGCACAGCCTGACTCTCATCTATACGCCCTTGGATATGAGCTCAACAAATATACAGCAGAGCCGCACATTTTATACAGCACTATAAGGTACATACCTGCTCTGAATGCACATGACTTGACTCTGAATCGTGACTCTCCTGCACTTGAAATATGAACCACTGTCAGGCAACTTGTTCTATACTTCAATTCACAGCCATTCCCAGAAACAACATCTCCAAGAGCAGCACGCTCCGTTATGATGAAACATGAAGCGGTATTCAATCACATGGTCCTGCTACCGAGCTTGACAAGAGGACAGACTCAGGAGAAAGTCTATTTACACATGATTTGCTAAAAAATATTTTTTATTGGTTGTAAGATAATGATTACTGTATCAGTGGATTTTGATGCAGGGATGGGGACTTTCCAGTTGTGGTCGGGGAGGAGGTCTCGCGATAATTCATCGCGAGACTCGGGATTCCGACTCGGGAAATTCGGGTAGGATCCAAGCAGCCCGAGTAGGTCGGAACTACGTGGAAGACATCAAAGCAAAATGGTGCCACACAACGTGAGAGGTAAACAGTCACTTTATCTTCAACATTTAGTCGTTTAATTTAGCATTTGTGTTACTAAAAGTGAAGAATTACTTTGTAGTGTATGCACTCCCACTCTGTTAATTAAAGAGTTTGTGTGAGCGTTTGGGAAAAAAAGCACAGTAAAAGTGTAAAAAATATTATAGTTTTTCCCATATTTAAACTACATTAGTTTATAAGGTGTAATAATGCACTTCTTTTTATTATATCCAGGAAATTGATAAGATTTAATTATATTTTTGTCTCTTAAGTATTTGCAGACCACAATTCCACCCTATATTTGGACCCAGAGAGGACACAACCATTTAACTGTAGGTTGTACCAGGCAGCATCTGACCTGTCAACTTTCTACCTTGACGAGCACCTCACGATCAAAATAGAATATAAATCATTACACTTGGTGTGTGAAATTTTGAAAAAAATGTTTCACTGTAGATGTGATTCATATTCAGTTTATTGTCCTAAAGGAACAAAGAGACAAAAGTCATACTTACAGCATACGACGTTTCTCTTTCTCTCTCTCTCTCTCTCTTAGGTAGCTGATGTACTTCCCCAGAATAATTTTTAAATGCTCGAAAGACATCCAAACAAACATAAATTTGCTGTGTTTGCTGTGTATGTTTTCCGAGGTTGAGCAATGAAACGCATTTACCTCGGAAGTCGGAATTTCCAACTCAGATCTTTCCGAGTTCCGAGTGCAATCCAACATAGCAAAAGTCAGCCAGCAGGATCACCTTGATCCATGACTGAGAAAAGGAGGATTTCGTTATCCGGATTATCCTGATCCAGATTACAAGTTTTGAAATACAGGCCTCTGAACATTAACCTGTTGCCTTGCCATCGTCTATGGAACAAATAAATGGTGTCATGTGCAGTTTTCTGGTTCTGGTAATATTAAAATGTATTAACTTTGGGGTGCATGTTTTGCTGTTTCTTGTCCCTAAAATCAGTGAAATGCAGCTGTTAGGTGTGAATATCAGATGTATGGTTTCAGAAAGTGAAATGAGAGGTTATTTCCTAATCTATTCAGCCATCCAACAAGTACTTCAGACTTGACCGCAGCCTCTGTTCTGTTCTTTACTGCAGAACTATGCTACAGCCTCAAAAGGACAGATTTTAGGTGGAGTCTGATTTGAAGGCAGGGCTACTGTCTGCCGGGTAAGCCCTGGATAATCACAAGTCATTTCCTGCTTTCACTGTCACAGAGAACTGTTTGATATTCATATATAAGATCAAAGGGAAAGGACACTCTGAAGCTATGTCTCTGTCTGTGAGGTTGGTGCTCTTACTAATCCCTGCACTCATGAAAGTCGGAGTCTGTGTGTGTGTGTGTGTGTGTGTGTGTGTGTGTGTGTGTGTGTGTGTGTGTGTGTGTGTGTGTGTGGCACAAAAAGCAGCCCATGTTGTCAGGAGCGGGCGGGGCTGTGCAAGAGGAGCGGAAGATTTGCATAGAAGTGAAAAGGAATAATAATAATATGGCAATGGGTCCCTGCTGCTGTACAGATAATATTACAGCAGCAGGGAGATGACAAGTGACACGGCCAGCTAAATGTAATTGGGGAGCCATCTGCAGAAATGAATACAGCTGATCTTGCATTTTCAATATGTCAAAACTGTACGATGTCTGCCTCTATTACGATCCATCACATGGGAGTTCTCACGACGAAGCTATGACTCCCCGTGAATTCATGGACGGAGCAGGGAGAAAAAAGAAAAAAAAAACGAATAATGTCGGCATTGTCTCATTCAGCTGCATGAAATTGGATAAAGTGATGGGAAATAGATGAACAGTAACGCTGGGAATCGCTGGGAACAGATACGGCAAATATGTGAAAAGACATTTCCCTTAGTTTGTCATTTTCATTCGGGGGGACAGAGAGAGTGGGTGGAGGGACACAGTGATGTGAAATCTGATTAAATTATTGCCAGTAGTCTCGACGTGCTGTTTGTGTGTGTTTTTTGTTTGGATCCTGCATAATAGAGGAGTAAACAGACTGTATTGGCAGCTTTTAAATTCACAAAAAATACCTTGAAAATTAAATCTTCAATCATCTTGTGTATCATTGGAAAAAGCATATTTGTGAGCAGTAACTCTTGAAAATGGTTTTAAAAGCATACAATAAGTACATTAAGATTTATCTTGCTCTGAGTTCGAGAGAAGCAATTTTTCTTCGCATGAATGGCCATTCCTTTCTCTGTATGTGTAAGAACAGCATGATACGTTGTTCTTCTATTTCCAAAAGGTTGAGGTGTGTCAAAGCTTCTGAAAAGCAACATTTCCCTCCCTAGATCAGGACTTGCTGGCTCCCATACCTTCACTTCTTCTTCTGTCTGTTTAGCACTTCCAGTGTGTGTTACGGGTGTGTTTAGACATGCAAATGAAGGATGTGATATTATACGACACAGGCTATGAGCTGCACTTAAATTAAGCAAGTTTGCAGAGAACAGCGGTGAAGTATATTGGTTATGCAAAGATAATTAGCTGCTTAAATAAACAATAATGAGGACAGTGCTCATAGAACGACCCTGTCTCCTCAGATTTGTGTTTATACAGCGCTAAATTGTTTTCCCAGTTACAATGGAATGAAAAATGTATTAATTAAAAGCAGATCATGATCTTTTTCCATAAACAAGTGCTGTCACTGCTGTAACATAACTTTTATATTGTATTTTAATGGATTAAATAACATATTTTCCATTAAACTTGGAGCAACTGCACTTCTCGCACAACTCTCTTCTCAGGTTAAACGTACTCACAAAAGAGTCTGTGGCTTTCCAGCACTGGATGGCTGATGGGCGGGCAACTGGGAGTGTCATGGTAAGTGATTGACAGGTGATCCCAGTCCCTGAAGCAGGAAGCGGATACACAATGGACACATTTTCCCAGCTTTATTTCAAGCATTGGAGAGATAGTGGTGTTTGAAAAAAGATCATTGTCGCCAGCCATGGACAGAAAAAAAAAACATCCTTTGAAGGTTTGCAGACCCTCCCAACACTTTCCCTTATCTTAGTCAATCTCACTCCTCATGCACCCTGTCTGTCTGCTCCTGGACTTCAAAGTGGACAGCTTATTGACAAATTTTTCACTGAAATGTCTTTCTGAAAACATTTTAAGCGAGAAATAGGTCATGCACTTGTTGAATCGCCCTTCGTTTAAAATCAACAACGGTCAGTTTAAATTTTTTTCCAGAGTTTGCAGAGGTGGTGATTTGCGCTGGATGACCTGGATTTGCATAACGGAGCCTACACCTACATTTTTATGCAAATGAGGAGGAGTCCACCGTGAGGCCCATCTCTGCAAATGCACTGTGGCACAACAGGAATGCATTGCATGGTTACTTGCTGTAAATTAAATGTAAAACAGTAAATATGTGCATGAAAAACTGTTTTTTTCAGGTCTCTCACTTATAAAATTGTGATTTGATGTTTTTGACCCAGGATGAACTGCATTCATGTTAGAAAAATAAATATCGTGGGAGATATCCAGAGAGATAATTAACCACTGCAACATGAAGCAGCTACATCTGGCCCAATCTGTTCATGCCAGTATGAAATCTATTGGCTCAGTCCACTCCAGTATGATTTATTAGGCTATGCTGGTACAATAATGGCTGCAAAACAAGTTCTAAAACCATTAAAACCGCATAGATTATAAAGACTATGTTCCTAGGCCCTCTCTGTACCTTCACAGCCTCGCTCTGCAACAAGGTTCGGTCTTTAGAGCCTTTGGTAACACTGATCTGTCATGTAGTTACATCCCGAATACATCAATATATCCAAGCCTCTCCCCTGACATTATCAGCTGTTGGACAGAAAAGGACAAGCTCCCGCATTCCCCTGTTTTATGAAAAAATAAAAAAATCCTATCAGTCCCAGAAAATGTCAACAACAGGGCAAGTACTCCCTTGGCTTCCACCTCCTGCACAGAGGAAACTGACAAATGTCAAGCCTTCAATCACGAGCCGCTGGCCTTTCCAAAAGTGAGGGAGCCAGAAACACTCATTTCACCTCCGTAAAAAGAGGATGAAAATGTGGAAATGGAGAGAATCACAGTCCGTCACCTTCAGTTCATCACCTTCACTAAATGAAGCAGTCACTATGCAACATTAGCTCTCTGAAATCAAGGACAAGCACTGAATTTGAATTGAGTCTGTGATTATCTACCAATCCCCCTCCCATCTTCACACACACACAAAGGTATCGATTCTGCTGCTTTTTTTTCCTGATGGCTGAACTTGAAGCGATGGCGGACTCCATGCAGAAAGCAGAAAGTCATAAGGATTCGCCCCAAAAGGCATGTGAATGCTCAGAGGTGGAGAGCAAGTCCATCTGTTCATGTACACGTCCATCTGTTCCACAGATTCATCCTTTCCATAGACATTACCATCTACACCCGGCCTGTTCCTGACTGGCTAACTGGGCTTTATATTACAACACTATAATTAAGCTGTAATTAACTAACCGAAGCAGTCTGCTGACAAATTCTGAAAAACCTGAAGACGATTTTTCAATGCTTTGTGAGCATAAAGGCACATTTTCACAAAACACTTCCTGCTGGTCACTTCCTTTTTTATTCTATTTTGAAGAGAATTGATTATCTCACTCTTGAGGTGAAACTCTGCATTTGTTTGAGTCTTCCCAGCAGGCATTTTGAAAAAGATGCTGATGCTGTGCATTGACCTGCATTGGCAGTGTAAAACTGTAAATAAGCTGCTACAGAAAAAGTGTGTGAAATGATGAATTCAAGGTCTGTCAGCATCTGGAGATTTATGGAGCTAAGAGGTTTTTCATTCTATATGATCCCATTAAATGCGGATTAGCTGCCAATACTAGAACTATAAACTGGTTACAACTGGCTGCTTGAATATGAATTGCTAAATTAGACATTATCTACAGTTTTGGCTGCAACTAACGATTATTTTCATCAGCAAATGAAGAGGCAAACAGATTGCTAAGTCTATAAATAAATAAAAAATAGTGAAGAATTACTTGTCGCATCCGAGCAGCAGTCCAAATTTGAAAACATTTAAATAGTTTGAGAAGCAGGATCCAGCAAATGTTTGTTGTTTTTATTTGTTAAATCACTAAAATAATGAAAGTATGTAAGTTTGTGACATTGCTAAAAAAAAAACCATCTAAATAATTCTATATTATCAATTCACACAATAAATCACCGTGCTTCAATATATTTGCATATTCTAATGTATGCTGTTATAGTAGTTTGTGTCATATTAATCTTACACACACATATAAATAGAATATAAGAGTATGCATACATATAATTTAATTACATTACATATGGTGTGCAATATCCAACACCAGGTCATTTTGCTTGACTTGTTAACGCTCTACTAGTTTTTAATTAGCCTGTGTTTGTATTTTCTGCCTTGTAAGTTGAAGTTAAATTGCTCTTGCATGATCTGTTTTTTATTTCTCTTCTTATTCTTTATAATTATAATAACAAACCCCAGAAGTTTCCTAGTTTGACTGTTAGATCTTTTGTCTTTGCACTGTATTCAAGTGAAAGTAGGTCACAAAGGATTTGCAAATCAATGTGTTTTTTTTTGCATGTCTTTCAAAGTGTCAGTACATTTTTTTGGAATCAGGGTTGTATTTGTGTGTCTGTTATTTTCTCTCCAAGTGTTCTCACTTCTCTGAGATTGTGCTGCTGCAACACCTGTATTACCTCTCTCTCTCTCCAACCGTCCCTCCTGGGATCAATAAAGGCTTATCTTATCTGAATTGTGCAGATAAAAGAATTAATCTACTGAAAGAGGACAATCAAAAATATAGCATCTCAGATGAGGATCTATGAAAAGCACAAAAGCACAACAAAAGATAAGCTCATGAGAAAAGACATCAGGTCACTATATAAATCCCACCACACTTGTTGAAACTGCAGGAAAGTCATTAGTCCTCTTCTTATCTGCAGCAGCAACATTTTTAAATGTTATATCTCAAGTAAATACGGAGGCCCCGGTGTTCCATTCCATACGGCTGAGCAGAGATTTCTGATATAGATCATGAATTGGCCGGTGAGGCATCTGTCACCGGGACGGGGTAACAGTGAACATATCTGCCCTCCACTGAGCCTTTATCATCATCAGCAGGTGTGCCGGTGGGACTCCTCACACTAACATTCATTATGCCTCTGCAAAGCTCAAGCAAAGCAAGAAAAATGGTTGCCCGCAGCAAATAACAGGATGCATTCCCACAGGGGGGAATAATAACGGTAAATAAATAAATAACCTGACAGCTTCTGGCTGATATTGACATATATATTGTTGTCTCATGCATGTGGGCAGGGCAACGCCTCGGCGTGATGAGTAATGATCTCTATTGGAAAAGAGAATGATTAATGAGCTTCCCACTACTGAAACAGAGACGGTCTGTCGTGCAGCACCACTGTGGCTGCCTGCTTACATTAAGAGTGAAATTTAAAGGGTACATGCTGCTGTGTGGGATGAGTGCGCTGCATGAATATTTAGCATTGTTTGTCTCTGTGTGTGGATGCAACAAGTCTAGTCGGTGTGGCATTGTCTGGGAATACAAATGGAAAACAAGTGTCCGAGACGTCTAGCTGAAAAATGAAACGCTGGAAAACATGGTTTTGGGCTGACTGAGCAGCCTCTCGTTTGTAAAAATGTGCGCTTAAATAAGTTGATAACATCAGCGAACAAATTATTCTCACAAGTGAATGGATTGTTCACACTGTTGAGCCACGTCTACTGCAGGTTTTAGAGATAACGTCAAGTCATTATTCTTTCTTTTTCTTTGTATTTGTATGCAGTTGCTGTATTATTTCAATCCATTCTCTCTGCCTGTTTCACACTCTTTTCATTACTCATTAAAATGGGCCTCATTCAAGGAGCAGGAGCACAAAAACACATACACACACAGCTGTCAATTTCATTAATCATTTTATCTCTTAGATTCTGGCTCATGACTAACACCAATTACCTGATTGTATGAGAAAAGAAACAAGGGTGGGTGTTGTAGGTGATGACAAATACGAGGTGTTGACAGACAGCGGGTAATAAACACATTAGTCCTTCTTCTATTAAATCATCATGTTCTATTCACCTATGTTCTATGCAAATTGACTTTCTGAGCATTTTACAAAAAGATAAGTTATAAAATGTAGCGACAACAATGTGTGAATTCATCATTTTAACCTTTGAGAAGAGGGACAGGAGGGAACTAATGAGACCAGAATCTACAAATTATCTGTTGAACAAAATGGGTGCACCTTTGGTTGGTGCAGAATTTGCAATCTACTTGAGTGAGAGTTGGTTGGGGTTGAAGACTTTCAGAGTTTGAAAACAATCTGAAGGTCTGGAATTAGAAAGTGAGCACACCAGACCTCTGAGCTTGCTCCTTATCTCTGCTTGAGGCCGGAGGCTGCAGGCTTCATTAGCCACTCTGAGCATAACAAACTCAAATCCTCAACCGAACTGTCTGCGGTGGAGTTGAATTGAGGGTAACGTGGGCGTCAGGTTGTAAGAGGAAAGAAGAATATGTGGAATTATGAAGACAATGATCCCTATCCTGTAGCTGGTGCACAGCAGCACATAGCGCAACTATCTAGTTCCAGACTGCTGCAGGCATTTGCAAAGCCAGTACTTGCGTCCATCTCTGCACCTGCAGGTGTGTTGGTTCCAAGCTGAGATAAGGTGAAGTGCATTGTTTGTGCATTGCTATCTTGAGGCAGCTAAAAGCTTTTGTGCTATTGACCAACACAAATGTGGTCTAAAGTCAATGGTGCAGTATTTTCCTGCCATTTAAAAGGTGCATTATTCAGATAGTTGGATGCATCTACACAGCCAGGTTCACAACCTGCATACACTTTGCTTGTACACACACAGCAGCACAGATAACTCTCAGTTTAAGCAGCTCCAGGTACAAGGAACTTTAATTTCAGTCAGAGAGTCTGGAGATCTTGCATGACACAGCAGCAGGCATTTAAAATAACTGTAAAGAAACAACAAAAATTCTTGCTGATGGTCTTGTTTGATTAAGTAGGTCATACATCAAGTGTTAAATAACCAGTTAAAAGTTCCTTGTAGTTGCTGTAAATAGGTAATTGGCGCATTTCCTGAAACAGAATTGGATATGAGAAGCCTATTAAACCCAAAACACACCTATGATTAATTAAGAGATAATTCGAGACTTTTGCCACTTAAGGCTTACTTTATACTCAGATTACCTGCTGTTTTAATATGCAAAAGTGTAGTTGGACACCTAAGCACTTGCACCATGCACATTAGACACTGTGCTACAGATTGTTTAAATAGGGCCAACTACCTCCGATTGTGGTTTACAGATGCAATTTAACTGATTATTATATAGTTCTCTATAAACAAATACATTCACTTCAACTAAATAATTTAATATTAATAGGCAACAACAGGTGTTCTGGAAACAGATAAAATAATTAATATTACAGCAAGCATTAATAATGTATTGGGAAATGTCTATCTCCTTGAGAACACCTTGTACTTTGCCGGCAGCACCTTCAGCCTCCTGGGTGGATCTTCATTAATAAGGGAGAAGGAAGGTAGCGGTATTTGCCTCCTTCTCTGTCGTAATTCTCAGCTCTTAGACACTCTCACGCTGTAATTGCCCAAAGAAAAAGTGCTTGATGAGGCATTTCAGAATGAGCAAGAGAGCCGGAAAGTCCCATGGAGCGGCATGGGGATGGGAGGTACTGAAAGCCTCTTCACAGCCTTTTCTGAGGCTGTCTTCTTATGCATCAGGAAAGCACTCCTCACTTAATCTTCCGTCTTTTTCTCATGCCTACATGCGGGAAGTCACACTGAAGAGGAAACCTGAAGTGATAAGAACTGCCTATATCCACTTCTCACTTCCCTTGCTTGGAGCCCAATGGGGAGTTTGTCCAGTTATCTCCGTGGGGAACCACACTAAGAGCCTGTCAGAGAGGGAACTCTTAAGCCAGCTCGGATGTTCGGCCTTATCAGAACACGGATCGTACAAGCAGGTGCTAACCCTCCCTCCGGTCCCCCAAATTATAGTCGGCATTAGGGCAAAAAAAGTCCTTAAATGTTGTTCTGCAGATCCCATTTACATACATGCCTCTTTATGAATCACAATAACTGATTTACATCATTTTGTATCTTCCATATGGAGGTGCTTCGTATTTCCACCCTGCCAAATCCCATAAGACGTACACAGTTTTTCAATACCTGATTTCCATATTTCTCATTCTATCATTCATCCTTGAAAATAAATTGAAAGTCAGCATTGTAGGGGACTACCTTTTCACACATTACATGCTACTGCAATACAAGATGAACCATACAAGGCACATTAATGAGCACACACAATTCAGTTATTCAATTATTGCTGCAAATGAAATCAGTCATATTGTGTTTTATAGCTGGCTGCATGCTCTAGTGTTTTGGTTTTTGAACGTTTTAAAGGTAGAAGCAGGAAATGAACAGTGTGTGCATTGTGCAGCCTGATGAACGGACAAGAAGGTGGATTCATTATTATTTTTCTGCACGGTGAAAACGGAACTTTTAAATTGACCTCTTAGCATAAATTAAACATTATGTTGATGTTACCATTACATTCAGTTTCGCCTTATGAATTACAAAAAAAATCTCATCTCATCCTGCATATTGCTAATATTAGTCTCAGAGTGCACTCAGGAAAGATGCATTAGTGGTGTGTTTGTATTAAAATTGGGGAAAATAGAAAAAACTTGAGCACATAACATCAAAAAATATTGGATGTTTATATTACTTTTACAGGCACCCAGGGACAGCAGTATATGTGGAAGATGTGTCTCTCTTATGCCAGGAAATATCTGATGCAATGCACCAAGCAACAGGAGGTAAATGCAGTAGTAGATGGTGTAATATGACAGCCCCATTTCAACATAGCAGGCAAATATTTTCTCTGATTTGAAGTGATAACGCTGTGAGGCCTTGTGAAGACTCGCCAATCAGAGTGTGGCTGCAGGATAATTCCAGCCCGAGACACTGAGACCTTGTAAATTCATTCTTATTTTCCCAAAAATGAAAGTCTGGCATCACCTTGCCACAGTCAGCTTTCTCCCCACACGACGTGACAATGACAGATTTAAAAAATCTAAGAAATCTAAACATTCTCCCCGCGAAGCAATGAGTGAGTGACTGCAGCCTCCAGAAAGAGATGAACTCACCGATGTTTGATCTTTCACTCCTCATTTCTTTGTTATCTTTTAATATAAAGCATTGCAGTCCAGACAGGTCGGTAAAGGTGATCGTGCTCTGCAAAGTTAAAGTTGAGGACATTTTCTTCTCAAAGTTTGAAGCACCTGTGTGAGAAGACCTTCTGTGAGATTCTTTTAACTTACTTAGATGGCATGTTTTTCTTTTTATGTTTGCCTTGTACAACCACTGGAATCCTTCAATCTTCTGCACAATAAAGATGTTTACATTAGTATTCCAGGTTTGACTCTAGTTTTGATTATATTCTTGATATGACATTGAGATGGAACATGAGAAATATCCAACAAGGTCTCCAACATAAACGGCAGAAGAGGTTGTGCGTCAGTACCACAAATTCTGGCACGTAGGTACATTTCGAGGCTCGCGGCACAACAACGCGTTCTAAAAACAGCATACACGTATAATCCGTGGATGTAAAAAGGCTGCAGTTTCTGTGGATTTATGTTGTAAAACCACTGACCTAGGTTTAGGGCAAAAAAACGTCCTGGAAAGGCGTTATAAAAGACAGTTTAAACAGTAAATTAATGTACGTAAATGCCAAAGGGAAGTAGTTACAAGGGTTACATGCTGTAAGTTACTTAAAAAAAAGTAAGTTAAGTAAAAAACGTGATTCACGTAACTTAAGTTAAAAATGTTTTACTTTTGTTTTCACACAAGACATGAACCCCGCTCTCCTGGGTGAAAGTCCACCACTTGACCTGACCTATCCACCAACTGAATGCAATAATTTGTCCTATTAAACTTCACTTGGCTGTCAATCACTACTATGTAAGCAGGATGGCGGCGGACACATGACAGCAACCGGTGAAAACATAGCTAATTTTTCGCTGCCCGTACACACTACTTATATTGACATTGTTGATGGACAGGCAGGAAATATCACATTCATCATAACAGTATATGTATCTAAACCCAAAGAAACAAATCATAATCAGGATGCTAACAGATATAAACAAAATCATAGTGGGTTAAAGTTTTAAAGAACAGTCAAACACTAGTGACAAACCCTTACAACCCCAACTATTTGAGAAATAAGTAAAAACTCTACTTATAAAGTACTCAGCAAAAGTTTTCCATTGACGGCAAGTTCTCCTCTGATCCCTTGGCAGTTAAGATAATCCTGATGTTATTACTTCTGTTGTCGTAAAAGAGTTTTATTAATTCCTCAACTCATTGCAGCAGCTCCTCAGGCTTTATTATGCATTCCCTTTAGCGCCATCCATCTCATCTGTAATTACTTAAAGATGCTTTTTGTTGTCCTCTCCAAAACCTCCAAAGTCCCCGAGCCGATATCAACCTCCTTTTTGTCGTCAAAGGTCAGTCAGGGACCAGCGGTTATCCGGGGAAGTGATGTGAGTAATATGAAGAGTTTTGTTGGAGTTCTTTTAGAGGTCATTACTTGGGTCTTTCATCATCGCCACCAAACTCTTTCCATTCCTTTTAGAACTAGTTTCTGTCCGCTTTTATCAGTTTCAAAAGTCTTTCAATCCCGTTGCCAGAATAAGATTTATCCGATACTGCCATTCTCGTAGATGTGTAGGTGGAAGTCCAAGAACAATCTCACATTTATCTACAACTCACTGAGGAGTTTAAAGAGGATAAATGGTCGGACTCTCGACTTTCTGATCCTGCAGTAACGATTTAACAAAACTTTCTGGATAACTTTGGCTACAATAGCAGATAATTGCTTACACTAGAGCATAAATGGGGTAGAGTGTTCTATAACCGCAATTTTGACAACACCTCAACCGTTAAACCTGAGCAGGGGTCCAATCGGTCAATCACTCCACCATTGATTTGTTCCCCAAGTACTACAAAAACAGCTTGAATGAGTGCAATTCAACAACGCGAAAGGTTGAATCTTAATGTGACTTATTCAGAGGACATTAGGATAGCCATGTGGTGACGGTCACTAGCTCCAGATTAGATTTTTCTCCCGGGTGCATTTGAGCTGTGATGGCGGTTTGAGGTGTTTAACATATAGAGTAATGAAGCTGACTGAGAGACAGATGCAGACAGGTGTACAGACGGCAGGAGCTCGTGGTAAATAGAGGGAGAAGGACAGTGTCACGGTAAATAATGAGCTAGGGGAGATTTTCATGTCCCTGATCCTTTCCGTGTTTAGAGAGGTCAGTCACCCACTGGGCTGCAGGCTAATTGACTTTTAATTAGCGTCTGATCATACACACATGCAGCCAACACACAAACTGTGCTGCCTCTTTGCTTGGGGGTGTGATAGGTTATCACAGAGTAACCCTCCACCATGAAGTATGCCACTTATTGTATTAAATGCTCACAGCAGCCAGCTCTATTATACATTAAAAACAAAAACAAGACATTCAGCTCGACTCACAACATGGCTTTTAAATCCTCATAGAAAACAAATCCCCTTGTATAATAATTAGCCATGCATTTTGCTAAACAGTTGCTGGGGAACACATATAATACATGCACTTGCACTCTGAGAGTTATTAGTCGCACCCTGAAAGTATTATTCCAAAATGTTTGATACCATATTAAACCAAAACCCTACTTCAGAACCTGATTGTATATTCAGGGTTAACAGAGAACTGACCTCTGCAAATATAATTATTTTCCAAGAATTTATTTCAAGTCTCTGCCTTTAAAATATACAGGCACCAATTTCTGAAAGTTGCATGAACACCTGAATGACAGAGCTAATTCAATAACACCATGTTTCAGTTTAAGACTCCTTGAACTTCAGAGTGCTTGAAGCCAAATATGCTGCTACTGTGTAATATGCATTTTTCAATCCACTTATCCACTACAGATGCTTAGACAATTACTATATTTTAGACAAGTGGGTTTTCAGGCCTCTGCACACAATGCTGCCCTCTAAATAGCGATGATTTGAATCATCACAGTGTGAAAACATTGCAAGTTTCACACATTTATAGTTTTGTCTCCGACTTTCAATTTACCTATGATGGAAATAGGGACAAAGGTGATGGACATTGTGTATAAAAAAAGAGGGCAGAGCAAAATGGATCCCAATTCCTCACCCACGTTTCTGTAGCCACTACTGCTTTCAGCTCTGGTCTTGAAAGAACAAAGAACAGCCATTGTCTGAAACCTCCTCACAAACTCAGATTTGACTTTGAGATTTCATGTTGCAATCTGCAAGTTGGGTTAAATGAAATCTTGCTCGCCATCTGTGTCAGATTATGTGATATCAGCTTCAAGGAGATGGTCCTGCCCTCAAAAACTACCTCAAGTGCCGTTTGTACAGCAGCTTAAAATTCCCCACATCTACATTTTTAGTGTAGAACACAGGAAGAGGTGAGGATTATTAAGAGTGTACAATAAATAAAAAGGTCCACTTTGAGAGGTAGAAAGGGTGGCGAATTGATCAACTGTGACTACTGCAAGTTACGTAAAAAACGTAAGTAATGTTCAGTAACGTGCTTTACATAACTAACGTTAAAAATGGCTGATTTTCGTTATCACACAGGATACAAACCCCGCTCTCCTGGGTGAAAGTCCACCAATTCTTTGACCCATCCACCTCCCCAGCATTCAAGCCAAGATGGAAATCCGCTATTTTAAAAAACAAGATGTCAATAGACTCATTGCAGAGATCAGTGAAATACGTCAATATTGCTCGTTTTTTGCTGCCTGTACACACAACCTATATTGAAGTTTTTGATGGGAGAACAGGCTGGAACTGAGACTGTTTCACAATTAACAATTTGTTTAAAACTGTAACTGTTGATTGAGGTGTTGACCCCCGGCAATAATTAAGAAACGCTCCAGTGGGGTGTATTTTAAGTTGGAACAAATTATATTTGTGATCATATGGTTTGAAGGACTTGTTGACTTGTCAGAGGTTGTATACCTGATAAACCACTGTGCTAAGATAAAAATAGAAAAAAATGCATTAATGCTTCAAAGTAACATTACATCCCTTCATCTTTTTATGTGAATTAATTTATTATTTTCTGCTGATAGAGGCATCAGAGCAAAACATGCTTCTATATTGTTCTGGAGATTGCCGTTTCATTTTAAAGGATTTGGAAAATTCATAACAACAAGTATACAAGTACAAGTAATAAAAAAAAGGAGGAAGACACGTCGTCAATTCATATCACCCCTCTACGCCCTCATTTTGGAAGTATAAGGCTTAAATGTAATACATGAACACATCAGAAACACATTTTTCTCACTTCGACTTGCTGCTTCCCTCCACCATTCACTCCTCCTCACTTTTCATGCCTCAGTTTCTCCTTCTTGTCACTCCGCCATCTCTTTCTTCACCCTCCCTCTCATTTCGATTAGAGGTAGTGTGAACAGCGGCGGGTCTGTATAATAATGTTAAAATGTGAGGATTGTCATGGCTTTGAGATCACAGTGAAAAGGCCCGCCTGTCCTACATGTGCATTCAGCAGCGGATCAACAGCACATCCAGTCTGAGCTCAGTGTCCTGTCACGCCTACTGAGGCCTGAGCGTAGCTTCAATCTCACAAAGAGAGAGAGAGCAGAATGGAAAGGAGGTAACAAGAGAGTGAAATACAGAGGACAGGACGCGATAAACATCCTTTGAAATTAGGGACACAATCCGCCCCGTACAAGACACAACAGTGCTCGTACTAAAACCAGCCGTCTGTAAAAACACTCCCATCGCAATACAACATGTTCAAGGAAATAAGATGAGAGCTGCTTTCTGTTGTCTCCCACAGAGCCGTATGAGGGCTCGGTGGGAGACACAGGAAGATGATATTGTCTGGTCACTGGCAGGTAAGTGTGAAGGCATGGATGAGTCATGTGAGTCTGATGCAGTGTGATTGTACTCTCATATGAGGTGAATGTCAATAAGCATAGTGGTCTCCCAGCATGATTGGTGCACCTTGGGCAGCCATGTCATTGACATTTAACTCTGACAAGGATAAAACCCCCCTCTGTTGGGGCGATTGATGATACAGGCAAGCCATGATGACTCAGCCATGCTCTGTGGTTATCAGTAGAGTCCAAACTAGACCAGTCTCCTCCCTGATCGGGCTTCATTATGCAGCGGAGCAAATCCAGTGACTGGACAGCGAGGAGGGCAGCTGTAAATGTACGGCAACACGCGGCTCCAGATTAATATCTGCTGCGCCACCGTGTCACCCTCGATGAATTAATGTGCCGTACACAGACTGCAGCTTCGCAGAACAGTGCTGTCCATTAGTGGTATCGGTGAAGAGCTTTTAATGTGAAAAACTCCTCCCCGACAGGGCGGATTCTCTCCTGTCGAGTGACTCTGCTTTCATGAAAGGTCAATTTGAAACAAATCACTGTTCGCTGCAACAGAGGTCATCCAAGGAAGTATTTTCAATGGTGTCGCTCATCTGGATCGTCTTCAACTCTAACTGTGTGTTATTAGCAGAGTTTAAAAGGAAAATGAGTTATTTTGGGTGATAAGCATTCCAGATGTAAAGGTTCAGCTCATCCTCGACTCCCAAATGGCATTTAGAACAAGTAAAATCACAGGACTATGGTTTTCAATTCAGGTTCTTCCAGACTCATGTTGACAGTACACAATGCCTCAAATACGGAAGTGGCTGCAAAGAAGCTAGAGATTATCAGAGATTGATGCTTTCCACACATCTTTAACCTGGCAGCACAGAAGATCTATACAATCCCCACAGTTTTTAAAATAGGCAGGAAAGGTGAAAAACAAACAAACAACTAAAATAAAAAAAGCCAGCACAAAGCCATTTGTGGCAGCTCTCACCTTTCCTTCTCTGCTTTTGCTCAATTATTTTCTAAAACTTCACAAACTTTCTCATTTTGCAGCTAAACAGTCACTAAAATATGTTTCTGGAAACATATGACGCAAGAAATAGGCAATGCAGTATGTGGAGTGTTGTGTCATATTTGATTAGCAGTGCCTCTTTTGACATGATTGACAGCTGCATTCGAGACGACTCGGCTCTGATTGGTTGTTTTCCTTTAGGCACGGCTGATTCTTTCAGATGCAGTTAGGAGCAATCGGAGGAGCCAGAGGAACATGATGTTTGTTCACAGATTGTACTGTCAGGATATAGTGACAGCTTCTGCAGATATGATAAAAATGTATAAATATAAAAGTTACCAACAATAGCTTTGAGGTGGTTTTAAGTGGTGGTAAGTAATGTTTTTGCAAAATATTACGATTTTCACAGTTAATATTGGACAACCTGAAGACATAATGCCTCTGTGGAAGCATAAAAAAGTTGTTGATTGGTCCTAAATTCTGCTACATGCACAAATAAGTGCAAGTTGATGAGAAGATTACTCATAATACAATGTTTTAGCCTAAATTGTGATAATAAAGCATTATGTCTTTGCAAAAGAACTAATTTGCGTCTCTGACTAGCTTCTTCTTCTCAGCAAGAGGCTAAAGCTCATGACCTGACATTTCAGGAGAAACCTCATCCATCCTCATTTTTTTCCTTTAAGAAATTAAAATACTGAACAATATACATGCATACTGGTGTTATTCTTTCAGAGTTTGGATTCTGAATTCCTTCCAAAAGTTGTACAAGGCTTGAATACGATCAGAAACATTTCTCATACTTAGCAGACCTGCACCGGTACCCTGGAGTGATTGCAGATTCAGCAGAGAAACACACTCCTTTTTCTAAATCTCCACATTTATGTGCAAAAGCAATTTTCTGGTATCAAACTGTCTGCTATTCCACAAGGTGAGCTTGGGATTGAGACAGAGGACGTGATGAACTCAGGAGGAGGCAGTGAGACAAAAATCTAGCAGCATTTTTTTATTTCCTTGAGGAGAAGAAGTGTCTAGGTGTGAGGTCTTTTAAGGAGGAAGTAAAAATCCTCCAGGGGAGTTGTCAAAATGTGCAACAAAGCCCATGCAAACTCTGCTTTTCCAGTCAAGAAATGTGCAATATTTAACACGCAACATGAAAAGCGTTGCACGAGCTAATGCAGGGTAAACACAGGGAGAGCCTGGTGTGAGGAAAGAAGTCTTTCTGAATCCCCGCCAGCCATAAAATGGCAGCCTCATATCTTTCAGATAGCCGCCACGGCTCCCAGTGGAATGAATCCTTTGAATGGCCCATTAAATCATTAAAACAACCTCCCATTCGGAGACCCCTTCTGCATAAGTTATTAACTACACACGCTCTCACACAACACAAAACCTCTCTCACAGGAACACTCCAAACCCATAACAAAAAAATATTAAAAGATAAAAGGGGAAGCGCTCCGAAGTTACCAAACCCACTAAAAATTTAACACGAAATTCCAAATTCAAATTAAACCATATTGCCTCTTTCTTACAGCATTTCTTTGAACAACCGATAATGGAGCCATCTTTTGATTTCACAGAGGCAGAAGTCAGACTGTAGGCAGCTCTGACAGAAAGAAGCCTGTGTTTTTAGGTTATTGAACACATCAGCGTGGGCGTTATGGGGTGTGTCAACCTCTTTGATATGATGACACACTGTCGAATTGAAAAAAATACTACAAGTAGCAATTTTTCTGCATGTGTACTGGCTCAGCCTGAGGTTTGTGCCATGAATTCCATGTGCATTTCCTAGCAGCAGAAGGACGGTCAAAGACAAAGCTACAGTATTCTGTGGTCTTACTTTGTCCTGCAGCCTCACATCTGCTCATTTTATCCCTGAGCTTATTGCATTTCTGTTAAGATTCAGTGCTAAAGCTTTACAGTGGAAGTGAGGGTTGTATATACTTTTTGTTACCACTACACTCGCCTCAATAAATGCGGTAATTCCTTGTATACAATCCCTAAGAAGACTCACTAAACTGCATTGTAGATTTCCAGAAGTGAAGTGCTACAACTTGTGGTTTTATGTTTGATCATTTACAAGTCATAAAGTGGAGTTTGTATGTTTTACGAATAAAAATAAAACGCTTGGTTCTTGTCCTCCACATGCTCCTTCTCTCACCATTCCCTCCTGGTGCTTCTGGTGTTCAAAGTCGCTGAATAAAATATAAATAAAATACAGCCTTTCCCTCCGCAAAGGGTCTAGATGTGTGTGCTTATTTCTGCAGCGCCTGGGTGTCTGGGCCTATTTTGTACCTACGATTCAGCCTGCCTCTGTGCATAACCAAGCAGTCACAAATTGTTCTTCAAATTCTGGGTGACAGCAAACTGTTGGCTGCAGGCGACTGCCAACAGTCTGAAGCAAGCCAGAGTTTACATCCTTCGAACATCAGGATACACGAGAGCCAGACATGTACTGGGCAGAAAGGAAGAGCTAAATCATTTAACCAATTTAATCTGGGATTGAGGATAAAAACATGAAGATTGCATGGAGTCCTTTAAGCCGATTTTTACCACAAAGCAAGAGACAGGACCTGAAAACAGGATCAAAACCGTGTTTGTTTTATGAATGTTGAACTTAGTAACAGTGAAGCAATACACTTTAATTGAAATTACTCCAATTAAAATGAGCTAACAAGGTTTTTGTTGTGCCTTCAGAACATTTCTCATTTGAGGATTTAAAGTGAGTCGATTAACATTAAATCTTTTTTTTTTAGAATTTTATTTAATTTCATTTTCATTCATCCTTTATTTATTTCTCGAGGAGTTATTAATGTTGAGAGCACAGAAGAAAACATAATGAAAGAGCAAACAGCAACAGACATTAAAAACAGTTCCAATGAAATGCTTATTGCTTATTATAGTTTGAAACTGGCCCTTAGTTATAACTGTGCTGAGTTTGAGTGAATGTTGTAAGATGTTCAGGTAGATGCCGCAGGAAGACTGAAAGCAGTTTTTCCAAATTCTGTATTTGTCTGAACACTGAGCATGAAGCAATAACTTGAGCGTGTGGGATAGTTACTAGAGGTGTGAATCAGCAGAGGTCCCATGATACGATTTTATCCCGATACTTGAGTCATGATACGGTATTGTTATGATTTTAAGCATTTTGCGATATGGTGAGTATTGCGATACAACATATTGCAATTTAACTGTTTAACTGCATTTTGTGTCAACAAAATTAAATTCAATCAATAACTGTTTTGTCAAATAAGAGAAAATTCTCAGTCTATTCATCTCACTTCAGTCTTTTTATTTCTCCACAATGAGAGTCAAAGCCACAGACTGACCAACAAAGTATTCAGTCAAACTGAACTGAACTGATATCAAACATGTATGGACGACAACTGCTCTCAATTTTCTGAACGGAACATAAAAAAAGCCTAACTTTGCAGCGTTATTTCGACAACTTCCGAAATGATATCCTGACGCACATGGTGCCTAAAGATTCCTTAGATCTTCTAGTTTCATATGATACCAGTATCTCCAGTATATTCATAAAAGTGAGCCAAAAAAAAAATAAAATGTGAAAATACTAATGGCCCTCTGGCTAATAACGATACTTGGTGGCCATGAACCGATATAATATTGCCACGCAAAATATCGGGAAACTATGCTGTATCTATTTTTTCCCAGCCTCCAATAATTACTAAGACCAGTTTAGTAAAGTGCTGAGGTATGGTGGCATGTTGCCTATCAAGACTTTATAGATGGAAAGGAACCAATGCATATCTCGTCGCATAGATAAAGGTGCCCACAACACCTTGTTGTATAGAATGCAATGGTGGGTGCTGAGTGGTAAACCAGTGAGGTGAGAGACATGTCTATAGAAAACATCAGCATAATCCAAAACTGATGAAAATGTAAAACATTTTTATGTAAATATAGTCTTTGAAGTGATCTGCAGCAATTAATATTCCAAATGTTTCTGTGCTAAAGCCCAGAGGGTTGGACTACAGTTTGAACCGCAGCGATGAGGACACAGTGTCAGGCAGCTCAGTCCTGCTTGTAACGACAAAACTCTCAGTTTGATACCCCAGCTGCTGGCGGCTACTGTCACTGCTGTCATCCTCTCCTCCACTGTCCCCCTCACTACCTGCTGCATCTCGCTCCTCTCCTCTTTTGTTTTGAAGGATTTAAAGAAAAAGGGTCTGCTGGGCTTGGGAGCTCAGTCAGATTTGACGTTTTGTGAAAAACAAAACATTTGTGAATCAGAAACAACAGACGGTGTGAAACTGTGAAAGCTGAGAGCGGCTCAGTATCGGCTAATTCAGCGAGCGCGGACACAAACATGCAGCCGTGCATTTGCAAACTTCATCCAGGGGTTTAGAACGAGCTTTGATTTGGCGGCTGTGTGAACAGCACTAAAGAAAACGCAAACAGATGAAGAAAATGTCAAGACTTTGAATTTCATAGAACAAATGTTGCCATTGTGTGTTTCTGCCAACTATAGATACAGACTAGAGATATTTGGACCACAAGTTTGTTGAATATGAATGTTTCTGAAGCTCTGCAACCTGTTATCAGTTTGACACATGACACTCCAGCTTTAAAAACACTGCACACATGACGACACACACATTGTAAACATGTGACTATTGTTGATTACAAGACGTGACAATCACTAAAAAGGTCGGGCACTAAACCCACCTGGTTAAGGTTAGCTAGTTAGCTTAGGTTAACTAACTGCATACATTATTTTTGTCTGTCTACACTGTAAAAATTGTAACTCAGATCCGAGGCCAAATAATTGAGGAAACATTTCCCAACTACTTTTTTTGAGGTTTTGTGAACTTCTTGGTATTTTGAGTTGGGTAAACTTATATGTAATGTACTTATATGTAAATATGTATTTGACTGTACACTAAAAAATTAAGTACAGTTTACAAGAAAAACAAAAAAATTGAGTTGAACCAATGTCAAAGAGATAGATGTCAACATATAACCAGATCAGACCTAATTAAATTAAGTAACCTTTAAAAGAAAAAGTAAAAATTTGATTTGAATGAATTAAATTCTTCCTTTCTCTTCTAAGTCTAATCCACTTCAAATAATTAGTTAGCATTCACATAAACGTAACAATTTAAGAAAACAGATATTTGCTTCCAACATTTATTGTGCAAGAAAAAAAAAAGCTAGACAAATATGCCGTCAGTGGCATTAAGTTGAACAGAACACTTGAGTACAGCCATATTCAGTATTATATTGTATTCAGTATTAACTTCTGACCTTCAGCTCAGTAGTAAACCTTCACAGTATTTTAGTGTATAAAGTCCTGGATTGGTTGGTCCCATCCACCCACCCACGCTTTACAATCTTATTGCTTTGTCACCAGACAAATAAAAACATTGCAGAAACGTCAATAACAACATTTTTGCTGATGTGTGCTGCAACAAATTTAAAAACTTGCTAAAGGACAATTTCATGCATACAGCTCATATCTGAATTATGCATTCATAATGTTAGAATCATGCCTAACTAACATACCAGTATCTCAATAGATGAAACTTTGAAACATTTGCAGCATTCAGTTGCCTAAAATGCCAAAACCACTTCTCCGCATCCAAATAATATTTACACAACAACAACAACAACAACAACAGCTTGTGGTAATTGGCTGTGAACAAACCATACAAATATTCATTATATATACATACACATTTCTAAATAACTGAATACATTCATTTCTGGGAACAAAGGGGATTGAATGCAGGTATTGTTTGACTGGAGAGGTTTCACTAGTACTTGGTACTTGGTTTGATTGGTTAGATTTTTATTATTTTCACACAACAAAAGAAAAAAAGAAGCCAGTGTTGCAGGTGAGATTAAAACCCCCCAAAGGCTTATGAAAGGAATCTTACTTCAATAAGAAATAAGCCAATAGTCATGTACAGTAATCCATGAAAGTAAGCAAATATAGCTTTTGAAGTGGTAAAGATAAAACCTCCATATCACCTGAATCTGCAGCTCGACTTGGCTTCACAGAGCTGAGTTTCTGCTCATTGTTTAACTGTCCAAATATACAGTTTTGTTCCACTTTCATCATGTTGGTTTCAAAGAAAAAGCTCTAAAAACAAACAGTACACTACCTGCCTGGTGCCAAAACAGCAGACACAGTTAGAGACAAGCTGGTGATCAAAGTGGAGCATTTAGCAGCTAAACAGCCAGATATGTCTTTGCTTGTCCAGCTGTTAAATAAAAAAAACTGCTGAGAGAACTTTGTTCAACTTCCAGTCAGAAACCTCGGAGGATCTTTGTTTCTCTGTTAGAGTGCATTTCAGTCTGCAGCCACTAGCTTGTGCAATTAGCGGCCATGAAGACGAATGCACCTCTGAAACAGTTTTTTCCCCTTCATTAAGTCTACAGAGTACCTTTAGTGCTTCCTACCATGCTGTGTTGTGCTGTGTCGTGACTTTTAGCCGTTAAATTAGATAGAAAAAATGGTTGAATGGAGAGATTTGGCCTGAATGCTCGACTGCAGCAAGCACTTTGTGAGTTCTTTCCACCTTTGTTACAAAAACATTAAGTGGAGATTGAGACTTGATGTTATTTAGACTTTACCTCATGAAAGTGGTTCAGATTTGGAATATTTTCATTAGAAATGGTGGTGCTGAGTACTTTTTCAGCATGGAAATATTGTGTGCATTTGACAGAGAAAGGAGTGACGACCAGCCTTCACCCTGGACTGCAGCAATGCTGTTGTGTAACACCAACATAGAATATCTAACTGCCTTCCTAACTCAGAGGAGACACACGGTCATGCAGAGTGCACAAGTTCCCCTTCACCTACTTTCATGTTGATTTTGCTCTCCGTCCTTCATTTTATCTGTTCCCGCTTTAATCTCCCCCCTCTGACTCGCTTCACCCTTATCTCGCCACTTTTCCTCCCACATCTGTCTGCGCCCCCGTGTCTCTACATCTCATCTCAATATTTACGCCAACAACTGGAAAACACTCTCAGTGTGAGAGATGGCATGTTGATACAAAGTTTGTGTCGTTTAAATGAAAGTGAAATGTGTGGATGACAAGCCGGCGATGATGTCTCAGCGGTGAGGGGAGGAGAGCGCGAAGGCTGAGACGAGCAGCTGATGGAAAAGTGATGGAAAAGTCACATTAATACCTGAGTGAGTTCTGAATCAGAAGCCCTGGCAAAGAGATGAAGGGAAGCAGGGCTAAATATAGAGCCAACCATAAGAGAAACCCTGTAAAATGAATCAAATTAGAAGTGTGGAATGAGAGAAGGCGAGATTAAAAGGCGAGAATCAGCCTATATAAATAAATGTGACTCTTTCAGCATGAAACATCGCTGAGGTCACTCAGCTCAGTCCTACTTAAGTACGTTATTGATTTTCTCTGAAGCACAAAGTCACGAGCTGACCTGTTCATTTACCACATAGAACCACTTTAACTCCAGCAATCTGCATGTGGCTTAAACATTAAAAGGAGACGGCGAGTTAACCGTCTGACACACAGCAAGGCTTTAGATACAGTGATTCCAAGTCTGGAGGGTGTTGGGTCTCTAATAGCTGTTTCTCTCTTCACTTGGCCCCGAGGTGAACAAAGTGAAGACGTGAAGGCGTCTCCACACTCCCAAACCTCCCATCTTTCGTCTCCAGGTGACAGCTGATGAAAACTAAGAAGAAGCGACAAGGAAGAGAAAAGTTTTTGTCGCCACTTGTCTCCCTGACAGCCTCGCCGGGTTTCTAGAACTGAATAAGACTTTGAGATGAGTCATAAATGCTGATTACTTCCAAGATAATTGATGTATATTGTTTTGCTGCAACAATGTTTCCTCTGTAAATGAAACATTAATCACTGCCTAATGAAAAAAACATGTTTTGTATTGGTTAGGCTGGCTATCATTTGAATGTGTATGCTATTTAACCCAATACCTGATCATCAGAAGTGATACAAAAACTATTTTTTTTGTCGTCCTGGTCTCAAATCGCTTGTCATTCTACAAAACCAAAAATGTTATATAGCCATACAAGAACAAGAACACTCCATGGCAGGATTATGATTCAAATCAGGAGCTGCAATTAATGAAACTAAAACCCAGCTCCAGTCTCATGGAAATGTCACCTGTCCATGAAAGGGAGTGCATGCTAATGAGTAGGGCTGCAAGTTATGATCATTTTTCTATTTTATCTATGAAAAATATTCACAATGAATCTTGAAATCACAATATTAATTCCAAAGGGATGTGGGTTTTGTTGTTGTTCAACATTCTGACACATGGACGTGTATGGGATGGTGTTTCACTTTCCTCCAGACGGCAACCTCCCGGTCTGAGCAGTGCAGCAAACATGGAAGTACCATAAGTCCAGCAGGGGTCGACACCATTGGTTGCAAAAGAAGTCCGGTCCTATTGATCTCAATACAAAATGAGACTACTTCTTTCTTGATTTATGCCCTCACTATTCTCTTTATATGCACAATATCATATATGTCTACAATTGCATCTCCATGCCGCTCTGCACTATTTTCTACATTGCATCTTCATTATAGCACCTCAATATCATACCTCAAAACGTGACTACACTCTGGCACACTTTGAATTATCATTGTGTGTTATATTTTACTTGCACATTTGGGGAAATGCAATTTCAATCCTTTGTGTAACTACCTGTTGCATTGTTTGGTTGACAATAAAGTTCACTTTGACTTTGAAAAATGCTTGTGGCAACACTATGGTCTCAATCGCTAATTTCACGTCTTCTTTGCTACAATATGATGTTAATTGTGTAAATAATAGTCCCATTTAGAAGAAAACAGATAATAAAGCAGGGTCTGATTTGGGGCGTGGCCACCTTGTGATTGACAGGTCGCTAACATGGCGAGTGCTATGTCTTCGGTTCTCAGGCAGATGCAGCCCTCGCTCCTCCCCAGTACAAACATGGTCTGGATGACGTCATGGTGACTACATGCACTTTTTATATACAGTCTATTCTTTCCTCTAGGTACATGCATAGTGGCTTTTCAAAATAAACTTCTTTGTTAACAGGAAACCATTAACTCAATAAAACCACTTGACTAAATTTGTGATAAAATAACATGGTTGGGCTTAAAAACAAGAATTTCTGCACAATTTCTCCACTTCTGACACAGTGGAGTCCAAATAACAACACTGACTCGTGGTTTCACACAGGACAAGAACACTGCTCTCATGGCTCAAAAATCTGAGGTTTGTTTGACCCATCTACTTCCTGTCCGGCCCACCCTCAGTGGATCTGCTATTCGTATTAAGTCAGTTACTCTAAGTCTAATATGGCACCAGATGGAATTACATTACAGCCAATGGAAAGCCTGGTGCGTGTCATACACACGCTAATTGGAGCCTTGAGCGTTCGTGTCACATGCTGAGTGCTGTGACAAAATGTAGCAGACTGGTCTGTGTTATTTCAGTTAGTAAACTATTTCTGTTATAAACTAAAACACACTCGTACTTGTTCTGGGGCCTGCCTGATGGAACACGTATCCAAATTTCCGAGTCTCTGAAGTGCCCTTCTCTTACCTTCCTCATATCTCCAATATGAAAGCACTGCTGCATTCAAACAGTCAAACCTTTTTTAGCACTTATTCTCTCACAGCCTTTCATCTTCCCTTTATCTGTCCAATTTAATTAGAAGTCTGTCGTCTCTCTTGCTCCTTTCCGCCTCGCCTCTTTCATCTCCTGTCCAACACAGATCAATTCTTCATGGCGCACATCCCGGTCCCTGTTGATGCTGTCAGCCTTTTTCAGAGGAGCAGGGGAGGACCAGTAAGCCACCACAAAGTTCACACGTCCCCAAACACAACAGGAACTTGTAAAAAAACCTGACTGATCAATCAGTCACCGGGCATTTTGTGTTTTTTCCTCTCTCATGTTTTCTTACCTTTGACGCAGGTGCACCTGAGGAGAGATTACAGGCTGTGCTCAAAGTCACCAAGTTGCCTGTGGCATGTTGTTTCAGTAATGAATAATTTCTATATCATATGGAGAAGTTGTGCTCTGCAGAGGAGGTATAATGCTCTAATCCTCTATCGGGGTGGAGGATCAGCAGGAGGGCGACAGAGCAGATCAGGGAGACAACCGGCGCCGCAAGTTTTAAGAAAGAAATGAAAATGAGACTGAGAGAGAGAATATAAAACAGAGAAAAGAGCAGGCAGGAGATTAATGGAAAGAGGAAATCCAAATCCAAATCATTAATGCACCATGTGTGTGTATAATGTGAATGTGGCTCCCATACTGCTCCTCCCCCACCCCCGAGCTAATTGAATCCATTTGTTGGATTTGTATTGTTAAATGTGATTTGAATCCGTGTGATTCATGACCGGTGGATTCCCACAGGTGATTAACTGGTATGAGCCCTCGCAGGTCAGGGTGAGAAAGTATCTGCTTAAACCATTAGATGGATAATTAATCAGGGCACATTTGTGGTATCACAGCAGTTTCCAGGAGAGCACAGGGTCTAACAATCCAGCCACAGGGGGGACATAGTATAATTGTGGTAATCCTTACATCATTTCCCTGAATTACCGTAATGTGATTTGATAAAAACCACTGCGTTTCATCATGAGGTAACACAGGATAAAACTTTATTTATCTCAGAGGAAATCGGTGTGCTTCAGCTGAAATACAAAGTGAGAAGAGTGTAAATAGAAAGAGGTCAACAACACTAAGGTGCAAATATGCTGCAAATTAAAAATAAATTAAATGCTAAAAAAGGAAGTATGGATCGTGAAAATATAAACAGGTAATCTAGGTATGTACGATTACTGTATATGCTGTTACCTACAGTATTTGCATACTTTATTTGGGAAATAAACATGCAGATGGATGCTCAAAGTTGAAAGCTTTGTGCATGCAGTCTTGCTCACAAAGTGGCTCGCAATTAAATCCTTCCTTCTCTTGTGAGATTACATTATAAACAGCCCACTCTGTTCCTATCCAGCACCCACTGAGAGGGAAGCAAAGCTCGGCTATCTATCCATCGATTGTCTCTATCTGTGTTGGAGCCAGCTGCTGAGCCAAGGCTCCAGCTGGAGGGGAGGTTGCTAAGGCTTAACAATGGGAAAGCACAGACAGCAACAGCAACCAAAGGAGTAAGTGACCCTCGGGTGTGTGTAGTTTATTAGTTTATATATATATAGAGAGAGAGAGATATGTATGTGTGTGAGAGAGGGAGAGGGAGGAGAGCTGGCTGCTATTAGTCCTGCTGGATTAGCATCTGACACCCAGCACCTTCAGATCCTCCGTCAAAAAAAGGAGGCCTCCAGCTGAAGCAGAAATGGCCGTGACATAAGGTCCAGCCGTCACCGACATCAACACACATGCAAAAAAAAAAAAGGGGGGAAAAGGATGACAGGAAAACCCGGAGGCTCAAAGTGCCATTCACTAGCCTGCACACTGTGACAGCAGTGTGTGCGTGTGGAGTTTTTAGGTGTGTGCTTTTGTCAGCCGGAGAGAGGAGCAGCTCAGAACACAGGATGTAAAAACTAATGATGTCTCAGTCAGACTAAGCCCTAATCCCCAATGACATTTCTGAGTGGAATTGTTTTTGTAGTCCGGCTTTAATGAAAGTGTCGAAAAGGAGGATTTTCTTTCCTGGTGGGGTCCAATTACAGTCACAAGGACACAAAACAAAGGTCAGACCTCATCTGTGGGATTGTGCAGGTTCACTGTAAGTGATGACTGAAGCAGCCGGTCAGTTGCTGCTTGTGTGATAATTAAAAGAAAAAATATGGACTCTCCACAGTAAACTACAGCCTCATAAATTACCATAGGGCTGAATCAATGGCCGCATGAAACATTCTTTACAGACACATTAGCACAGAAGCAGCATTGATTGCAGTGCGGTATTCAAGCCGGGTAGGGCATCAATATTTTACCACAGCCTTGATGTGAGACTCTTTTGAATTGTCATATCATATCTTTCCATGGTTTTATTGACTACATTGTTAATTCTATAAATGTGTGCTAATGCATACTATTTAACCATATCTGCATTATTAATGATTAAAAACGTTTGGGCTGTCGAAATATCAGATTTTCACTATACGATTATCATGGCAAAAATAATTCATGATCACAATAACGATATTGCAATATATATAGAAAACTGGGTGAAAAATGTAATGCTATAAGCCAAAATCATCTTGTTTTTGCAAAAGGAAACAGGAGTCTGGGGAGGTGGAAAGAGAAACAAACTGAGAATAGAAAGAAACAGAAAATATTTAAAAGTTGCTGGACTGTTTTCACGATATTATCATATATTATTACCATCATATTAATATTTAATTATTTTACTACCAGTACAGTGCAACACCCAGCATTAAGTCATCATCTCCTAAATACCATCATAAACTGCATATATGTTGTTATAATATCACCCAGTCCTCTGTATTATTTATTATACTGATGATTATGCTGGTGTATTAATAATGAATGTGCTTACTGTAGTTCTTGCCAACAGTACATAGAGCCTAAGTTTGTTGGTCCACACTTCTGTATTCAGAATTTTCCTTTTTTTGTAATTATTGGTTGTAATTCAAAAGTTTTGTGGATTGTCTGTTTAATGGGATAAGAACCTTGCCCTGCCAGGAACATCTTGCTTCAAAATGCAACACAATGAAAGATTATTTTCCTTGCTTTTACATATTTGATCCCAGTTTGGGTGATTATTTTTAATTTTGCCTCAGTTTTTTCTTGCAAATAAGGTTATAAGCTGTTTGAATGTCCACAGGCTCAAGTCCCTTTTTTCCTTTGGACTTATCTTTGGTGAAGATGCCACTTTGCCAGATCTCACCAAATAAATGTGTTAGTTCTGTACATCTATTACTGATAGTAATAATGGCCTATAAATAACATCCACATTGTAATAAAATTAAATGAGTCATGACGCTACTGCCGCCACCTCAATGTATTTGATTGATGAATGCCACATCAGCACTTAAATACTGTGGAAAACAAACTATCTATGTTTTGTATGCTCAGGCAATCCTAATTCACTTCTGGAAAGTAGAAAAATGTGTAATCTCACCCAAAAAGGGATGTGAAATAATATCTTAACACAAACTGATAAGAGCAAACTTGTGTCATGTCAGTGGGTCACCCTGTCACAGATAATCATCAGTAATTAGTCCTTATACTGCTGCTACTGTAGTGCTCTCTGCAGTTTTTTTTCTTCCCATTTCAGCGCTTCTATCTAAAACCACTGGCAGAGTTCTAAAATAGAAATGCACCATTTCGTAAAGATAACATCTAGTTTGATAAAATGACTGCTGGCAGAAAAGCAAAGCACATTTTAGGTTGCTAATGAATTATGAGTCTTCTTAAGACCTTTCACGCAAAAAAAAGAAACACTCTGTTTTGAGGAGAGAACCATCTGTGTTTTTAAATATTGATTGATGAATTGCAAGAAGCCAGATTTTATTCCTGCGTGGTAATGAAGAAATTTGGAATGAATCTCCTTTTATAATAAGAGTCGCTCCCCGCAGCTTCAAACCAACACAATCCTCTTTGAACCTCTGAGACTCAAGACTGTGGCTTCTGGGCTTATTTTTTCTCCTTCCTCTCTTAACTCCTCTCCATAAGTGTAACTGCTGGACTTCTCTGCTATGAATTGGCCCCAAATAGAGGTTTGCATCATGTAGTTTTAAGCATTACAAAACATGGGAGCCTTTATCAGTACACTGTAAAACCTGTGAATATAACAAAAAAAAAAGTAAAACTGATTACATCGAAACTACTACTACTACTTACTCACTCAACTTTGTGTGTTAAACTAACATTCTAAATTAAGTACCTTTCACAAAATTATTTTAAGTGGCACTAACTTAATTTTTTAAGTAAGACGTACATTCCTGTTCAAGTACTTTTTACTCTGTATTTTGTTTCCACGGTATGAATGAAATTAAGTATGTCTACCTTCAATATTTTTATTACCCCTAGCATAAAAAATTGTCTGTAAGACATTAATCGCTTAATATGTACTTAACTTTTTAAGTTAAATGTGTACAAACTCCTTGGTAATTAAAAACATTACTTAATATAAAAGGAAAATTCCAAGTTAGTTTACCTTTAAACATTTTATGTAATCAGTTTCAAACATTTTTTTAAGTAGCTTAACTAAAAAAGCCCCAAATACATGTATTTTTGAATAAACATAAGAATAAAAAATGTAAACACAGAACATTTGAAATGCCAGACAACATTTGTTAAGTAACCACAAATAATTAAACATTGTCCAAATGAAACAATACACTTCAAAATACAGTAAAAGGGCCTTGTAAAAAGACCCGAGGACTCCTCTTCTAAAAGTGGTCGAATTACAATCTGCCAGGGATGACCACTGTTTCTATCTCTTTGCTTGGCAGAAAATTTGCAAACAGAAGATGAGAGGCTGAAACATCAAAACACATAATGCAAGCACCAATTGATTCCGCAGCAATAAGAGATCATTAGATGCTGATATGCACTCTGACTTTACTTTATGCACAAATAAGAAAATATCTAGCAGAGCCAATTGTTCTTTTTATTGTGCAGAATGTCAGAACTACTAGAATTAAGGTCAGCAATAACTTATATAACAATAACAACTGATTGAGCTGTGAGAATAAAGAGGGGGGAAAATCGGGACACATTTCAATAATTTAACTCCAATATTGTATGCATACTTATGACTGCTGCCCTCCTAGGACCAACATAAATTATTTGTGTGACCCTGTGACCACTGGTATTACTGCCAGCATCCTCTCAGTGGTGAAAAAAACACAGATTTTTTTCCCATCAGAGAACGACCGGGCACACAGCCTGAAACAGTGAGAAAACGCTGGCAGAAGCAAAAGAAGGAATCATACTCTCCAGTGTCACAGTAACTGTTGCTCATTTGGACAAACTTGGCTTTGGGAATCTTTTTGTCTTTCGCTATTATAAACCACACTTTTCTCATTGTAGGCCAGAGTTCATATGCTTTCAAATTAAAGCTTTGAACACCGTAAAAAAACCCAAATAATAATTTGGTTAGGTATTGTAGCTGATGTGCAGCTGACAGTCAGACTACTGCCAGCCATTCTATAATATAACATTTTTAGATTCAGTGTGACATTACACTTTAAAAGGATGTCATTATATCTGCTCTCCATCATGAATAAACGTCCATAAGTCGCCTTAGAAATCCCGGAAAAGAGACAACCATAATAACTCCAGAAGTTGCCTGAGAATCTTGATGCCTTTAAGTTTTTCTTCAGTGTCAAAGTAATCCTGTGATAGCAGCATTGGTGCATGCATAGAGGAAGCGATAATAACTAATTCAGCATACCTTCAGGGGGGTGGGGGTTTGGAAACCATTGCTCTATATTGGATTAGCGGGATGAAATACATCTATGATAAGCAGGCTTCTCACTTCTCAGTGGAGCTGACTGTCACATTCCCAAGTGCAAATGAAACACTGATGGCAGGTGATTTAAACATTGACTTATGTATGTTAATACTGTCAGTTAAATTACAAAAAATGGGATATGGACTGCATTTATATAGCATCTTTCTATCTTACTGAACTAAGGCCTTCACATTTTGAGTCTTTGACCGAGGAGAGCACCGGTTGTGTTGCTTTCAAGACAAAATAGTCAGCAATGAGTCATTTTAACTTAACTTTTGGTACTGTTACGTTACGTTACAATCCTGATATGTTGCAGGTCCAACATAACAGGACATAAATTGACCGATTTTGCAAGCTAAAGATTATTTTTGAGTTGTCTATTAACTTGCTAAAAGTTCTGCACTGGATCATCCAGAGTTTGGATCAAGTGGCTCATGAAAATGTAGGCGAATCTACTTCTATTACTTTTATTGTGTTTATGTGGCAGAGGACATGTTGCTCTGCAAGCTAAAGATTATTTCTGAGCTGAGTAAAACACCAGACCCATAACTACTATATCACAAGCGGACAGTGTGTTTAACGTGTCCAGAAGACAAATGAATCTCCTCCAGTGAAACAGTCTCACTTATTGGGCATTGTTGGAATGTACTTAATTAAAAGTTCAGTCATTTCATATCAAGTCTATCAGCTTTCTCAAAGTTGTGCATTGGGACATCCAGGGTTTGGATCAAGTTGCTATTTATCATCTTTATCATCGATGCAGGGTGTGAACAATTAATAGGCTGCCACTTAAAACTGTCAACAACAAGCTGAATTCAAATGAGCAACAGGGGATTTGATAAAACTAGAAAAAAATATATTGCAGAGATCCAGATAAATATATTGTATCCATGATAAATCTCTGTTGATACTGTCCACATGCTACCATCATGAGGTATTTTTGAAGCCATAAAAAGGCCACCCCAATCTTTCTTTTTTTCGCAGCCCAAGAGGAGGTTAAAAGAGTGAGAGAATCCTCTACGATATACATCAGAAGAAATAGAGAACTACATGATTCTAGCTGGAAGGCAGCAGGAAAGAGAAAAAGAATGGAAACACATGAAGGCTGACTTCCTGTCTCACTCACTGAGCACAGGAGGAGGTCTGTTCACAGTTTTCACATCGTCTTCTGCTGTGAATCCTTTCTGAATAAATTCACGTTGGACTCGCATGTGTGAAGTTTGTGAGAAAATGGCTTAACTCAATAATGTCTCAACTCGTTATTGATTTCAGCAGTATAATACCAGGCTTAGATTTATGAATGCAACCTGAATCAATGTCATATTATTGACGTGTTAACAAGTTATTCTCTGCTTGGTTAAAAAATTAAAAGACCCAAATACTTCTCAGTGGGGAGAAAGAAAGCAGTGTTTTTCCTCATATGACCCGCTGCATGCTGGATTTTGTCAGAGAAGCCTGCAGCGACTCAGCAACTCAACGTTTGGGGCTTTTTTGTTGTTTTTCTTTGCTTTTTGTGCTCCGGTTCAGTCCCTTCTTATCTGAAGCTGTCAATAGTTTAGCTCTTGTCCTAAATCATTTGTCAAATGCAGCTATTACTGACCCACAAAAAGAAACTGTCTCAGACGGCTGCAGACAGACACATTCACAACAACTTGATCGTTACTTGATCGTTCTCACATCCCCCTCTATGTCTTTTATCTACACTCAGTTGCCAGTTTATTAGGTACACCTCGCTAAAACTAATTATAACTTATAATTAATATTAACCTTCATAAAAGTTACAATGTTCAATTTTCAACCTGTGATAATCCAAAATGACCCTTTCAAACATGATTAGATCGAATATAATTTGGTAATTTGGACCCAGCCCAACTCGGCTCCCAGGTCCAGTCTCAATTACTGGGAATCCAAAAGACGCATTATGACCTCCACCATAAATGGCCCTGAGTTACGTCTGTCAGGCAGGGCCTCGTTTTCTTCTTCTTATAAATTCTACCTCTCCCTAAACTTCTCACTTAAACTCCACTGGTGGAGCCTGGTGCACAGCCTCTGTGTAATTGCTGCCTGAGAGGCTCAGTTCAGAACTATTTAACCTAAATGTTAGGGGAGACCATGCAGGGCTGTGGTTGAAAAGTCATTTTTGCTGGAAGGTTCCTAACTCCTCCTGAAATGAACTGGAAGTATCTAAGTGGCAGCCATAATGAGCTGGTCGATTCTATAAATGCTAAGCAAAGGTGCTCCAATCCTTCCTTTCTTATCTCCTTTACTATAGGAATACACAACAACATATCCTCATACCCTATCAGTTACAGTTAGCACTTAAATACAGTGTTAACAGTTGCAGTTTTGTTCCAGCTTTGGCAATAAAACTGCTTAAGGTTAGGGAGGGAGGAGTAACATGCTTAAAATTTAGTTAAAAAAGTGAAATAAATGGACGTGAATAGAAGAAGTGAGGTACTTACTGGGTGACGCATCTGAAGGATAAGTAGGGACATTTAGCTTAGCTTTTCTTAGCTGTAACTGAAGTGTTAAAACTAGGGCCAGGACTCGATTAAAAAAATCAATCTAATTAATTAGAGGCTTTGTAATTAATTAATCAAAATTAATCGCATTTTAATCGCATATAAATATTTGACCTGAGAACAGTGAGAAGTAATTTTTTCACATGGATTTTTAGTATACCATTGAATAATGACTGAATACATAAGCTTAAGCAACAAAAATATTGTTTATTTTTATATTTTATAATTTTACAAAAATATTGTTTATTTTTGTTCAAGACCAGTGAATTTTTTGCCATTAAGTATAGCAATAGCTTATTTAGAAAAATAGTACATTTCAGTAATTCAGGTAGCCTATAGGTAGGTAGACCTTCTGTAAACCATAATACTTTGGTTTTAGGGTCATAACTTGCATACAACCATCGCTTCCATCCATTCGTTTTTTGTAACAAAATGTCCCATCATCCACGGGGCCAACCAAAGCGTCTCATCAGCTTCTTCCTTCATGTTCACTGTAGTTTGTTGTTGTCTGAACTCATGAACGCTAGTTGGTGCTCCAGTATAATCGGTCCGCCTGAAACTATTCCAGTGAGAAACGTTCCGCGGTGCAAAAATAAGTGCTAATAAAATGCGTCAATTTTTAACGTGTTCATTTTTGTGTAATTAATTCATCTTAATTAACGCGTTAAAGTAGTTAAAACTATTGTTTGTTAAAACTGCAGTGACTCTGCAGAAGAGCCGTTCAACGAACATTACATTACATTACATTACATGTCATTTAGCAGACGCTTTTGTCCAAAGCGACTTACAATAAGTACATTTACAAGTACATGTACAAGTACAAGAACATTACGGTTCACTTCCTCTATTGAGCTTCAGGTCAAGAGAGCACATCGTGTCTTCATCTGAACCTTTCCTGAAAACGAACTACATCAGGGTGCAGCTATTTCAGTAACAAAAATGTATCACCATAGGTTTCAGAAAAAGGAACTAAGAAATGGAATGTCTGGTTTAAACAGAAATAAGGTAGCTAGTTTTGATATGAAATATCATGACGTGTCCAGTGTGAGTTGGCTGCTGTGTCACCACCAAAACTTGAGCAATTGCGACAAGCCAAATTATTGTCAGAATGAGTCCTACAACCAGAAGAAAACTGTGAAATTAGGAACTTTTTAGTACTCTGTATTGTGCTCCCGGTGTGGGCAGAGTACGGGAGGCTTATCTAAAAATGAGGTAGTTACGTTGGCATCATGAAGAAGTTAACTTAAAAACAAATAACAATATTGACATTTGTGTTCAAATGAGACAGGAACAGGGTCTGGGTCCTCTGTTGTTCGAACGGTCCACCACCCATCACGCAATCCTCACCAGCTTTTGCTTTTACACTCTTTAACATCACATCCCCCTTGACGCCAACCATGTTAAAGTAAAAGCAAAGTATCTAGGAATGTTCTTTCTGATGGCATGTGTTGGCAGAGCTATGTTCTTTTACACCTTCCTTCTCAGAATTACAGAGTCGAGTGGAAGCCCTTACGACCTATTGTTCACATCTTTCCTTGAACTATTTTTCATTAAATTAAAAGAAAAGTGGTTATAAAAAGACAAGAAGTACTTTTTTTTGTACATTTCAACTTGGACCTTAACCAGCAACTGAAGGTTTTGTCTATTCAGACCGGTCGCCCTCGTCTTGTTAAATTCATTGTTTCAGGCTGGAGTGAAAATTTTTTATCTTGTTGTTGTTGAGAAGCCATATGGGATTAATGTTCACTGCAGAATCTTTGAACTTGACCTTCCTCTCTCTTTAGTAACGCCACAACAAACTAATCTCTTTGTTATACAGCACCAACTGTGGCATTTTCCTTTCCTTTCCACTTCATTTCATTTCTTTGTATAAACAGAATCAATATCTTGTAATATCTTAGTTCTTCCCTGGATATCGTCCTCGCAGGCCCAATTTCACATTTTACCATGTACTGTTGCAAATCTACCTCAAATCAATATGGTCATTATGGAGCTCATCTCACTATTAAAACGGATCAGAAGCCATGACTATATGTGCTTCATTAACCGTCAAAACTGTGTACCAGTGTTAGAAACTACAACCACAGAGAGACCTTGATTTCCCCCGACCTGGATTTAACATTTCTCCGCTCGTATGCAAAGATGGAGCGAGTGACGGAAACGGTTGGGTTGAATAATAACTAGCCAGGAGCGTGTCACGGCTTTTCGCTGTAGAAGATGTGGAGGTGTGAAGAGGAGGAGCTGCGGAGAATCTCCTGACACGCATGAGGCCGTGTGAAATGTATTCGGCCTTGATTAGGAGGGATTGTCTTATCCTCCGAGTGGGGATTAAAGAGGAGAATTTTTCTAAAAACGGTACAAAAATATGGGGAATTTGAGACAAAAGGGGGAGTTGCAGAGGTAAACTTTGTTAAATCAGAGTCTTCACAGTTCAGAGAGGGATGAGAGAATGCTGGCTGGAGAAAATGAGTCCAGCAGCAGGGGAGGGATTCTGCCTGGAGCTTGAACAGTGGGGTACAAAGGGTCTAATCTTTACTTTCACAAAATTCAGAACTGCTCCTCACTAACCTCACTGTGTTCAGGTCTGGAAGAAGTGAGCCTCAACTATGTTCCCATTATATTAAAAAGAAAATTATAGTTTCAAACAGGAGGATTTCTAATTGAGCACACACTAAAACACCTCTGACTGTTAACGATGAGACAATTAACACGTGGATGCATGGAAAATGAAATTTCTGACCTTTGTACACTCAGTTAAACCAGAACATTAAATGATTAAATGATGGGAAAAACAACTGCTCTGAATCAAATTGGCTAAACATGAGATTAAAATAAATTATTCAACTTTTCCTATTAATACATGGAGACAGAAGCAGGAGACAAACCTTTAAAACTTCTCATGTTGGTTTATTAGAGTTTCCCACAGTGCTTTACTGGACATGAAAACAGATGGTTTGACATATTTCTATCTGACATGTAATTATGTTGGTATGTTTTCTGTAAAATGATTTTCATGTCGCTGCAGTGTTGCATGGCCTGATCATTTTCTATTTGTATGACGGTGACAAGACGTGAGACGGCGCTGAGCAATAACTTGTAACATTTTAATGAAGGCAGTGAGCTCTGCGACAAGTTCACTGACTTGTGGCTGACGCAAGAACCGTGTCAATATTTAATTCAGTTATCTCATGCTGTTTTAAACGTGACAGATTTTTTTATAATGATGGCTTATTTCTGGTGCCAGTTACATGTTTGTGGCAATTTTTACGATACTGTAAGTCCAGTTCTGAGAGTTTAAAATCTTATAAAGTCCCCTCTGTTTTAGCTTCTTCTTTGTTTATGAGGTGCGTGTATGGAATGTAGTTAAACTTGAACTGTAATGACCCGTTCAAGTTTAAAATTTACAATTAGGTTTTCTTCAGGGATCCAGCAAAGGGCACTCAGAACAGTCACTAAGAGTTTGGAATACTACTTGGTCTTTTGACCTCTCAGAAGCCAGTGATGGTTTGTTGTTAACGACATCTAAGCATCTGTAAGGCCAGTTTTTGTGGTTCTACACTGTAGATGTAGATGCAGCGAAGACACATACAAGTGCAGCAAAGTAATGTAACCCAAATATTAATGTCATCAACATTTAACTTCATTCAAACAAGTTGTGTCATTTTTTATTTGTTTGTGTCAGCCCGATAGCATGTATACTATTAGTTTGTGTCACCTAATTTGTGTTCGTAGACAAAAAAAAAAAGAAAGAACTGCTGAGCAGCAAGAATGAATATTTCAAGCTATTTTCATAAACGAACACTAAACGGTGTTATATCAAAGCAAACTACACAGTCACCCATAAAGTTGGAATAATATATTCTTTACCTCTTTCCATGAAACGATTGTGTCAATGAGATTTTTTTCTTGCCAGATAAAGTGTATATCTTCTCAAAACTCCATGCGACCGTGTATTATATACAGTCATGGAAAAAATTGCTGATATCTATCTAGCCATTTTCCATGGTTTTCTTGATGATAACAAAAATCATTATCAAGAAAACCATGGAAAATGGCTAGATATCAGCTCTTAAATTAAACTCTTATGAGCTATTTTTGTTCATTATCATTATATTTATCCAAACAAATGTACCTTCAGTTGTACCAGGCACTAAATTAAACAAGAAACTGAAGAAAACAAGGGTGGTCTAATAATCTTTTCCATGACTGTATATACTGTATATATTTAAGAAATATGGGAATAAAAACCAATGCTGTATTTTGGATTTTTAAATATACTATGATTATAATGAAACATAATCATCTTCCAAAACAACCAGTTCTCCAAAAGACACTGAATCTCCCTCAGTGAATTCCCTATATTCACACTGCCAGGATTCGTGTGGAGAAAAACTTTTATTTCTAACTGGATTAAACTTTATTTAATTTCTAACTGACAGTAACTTTCAAACATGATGCCAGATTTTCTAAATCAGCCAAGAAATCCAGCTTTTTTTATTGGTATGTTACTACAGAATTTTAACTCCGCTAGTCATTAAAACCCTCAAATATCCAGAAATAAAAACTCTTCAAAGGTAGAGGCGATAAAAAATTCATTACCATCATCTGCACTGGCAAAAAGGTGAAGAGTTGAGAAGTGTGTGCAGAAAGAGTCATGCACTGTAATATACAACTCCTGAAAATCAATGTGTTGTGAAATCATGGAAGTAGCCGCTGTGCTGCACACATGCTAATGTCAGACGCATAGTGTGAGAACACACAGTGGTTCGTTCAAACTCCGGTCCTGTTTGATGCTTCACCTGAGTCTCTGATTTCCATAATCCCTGCCTGAAGAGTGAGGCCGATAAGCTTTTAGGTGGAGGTTGTGAGCTTGTGGCAGTCAGCAGTTTTGTCCCAGAGGAAGGCTGGTCGTGTTCTGTGGGCAAACATAAAAGCCCAGACAGAACTGATAATGGCTTAACAGGCCTGCTGGGGGAGAGCCTTTGCACGCACATTCATTTAAACAAGAGAGAGAGAGAAACAGCTATGACAATCTGAGCCAAAGTGTATAAAAAGTCAAGATTACCCCGCCTAGTTTCAGAGTGCTGATTCGTCAGTCTGGGAGTGTTGGAGCTTATCAGCCCTGCCGTTCACTCAGCGTTTTGCCGACACAAACAACTCCCTTCAAAAGGAAGCGAGCTCGAAACTTTTAAGGAGATGAGATTTTAAAGCTAATAGCCTCAAGACTCGAGCAGACGGGTGAAGTCAGAAGCAGGCCAGAGTCTTAAGACAGTTCCTCCATCAAATATCTGTGTCTGTGATTCTCTCCTGCATCTCCTCTGCTTGATAGCGTGATGAGAGACAGGGGATTGCAGTGTCTCTTCTTCTTGGATCTCAGGATGACTTTAGCTAGCTTATTCTCCTCTGGCCTGTCTAGGAGCAACAGGCCCTGACATCTGCTGTCAGTGGAGCGCTGTGCTGCCAACTGAGGAGGAGGGTAATAAAGTAAAGAGCACAAACTCTCACAGGAACACACATTCTTGGTGTCACGTATGACCTGACTGTGAGTTTTTCATCAAAGCTATCAGGATAATCTCTAACGACAAACTCATAATGACACCAATTTGCAAAGAAAAAGCTTGTTGGCACTGCCATAGGATGCCATCTTTTCCCAATAAGACCATTTATATTTGCCCCCCACTAACTTTAAGGGCTGCTGCTGTGATGTGGAAATACCTAGAAGCAACAACAGCTCAGCCATGAAGCCGCACAGGCTCACAGAATGGGATTGCAAAGTCCTGGAGCGTGTAGCGTGTAGAAAATAATTTGTCCTTGGTTGCAACACTCGCTAGCAAGTTCCAAATTGCCTCGAGAAGCAACATCAGCACAAAAAACTGCTTGTTAGGATCTTCACGACATGCATTCCCATGACCACACAGAAGCAGACAGGCCGCAGCATGTGCAAGATCAACATGTATAATGCAGAGTGTCACCACTGGACTTTAGAGAGTGGGAAGTGTTGTCTTTAGTGACAATTTGAATCTGTAAGGTTTGGTGGAGGAGTAACAATGTGCTGGTGCTGTTCTACATGCTTTAGAGGGATGTCACAATGAAGTTGGTTCAGCCCTGATACAAGTCCTTTAATATTTGGGCTCTGCTGGTTGGATTCTGAACCAAAATGTTGATTAATATGTATCCAATACATATAGCAAAGGATTTTTATCTTGTTGGACCAAATGCCTACAACATGCATCACTATATGATAAACTGGGCTGGACCTATCTGGCAAACAGGCGAAAGAAACATTGGTACCTATTTATCTTTAAGGCCATTACCAGAAAAGTACCTCCATACTTAACAAGACTTCTTGATGGAACCATGGACACTATGACACGATCAAAAAACTGGTTAACTCCTCAATTCCCCACTGAACTTGGGAAGTCAGCCTTTTGTTTTAATGCCCCTGCGACCTGGAATGATCTTCAACTCACACTGAGGATAACGTTTTTTCAAATTTGTAGCTTGGTTGCGGACTTTCCTTGAACTGTCTACAACTGTTTTTAGCTTTGGTCATTTTAAATAGCATGTTTTACTTCTTCATTTATCTTGTCTGTTATCCGTATTTTGAATTTGTACTTCTGTACTGTTGGTAAATGTACTCGTCGTCACTGTAAATTAGGGAAACCTCAGTGCCTTATGAGTTTAGATGAAGTGTTATATAAATACTGAAGGTCCTAGAGAGAAGAAATAGGACTCTCACAAAACACTCACAGTTATAGCAAAATGGTGAATGGACTGCATTTATATAGAGCTTTTCTCAACTTTGCGACCACTTAAAGCGATTTACACTACAGACAGCGCTCATTCACCCATTCACACACACTTACTGGTGGCCGAGGCTACCCTAAACTGTGCCATCTGCCACCATCAGGAATTCATTCACACACTGAACAAAGCATCAGGGGGTTCAGTATCTTGCCCTTTACATGTACACTGCCATGGTCAAGGATCAAACCAACAACCTTCCGATCTGTGTGCAGCCACTCTACCAACTGAGCCTGAGCCATAGCCGCCACAGTTGTTTCCTGGTGTTACACAATTTCTAATTCAAACCAGTGAAAACGAAGGTCAGCGTGGGCTTTAAATGAGGAGTGACTGAAAGTTATGTATCCTGCCCTTTGCTAATGAGAGACGACAGCTTTGTCAGTTTCCCTGCTGTTGGAACAGAGTCAATCAACTGTGTGAACAGATCATTTTTCCTCTTCACAGACTCTAGTTTTCAATGACTTAAGCAGTGAGATGCTGCACTATAGAGCCAGCTGTAATTACAGAGAGTAGCTCTGCAACACTAGCAGGCTGATTTGGACAAAACACAGGCTAATAGTACAAGAAAGGATCAGATTTTGTTCTGATTTATTTTAGCCGACACCAATCCATTAAAATATGCCCAGATCGACCCAGATACAGATCTTTAAGATCAACTTGGGACTACAGGCCAAAATAATTCATTTAATGAAAATCTTAAGCCTACACAATAATGTGGTTTATACTTTGTGGCAGTAGTTTGGGGAAGGCCCTTTCTTATTTCAATATGAAAAAGCTCACTTGTGCCCAAATCCCGATCTATAAATAATTTATTTTCTCAGCTTGTTGTGGAATAACCTAAGTGGCCTGCATAGAGCCCTGGCCCCAGCCCCATTCAACACCTTTGGGATGAGCCTGAAGGTCAAAGACTGTATAAAGCATGAAGGTAGTATCTGTGGTGTTACAGTTATGTTTCTGAAGAGCTGTTATGAAGCTTAGTGTGTTGACTCTGGCAGTCAGCATCTGGCAGTGTCAAGTGAATCCATAATGTAAGTCTCAGTATGAATTAGATGGTTGAGTTCAACAAAAACTCCCCTTACAGTTCATATAATGGGTGAAATTAGCTATAGAGACCAAAACTATTACCATGTGGTTACATAGAGATGTTAGAAAAAAACTATTATTCAAATCAAAATGTCGACTTCAATCCCAATATTCGGCCCTGACGTACAGTACGACTGGACACTTCTATATTCCCTTTATTGCTGCTTTTTTTCATCCACCCTAATGCCCTGGAGAGTTTTCCCTCAGAAGATCAGCAGCACCAGGAGATCAGCGAGGGAAGAATGAGCTGCAACTGACATGAAAAAAAGAGATAAGAAGGTCCTCAGTGAAAATGGATGGTTCAAATTACACAGACAGGCAGGTCTATTAATATGGAAGAAGAGCTTTCTTTTTCCACGCTGTGTCCCCACCTAACATGCTCCATCTATGTGACATAGCCAGTCAAATTAACAGACACACACAGAACACACAGACCACTGCTGTTTGGTTACTTATCATAAGCATGCACTGTATGAAGCCAGGAGGGCCTTTGATGCTTCTGCTGCAGTGGTGCTTCAATGTGACCTCAATCCACATCCTTCATTGTAACTGAGGGGAATACTGGAGTGTTCATTATCCCCCCGCCTCCTCCTTTCAATCTGAAACTACTTACACAACCCAAAGTGGGAGCAATGTATCACCTGTGCACACAAAACATGAATCAGGATCACACACACATGCACAGGGGTTATAAAAAAAAGTTTAGAAGCACTCGAGAGTCTTCAAAGTAAGCCCATGGCTCAGCGTCTAGCCAGGAGATATTTTTTCTACCATTCTGTTTTCTTCACATCAAAAGCTTTCAATCGGATGACAAGTAGTGTCAAGGCAGTTCCAACTCGGTTGCCTCTTTTAGTCAAAGGATCTCTTTCTCACTCATTCTGCCCTTTTTTCCTCTTTACTTTGTAATATAGACTCCATTCTGAAACCATGACAGCTGCAAAAAGGGGAGGAAAAAAATAAATCACTCCCTCTCACAGATTCGTAGCTGCAGCGCTCATGATAAGGTGAACCGGACTATGATTTATTTCATATTTTCTAGCTGTCATTGCTGTCATTGACATGCACATCTTTCTTTCCCCATCACCTGGTTTCATACACGTAAAAATCACACTCAAACAGATGCACACGGCACTAGCTCAGGCTGTCTACTCCTTCCACTGATGGATCAACTGATCATTTTTTCTACAAACATCTGCTTCGATCTGCTTGAATAATAAAAGACTAAACAGAAAATATTATACTGCAGGGTATGAATAAATAAAACGTCAGGAAAACAGAGGGGGGAAATAAAGAGTGAGTGAAGGGGACGGTGGGAGGAGGGGGACAGAAGGCGAGAGGGAAGCAGCTCAGAGAGTCAGTGAGGGAAGAGATGATAATGATGAGCACTGAGACTGGCGACTATTTTAAGACTTCCTAAAAGAGAAACGACAGCTTCAACAGACTGGAATATGATCAGTTTTACATGAGCACATGCAGAGTTCAATTCTTTGGTCTGCTGCACACTGGATGATGCCTGCATTCAGAAAGTAAGCTATTATAGATAGTGTTCTGTCTGCGAATAATGATTGTTTTCTTTATCAATTAGTGTGCTGATTATTTTCTCTATTAATTGTGAAGCCTTTAAAATGTCAGACAATTGTGAAAAATCTTCTAAAATGTCCCTAAACTCAAGAAAGCCTCTTCAAATTGCTTAGTTCTCCGAAAACCTGAAGATATTCAGCTTCACATCATGCAAAACAAATACAATAAATTACAAAAATCCTCACATTTGAGAAGCTGGAACCAGCATTTTTGGGGGCATTTTAGTTTGAAAAGCGAATTATTTGATTATCAAATATCCATTGTTTAACTGAGTAAACTGAGCTAATCTTTTCAGGGTCCAGATATTGAACTCCGATCAGTATAGTGGTTCTTCTGCCTTGATGTTGCCATACAATGTAAATGCATTCTTAATTATGTTTCAAGAGAAATGTATTTTCTGCTAGATTATAGTTGCCGTTTTTAATATGTGGTTCGATTTTAACAGTTTGGTTAGATTTAGGCAACAAACTATGTTATGTTTAGTTAAGATCATAGTTTGGGTTAAAATAAGTAAAGGTTTGTTGGGAATAAGTCGATGCTAACTTCTGGCTTTACACGGGACACAATCCTGGGTTAAAGTCCTGCGTTTGTATGACCCATGCATCCACAGTATTTGTGATACATCAAAAACAATCCAGGAAAGAATAAATCCTCTATACGTTATTAAAGATGCAGTTAAGTTGTATGGAAATGTAATTTCTATAAGACCAAGCTGTCCAGTACAATATTGCTTTTTTGTTTCAGGCTTTCTACCTGATTTTGGAACCTGGTTGCAGGGATTTGCTGATAAGGCCTGGCTTCCTTTAGTTCATCATGAAGTTGAGGTAGGGGCTTTGTGCAGACCTATCATGTTCTTTGGGCTTTTTGTTGCATTAATGCATGGAGACATTGTCATATTGAGACAGAAAAGGGTCATGCTCCAAATGGTTGCAACAGATACTGAAGAACACAATTGTTCTTCAGTATCAGTATACAATTAAGTTAAGATTAAATGCAGCAGGAAGAAGAATTTCCCTTAATTAGAACTGCAGCAGACTCCAAGTACTGGAAAGTATGTGGGTGTCCATGTACAGCAGTGAGTGCAGACAAGCTGACTAGATGAGATTAGATCTGAGAGGACTGATTGATAGATAGTTAATCTAGAATATGAATCCATGACAGTAGGTTTGCTGTCTCATGAAGACATGCTCTGCACATCTTTGGCCTCGTTTCTCCAGTGGACGTCAGACTTTATGTAATGTCTTCTGACAGGGGCGTCACACCCTCTAGATTCACACTCTCAATATATATTTAAATATATATATATATATATATATATATATACACACACACATTCCCAGCAGCAGCAGACCCGACAATCAGAACGCCACCAGGGAGGTAAGGGCTGACTGACGACAGACTGAGAATGACAAACAGGCTATAAAACAGCATCATAAAAAAAAGAGGAGATCTGTTAGAGATCCTTCACCGCAAAATTCAACAGAGGCTGCTGAATTTAAAGCTGCGAGCAGAGACGGAGGGTTTAGCAGCGATGCAAAATGTTTAAGAGAGGGGGTTGTTTGGTCGAGACGTCTGAGTCCATGTTGGTTAAACGCAGAACAAACACAATGCGACTTTTTGCTGTTTGCTTACTCACATATCTGTGGAAGCAGCAGAGGAGCGTGCTGATGACAAAGCATGCAACAAACTGAACTCACAGCGGGAAAAGACACACTTGAAGGCTGTGATTTTAGATTAGGGGGATGCCTGCTTTTTGACCCTGTCTGTGTGTTTTCTGTCATCTGTCTGTGTGTTTTCTGTCATCTGAAAGAGTATTTTCAAGGGGTGTTTTGTTACTGCAACTATCAAGGTGCAGAGCAGGGTTAAGTGCTGCCTGACTTGTTTTGAAACCCAACAGAGAGAAACAATGCTTGATGTTGAGAATAAATACTTAGCTAATCACAAAAAAAGACAATTCTGGAGAGGAGAGGTTATGTTTGGATGGAATCTTTAGACTGTATAATTATGGATTTTCAGCTACAACTACACACCATCACCAGCCTTGTGAGTGAGTTTTTTCTTCTGGCATGTCTTGCACTGTATTATATAACATAACACCAAAAGCTCTTATTGGACTATGTTGGCATTTCCAAACACATTGCACCTTTATACTTTCTCATTTGATGAAATGAAAGAATTTGATGTAAGGTTGAAAATCAGATTGTAATCATCTGTCGTGCAAGAAAATATGAACTATTATGACAGTATAGCCTTGAACGCCTGGAAGGCCTTTTCCCATGACATCAGTTGAGAGAAATCCATTCACAACTTTAATGGTATGCTGCTGACTAGAAATATGAAACTGTACCTACAAACATCGGGCCTCATGCAAACATTCTTGTATTCTTATCTTAACTTTCTTTCTATAATTTAAGATTTCTATAGGATTTTAAACTCAAAATCACTTCAAAGTAATGAAATATACAATCCAGTAGTAAAACACTACACATGACTCCAACAACAGGTCTGGACCACTCGTAAGTTGCGTTTTTGCAGAAAGAGAAAATTCTAAATATAAGAAAAATTGGTGAATTGGCAAGTTCTCTGAAATCACTTGTGGTTCTTGCATGAGTCCCATTAAAACGAAGACTTGCGTATCAGCTAGACTAGTTACTTTTTGTTCCCAGTTTTTGCAGACCTTTTAATCAGTATTATCCTTTTCTTGATAGCATTCGCTCACTTTGTTTCATGCATCAGGATGTGGTGTTGAAAACCACAGCACAGAATCACAAAGCAACAGCTTACAATGTTGCCCTTCTGGCTGGTTATCCACCTCTGTAATTGTTGGAATTTATGTGAAAAAATTAGCTATTTTTACTGCAGATATTGCACCAAACTAATTACTAGTAGCAACATTGTCAGTGGCACCAAAAATAAGCAGGGTAGCTGGAAATATACAGCAGTGGGTGTTGTCATTGCAGAGACATTCATTATATTTACTACAATTAGCCAAAATCAGAAATATATAAGATATATAGTTTATACTTATCTATTGCATTTTAGCTTTAGATATAGATGCTTACAGATATTATATTAGAGGATGACTGGCCACTTTGCAGCTTAAGGTCAACAACAGTGTTGGACAAGTACAAATAGATAAGATCAGTTTTATTGATCGCATATGTGGGGAGAGTAAGTGAATTAAACCCATGAACATAAAGTCCAATAGGTTAACACAAGCCATACAGAGGAAAATCCATCTGATTTTAATGTCACATAAACAAAGCAACTCTCTGCCGACTTTAACAGCCAGGTGCAGAATGAAACTCCTTATAAAACTTGCCTGTGCAGCTTTTCTGGGCCGTTACGTAAAACTCTGATAAATCACCAATATGGCAGCATGAGTAATAAACTCATCGGCAACTGCTTCTTATTTACTGGAGGGTCTTATTTCCATCCCATAATTAAATTTTTATGTTGTGTGTGTGTGTGTGTGTGTGTGTGTGTGTGTGTGTGTGTGACTGTGTGTGTGTGTGTGTGTGTGTGTGCGACTGTATCAGTGAGCTGCATCAGTAAACATTTACAGCCCAGCTGAGTGCAAAGGTCTTCTCATGGCGGCGACATGGTTTTACACTCAAATCAAAATTAAAGCAGATGGAAGAAACTGTGAGTCCTGGAACTTACAGTCCTATCTGTATTCTGTCCTTTTTTGCATCATGCCGTCCATCTAGACCGCTTTGGGTGGTGTTGGTGCAGCACAGGTCAGGCTGAGTCAGATCCTATCAGCTTATGCGTGTTCGCTTGTGCCAAAAACAACAGCAGGAGGTGGTTTTGTAGTGCAAGTGGACAAGCCGAGAGGAGATATCTGAGTCACAAGGGTGTTGGTGAGCTCTGGCCTGTGGCCTGAGAAGCAGCCAGACATCCCATTCCAGGGCCTCTGGAGATGAGGACTGTCTGTCCAGCCAGGCTGCAGCCGACACACACCGCCGCCCGTTTGGCATCCACACCAGAGCTCGGTCCCCTCAGTGGATGTTACTGACAGCTGAGGCTTAACTGTGACTGAAAACAACTCATTAGCCTTTTTTATAAGCTAATTGGCTTCTTAGTTGTTGCAGAAGCTCAAAATCCTGAAACGCGAAAGAGCATTGAGATCTGTAAACAGGCAGTGAAGTAGTAGAAATTAATTGTTAAGGTTTAGTGATGGAGCTGACTGAAAGCTGATCCAAGGGTCTCGGGAGGAAGTGCACAGATATCCGCCTCAGTGAAATCATTTTGAGCAGGAATGGTCTCTGCTGTGGGCAGTGAACCGTAACGCACTCAAGCAGTTTTTAGTTTCAACCAAAATTCAGCAGCCGTGGGTACCATAACTAGGAGAAGTATGCCTATGAGCTCAGATACACAGCCGACAAGAGATGAATCCGCAAGCCTCCTCCTCCTACTCACTTTACTGATTTCCCTTTGTCACTAGTTCTCTGTGCAACTCATTTCTCACATTTTTAAATATCATGCTTTTTCCTCCTCTCTGCTTCCTTGTTTCTAATCCAAGCTGCAACTTACAGGCCTGAAAAGTAGAGCCAATGCAGAAAAATGCACTGGCTGTGACTCCACTGGTTGCAATACAAAGTCTGGTTGTATAAAAGTGTATGAGAAAATAACTCTACTTCATACTTGATTTATTACCTGTTTATGTTTATGGTTTCAAGTCTTCTACCATACATGATGTTCATTCTGTAAGTGATGGTCCCGTTTGGAATAAAACAGATGAAAAAACAGGGTATGCTTTGCGGCAGTGCTGCCGTGCTGCAATTGTAACAATGCAATGTAAATGTAAAATACATTGTTTCGCGTTGGCATTCTAATTCCAAGCTCGCTAGATCAGGGTCGGTAACCTTTACTAACAAATGAGCCATTGTTGGACAAAAAAAGAGAAATAATGGCGAAACAGAGCTGCAAACCTTATTGTGAGCCTCACAATGAATATGTAACAGCCTACTAATTCTAAATTAGCCTACCAACATTACTAATAAGTAATAATGAGCATGTATTAATATGATTTTGTCAGAATCCAGTGAGGAGCCAAGTGCAAATGAGACACCAAAGAAATAACTCAGGAGATTTGGAATCGAAAGCTAGTCAAGCAAATGAAACTAGACTTGAAGTTGGCAATATGTAGATGTTAAGGTGCCAGACGTTTTAATACCGTTCATAGGGAAAACAGAAATAACTGTTCATGTTGTATGATTTTTTTGTCATAGCCACAGGGAGACACTGCAGATGGCCTAAAGAGCAACATGTGGCCCGGAGCCGCATGTTGTCTACCCCTGAGCTAGATGGTGCTAGCTGATAAATTAGCGTCACCCTGTTATCCAATCACAAGGCTCAATACAACAGTCAACAAACTAATAGATGGCAGCAGATTGGCTGTGTCACCTGCCTCTTGAGCTTTTCTAGTACTTAAAAGAGTCTCCATTATGACAAGAACAATAACCCTGAGCAATATTTGAGAGCTACCAGCAGCACCATGCTTCTTGTGTTTGTTTTGTTTGTTTTGTATGGTTTTGTGGTTTTGAGTGTTGCAGGACTCCTAAAACATGGAAATTAGTTAGAATGTTTCATCCTCTGGTTCCCTTGTCTCCAACTAATGTTTTTTTGGAAATAGTTTTTTGTTTGATGCCTTAAATAAGGTCTGTAATATACACAACCTTAAATGATTTTCATGTTTTGTTCTACAACATAAAATGTGTCTATCTTTTACGCTTCCTAAAAATGGTGGTTGCTAGCGTGTGGCGAAATGAGACGACAAAGGCTGTCACGGACATTACCATCATCAGCAGCTTTGTGGTGGTGAAGTCATGAGACTGTGATGTAGTTTGTTTATAGACTTTGTTCTTCTGGTGATTGCATTTACACTTCAAAAATCATAAAAGTGATTTCATTTGTGAAGATTATCTTGCTTAACAAAACATGTATGTATCACCGACTATGTTTTTGCAATAATCTAAAATCCAGTGGAAACATCCTGTTGATATTTGTTGAGGTTAACAGAGGAATACTAATGTCTGGGTTGGCCTACAAAAACACGTCATCCCTGCAACACTCACTCTATTACTACATGCTCTGTCAGAGGGCTGTAATGTATTGGTATGGCTCAGTGGCTCTTTCTTCCCACTTGGCTGGAATAGAGCAATACAAGCCAGTTGTGGTTGAGACAAAGGCCTCTGCAGGTTAGGACTGGGTGGCAGGTCGGGGTCGAAAGGGGCACAGCGGGAGAAAAACTAATTTTAAAGCAACACTTTATGCAATACCTGTAGCTAGAGCTGTGGCTTTATCACACAGCAAACAGATGATCAAAAATGAAAGAGGTATTCTGTTTGAATGGGTTCATAAAGCACACGATTCAAAATGACTGCTGTGTGAAGGTCTTGGGGGTTTCCCAGATAATCCCGGAAAATCCGGAAATAATAAACAAGACTGACAGCCAAAACAGAAATATCATGCCTGATTTGAAGCAGCCGAGTAAAAATAACAGCAGCATGAAAGTGATAAAAATGCTCTGAAGTTTTTTAAAATGAGCTTTAGATATATGAAAAGAAGTTCTCAGCAGCAGAGATAAAGTGAAAAACTTCTAAAGCCATTTAACTTCTCGGATGCAGAGAAATGAATCATAGATTTCACCTCAAGGATAGGAACTAAAGAAGACTCCTTGTCTTCTGTATGTGCCATTATTATGATCAAATCAGTCGTGTGTATGACGGATGGTCAGTGATTAGCACCTTAGTTGCTTAAGGTGTGCGAAAACAGATATAATTCACTTTTATTAGCACTGTAATATTCATACACAATTTACTTTTATTAGTGTGTTTACAAAACCATGCTTGATTTGATTTGAGGATTACTGTGAACAGTGCACCTTTGTAAATAAGCATGTCTCAGTAGGTTCTACTGTATCAAATCAAAGTAAATGAAAATTTCCTCATAAATTAATGTAGCTTGTTTTGCTTAATCAATGTAATTTCCCCAGACAGTCTGATCATTGCAGGGCACGCATGCAAGTCATGACCATTATTGGTGAGGGCAGAAGTCATGTCGTGCCATTATGACAGCTATGACCTGCAGGGTGTGTTTACAAGAAAATCTGCACAATTGCATTCATGCTGAGAAATTGTGATCACACTGTTATGTTGTTTATTAGCTTACAAAGCTGGACATGATACACACCGCAAATTATCACAGGAGCCCTGATAAATCCTAAAGATGGGATCACATCGGACATGTCGCTGCATGCATAACAATGACTGCAGCTGTAAAGGTGCAGGCTATTGTCTCAACCTTGGAGTAGCTCATCTGCGTTCTGTAAACAAGGATGGAAATGTGTGTCCATGAAATCTAGTGAGTCCTGCTAAATGGCCAAAACAAAAATTGCTCTGCATATTTACTTAAAGACCCTCAGGAGTTGTTTTATTTGTGGTCCTCGGTGGATTGCGCGTTATAATACCAGACGAATGATGCTTCAAATAGACGATGATTTTAAGAGCCTGCAAAAATTCAACAAATGCAGCTCTGTGGTTAAGGATGCTTTTAATCTCTGGTGAGATTTCTGCATTTTATTTATATGCTTTTAAACAAGATTTGTGGTCCCTGCTGCGATCAAGCCCATCTTAACGTTTGGCTAATTAGAAGTGTGATTGGGGGAATGGCAGGTGGCTGAATAGAAAGTCTGCTGCTGGGCGAGTCGACACCTCCCAGGACGACACACTGGGAATGGATCATAAAGGGGAAACATAATGGCTGCTATTTCCCTGGCAGAATAAAACGAGTTATCTGGGCCATTCAGCTTCATACTGCTTTCCTAGTGGATGAGAAGTAGCACGGGCCCGTTGAACAGATGAGTTAAAGCTCTGCGTCTGCAACAGTGGATATAAGTTACAGCAGTAATCAACGCAGAGAGGGGGGTTGTTTATTGTGATAAACGTCTCAACACATGCCACAGAGTCAGTATGACTTCCATGTGTCTTGTTAATGAGGGTGGTGAGACAAGAAGGCAGGCCTTCACTAAGAGTTATGGAGATGGATTTCCTGGCTCGTCTGCATTAATGGTTTTTAAAAAAATAACACTCTCCAAAAATGATTACCTTCCTACGCATGTCGCCACAGAGAATTAAAGCTGCAGGTACAGATATAGAGATCATTCTGAGCACATCTATTCCTGTCTCAGGCTTTTGCTCATTTGAAATCATTTAGAAAAATTGTTTGAAATATCTGTCATCAAATGAATTGTGCACAATTCTCTCTGTGCAGACTGAAATCTGTCATGCACCACCTCACCCTCTTGTAGTCTGCTGTTAGAAGAAATTCAATTAAATGTTAAATTATTGATACTTGACTGGGGGTGAATGTGTACACGACCTCACCGCTTTATCAGCTTGGTGCCTCAAGTATGTACACACACACTCACTCACACACACACACACTAAGGAGGTGCATTAGTCACACTGAAATCATGGTCTCTTGTTTCAAGGTGATTTATTTATAAACAACACTGATTAATGTGCATTTGCATAAAAGCAACCTCCTTCACACTTGCTGTGACCCTTAACACTGTGACCACACAACATACAGCACTAATATTGCCTGTAGAGCAGGAATCAACTGGTGTAATGTGATGCAAAATTTAGAAAGAAGAAGTAAGCTTTGCAGAGGCAAACCTTAACACCATCAGCTGGCATAATTTATGCTAAATGTGTGCTCTTTCATCCATTTTTAAGTATTTGTTGTGCACTGGAAGGTGGTAGCATGTGACATCAGCTGGTTTAATGACATGCAAAACTAGGAGAGAAGAAGTAAAACAGAAGCTTGATCAGATGGCGTAATTCATGCAAAATCTTCGCTCTTGGATCTATTTTGCAAGTATTGGTTGTATTTTTGGTGACTGACATTGGACAGTTGTGGCATGTGACGATGGAAAATCAACAGAGAAAAAAGCCACAGCAATGATCCTGACCCCATGGACAAGCAAGACCATCTCTACCAAGCATGTGTGGAGGAATTAAAACATGTGGATCTTCATGTCCGCATAAATTCCAGTCTTTGTTTCACTAACAAATTGGCGTAATCGTGGAGTGCTAGTGTTTTCTTTTCTATGTGATGATCTGACAGAGCAGAGGACTGCAACAACGCATGGAGAACATAACTGGACAATTTATGCACATATTAAATGAACTGACACAATTGCATGTCACTGTAATTGAATCCTAATTAATTAAAGTGAAAAAGGACAGCAGCAAAAACACAATGTGTCTACTATCAGTAGGAGTTTTTACAATCTATTTATTTATTTTTATTTTTGCTTTGGGTGGGTATTAAAATGTTTGACCTTATTCTCTGTAATTAAACTCATCAGTCCCGATGACATTTTAGCCATTAGGCAAATTACAGGAGTTCTGTGTATGAGTATAATTACAGGATGCTCATGTGACCTTCATCACCACTGGGCTTATCATAGTGTATTATCTGATATTATAATGAATATAAGCATCAATAAATTATATATTTAAATATGTATAAGCGCATAAAATCACAGAGTGGCCAGAGACAACCCAGTAATGAGCTTTTAGGTGTTTTTTTTTCTCTTATAATGTTTTGATTTTCTTAATATTTTGTAAACTAAGAATTTAGGAGAGTTGTTCTGCTCTGACACGACACAGTGAATCCGGAGTGCTGTATTCTTTCACATGTGCAAAAAGTCTTTCCTTTTTCCTTTTCTCATAGAGTCTGATTCAACCAAAGGTGAATTATTTACCACAGCACTCTTTCAGCCACATCACAAAGCATAGCTAATAAATGGGCTAGGTCCTTAGGCACTTAGGCACTGCTCATCCAGTGCTGGTATTAAGGACGAGAGCACCTTGTCAACTACTGACATCTGTCAAATTTATTAACCAGGACTAAATGAGAAAGGAAAAGAAATTAGCAATTCAGATAACTATTCTCTTTGTATAATGACATCAAAACGGATTGGAGTGTGTTGGTTAAGTGAGCCCTTGAGTATCATTGATTTTTGAGAATTTCTACTTACAAAAGAACTTCTTAGGTGATATTATGCAGTTTGAGATGAGGTCAACCAATGAATCCAGGGAAAACAAAGAGAAAACCAGTCTGCAGGCTGCTTTGTTCACAGTAAAAGAAAAGCTACAGAATAGTTCTCTCATTAAAAACTAGGGAAAAAATGTTCTAAATAGATGAAATAAGGAGAAAAAATTTGCTATTCTTATGTCCTTAGGGGTGCAAACATTGTCAAGTTTTATGTGACTTTCATCAGTCTAAAGGATCAAACAAATATATTTACTCTGCCTCTCATTCACTTCCATTGAAGCCTATTTGTCTGACAACTTCAGGTTTGTCAGATGGGATCCTACTTTGATCTGTGAGTTTGCAGGACTAACTAACAGAAACAATGTTGTCTTACTGAGTCTCTAGATTGATTCTATAAGTGCCTGGTATAATACCACACCACCAGACTACAAACTGCGGAATTGCTCTCCTCAGTACGTCTTGATTACCTATTTTGAAGCAGTGATAGCACATCCTGTTTTGGAGCAGACAGGGCTAAATGAGTCTGCCAATAAATCTGTAAAATCTGCTGTAGAGTAAACTACATTTACCTGAAGTACCCTTGAGGCTGGCGAGACCCAACTGGGCTTTCATATTACATTAGTTAGAGTGCAACGTGTCATACTCTGAAAACCACACCCACTGGAGGGAAAAACTATCAACCAAGGGCTGAAAAGCTAACAAAATGCCTGCATCCAGCTAAAAACATTACATTTAACCATGTCAAATTATTATTTTAGCACTCTATCTCTACCAGAGAGGACAAGTTACACAGGCGATCTTCATAACTTAATGTAATAGCCTCAGTTTTAAACATGTTTTTATCTCTGTGTTTGGTTAGGTTTAAGGAACAAAACTACTTGCTTAAGTTTAGGGAACAAAACATGATTCGGTGGAGCAAAAGATTGTTAAAAAAAGACAAATAGATGGACGTGACGACTGGAAGTGAAGTCCTAAATCACCGCCCTTATCTTGATCAAGCAGCTCCTCAGAACAGGAAGTACCGAAGGTCCATTAACTTTCCTGCAAAGACAGTCTGTGACTGCTGGCCAAAATTTGTGTTTGTTAAATCATATGTGATGCATATTTTACTGCTATATGTCTGATATTTCAATTTATCCTCAAATTAATTCTACAACATAATTCCCACTATTAATGGAGAATCATTTGGAAGATGTGTGTTTCTATATACATTTTCCAATGAAACCTCCAACAGTTATGATCCTTCAAATACTATAGTTGAGTTTTCGTTTGACACCAGGCAACACAAGCCACCAGTCTCCTAAGTGTTTGTTTGACTTGCTTTGTGGACCTTGTCATTCTTTATACTTCATATCCTCACTCTAAATGTAATGGCCACGGTTTTGAACATGTTTTTATTGCTGTGTTTGGCTAGGTTGAAGGAACAAAAGTACTTGCTTAAATTAAGGGGAAAAAACATGATTCGGTGGAGCAAAAGATAGTTAAAAAAGTAAAATAGATGGATGCGGCTACCGGAAATGAGACACTGTGATGTTAAGCATGACATTGACAGGCTGTAGCTTCACATGGGCTACCTATGGAAGTTATAATACTTATTTGGTTTGACACCAGACGACACAATACACCAGTCTCCTCTGTGCTTGTTTGACCCGCTTTGTGGATCTTGTCATTCTTTATACTTAGTATCTCTCTCCCAACTTTGCAATTATACGTAAAAAAATTTGGTATTTTAAGCTGCTGTATACAACTTTGGGGCCGTTGTTGAGGGAGGATAGTTTCATTCCTTTTGGGCTATGGAAAAATCATGGTTATGGTTAAGACAAAGGCAAACAAGGTAGGAGAGCTTTGATCTGACAAGCCCACCAACCCAACCTCAAAACCCCACTTACATCATTACATAAGGGCGAACTACTTACTGTACTGATGCTGAATGTTGGCACTGGGCATAAATTGTGAGGTGCAGAATCATCCAATATGGACGTAATTCTCAGGGAGAGTGGGCTGCTAAAAAGATGGATGGCTCTGTACACGAATACGAAAACACACAACTGCATCCATCCAGCCATCCAGCTACCCACACACATACATCCCTCTGCATCTCCCTCCTTCCCACACCCACACAAGTTGGATCAGCTCTGAGAGGCTTGAGTGAGGACAGTGGTGGCTTAACACTGCAATACTGCCCCGGCATTAAAGCTCCACATGCCTGCTGGGAGGTCGAAGAGATGCACTGCCCTACAGCTCCACAGGCATGATAGGAAGGCCAGGGGGATACTGTGATGTTTTGACACGACTGACAAAATACCACCTGTCATACATTCACAGCTCCAAAACACACTGAGCCTTTGTGATGCTAACTCCAGCTGACAGACAGAGGGGAAGGAGACAGAGGTGGCAAATGAGAAAGAAAATCACATTGCAGAAATGAAACTAAAGAGGGCAAAGGTGAGAGCCCTAACAGAGAGGTTATCTGAATACATACGCCCGCCTGCCTGCCTGGCTGTAAGGAAATGTGTTCTGTTCTTTTACAGAAAATGTTTTTTTCCTGAAAGCAGTGACTTTCACAGACAGATGACAGATGACACCTTCAATTAGAGCGCCAGCTTTGATCAAGTCATTAAGGATGGGAGGGAAAGCGACTAATAGTTAGCACAGCTTTCTGACATCCGTTTTAATTGTTTGCTCATTCAAGGTATTTTTCATCTGGCTTCATTTCAGACTGCAAGTGTCATTCCTCCTCCACTAATTAACACCGCATGTACAATACGACACAAATTGAATCAAATCTTAATCAAACACATTTGTTGTTGCCAGGCACAATACACTCAGTGGACCCAAATTCCAGCTGAAAAAAAAGTTATAACTGTGTATACTTTTCAATGATAGTTAGCATTTTGTTCTCGCCTTCTGGGAGCCATTTCCAATCTCAAATATTAAATGAAGTACTCTGCTGTAAAAGCTTCCTGCCAAACTAATCAACAGCTCATCTTGTTGTAATGAAAATTGGGAATATTTTCTCAGCTTAAATAGGTGATTCCACAATATAAATGTCACAAGTCATGTTCTAATGCTGTTCACGCACGCAAAAACATTTAGGTGTGAGACAAAAGACAGAGCTCTGACTCCAGTGTCATTATTGAAACATTGCATGCAGAGTTTTTTGTTAAATCATCGTTATGTAGTAAGACAGAATCAGTTCTCGCTGCACAAGTGTAATCAGTGTAAAATGCAACCAACGACCCCGGCAAATGACAAAACGTCAAAGCGGCTCTCAGCTGTCGTCTGCTAAAGGAGCTGTGAAATCAAGCAAATGTGTGATCATTCTGCGTTTTATTAGCTCTGATTTACAATTTATGCAGATGACCGGGGACATTTATTTTAAGATGGAGGAAGAAATATGTGAAGGGAAGGGGGCGAGATCTTGAATACAGCCCCATTCTTACATTGCATATATTTAAAAACATGTCCTATCATTTACGAATTTTAGACATTAATCTGCTCCTACGGTGATTTAAGTGAAACCCCGAGCCACAACAGGAGCCGATAACCCATCATTCCTTGGGAGCTGGCAGAGGGGTGATGTGCAGGGGAATATTTTGTGAGAATGAGCTGGGGAGAAAATAGCCATTCTCAGGAGACCACTCATACACCAAAGAGCCTGAACCACCATGGGCAGGTGCATTACTCACTGCAACACTGTGTGTTTCCACTGGCAACATCACAAAGTACAGCAAAGTGAAGTAGACAACATGGATCCGGTGAGGTTTTCATGTTGCCTATGAGTAACAGTAAAATGGCAGCAGGAGATTTTTCATGCTTGACTTTGAAAAGGTAAAGCAGAAACTTTTGATACTGCCAGGCTAAGCCAGTAGAGGCTTTGGTCAGTCGACCCTGCATGACTTCTGCTCCAGGCGTTCCACTCCACTCTTTCTGTTATTTAATACGTTTGGTTAAAGCGTTTAAAAAGCTGTCATCATCAGTGAGGACGGCTCCAGCATGTCCTCTCTCTGTCCTCTGTCCTAGCCTGTCCCCCAGGGGCCAGAAGCACCTGTCCTTCAGAAGAAGAGCCAGGCCTCTAACTAACACTGCTGTCAGGACCGCCGTTCTATCTGCAAATCACAACGCCTCGAGGGAAGTGAAGAGGTGACGAGGACGAAGGATTGAAATGCTGAGTGAAGGAAGGTGGTGCACAGTCCTTATGCTACACGAACCAAAGCATGCTAGTGATTACTAATCACTTCAACAGGGTTTACACTGACCTTCTGAAAGTGGGGCACACTAGGAGAGCTTTTTAACTTAAAGGGTTTGGACTTTTTGAAGCGGGGTTGAATGAGGTACTTATCCATTGTCAGTGTATTACCTACAGTGGATGGTGATTGGCACACTTCCAGTTTGGAGAAGCAGGCAGGAGTAGCAGCAAGGAAGCTAAAATTGTGAAAATATTTTAAATATGGTTGACACTTGAAATCGATGCTTTTAGATGGGCCTAAATCTGACTAAAATACATTCCCATCCACATCTGAACTATTTGTTAAAGTCAAGCTTGAAAAATGGCAGGTTAGCATTCTTGATTTTTTGTTCAACCTGACATAATAATATCAGAAATACTTTACTCAATTTTTATCCATTTCCTTTACGGTACACAAGCTGTTGTGTCTATGACACAGGATTTCCAATGGGGACGTAACAGCTGCACCGCGATTTTGCTCCGTCCTCTGCCCGGCGTCAATCCCCACCGGGTGCGTAACGGCAGCGTAGCAAGCCAGCCGCATTCACGCAAGATCACGCGATAATCCTGAACCTACGCAGACCACGAGATCACACGATAAACTGTGTGTATAAAGGAAACAACAACAACAATCAGCTTACTTTGCTTCTCGGACTTGGAAGAACTGTTGATCTGGCCATATATCCTCAATCTAAATAAATGATAAGACAGATAAATGATTGTATGCTGTTCCACTTCAACAATCAGTCTGTCGTTGTCCGTATCGCCGACCCTCTAAGACCCTTTGATTGATTGATTGCTGACCTGGTATCCCCGGTCAAGACGTAATGTTGATGTAAATTTATGATAAGCTACATGAACTGCGTATTGCGTTTTATTTTGAAAGGGGGGCGCAAATGTATTACGTTGATTCTGTGTCGGATTTCCTGTCTGGTGCAATCTACTCTGTTGATCTTCACGCGGTTTAGCAAAGGCTCGCTTCTAAAATAGAAGTGCTATGGATTGATATCGCTGCAGAGTGGAGAGCCGCGGCTGGGACGCTGCTGAGGCGTTACGTAAGTGGCAGCGATCAGCTCCGGTGACCGCGGCGCAGCCGTTATGCGCCCGTTACGTCCCCAGTGGAAATTCTTTGTTCTCTTTTGCATGTGGGTAACTTTTACCAATTTTAAAGCCCAAAAGAGGAGCATTTAGCACCTAAAGACCCGGATAATTCCTTAATGAGTTCGAGACGAAACACGGAGCTGAGAGAGAGTTAATATTGGACTTCGATTCATCAGGTGGACAGAAACATGACTCCAAAGGGGAGAAAAATAAAACTATATACGCTAAACTAATACTGATTTCCAAATCAAGTACTAACCAGCCCCTGATGCATATCCTGATTAGTTGATGGGCAACAACCTGCAGTGACACATGTCAAGTAGTTGCTGCTGCTATGAAAGCAAAAGGCTACTGTTGTGTGCTTCCCTTTAATCTACATTTCATTTGGTTGGGGCAGTCATAAAACCTGAAATGATTCAGAGACATGAACCATTTAGCTCATAATGACCACTTCATGCTTTTGTTTCCTGATTGGCTCTTTGTCGAGTTGCCGGGCTCAATCAAGTCTCTGTGTAGGTTTAAAAAGACTCTCGAGAAACTGAAACTGACTTTTACACAGCTACCTGTCAGTGGGCAAGAGAAGGGAGAGGAATGTATTTAAATTTCAAATTTCAACTTTTTATGCTGATGTGAATGTGTCCGCCAGCCGAGCTGAATTCAAATTTGTAGGTTTTTATGCTGATGCGGATGTGTCCACCAGCGCTGTGTTCCCAGTTAATAATCTGGTAAAACATTTCACTCAGAAGCCATGGTGTGCTTTGCTTCTATTGCTGATGAAGATTTAATGCTTTTCAGAGATAGCAGAATGCCATCTGTTTCGGATGGTAATGATATGAGCACTGCCGTCACTGCTGTGTAAACGGATAGAGCTCAATTGAACAGTATGTTGCTATAAGGGCTGCCAACATATGGAATATATAGCTTGCAGGAGAGAATGATTTCAGTCTGACAACACAAAACCTTGTCATGAATGTAAACAACAACCTGCCTCTGTGCATCATCGGATTAGGTGCATGTATTTGCGCGCTATACTGTATGTGCTCCTGTGTTGTATTATGTTTAGCCTGCAGGAATGTATTCATAACTATTGGTGGGCCTCGCTGCATCATGTGTCTGCAAAAGTGAGACACAGACTAAGAAGTGCACAAACACTTTCATCTTGCCAAGTCTGACACCAATCTCTGCCAGTCTAGCGAGCTTCCCCTGCCTTATTTCCGTGCATGCTGCATCTACTTTTACCTGCTTGTTTATTTTTCCTGCACACTGTACCTTTCTTTGTTTACACAGGCTGCATAAATCTTCCCCGGGAACATGTGTGAACGAGTGGGTTGTAGAATGCAGGTTTAATTTATGTGGCCAGTGTTCGTTAGTAGCGTCTCCATTCTGAGAAGAAGAATTTCAAAAGATTTTACTTATTTTCTTTGAAATAGTTGAGGTTGTCTCGTATTTTCTCTCTGTTTCTTATTTGCAGCCTCCCACACATGTCCTGACCCACACAAAAGCTGTATGGCACAGCAGGGAATGTGCTAATAGGAGTCCATATTTCCCTTTGCCCGTGAAAGACAGACCATAGGGGTTTGAGTAATGAGCCGGTGCCACCTGTGCCCACGATGCCAGGAGGACGTGGACTATAATGCTGATGAGCTTCTGAGGGCCAATGTGCCACTGTGCAATGTCATTCCCCTGCTTAACACCTCCATCAATCTTGGGAATTTTCTTTTCCCTTTTCACTCGTTTGAATCACAAGCTTTGCCAGGAATCTGTAAGGAGAAAGTGCATTTTTGTGCAAAAGAGTCCAGGGGCTCATTTACTGAGGAGGACAGTGTGGGAGCAAATTTACTGTACTGCAATGCTAATGTGGTGTTTCTCAGAAAGTCTCTCAGTTTGTGGTCTGGAACACACATAGCGAGGAAGGAATGTGAAAATGTTTAGTAATTGCTGTGCTAAGGGAGCAGCAATTAAGTTTCAGAGACTGCTGCGAACTGGCAATTTCATCATTAAACGTAATAAAACCAAATGCAATAAATTCTCATTCATACAGACAGATGTCAATGTATATGAATGAGGCAGTGTACTTTATGCACACGTACACCAATACAATCAAAAATCAAGCTGCTACTCATTCATTTACAGATTTTTGCTGTAGTTGTGCAAATGCAATCAAAAATGTAGTTTAAAAAAACGTTTCACAACTTTTAATGAACTTCCTTGCTGACAAAAAGGGGTGATGTTATAATGTCTTTAAACAACAAAGCTCTAATATTAAAGGAGTGTTACATTTTCTTCTTCTCCTGCTGACAATCAGACGAACAAACCAACAAACTGAAAACATTTCACCTCCGTGTTGGAGCTTAGCACTTGTGTAAAGTTTAGCACATTTCTCAGTCCATTGTTGTCCAGAAACTATTAAAAACATCACTGAGCCACAGTGTTAAACTGGGACACGCTCTGTAATTAACATGAACACAAATACTTCAACAAGCAAGAGATGTGTATTGATGCACCAACAACAAATTTCCTCCAGTTTGGAAATGTTTGCCTGACACCACAGTGACCACCTGCTTTAGGGAACTTCTGAGCCTTAAAAAAATGAAACAATATACTTTTAGTGTGTTTTTAAAGATTCATATCTTTAGTGGCGAGCTGATGAGCTTGGGGAGTGCCACGGACACTGGAAGTCAAAATGTATTTAGACATGGACGGACAGATTGTTGGTTTTTATGGAATTTCTTTGACAACAACCAGCTGCTGAAGTCCTTCACATTACTTTACTCATCTCAAGCACCGCATGCACTTCTATAATAAGTTGACATTAGATATTGTATGCTCTGAATCATTTTAGCAGGACTTTTTGTCTAACTGTAAATGTTTCTATGTAATGAGGTTACTGGGCATGATTAAATATAGCTCATAAATAAGGCAATTAACGAAGCTTTTGTCTGATCATGTGAATACTGTTGTTGGAACTAATTTTCCTGATTCAAGCCTGTCATTGTGCCTCCACATCATGGTACTTGGGAAATCAAGCCAGGTTTCAAACAAAAGTAGGACAACTTTGATTTATTGGTGGAAAAAAATGCAATTTCCAGTGCCTGAAAAACAGAGATAAAGAAGCTTCACAATTTTTTTCGTTCCCTTTGCTTCTGCTCAACAATTATTTTTTTATTTAGTCTGTAGCTTAATTCTAGGTATTGTTTTATCTCTTAGCTGTTTGTTTGCATATCCATATAACAACTGCAATATTAATTTCCACACTGACAAAGCCCAAATAACACCAACGCAGAGTGTTAATAATAACCTTCAGAGACACAGAACAAACATTGAAATAATGTATATATATAAAAACTGTATATTCTTTTGACAAGAAGTACAAGGCAGTTATTCAGTAATTAAGTCTGTTTGAAATATTGAAGAAAACAATTGAATATTAAATCTGCCACCCACTGTAGATGTAAACAACAGAAATTATTCACGTTTCTATATTTATATATTCAACAGCATATGGGTGAGAAGGTAAAGCTGAATTAAAGTGTGTGCTGTCAAGTAGACAGGATGAATTGCTGCGAATTGCTCCTTGTGTTTCCATTATTCATAAAGGTATTCACGTCTGAAGGAGAGGCACAAACAACAACAAGACATTCAGTGTGTTAAATTATTGACGGAACCTCAAGATCTCGGAGAGGTTTCTCTCTTTGATATTGTTCAGGTTAAATCCGGCAAGCCGCTGTGTTCTTTTCCTGCTTGTTTACCTTTTTTCCCTTTGACTTACAAAACCGCCTCCACCTCCTCTCCTCCCAGCCTCACCCCAGAACAAGACCGACTCCTCGCAGGTTTGCAGCAAGGGATGAAATATTTAAGCTTTACTGAAATCCCAAGATGATAAAATAGGATGGGAATCACCTCCTGATTTACTTAAGTGACTGTAATCTAATGGTGTGTAACTTGATTAAATTCACACTTGTAGCAATCTTCACCTCACAACGCACACTGTATAATATCTCATTTCTCAAGCGGCTGCAGCTGACGGAACCAAAGGGCAAGGTGAGAATCCAATAGTGAGCTACCGACATGTGGAAAGCTATAAAATATGGATTAAGTTAGACATCAATGCCATCCGATTCAACACACCCGGCTTACCAACAGGTCAGGAGGGGTCACAGGGAATCCACTGCCGGTCTTTGAATCAGAGCAAGAAATGAAATCTATGAGGAAAATGTAGCTGTATATGTGCAGGATAGGTGCTAGTGTTTGTACTGGCTAAGGCAGTATCACTAGAACCAGGTTTCATCAAAGATGCACAACCTTAAACCAGACTGTCGGGGGAATTTGCTTGTATCCTTCTGATTCCTTCTTCAAAGCCGGGTCTTGTGAGATTCAGGCGAGAACAAACACTAACTTGCCATTTTAAGTCTGTTTGCTTTTTGACTCTGCTGTGGTCCTTCACACCCAACCCTCATTTAAACATGTTTGCTTGGGGAGGTGCGATCTAGAGTAACAGTTGCAGGCTGGAGGAAGTTGGAAACACACACACCTGAGAGCTGTTCAGCAGCCGAAAGCTGTTCACCCCTGATCAACTGGACCCAAACAGCTCCGGATTGAGTGCTTGCTCAAAGGCACAAAGGCAGCAGTAATTGAAAGGGGAGACTGGGTTATGGCTGTAATCTTGTTTCTCTCACCTTGAGACTCCCTTCTGAAATGAAGTTGGAAAAGAAAACCAGTGGTGCGTAAAGGAACTACTATCTGTTTTCGACAGATAGCACTAGAAACCATAAAATTCTGCCAGCAGGCACATTTCCTGGGTGAAAAAGTAACAGCATTGCATGCAAGAATCTGATAAAAGCAAGAATAATAAGATGAAATGGCTGTTTCGTTTTGCTGCACATAGCCGATGTGGCTGACACTAGCACCATTATGAGTTACAAGTCTTTGATCAAATCAGATGCTGTTCAAATGCATGTCTGTAATGCATATTAGGTGGCAAAAATGTGATAAGCAGCTATATGCGGTTCAAACAGCATGGTTGATATCTATACCATCATGGATGAATCTGCAGTTTTTGCCTGGAGCGTGGGAACATGCGTCTCCTGATGCTGGACTACAGTTTGACCTTAACATCCTCAGAGCTGGGCTCAGCCCTGCAGACTTCAACCTACGCAGCAGCACGCTACACAATGCCAGAGAAGGAAGAAGCCCTGGAGACATAGAAAGCATACAGACTAAAATGGTCATATGGCATGTGAGTTCAAAAGGCCATAGGGGACTGTAATATCCTGAAAAGCTTACATACAGTGTAAAAAAAAAAGTGTGTGGGACGTAATGAACTGGAAAATATGTTCTTGGCCTGTTCCCAGCATGTTAGAAATTCAAACTTTTGCCAGTGTCAAATGAAACTCGACTCTTAATACTTTTACGACTAAGCTTTTTATACAAGACTGCAGATTAAGTGCAATTAACTGAAAAAAGAAAGAGAAGAAGTGTGAAGTTGAAACTGCCATCGGGCTCCTGTGAGTAAGAGATCATGCACTTTAGGAGTTAGCTTCACCATTTTCTTCACACTCTAATTGCATCTTGTGTATGTGTGTGTGTGTGTGTGTGTGTGTGTGTGTGTGTGTTGTTTATAGCTGTGGGCTGATTGCTGTTACATGATAAGCCTATGAGGAGAGCCAGACACAGCCAGTATCACACGCTGTGAGGCCCATATTAGCGCCAGAGCCATGCCTGCTGATGATTGATCCGCCAAACAAGTCCTGTGGACACAGCCAGCTCTGTTCCCTGTACTTCCCTTCAAGCACTAACAGGTTGTTTATGTGAAGATGCAGGCGCTTCTCACACTTGGGCTATTAACGGCAATCTCAGAACATTTCGACCACTTTTAACAAAAGCACAGGTTTATAAAGATGGTTAGACGCCATTGAGTTTGATTCAAATCTCCACAGAACACTTCAAGTGTGCACTTTTGTCCACTTTTGTTCATAAAAGCTGAATGGGGACACTGGTATTTCTTAACAAGGCTCAAATAAACCACTTAAAGCCACAAAGTTATTTCAACAATGTTTGAATATAAACTTTGCTACCTTGAAGTTTTATTTTTATTTTTTTCTCATATTCAAGTCTGATCTTGCAGGCATGGAGTTGCTAAAAAAAATACACCTTTTGCTGTAGTGTGAAGGAGCTGCCTTCACACCAGAAGTATTGATCCATTAAACCCCAGCAAACATTGGTTCATGTCGCTGGCAAAAAATGAGTGCGGTGGGGTACGAAAAACTAAACCGCAGTTATGAGGGGGACAGTCAGATGTTGCTGTTATTTCAACGTCTAATAATGATCCATAAAATATTAATGTTATTATTTCTAAGAAAAAGGCAAATGCATGTGGGAAATAGGCCATCTTCATTTGAAGTTCAAACAAAAGCCATTAAACAACTAACTGTTGGGGTGGGATGAAACCTTCAATATGTCCGTCTTAGCAATTGCCAACTGTTTATTTTTGCTATATACCATATATATATATATATATATATATATATATATATATATATATACCATATCTTTAATTAGAAAATCTTAAAAAATGTGTAAACCTAATCAGAAAATAATGTTCATTCCTCTGATGTATGGCTGTGTTCTTATCAGCGCTGCTCCCTCTCTTCATTCACTGACTAGCTCACTCCACCACCGCTGATCTCACTCTGAATGCAGAACACAAACACAAACCGTCAAAGTAACATATTATACCTTTATTTATTTCAACCCACCTTTGATAAATATGGTCAATGAGCATTTTTTCAAACAAAAATCTTGATGATGTCAATGTTTTCAAGATGATATCTTGAATCTTGTGAAATAAGCAAACATGCTCACAATGTTTCTGAACAGTAACAGCTGCATATTTAATCAACTCAGCGTTCTTAGTCACAACTGAACCCATGAAAATCAGTTCTGGAATAGGTCTGAATGTGAGTAATTAGAGACACTTTGCCTGTTTGCCTAACTTGAAATGGAAAAACTCAGCTAATTACAGTAAATGAGTTGATTTAATTAAAGTTGTTATGGAATTTTACAGCTTCTTCCGTCTTTAAAGTAGAAGGAACCTGACATTAGCAGTTTTTCTTTGTGTTGACTTTGTGTTAGAGAGTTTTTGAATCAACTCTTATGGTCACTTTTGAGAATGTTTTATTGTTGTGTAGTACTAAAAGTTGTTTTTTAGATTGAGTGCATTACCATTTACATACTTGCCCCTCTCACCAGCACACACACACACACACACACACACACACACACACACACACACAATACAGAGACAATGGTGTGGGTGGGTGGATGTATGTTGCCCAAGGGTCCAGAGAGTGAAAATAGATTTGAATTGGGGGCGTAGTAGTATGCATGTCCTCAGTTCAGCTTGTTTGTGTGTGGTGAAAGAGATGAGCCGCAAGGAAAAAGGTGAATGGTGAGACTTCAGGTCAAGCATAAATACGTAAATGCCTCCTAAATACTCCAATTACATCCTCTGTTGTCTGCAATGATTTTTGTCTGTCAACAACACATAAATGTTTTTCTTTTGTCAGAACATTGAGCACAAAAAGGAGCCTGCGCAGCATATTCTGCTGTAACTTATGCATGTCCCCCATAAGATGCACTAGAGATTGGATCCAGCTTCAGCTAATTATATTCATGGAAGAGAGCAGCATCCATTAGCTTTCTATTTCAAACACTAACCTTTTACAAGTCCTGTGGTTTATGCATCAACGTGACCTTATGAATACTAACCATGTATAATCTTTTCATCTGCATTCAGGTCTTGCATTACACCGGGAGATTAAGGTGACTGTTGGCTATGGGCTATGGCTTGTGCTAAACAGCTACTGGATGCTGGCTGCACCCAGGACTGTGTCATATCAATGGCCACCACCCTGGAGGTTCATATTCAGACGCGGTACTGTTATGGCGTTAATATAAGCTGGAAGTAGGAGCTCATGAAACCTCTCAAGCCATTTCTGGCTGAAGAGGGAAAGTGGATTTGGTGTGGTGCGCGGCAAGCAGAGGTCTATCTGTGTTAATGAGATTGCTGTGGTTAGAGCTGCAGCTTCCACCTGACTCCCACTCTTGTTTATTCTAAGCCAGATCAATAGTTTATGGTCTTGCTTTACAGAACCCCCCCTCAAAAAGGTCAATAGCAAACGAGAGGAGAAGAGACCTGCATTATTACCTGGCTGTGCTTAAAACTCAATCAGCTATCCCTGCAGGCTCAGCTGTGATTGACCAGGCTTTGTGGACAGCTTCATGGAGCTCTCTGCAAAGCCTCTGTCAGACGACTCATTGCCCTTATATGGTTGATTTTGAAAGTAAGAGGAAGAGAGTCAACAGGTGGTGCAGATATTTCAGTTTCCCCTAAGCACTGGCAATAACACACATAATTAAAGCTGCAGGATAATAATAAAAGGTGTAGCTGAAAATAAGTTGAGATATGTACGTGTGCTCTATGAGCAATGCAGAGAAAACACACCTTCCTTTTTCATCTCGGAAACATATTCCATACACACATCCTAGGCAATGTTTAATCAATGTACCTTTGTGGAGTTCAACTGAAAAGCTGCCCTCACATAAACCATGGCTTACTGGAAGACCATCAATTTTTTGTTAATAAGAGTAAAATTTGGCACAAGAGAGCAGTTAAAGCTGCCACCCCAGCCCCTGATAACCCAGAGTATCAACAGAAGGCTGTTAAATGTGTCATGTGCAGAACTGAGCAGCATATTGCAGAAGCACACGGAACTAGAAGGGCACTCGAGAGCTAGACCTCCACCAACGCCATGTAAAAATAATTAGAATCACTATAATTAGTTATTCCGCCCCCTTATTTGGATCAAAATGTATTGACTCCTTCTTTGGCCCATGTTACACCTTTCCACCAAGTTTCATGCAAATCGGGCCGGCAAACCAACAAACCGAGATTAAATCATAACCTTCTTGAGAGAAAAAATAAAAGGATGAGTTATTACAGGAAGAACATCTTTTTAACAATGCAAATCAACCTGGACTGAACCATTTTTTTTTAAAGATTCAGGTAAATATCACAGAACATTTTGTGTTTGTAAATGTGGAGTTCAAATAAAACAGTTTCCAAATGTGCACCCTTCTTCTGTGAGCAACCTGAGTTATTTTGCAGTTATCAAACTTGTTCAGTTAAATGTCAAACAGTTAATAAGTACCTATCTGCATAGAAAAAAGTAGTAAAAGCTGCACAAAGGGAACTTTGGCAATTTGACAGCAGCAGAAACAAGCTGTGACACAATGCGGATGTATCATTGACTTTTAATTTTAAATGCCACATACGACAGGTTACTTATTTAGACATCCCGCAGACAAAATGCAACATTAGTGTTTATGTGGAGTTGTATTTCAGGCCTTCTGACATTCTCCTTTTCAATCCTGACAGCTGCTACACTGGCCGACAGTGTACAGTAGGTCTTTAGAGTTAAAAGTAATGGACCATAAACCAAAACAATGAGCTGAAAGACACTAAAATGCTTTGTAGAGCAGTGGGAAACAGTAGGATTGGGTGATAATCTCTGTGCTCACTGCATGCAATCCCTTCTACATTTGACCCATTTTTAATATAAAAATGGTGAAAGCGACTTCAATAAAAAAACATTAATAACACTAAATCTGACACCCAGTATCATCCCCCATATAATTCACACTTCAAAAACACATAAGCGGGCAAAACACTTTAACAGTGTGGTGCAGCATTACTGTGGCTCTGCAGTTATGAGATTTCTCATCCTGCCTAGAGTGTGATTAGGTGCTGCTCTCCAACTCTGAGCACTGTTTAATTTGTCATTGCAGGCGCAGTTATCTAGTCCTCGACGGACCTGTGAGAGAGGGCGATGTGTATCAGTCCCGTGGAGAGGGGCTTAGCTAGCTGTGGTTTGATAAGGTATCACTTACATTTTATTGTGGATGGCTGAAACGGTTTGCCTGGCCTTTGGCGCCCTGCTCCAGCTCCGTTATCCCCCCGCTGTTAAATTGGAACTGGCTGTAGGATGGTTGAAAGTATATCAGTATTGGAGTTGCGGGAGCAAAATAGGCCACCATAAACTACAGCATGGAGCTAATACATTTATTGATCAGCCAGTCTTCTACTAGTTCCCATTCACTGTGTTAAGGTCGATTCAGCACATGGAATCCTGCTGCTGCGAGAGGCGGGACAGAATTATGGGACGCATTTGTATTCCCAACCAGATGCTTTTTCTCTGTATCCCCCCTCCCTCCCAACCTCTATCTGTACCTTTCTCCTCCCCTCACACCCCTACTGCTTGGCAGTTCAAAGCATCCTCTGTACTCTTAATCCTGTAAAAACCAACCTCTATCATGACTGGATTCCTCACTGATTCGCCAAGACAATCATGCATGCAGGTATGAATTTGTATACACACACACTGCAAGGATCCTCGTGTTTATTTACTCGCACGTCTGTGTGCGTGTGTTCCCTATTCCCTGTTTAATCTCGTTGTTGCATCCTTTCTGGTCTTGGAGTGACAGTGCTCTAAATGCAGTGATAATGAATAGGCCTCTGGGAGTCTTTGCTGACTTGCAGCAGCAGGCTAATGAGATTAGCAAAACCACCGAGGGCCCGTTAACGGCATGAGGCCCCCTACGAGGCAGAACAAGATGAGGGAGCAGGCGGGACTGGGGCATCAATGTGGCTCTGATCTGCAAAGTAAAGCTCATGATATTCAACACACTTGTCCACTTAAGTACCAAATAGTACTACTACAGAAACACACTTTACATTTGTTTATTCTTATATATACTATTACTGGTCTCATTAAGTTTGGGACAGAAATAAGTGAGTTGTTCAGTGTTTCTAAAGATGTGTTTTCACCAACCAGTTCAGTTCGTTACACATTAAGATGGTTATTTTTGTGTTTCCATTCCAGATGTGGATGATACCAATCAAACCGCGCCATTAAGTCCAGTTTCTTTTTTTGTGACTCCTCTGTTAAGACACGTAGCACACTGACCCAGGACTATAAATGTGGAGCCAGAAACCCTCCCACCCATTGATTGGCTCTTGCGTGAATATATATATATATATATATCCCATCAAATCATCAAATGCAAGGGAGACTATGCTCATAACTGTTCTTTTTTTACTCTCCCAAAAGTGTTCCTTGGAAGCAAAAAAAGGCGGCTGCAGCAACCTTGTCCTTCATGGTCTCATGTCTCAGTGATTGCACAGATTAGTTGTCTTAAATTTGCACAGTTGCAGCAAAAAGACAATTTTTCCTCCATTATCTGTAGCGTTATCAGGTTCTTACACAATGTTCTGACACACTAAATGCCCGAAAACCATTCAGCTTGGGTATATTGTTACAACACATGAATGGCTCACATGGTTATTTAATTTCACATTACAAGCTCCACAATGGAAGTATAGTGAATCCACACCCTGTGCATGCATTACCTTGATATAAAAACTGGCCTTTGAACTGTAAGGTAACAAAATAGGCACATTAACAAACCTTCACAACCTTTCCAACGCTGGATCACATTTAAATTCAACAAAGATGGAAAATGCCTCTCTGTGCTTAAATGAACATGATTGCTTCGAAACATACTTAATGGATATTGGCTTGAGGGCAAGGTTCTGATTAAGCACTTCATTTGTATGGCAATGGGCTGATGCAACATGTACTGTTTCTGACAAAAGGCAAACAAATGAACAAAGTGGATAAAAAAAGAGCAGCACCACCCACCAGAGCCAGAAAAAAAGAAAAAAAATGAAAATCATTCAGTTTGATCAAATCATGTCTGCAGAAAATACAACTGCTGACCAAGAGCCTTTCAAAGACTATTGAAAATGTGAGCCTGCGGTTTTATATACTGCAATACCAAACCAAAGAAGCACTGAAAAACACACTTCATATTTCTTCATGAAGTATTGAATAACCAGAAAAGACACACTATATTGCAATATGAAATTATCTATACTGGAAAAGATTTTGGCCAAATCACCTAGGCCAGAGACCAGATTTATTATTATATTTTTATGGGACACACTCCTTGTCAAAATCTAGTGCCTACATTTTCCACGATGCAAAATGACAATTCATGCAATGCAAACAAGGCTTCATTTCTCAAGCAGAGATCAGCAGTGGGCTACAGAGGTCTGGGACGCTCACTTCTTTCTAAAGCCACAACTCAATTTCATTTTATTTCTAAAACTTTTCCAGCCCCAACTGACGCTGATGCTGAAGTTGAAGTGTCATCACATGAGGCCATTTATCAGATTCTGGATAGCTTATTATGTAGCCAAATGTGGCTTTATACAACTTTTTTCAGCACTTGAGAGTAGCACTTCTCAACACCTGTAAACACAGTTTCATTTCCCTTTGCATCACTTGACAAGGCCAATCAACATCACACCCGATATATATGCATGTTTTGTTTACTCTTGATCTCTTGTGTGTGGGTAAGTAAATTGTGAGGAAGGCGGACCCTGTCACTAACAATGAAGACAACAAACAAACAAGGCAAAAACAATGAATGACAGTTGCTGGAAAGATGTGGCTAGAAATAGCATCAATGTATGGTTTGATTTACATATTGATCATTAAAAAAATATGAAAAGAGAGTGCAATCATTCCACAACCATCAGAACACACAACCTTTAACAAGCAACACACCAACCACCTTTGCACAGCTTTGGCACACACGTATTTATCTGCCATGTTTTATTTCAGCTGCAGTTAGTCCCTGACTCTGAGGTCCACAGTACATGGATAAAAAAGGACACAGATGAAATGACAGAAAAAGAAAAGTTTCAAAGACAGTTTGAGCTTCTGCATTACAGAGAAAACATCTGCCATGGTTCAGTCAAGCCAAGGGAGCCAACAAGAAAGCGCGGGCACACAAATCCCCAAACCCACAACCACCCACACAGAAGAGAGGATAGATATAAGGCAGTTAAGTCCTTTGGGATGTACAGTACTGTAAAAGAAAAAAAAATGATATGGAGGGTTTGTACATGTAGCTATTTCTAGCTACATGCTTCTACATAACCGACTTCATCCATGTTAATGTGATCCCATCCAATTTTCCATATAGTTTATTAGCTCAATGCATTTGTTATCTTTCTTGCACAAGTATCCTTTAACAAGAGCTTGGGTGGTGATTGAATAAATTCTGGATGCAGGAACACATTTGCTAATCTGCTTGTGTGATGACCAAGAGAGCTTTTATAGTCAGCTATAAGAGGAAGTTACAGCAGCTTGTATACTGTGTTTTTACAACTGTTTTTACAGCCTTATAACTTAGCCATTACTGCCGGTACAGCACAAGAAAATGCCCACCTAAATGATAATGAAATGAAGCAATATGTCGGTTCAGCATGATGTAATGCATTTGCAACTTTCACTCTGCAGCTGATGTGTAAATGTGGAGATAAGTGACTGTAAACAACATGTAAGGAGATGAAAGTACAATACAATAAAGGTGTTTTTGATGCTGACAGAGTCTGCATCAAGCTTCAGAAAACAGAAAATTTAACTTACAGAAGAGAAGTTGTGAGAGCCGCATGGTTCTCCTCTGTATTTGCACGAGAGGAGCATGTCATCCAGTTGGTGGCTCAGTCTGTCCATAAACTCCAGGTTGGTTCCCTCAAAGTTTCTGGGTGGCAGGAAGAGCCTGAAGTCTGACAGCTTACGGAACCAGGCCCGGCGGTCCTCTTGAAGCAAGTCCAGAACCATGGGCCTCACTGTCCGGTTAGCCAGCAGCAGGCCCAGCCAGTGGCCGGCGAAATACAAGTCGCTCTTGGTGAGCTTGTAGAGGCGGATGGGGTTGTTGTTGCAGATGGTGACTGTGGGGAAGGCCAGTTCTTTGGCCCACTCTGTGTGGATTCGTGTGTATGTGGGGAAGGAGAGCCAGTGCAGTAGGCGGTTGGAGGACCAGGATAAAAGCAGCCCCAGGGAGGTGCAGAGGGCCAGCAGCCAAAAGGCCCTGCGGCCCACGGAGCCGCCAGGGAGGCAAACATGCCTCAGGCCATGCAGGCGTGTCCTTGAAAGTAAAGTGAAAGTGACCCGAGCTAGAGTTGGCTTTGCAGGTCGCCGCTGACGACCCTTTCTGATCATAGCTGGGGATCCCCGCCGGAGACAGCGCCCCTCAAGGGCCATAGCTGCCCACAGCGCTCCTACAGCCGCGGGAAAGGCTTCATTTCCCAGCCAGGCCTCAGGGGCTGGGGCCCACATGTAGCTCCAGGATAAATCCACTACTGTAATCCACACCTGGATATGTGTTTGACCTTACAACTACTAATGGTCCATGCAGTCTTAATTGTAAATATAAAATATGCAACGGTAGTCCCCCAAAGCGCCCCCAAGGAAATCAGTGAGTTTTGAAGTTGTCCTCTCCTGGTGGAGCTCTGATTAACTCAGCAGCAGCTACTTGTTGGTCATCTCTCCTGGACTCTCGATCTGAGAGTGATCCAATCATCCAACTCAGCAGGGGAAGAACAAAAAATTAAGCTAGGCAAATGTGCTCCAAGCAAGGTGGCTTCTACATGAGTGACTCCAGCATCATCCGCAGTTAGTGTGACAGTGAACAAGAGAGGATGAGACAGCGAGAGCGAAGGCAAGAGAAAAAGAGGGAGGGGAAGAGAGAGGAAGAGAGGAGGATAGAATACAAAATACCAAGGGCTAAGCAGAGAGGACAAAAAAAAACAAATGAAAGAAGGGGAAGGTAATTAAAATAATGAGAAGACAGCTGAGGGAATTGGTCGGTGTGGTGCAGTCTGTTAAAGGAGAGCTTGCCTTGTTCCAGCGATGTAGTTTCTCTTCTTCTGAGTTTCGTGTGCGTGTGTATGTTTTACTGGCTTCGTTGGCTTGCAGAAGCGTTCGGGAGCCAGAGGCAGCAATCAGTTCCTTGTCACTATTAAGTACGAGCTTTAATTGAATTCACAAAAATCTCTCCTGCTCATTTGTTTCCTGTCCCACTTTGCGGTCTCACTTTTAATGCTTCGACTACCTCGTGATGTCACTGGTCTGCTCCTTGATTCTCCCCCCACTTGGCTTTAACCAGTGTCATTAAGTCCTGCGGGTAACCACGGGGTAGCTTCATCTTGTAGCGGACCTGCTCTCCAGCGCCACAGTCACAGTGAGAAACATGCTACAGCACACTTTCACATGGAGAAAGAGGCACTCATGCGCATACACGGACATACACTCACAGCGCTTTCCTGCGGGAAACCAGACCAAAGATAATCTGTTCTGTCACACTCTGATCTCAACATCTCTCCCCCTTTTCTCTGTCTCCTGTTACTCCCTCTTCTTCTTCTTCTGATTCCTCCCTGGTTTTTTCTCCCCCTCTCAAAGACAGCATCTCTAATCTTAATATTCCTCTCATGTCTCCGCTCCTCCTTCTAAAAATACTCTTCCCAAATCAGATCCATCAACTTGCCCTCACGCTCCTCCTCCTCCTCCTCCGCTTCGTTCTCGTGTCAGTCAAGCCCCGTAAGCTCGACCTCCTGTCAGGCTCCCTCTCCTCCTCCTCCTTCTCCTCCTCCTCTTCTTCTTTTCCACTTTGTGCACGCACTCCCTCACTTCTCTCCGTCGTCAGGGAAGGCTTCTCTGTACACTTTCCTCCCTCTGTGTCCTTGTCAGCTTCATCCAGCCTGCTCCCTCTCCCTGCTCCGAATGACTTCTCTCCCCTCGGTGATCTCTCCTCCCTCTCTCGTGCTCTCTCGCGGTTTGCTCCTCTTTTTTGCTCCGGTTTTCAGGCAGCTTGTCCTCCCGTTGCACCTCTCCTCCTCCTCCTGCGCCACAGCTCTGTCCACGCAGCCGGTGAGCCCGTCACTGATGAGAGCGCTTGTCTCTCTCTGTGCTAACTCGCGCTGTCCTTCGCCCCCCTCTGTTTGTCTGCTGCTGCTGCTGAGCCACACAGCTACAGAGCAATGAGCGACTGCTGTGTGCATGAATGTGAAGGTTTGTGTGCAGCGGAGGAGAAAAGCTCAACATGAGCTCTCCACTACACTTACCGCCAATTTATTTAGCTTTTTATTTTAATAGAGGTTGGAAATGTGTTTGTTTTGCCTCTATTCTTTCAGTAAAAATGTATTCTTAATGGGGAAGTTTCCTTATTTAGCATGTTGATATAATTTTTTGTCTGTTTCCAAGGTTTCCAAGGCACACTTTTAAATTTCTTCTAACTGTCTTCTCGGTATTTTTAGGCTCATCACCTTTCAGACATTACTTGTTGTTAAGTCTCACTTTCCTTGCTAATCAAAGGTACTCAAAAGAACTACCCGTAAATTAACATTTTAAGTATGAACATGTTTTTTGTAAATATCGTTTTCAAATGAATCTGAATTTTAAAGCTTCTGTAATATTTAATTTTACGTAGATGCTTTGATATCATTTGAAATTCAGCCCGTTTGGCTGTGTTATTATTAGGGTTGCAAAATTCCAGAAATGTTCAAAGTTGGAAACTTTCCATGGGAATTAACTGGAATTTAATAGTAAACTGGAATTTATGGGAATAAACAGAAATAAGCAGGGATTTTACAAGATTGAAGGTTGGCCCTTGCCTCGTTTGTACTTTCTTCTCGCATTAACAGCTGTGCCTCCTCTCTGCCGAGCTGTTGTACTCTGTGCTCTCTGCTAAGCAAGTAATCTCCATTGCAACATTCTTTTCTCAAATTGGGTATAGGTTCCAATTTTAGTTTTAAATTAAGGTGTAATGCTGCTAAATGCTGAAAAGCACAGGGACTGTGTGAGCTGCTATCTTGACTTACAAGATGAGGACTGAGATGAGGCAAAAATGGAAGTTTGGAAAGTTTGCTAAACGTTCAGGACATTGCAAAGTTTGTTGTGTGTCTAACTGCACACAATCTTAACCGTATCAAAGCTGCAAATAGCAAATCATGCACATTTTTGCACTAGGTGAAATGCTGCACCTTTGAAGCACATGGAAGAACTCCATATTTTCTTATAGTTTTCTCATATATCATGCACAGACATTCATAGCATGAATCTGTTTTTCCTCAATTGAGAGCTTAATGAAAACAAAAAGACCAAACCTTTCCTGTGATATATGCTGCTGCTGTAACTGCCAAGCACTTACTATTTTTCCAAGTGAAGAATGTGCAGAAATCATACAAACCCACCATATAAAATTCAGTTATTTTAAATTAAACAAAGAAAAAAAAGGAAGATTAGAGAAAGGAAAGGGAACAAGGAAAAAAACCTGCCAACAGTAAGTGGAATGCCACAATTATCTCTCAAGAAACTTGGATTAGGCCAGTCTTTTAATCCTGCAGCGTGTCGTTAGTGCCTCAGTGCAAACACATCAAACTCCCACACAGAATCAACTCTAAAGTAGTTTGTGCAAGGACTACCTTTCATTAAACCCATTTTTTTTCTTTTTCACTGCTTTATTTCATACTTGGTCTGCCAATGTATCGTCTGTGTCCAACACAGTCAAGTTCAATGGCCTTTGTTGACAAGTAAACAGGCTTCTGGGCCAACTTTGCTTAAGTGCTCTTGTTCACTCAATGCTTTAATGTATTGTTTAATAAAATTCAAGGTTTTACTCATTAGCATTCCTCTTTTTGCTAATTACAAAGGCGAACAGTTTCTCCCTATGTGATGAAGAACAGTGTATTTTATTTAATGTGAGAAACAATAAAACAGAGTAACAGAACAAAATAAAACAGAATAAAACTCATTTTTTTTATATTTTCTCTGCAATGTGTGGCCATTCTGAATCATTATAACAACATTGGATCATTTTTGTCATGCACCGTTTAGGCTAACAAAATTATTATAAGACAGTTTTGTAACCCCCAACGAGACAAATACCTAATTTGCTGCAAGATCAACCAAGTGAATGGGCTTGACATTTTTTTCACTCGAGCACACGTTGCTTTTCATTGTCTGGCCGGATGTTTGGCATCACTGCTGTGATCTCATCTCTGAATATGTAATGAAAAGACATTTTTAACTCTGGAGCAAGAAAAAGCCCACACATGGGCCTAAAGAAACATTTCACACTGTCAAAAGAAATTAACGGAGAAATCCTAAAAAAAGCAAGTGCACACACGAAGGCAGCAGAACTGGGAGAGGGGCGGGACTGTGAAGATGTTGAAAGAGTAAAATACACCCATGTACAATGAATAACCGGTCGAAATACAAAGAACAGGGGTGCAGTATTGAAATGTCAAATGAATGCATGCACACTCAATTGCTCTAACATCTACTGTATGCTACAATAGCCCACACGCACACACACACACACACACACACACACACACACACACACACACAGCCTACAGCAAGAGTTAGAGGCAGCCTTCCAGAGCCTGGATCCACAGGCTGAATAATTAGCTTGGAGCCATAAAGAGGATTTCTCAGTCCAACTATGCAGTCAGTGTAAAGAACCGCTCAAAGGCTCAACATATCCAATTTGCAATTCTAAAACATAAGGGAAATCACTGATTAATTAGGGATATAGCCATCCCAAGCGTCAGATACAATTACACAGCACTCTGTGGCTGCGATTCCATGGCTCGCATTTCCTATAAAATATCCCTGCACGCTTCCGTCAACAACACTGTCTCAGATCAAAGGACACATAGTGGTAAACTGGTTGTGAGAGAGCAGCCTGTAAATATAAACCACAATTACACATTCATGGGTTCATGTTAATGAGGCCTAGAATGCTTCGGAGAATGAAACTGGATTAATAGCACAACAGCGGCTCTGCAACACTCGTGTCCGCGGCGACTTGGAGATGATTCATGCTGGCCTTGTCTGTGGAAGCACAGGTGAGGCCATGACACTGAAGAGTAGATAAAAAATGAGCAAGGTGAATGGGTACAGTGTAGCTTGTGGAGAGCTGCCATTCATCAGAACCCCAGTTTGATTTAAAATGACAGTGATGGCAGGCAAAGCAATCAATGGCCTTTTTAATGCTTTATCAGTTTACTGATCTGACTGCAGTATCACAATCAAAAAAAACTTACACTGGGAGGGTCGCAGCTTCTCCCTGAACTCATTGGCTTTCAAATGAACAGGAAGGAGAAATCCATGGGCAGGCACTGATTAAGGTGAGAGATTGATACTCTTGTAGTAGCCGCTCATTTAATCGTCATTATTTCTAATGGTTGTTGTCAGGGTTCATTGAATAATCTAGAAATAGCTTTCATTGTGATGAGGCCGACAGAGTTTTGCAGGAACCTCTATCACTGATGATGACATGTTGCACTGAGGTGCTCATTTGTGTCTCAATAAGCACCCTGGTCACTTTGACTGCAAACTTGTGTGTGTTCTTAAGGTCTGGCAAACATATTGGATGCATGCGCCCCTTCATAAAACATTTGTTACGACAAGCTTCATGAATGTTTTAAAACCTGCATTGTTTACATCTAACCTATTGTTAGTGTTGGGTGGAAAAACGCTCCATAGCTCCAACTACAAGTCAAAAATAAAAAGATTTATTTTGCCTGTAACATGCAGCAGAACAAACTGAATACACAATACCAGAATACTACCTGCCTATCCAGTTGACTGACATGTGTGGTCTCCACTAGGGATGGGCATTTGGAAGAAACCTCCCAACTCGAGCATCTATAACGTTAACGATCAATAAATCGATGAATCGCTATGTTTGTATACATACTCCAGTATGTTTAAAAACATGCCTACATGGGCAAAATATTATATATATATATATACAGTACTGTGCGAAAGACGGTTTTGATAATGGAGGCTTATATTTTGAAAGGACGAAAAGAGACTTCCTGACGATCGTAAAACTAACTCACATGAGGTGAAACTGTAAAGATAACGTCAAGGAGTTCAATGTTTTATGTTTTGTATATGTTTGTCTGTTTTATAATTGTTATTGCAACTTTCAGTTTGCAAATTGTAGCTTTATCCAACTTAATTCTCAGCTCATTGGCTTATTCACGTATGGCAGAACTGAACGATCGGCCATGTTTCAGTTCATTGAGTACTGATAAGCAGTCAGAGATAAAATTCAAATCAAAAAATATGCAGATCCATAAATTCCATGTGATTGACCAAATTCTTTAAGACCATTAATCATCAATACATTATTCCCATTCCTAGTCTCTACAGACTCCAATGTGAAATATTAGCTTAATTAGCTAGTTGCTAACTTTTGTTTTATTTGTCTACTGCTTGGTTCAGCTGCATTTTAGGGTTAAGCTTAATGAAGTCTTTCAGAATGAACCAAAACAACACTTGTGGACCAGAAAGCCAAAACAAGGAGCTGGAAGATGCTCAACACAAGAATTTGATGAATTGTCAATGTAAAAATAGTAATTAGTGCAGGTTTTTGAGCTTAAAATGAAGATGTAATCTTAAATAAAGTTGGGAGGGCCCAGCCAACTTTCTGCAGCAGGCTCAGCTTTAATTCTACAGTGATTATATATGACTCTGGAAGATCTAATGAATCCTTTGGCACCATTGGTTGTCTAGAAGGGGGTAAATAATTATCCAACATTATGGTAAATTTTGGTGAGGAAAAAACTGACATGGCCATTTTTAAAGGGGGCAATTGACCTGTGACCTCAAAATATCTGAATGAGAATGGGTTCTCTTGCTTTACAAACATGGTCACTGTATGCCAATTTCATGCAGTGAATATGTCTCCATAGAACTCCAAACAGTATGACTGTAAAGCTGAGACTCCTTCAATTCAATGAGCCAAATTGTATTCATGTGTGATGATGTTAGACCCAATAGTAGCTTTTCATTTCAGTAGGAGCATTTTTTTTTAAAAACTTGCTACAATGTATAATGACCTCTACGATAATGAAACCTCACAGCATCATGAAACTTTACAACTAGAGACCTGAAGCTTTCAGAGGATGGATGGCTCTCCTAGGTATATTGGCACTGAGAGGTTTTCCTAGCAGTTTCTAGAACAGAGAGGTAATCAACATCTAATCACCCAAGAAATACAATCCTGAGAAATTCTGCAGAAAAATAAATACCAAATCACAGCATGAGTTGTTCCTTAAGGTCTTGGATTCTTAATGTGGTATTTTGGAGAGATTTCTAACCATTTTTTATCAACTCTCGGGTGGTAAAATAATAAAACTGCACCAAATCAGTGTAACAAATGGTATCAACCCAGACATTGCTTATGGGACATAATTGAGCGTGAAAATAGCCATTGTATACTTCCATCATAACGTTTTAAGTTCTCATATATTTTCATGATTTATTTTTAATTAATCAATCAATCATTGAACATTTTTTTAATGTTTGATTTATGACTAGAACTTCAAAAACAATGCATCTTAAAATAATCTTCGGGTTTCCTGCTTTCAGAAGTTGTACAAAAATTCTATGTTCCATCGACTTTTTATCTCTGCAGGTGGCAGAATGGGAAGAGGTTTTTGTGAAGGTGCAGATGAATTAATATTTGTTTATATATTTTGCCTATAAAGCAGACTCAGAGTTGTTTACATAAACATGAGCCATCAGTGCCCTGACTGTCAAGGATTTCAGATTCCTCAGTTGCCACCAATCAGTCATAACAAATTCACAGAAAGGAAATGTTATCATAGATCAGATATTACAGAAACTGCCCTTTGCACTCGTCTGTGCACTTGTTTTTAAAACCCACTCACACAAAGCGGGAAGAAATTCAGCAGCTTTTTAACGGTATCGCTGTCAGTTCTGTTGGACCGGGAGGTGACACAATTCAAAGACTGTTACAAAAAGAAAAATCCCTGCAGGTAAAACTGAACATTTAACTGTGATGGGGACACTTATCTGAGCTGTAATTTAGCCTCAGGAGGGAGGGAAAGATGCTTCCCTGTGGTAAGAGGAAACAGCAGGGGGGCTTGGGTAGTCGGAAAGAGCACTTCCATTTTATGTCTTATTTTAATAAGAGCAGGTAAATGCAGATTTCTTCAGTCTGTACTGCAGCTGACCTCAGCAGCTCCATCTGAGCTTTGGAAACGTCTTGGGAATACCAATAAAAACTAATGAAACATCATCAGAATTTTTACAAGCACAAAATGATCGTCTCTTTCCTCGAAAGTTAGCACAAAACAATTGAGGATTAGCAGCTCGTTGTAACTAATGACAATTAGATTGACCTTTTGCTTCAGCTAAATCAATACAGTTGAAAGTGAACTGAGTTCAGCCCTGCTGGCCTGAGTTACAGTACTGATTGGTCATTCTCTTTTTTCGCCTGTAGCCCCCATCAGCCAGGCCCAAGATGATGGCCCTGTCCAGCCTGTTCTCCCATGAAAAACGTCAATATTAGTTGTGTGTACAGGCAGCAAAAAACGAGCGATATTCATTTATTTCAACGTCCACAGTAATGCATCTGCCGCCATCTTGCTGACGTAGTAGATATTGACAGTCAAGGGAAGTTTAAAAGGGCGGGTTCCTGCAAGTGGCTGAAGGTAGGGGTGGTGGATGGGTCGAACAAATGGCGGACTTTCACATAGGAGAGTAGGTACGTCCTGTGTGAAAACAAGAAGTCAAACATTTTTTAACTTAAGTTATGTGAATCACGTTTTTCAATGTTAGTTACATTTTTATGTCACTTGCGGCAGTCACGTGACCCTTGAAACGACCCAATTTATGGCATTTATGTACATTTATTTACTGATTAAACTGTGTTTTATAACACCTTACCAGGACATTTTTTGCCCTAAACCTAGGTCAGTGATTTTTGAACATAAATCCACAGAAACTGCAATCTTTTTTTACAACCACGGACTGTACGTGTGTGCTATTTTTAGAATGCGCTGCTGTACCGTGAGCCACGTACCTATGTGCTGTAATTTTTGGTACTGCGTCCTTACACACAAAGACGCAACATCACTGCCTCAATATCAGCACTGAATGCAGCTCCTGGATCAGTCTCCTAATAATGCTTCCTTCACTCACTCCTTCTGGGATTCGCCAATAAAAAGGTAGTTCTAGTTACCGATGGCCATACATTTTCACCCTCTCATTCTAAACCACGCTGTCTGTCAGCCTGCCTGCCTCCACCCAAACAGAGAAAATTCTGTAACACCAACCCTGCTGATAACGAAGACGACTAAAAGAGAAGACAGCTTTCTCCGGGCTGGGCTGACTAGACTGATAAGGCCAGCGAGGTCACCAAAAGTTTGCCTCATCAGTCTCCCTATACTCTCTCCTCATAGGGATATCTCTAACAAGCTGAGATCAGAGATCGAGGAACTGGATGTGAGGTTAATGAATGCCACTAAGCTGCCCTGCAGCATCTCAATTCACCGCTGTTCAAATCAAGACCAATTGAGCTTCATGAAATGTCAGGTCTTTGGCAGGTAAATCAGTTTTAATTAATGATTTAATCATCAAGCACAATCTTGATTAAAGGAAGACAAAGTGCTGCAGTTCTTGTTGAGTTAACCCCCCCAACTTCAGTTTTATGAGCGAAGCTGGAGTGCAAGAGGAAGAACGTGCCCAGTACTCAAAGACTCAACTTTACAGCAAATACAAGCAATTTTTATTTTTGCTGATTTTGATGGCCCCTGCATGTGGACAAAACCGATATTGTTTCTCCGAGCATGGCTGCATTGTGTCGTAAAGCTCTCAATCTGTCTCAAGTGTGTCTGGACATAAATAAAATGAACCTATTACATACTTGTCTAGAAAGAAGGGGCTTGAAAACCCTAGAATTCTCTCCATCTGTTGAATAACCTACCAAGGTTGATGCATATTTGACCTTGCGCTCTTTTGTCCTTCGTTCAGTCCTATTCTGTATCTCTGTGCTAATCCAGCCATAACCACAAAATATAACATCACAAATGATATGCTTCCTTTTAAATGGCTAGTTTATTACAACTGAAATGCAGGGAATCGGACCTAGGGACAGGTACTCGTTTGCATATGTAGATTATAGAAACAGGTAAAACTCCTTGTTAATGCTTTAAATAAAGCACTCTAAATTGCCTTGTTGTTGTTGAAGCAACACAAATAAATGTTCCTTTCTTTCCCTTCTCTTCATGTGCTTCAGGGCAAGCTGCTGATACTGCAATATTACCACAATAAACTCTGTATATTGACATGTATTTAATTAATATGTAACTAACCTCCATCTCTGTGCTCAATAAAAATGTTTTCACTGATACTGAGTTTGCTGTGGCACCAGTCGTATCATACTTCTGCTGCTGCTCTGTTATTTAAAGAGATCCCCGCTCTCCCAGGTGAAGGTCTGCCGTTTGTTCGACCCATCCGCTTGCCCAAACTCCAACAGAAGCAAGATGGCGGTGGATGCATTACAGCAGGCGGTGAAGACGGAGAGACAGCTTGTTTTTCGCTGCCTGGACACACAACTATTTTTACATTTTTGACGGGAGACCAGGCTGAGAAAAGTTAAGTAAAGTAGAATATACCTTTAGTTTTTTTTATCTCCTGCTATTGATTCTGCTATTTCATGGTTGACAAAGCATATGTTCATGCCGCCCCACTTAAAAATGATCTAAATCAAACTGCCACCACCACTTTTATTCACAGGCAATGGGGAGCAGTTGTTTTGGATCAGGACCCACACCTTGCTCACATTTAGACAAAGCAGGAGGCCTTTTAAAGTTTCCACAGTAAGTAATCACAACAAAGAGCTGGAGGTGCATCAGAGTGTGTGTGAATGAAAGCGTAGGTGCTTACAAAGACGAATGAATCCTCTCGGTTTGTCTTTGTTATTATAACCAAAAGATTGCTAGGTTGTTTATCCAGCTGGATTCCCATCCCTATGATTATAACATCAGCTCTGGTTAAACTAATAATCCCCCCCAGCTGACACTACCTAAACACTCTCTGACAGTTTGGCAGCCTCCCAGCTGCACTCTGCACACACTCTCCTGCCCTTTTACAGATCCCCCTGGTCAGCCGCCATCTTTGCAAACACAGGTCACGATTCGGAGGGAAGATCCACCTTTGAAAACCAGCAGCACACAATCCACATATTATATAGTACACAGCTGGGAGCAACACATCAGCAGCTAGAACACTGAATGTTATACTGTACAACCGTGTCTGTATGTGATAGCTCTAGGCGATACAGGGCAGTAAGGCAAAAGCAATGATGTGCAACACGAAGTACAAGAATAATACACACTTTGAATTCATCAAGAATGAGGGAAGAATTATGGAAGGGTTTGTGTATGCTGGAAAATATGTAACAAAACTGCTTTAATTGCTACATATGTGTGTAAACCCAGCATGCTTTCAACTTTATCCTTGCTTCAAGAGCGAATTTAAATGCTGATTTTGATCTCTTCAAATTACAAAAAGGCACCTACAACTAGGGATGGGTACCTTTCACATTTGAATCGATACGGTACCGATACCCGGTACCTGGGAATCGGTACCGGTACTCAACGGTACCAATTTTCGGTACTTTTGCGTAACATATTTATTTCTCAAAATATAAACTTTAAAAAATATATCAAAACAATATAAAATCCAGGATGAGCAGTGCTTTATTGTTGAGCGAACGTGCATTTTGTAACATGAAGGTTGCAGTGTTATCAAAGAATGCAGAGGAGCGCTCTCAGGTGGCAAAGCACGGAGGAGAAAGAAAAAAAAGGTTGCAAGTGCACGTGTGATTTGTTGTGATGACGTCGTAGCCGTGCGGCGCAGCACCGGTCAGACAGTATTGTGGGCATGGCATGATGGAATAAACAAAGTTGAGTCGGGCTGCTCTGGGCACATATCGAGGATGACGCAGGAGTCCGAGGGATTTAATTTCAGCAAGGCAGTTTGGAGTAAAGTGGCAGGTAATATTCCTGAGTTGAAGAGCGAAGTATTAGCGGAGGACCAGAGATGCAGCAGCTAGCTGCTAGCTGCTAATGACTAGTCTACGGATGAATGGAGAGAGCAAACGGAGTAAGGAAGGTCTAATCTGGAGGCAGACGAAGGCCAAGCCCGGGTAGAGACATTGGAGAGATAGTAGCTGGCGGCTAGAAGACCTAGAGCCGGCTGTTGGTCTCTGCTCTGCGGTGGAAGAGGGCAGCAGCTAGCGGCCGTGGTGAGCAGACAGGACCAGACGAGGAGGTAAATAAATTTAAAAAAATAGTGCGATCGTCAGCACGCTTGTTAATCAAAGACGTCAAATGAAAACAGGTTGAAATCAATGATCAGTTTAAAGTTAACGCCGTTTAGGTACCGAAACATGGTACCGTTTGATTTTACATGAATCGGTACTCGGTAGTACCGACGGAATTCGGTCGGTACCTATAAAAGTACCGAATTCGGTACCCATCCCTACTGTTGCCTCAATTTTATTGAGTAGCTATTGTTTATCTTTTTTACAGTGTATAGCAGCACATCAGCCATAGACTACAATGCTATGCTAGCAGCTGTCAGTATAATGAATGTATTCATATGTTGCTTCTGCTTTATAATGATTGTGAATAAAACAGTGAATAAAATAAAGTATCCCTACAGAGAAAAACCTTTTCGTTAAAAAGTAAAATCCTCTAGAAACATTAGCTATATCATTCTCACCAAATTCACCAGACTCCATTGACAAAAACATTCATTTTACTGTGCTATAAACCACATTTCTGCAGGCAAGGTTGGAAATTAGCACCAGCCACCAGCCAAATACTGATAAAACATGCAAGCAGCATCAAGATTTGCTTCACTCATCTGCCAACAACACTGTAGTAATCTATTCAGTGGCTTAATAGATTTTAGGATCCAAAAGCCACAGTGGCAGGTGGGCAAAAATATTAATTTCCAATCCTGGCTGCACGTATTGTCTGCTTGCAATTTGGGCAACTTTTCTTTGGCTGCACTTGCAGGATAAAAATGGTTGGCGTGGCGACTGCAGCTTTCCGTGGACATTGCTCGTCCACACTGTTATGAACACCGGATCATGATAGGAGATAGCTGCATGAATGTTTATTTATTTATTATTTAAATACATTAATTCACTGATAATTTTCTTGAATTATTGCCTGGTCTGCTAAATGTCAGGGAATGATGAAAACTGTTTATCACATTTCTCTAAATCCTTAAATAGCTTATTTGTTTTGTCCAAACAAAAGCCCAAAACTCATAATATTCCATCTACTATTTTATATGATAATAAAAGCAGTAAATTGTCACATTAAAGAAGCTGAGATTTGCAATATTGTTGTCCTTGAAAAACAACATAAACGATAAAACAATTATTAAAAGAGTTGCAGATTCATTTTCTGTTCCTTGTCTAATTGATTCATAATTTCAAATCTATAGATAAAAAAAGGAACATATGGGGAACCACAAACAACTCTGTGTACTAGCTGTATGATAGTAATGTTATACACAGCTCTGCAGCTTGTAGTCACTTTTGTCCGCTTTTGGTTGACTCTTATTGCTGTCATCAAACAAACAACTGAAAATTCTTGCTACTCTTACTAATGAAGCATTAGGGTTTTACTCTAAACCTGCAGAGCCCAAACTGGTAGAGAAGCTGATTAAGCACCAAGCTCAAGCACCAACAGTATGTCAGTGAATGTTCAACATTAACCTTTTACAACTTAATTATCTGATAGTATCACAGAACTGTGTTTCATTTATTTTTGCTTGATGCTTTTTGGTTGTCAAAACAACCAGCTTAGTTTGTCATTTCATTGGTGTAATTTTCTCCTATTTCAATAGATTTCAAAATACGGGTTGTAGGTAGGGATGGGTACCGAATTCGGTACTTTTATAGGTACCGACCGAATTCCGTCGGTACTACCGAGTACCGATTCATGTAAAATCAAACGGTACCATGTTTCGGTACCTAAACGGCGTTAACTTTAAACTGATCATTGATTTCAACCTGTTTTCATTTGACGTCTTTGATTAACAAGCGTGCTGACGATCGCACTATTTTTTTAAATTTATTTACCTCCTCGTCTGGTCCTGTCTGCTCACCGCGGCCTCTAGCTGCTGCCCTCTTCCACCGCGGAGCAGAGACCAACAGCTGGCTCTAGGTCTTCTAGCCGCCAGCTACTATCTCTCCAATGTCTCTACCCGGGCTTGGCCTTCGTCTGCCTCCAGATTAGACCTTCCTTACTCCGTTTGCTCTCTCCATTCATCCGTAGACTAGTCATTAGCAGCTAGCAGCTAGCTGCTGCATCTCTGGTCCTCCGCTAATACTTCGCTCTTCAACTCAGGAATATTACCTGCCCCTTTACTCCAAACTGCCTCGCTGAAATTAAATCCCTCGGACTCCTGCGTCATCCTCGATATGTGCCCAGAGCAGCCCGACTCAACTTTGTTTATTCCATCATGCCATGCCCACAATACTGTCTGACTGGTGCTGCGCCGCACGGCTACGACGTCATCACAACAAATCACACGTGCACTTGCAACCTTTTTTTTCTTTCTCCTCCGTGCTTTGCCACCTGAGAGCGCTCCTCTGCATTCTTTGATAACACTGCAACCTTCATGTTACAAAATGCACGTTCGCTCAACAATAAAGCACTGCTCATCCTGGATTTTATATTGTTTTGATATATTTTTTAAAGTTTATATTTTGAGAAATAAATATGTTACGCAAAAGTACCGAAAATTGGTACCGTTGAGTACCGGTACCGATTCCCAGGTACCGGGTATCGGTACCGTATCGATTCAAATGTGAAAGGTACCCATCCCTAGGCAACAGGTTGTACGCAATTTTATTTATTAAATCTAACTACGTTACAAGTTGAGTTAATAACAACTTAACAGGAAGTGCCTGTCAATTAAAAACAGACTAATTCTATTGTGTTGGATTCATTCAAAATCCTCTTGATTTAGAATTAAATATTATATTTAATGTGATCAAAATAAGTAGATTCTATCTCAAACATTTTTATATTAAACTTACTTAAACAACTGCCTCAAAATCAAGGACACATTTATATTTAATACATTTAATCAAATATATTAAGTAAAATGAAATGACTACAGAATAATTTATTATAGTGTATGTTATGTTAAACAACCTTTACTAAACGTGCCACAGACAAAACTATTTACCATGACAAGCTCAAACTGCAGTCAAATAATGAAAAAAAAAAAACTTGCATTAGAGTCTATGGAGCTATCCCATGCTACACAATTATTGGCCAGTCTACGTTTGAGGGGCAGGACTTAGCGAAGGGTCAATTTTTATCTGCATACAGTCTACGTAAAAACCTAAAGAGAAGGTTCCCATGAATACTGTAGGAAATACCCAATGGCACAGTTGTGAATTTAAGGTATAAGAAGCCTAAAGTTATTAACTTCTTTCCTCTTGCCTTTTTCATTTTTGTGCAGCTTGCTGGATTCATGACCTCGCGGCTGCAGTGTGGAAGCATCAGAACTCCCACCATGTTCAAAGCTTCTTGTGTGTGAGATTGTGACTCAGTTCCTATGAGCTAAATTCTTTTTGTACAGGTTTAACAGTTGGTGAAGGGCCTCATGTCGATGCTGTTGGCTCAGAAGCCTGACTGCTCTTAGAAGACACAAATCTACTGTCGACTACACTGTGAAGATTCAGACTCTCGCTGCATTTTAGGATTATCAGGGAGGCCATTTTTTTGCAGCTACATCACTTAACTGAGCATAAAGAAGGTTTGTTCAGTTAACAGAAACACAAATTTGTACCTCAATTAACTCTGATCGGCATTAAATCATACATTTTACAACCACTGATGTACTTAGAATAAAATGCATTTTATTGTGACTTTTAAAGGTTAAAATACAATCAGCATCCAGGTGCTAATGTTTCACTAACTCTCTAATGATACAAACAGCACTTCCTGCAATTGGCTTCTCCCTACTCTCATTTCTCCCATTAAAGCCTTTGTCTCAAGGTTCCCAAGGTAACAGCAGCTCCAGCTGGATTACATGCCTGGGTGTGGCAGCAGCACGACTAATGAGAAACCTTCACCCTCCTGTGATTTACGTTTTGCTTTGTCTTCAGCCAGAATCAGAGCCATTTAGATTTAAAATTAACCTGTCCTGGTCTTCTTCCTATAATAATAAAAGAAAGGATAAAGAAAATCTCGGTGAGGGAATGGGAAAGCTCACAGCCGAGACTGCCACAACAGTTCCAGCTAATGATGCTATTAGTGCTTCGGAGCAGCACAATCAATCAGAGAAGTGATTAGCATGAGCATGTACAGAGAGCCGGGCCATTAGTCAGATGTGCTGTGTATAACCTTCAAGACTCAACTAAACCTCCATGCTCATGCCAGAGCACAAAGAAAGTGCGCAGCGAGTAAAAAAAGGAAAAAGGCCTTTATATATGTGGGCAGAATTATTATTTCCTGTGATCTTGTGAACAAACAAGGTTCACCTTTTCCAAACATGACAGAAAGATTAATTATCCACTGCCAGGTATGAATGCTGTTTGTGATTTCTGCTGTTAAAAATAGTTGAGTCAGATGTAGTAGAGACGCAGCAACACACTGAGCCAGGCCAGACGAGGGAGCTGAGGTGAAGCAAGTGGGACAACACAAGAGGGCAGCCTGTGAAGCTGCTTTTAAATACAACCATGTAAATTCAGCTGCAATTATTTAGATGATCTGCTTCCAGCTCAATATGTGGGCATTAGGGCCTCTGCGTTAACACAGTTTGTAACAAGCTGTAACCTCTTTGAGGGAAACATTATCTGGATTTAAAGTAAAGGCTCCGGAGGGAGCCCAGTCAGGCAGATGCAGCAGAAGCGTTTGACATTTTGAAATCTGAGGGTAAATGTCAGTGAACAGACTTTGTTCCTTTCGATCAAATGGGAAATTAATGCTTTTCAGAATATGAAAAGGGATTGATTACTTCATTATTAATATGCTTTAACGATGCAGGATTTATGAGACTTAAAGGGATTATACATGTGCCAAAGTCATTTGGCCAGTTGATGAATTCATGCAACATTATTCCTTTAGCTAGTCACATTTCTTCTTTTAGAGCCACAGGTGGATTCACTGAGAGTGTAAACTGACAGACAGACAGAAGGAGAGAAGGCTTGTATCTTATTCCCACATGAACACAAGCATACTTAAACTACGCGTCTGAAAAATGAAGAGTGGCAAGTGGCATAACCCTTGTCGAAGCAATAATATGTGAGTGAAGAAAAACATTTGAAGAAACAATTGCTTCCGAATGCTTACTTGATGAGAAAATACCAGTGTTGTTTAGTTTTGCACCTCAATGCTGTGACCTCTAGGATAATCACAGCATCATGAAACTATACAACCACAAACTAGAGACCTACACTATTCAGAGGATGTATGGCTTTCCTGCTTATATTGACAATATATATTATATTGCAGTTTTCACAGCAAAAGTGCTCACCATCCCACCCCAGAAAAATGCAATTCTTGCAAAAATCTCCAAAATGTCAACAGCTTTTGAAACCAAATCGGAGAATGGATTTTTCTGTGTTTTTCATCAGGGTCTCTGTGTCTTAATTTACTTGAAAATCTTTTCATGGTTGTACTGCAATTCATTCAGATTATTGATTCCAAACAGTTCAGTTTTTCACAACACTCAAGGATGCAGCAATGTCACAATAAATAAGCAAAGCTGACGCCCAAAAACAAATTACTTCTGAAATTGAGGTTTGATAAAAGAGCAGATTATAATGAAATGTTTGTATTTGCCCAAATTTAGCTTTGTTGTTTTTTTCCATGGGTGATTTTCACAAGGATAAAAGCCAGTGTCTTCAGTTCATTCAAAACTCTGAATTCTGATTTTAGCTACACATGAGTCACACCAAAACCACTCATGATGATTCTTGGCTGCTCTCCAATGCTGTGAATTCACCACAACCTCTAAATTTCAGCAGAGAAATTATTACTCTTGTCTTTAAAAAGCAGCAACTTGTTATCCAGCAGGACGCTGCCACAGAGCAAGATTTCTGAATCAAAGTGCAAAGCAACAACGGCGTAAATGGAGCAGGAAATTATAGCTGTACACCGTCAACACCATCAGCCATACGGCCATAAGCAACTCTGCACTTGTGATTTCTACGACTGTGATGTTCAGCTGAAAATTAATTTTCAAACTTCTGAATAAAGACACTATGGCATGATGGTGGTGTCAAACAGGCAACATTCTCCTTTAAAACCTCACTAAAAATGAAACTGAATCCATCCTCAAATGGAAGCTAGCTTACAAGTTAAAAGCAAAAACCTTTGGCACTTGTATTCTTCATGTTGACTAAAATGTAGTATTTATCCCCTCAGAACATCTGTCTGATGATTCTCACTATACAGAAGAGTCTTCCAGCTTCTTAATCTCTGGGCTGGGCTGCAGTGATAGAATACATCATTAAATCTTCTCACATTTATGATGAGTGGATGCTTCTGAGGGAGGAAGGAGGGAAGCACGGGAACAGGATGGGAACTGTGGAAGACTTTCACTCGGAGGTCCGTGTCCAGCTGTTTCCCCCGGGAAATGTTGACCCTTCTGGGGATCCGCTTTTAGTGGGGTGCAGGAAGGAGATTGCCGTGGCACGGCACTGTAAGCGATCCCATGAATAAAAGATGAGCTCAAGTTATTCTTCTGGCTTGAACTGACTGGAACAGATTTCCAATTTGCATTTTATTTGAAAGCCCATAACCATCACGTCCTTTCATTTGCAGGAACATGCATGACACATCTGGTCAGGTTTCAGGGGTTCTCTGGACCTGACAGAGCATCACTTATGTGCCAAAAAATAACTGTGCCTCTGTCCAAAACAGGTTTATTATTTGTATTCTGGGCAGTGTTCACTGAGGAAAATAAGGACCTTCTAAAATGCAGGATGATTAGGGTGTACAAAAGAATACAGATCTCAAACAACAATTGGAAATTTGAATGTGGGTAAACAGAATTTCATAAAATAAGGATGTGGAGCAGAGAGCAATGGGCAGTCCCTAAAATGGTTATCATAACATTTATTTAAATCACAAATGGTTTACAAAATTGATCTCCAGTCAAAAAAGACCTTTTGCAACAAATCCTGCTGTGTCAATTTATTCTGCTGTGTTGAAAATAGTTAAATTGAAGGAAGGCAAAACTCTTCTCTCACTGCTGCCATTCTTGAAAGGAAAATCAGGGATGTTTTGAAGGTAGATATAATGTCGCCGGTCACTGGTGCTTGGCAAAAAAATGCTCCTAGAAGAAAGACGAATGTGACAAGAATCTGATAGGCACCATCATTCTGGACCAACTTTTTGAAAATTCAAACCTAGATTCAAACCCACTTATCATGACCGGCATCGTCACCATGCTCTGAAAGGGTTTATGGATCACTACACCTGGGCAATTTACTCCAACCTTGCTTGCTCCTCTCAGTATTTACGGTCTTTTAAGTGGAAATTGAAGCCTTTAGGTCCTGCACAAGCTAGATGGCAAGTTTAAAAGTATTTTTTTCCCTTCCACAAGCTGATTCTTTGCCACAGCTATGCTTCAGATCACCAAATCCATGAGGATTCCTCCTCTGGGGACCATCAATGTTTGCACAAACCTTTATGGCAAACAAATATCTACAAAAACCAGAATATCCAACAAAATATCAAATCTGGTTCAGCTGAGCAGCTGGTTTTTGCATGACCTTAAGGACCAGTGGAAGGAATTTTCACCGTTTTACCTTTTACTGAGTCTCCAGCACATTACCTCAGCAGTCACTCTGACCCAGCAGTAGCTTTAGAAGAGGGAAAGTGAGAAGTGCTATTCTTGAAGAGGTCTTCTACACCTTCAGAAACATCAAGAGTTATTTCAGGTCCAGGGCCACTCAGCTGAATGCTTTTTATCCTCGCCCAACAGGGGACAAAGGGAAGAAAACCTGAAAGAAAAATGTGGCTGTGCACTCCACGTAGTGCCCAGCCAGGTTCTTTGTTATGCTGACAGCGAAGGCACCTTGCAAACCTATGGGCTGACTAGCTCTCTCAGCACAGACCTATTTCAACAGTCTTGCTGCTTGGGCCAAGAAAAGCAGGCTGCTACAGCGTGGCAAGTAATAAATTATGACTTTCTTTACATCATCATGTCGATGACCTGTCACCACAGGAGCTAAGCCCATTTAGCTTTAAGAGCTATATATAGGCACCTTATATTGAGGTGATTGGGTTCATCTTGATGGACGGAGCATGCATTGTATGTTCTATATATAGAGTCTCTGTTCACATCACATTTCCACAGTGCCCTTACTCCGGAGCCTTATCAAAGTCCCTCAGTGTTGAAAAAATATCTTTCAAATAGCAGCAGATGCATCCTCAGCAACAATGCCCCGCTGTGACTCAAAATAAGGCACACTAAATTCATACCGAACACACACCAGCAGACAAACACACAAGCATGAATACAAGCCTCGTTTATCAAAAACCCTTTCTGATTCGTGCGTTTTGGATGAGCGGCTGAGTGCAAACACTGGTCATTATCTCCTCAGAGCAAAAGGCATCTAAAAGGCAGCTGATTAAAATAATTCAGAGGTCTCGGATAAATACCCAAACATCAAATCCTTCAATCTACAAGCAAAGAGTAGGCGCTGTGAGAGATATCTTTCAAACAGTATGTGACATGGTGTTTCTAAGTTCTCCCTCACATGTTCCTTGGTCTCGTACACATACAGTAATGGAGTTAAAATAGTAAAGGTCAGACATGTAGGCACAGGGCAAAGCAATAATGAGATTTGTTGAAGGTTAGCTGCAGTAGATCTACACCATGCCTTTTTATGCTGAAAATAGAAATAGGAAATTGGTGGCTGTGAGAGAAAATGTGAGCCGTTTGATGTTTACCATCCACTTCCAGTGACCTTTTGTGATCTGCAGTATATCATTACAACATGGCTTGGCCAAATACTAAAGTTTAACAATGATTATATTGTGAGCAAAAACAGACTAAATATTCTGGTGCACAACAAGCAAGCACTCTAGTCTGTATCCCTAAATTTTCACCAAAGTCAAACAAAGACAAAGGTTTAAAGGGAAATGGATTTTACTAAATGGCACTAAAAAAACACGTCTTTGGAAAAAAAAGTAAAGAAAGTCATTTGGAAACAAACTGCAAGACATACTGTTGAGAAAAGCTCTGTTCAAAGGTTGGATTTGTTACAAATGTCAATGGGATTTTGAATGAGTTTCTGGTTCTTCTTCTATTGATCTGATCTACATTTTCAGGCAAAAAAGAATAGAACACTATCAAAGACATTGCATTCATTTGAAAAACAGCATTTTAACTCCCATTGACAGTGCACAGCACTACAAGTCTTTCAACAGATTTTAGGCTTTAAGAACTCTGGAGACCGATCTCTACTCGAGCAATACGCAACGATGTGAAAACATTACAGCAACGCAACATGCCTTCAGAAAGCAAAGACTTGTCATCAACATCTCAACAACAGAAATGAGGCATGGGGTTTCAAGAAAAGCTGTTTCAGCTGCTGTTCCTTTAGTGACAGGGTGCAAATGACAAACAGCTCTGCAGGTTAGCTGCCTGATTTCTGAACAAATGCAGTGGTGATGATGTTGTATTTGCAGCAGAATACTGATGGAGGGTTTGAACTCCGGCTGATGTGATTGCTTTCATAAATATCTGTGGGAATCACAATGCACATAGATTACAACATATTGTTTGTGGATTTACATTAATGTTAAAGAGCCAGTTTACCCCAAAATCAAAAATATATATTTTGCTCTTACCTGTAGTGTTTTTTTTCAATATAAATTGCTTTGGTGTGAGTTTGAGGGGGCTGTGAACAATTTCATGTCGGAGCTATTTCCTTTCTGGTATAACTCCCACATGAAAGAACTCAAAACAAGTCTGTAGATTATCTTGAGCAACCAGGTCATGATTTCAGGAGGGAGACATTGTTGATGAGTTTTTCGCAAGGTAGTTTTTGCCACTTTGAGAGCACTAGAGCTGAATGCATCCTAGTTATATTATATTCGAGAGAAGGCAGACATCTCGACTGGAGATATCTCCAACAATTGGCCACTCACACCAAACAAGCTATTGATAAATAGCACTACAGGTAAGAGGAATAATGTGTATTTTTGATTTAGAGGTGAGCTGATCCTTTTATCCAGGGTTTTCCCTACCATTATAAGGCTTAAGTGCAGAACCCCAACTCCTTGGACAGCACCTAAGATAAATGAATGTAAAATCAATGCAGAGGACCAAAACAAACTTAATCCTTTCCCCACATCTAATGGTTTTTTCAGTCCCCAGTGGACTTATTTAGCAAGTTCTGTCTTGAAGCTTTTTGGGCGTTGTTTGTTTATTTCCTGTTCTAGCTTTTCCAATTTTTTTAACATGGATGAATACAGTCCAACATTATGTGAAATTGTATATATTTTAATTGATAAACTTAACATATATGTGCACCTAAGTTTTCCACAAACTTGCTGCCTTTAAACATTTATTTTAAAATGTTGAAAAAAACAATGTTCCTGTCTAAGAAAATAAGCTTCATGAATCAAGAAATGCATCAAACACCTCCGTGAGTCAAATGAGCCTTCAGAGAAATTATTAGTATTAGGCAAGTTGTTGTTTTTGTTTGCTTCCAGCTAATGATGTCCATATTTCACTTGTCTGAAAATAAAAACCAGAGAAGAGCGCACTTTATGTGCCAACAGGGACATACAACAGCCTGTAGAACATTTCTGACATATGGACATTTTGAAACCCAAAAACGCAAGCATCACTTTATAACAAAAACTATGATAATGTTTCACTCACACAGATAGCTGATTCTTGGAATCACTTGGCTCCAGGAATGTTTTTTCTCTTCCGAAACAACCACTGCCTAAAGAAAAAAAAATCTTACCAAACTTTGATGATGACTTTCATCTATATCTATTGATTTGTTTGTTTACTTGCCTCCCTTTTCCTTCTGGGGAATAACATTATTGTCTGGGCCCTCCCAGGAAAGAAGCATCTGGATGAAGAAACACTGCAGAAACAAAATAGATAGCAGCAGAATTGATTGCTGTAATCATTTAATCGACACTTATTGTTTGCAGTGAAGACACTGCCAAGCTTGGCCGGGGTTGATGCTGACTTATCAGTAAGCAACTTCATCAATAAATGACCTTGATACTGGCTCTGCATAAAAAATGCACTCAATGGACTGTAACGTCTTAAGATAAGAAATGAGCAGAGGAAATGGGAGGCTATTTTCAGGAGCCCCGTGTTCGTGGATACCCTTCAGACAGGCAAGCTGTCACTGGGCTGAAACAGATGCATTGAGGTGGGAGACCCAGTGTCACGTCTAACCATGCAGCCTAGAATCCTTAGTGGCACTCTTGGAAATGGCATAAAATAAAAGAAAATGACCAGAGAGCTGGAAGCTCCACTCATTTGCTTTCATCTCTGTCCAACAGACCACATATAAAAACAAAATCCCCTTTAAGACATTCATGTATGAAAACTGCCAAAAAGGATTTCCTTTTGTGTGCAACTTTAGCTTCAATTTACTTCTCAGCAGTTTTCTGCTGGTGTGCAATTACAATTACAGACCGAAAAATAATTATGAGCCAAAACACAAAACCCAGATAATATACTGCATATGAAACCACACACGTTGTAAATGAACAAAGGCTTCAAGCTAATCAGTCTTACTCATGTGCTCTTTGCCAGCTTGCTGGGGCCTCGCAGAGCTCAAGTGTGGGTGTGTTTGTTCACACCCCGAGGGATCCTCAGCAAACTCATCAACACTCACACGGCACGAAAACATCCCCCAAAATCTACAGCGACAGTGATCAAAGCAAAGCAGGCAAACAAAATACCACTTTATTGCTTTTACTACTTCATAAATTCTTTCTTATGGACTTCTCTCTTCTAGAGCTTGGATGGCAGTGACCTGGCATTGGCTGCGCTACCACTCTGGGTAAATTATGGACCAACAAAACAGAAGGACACCGAGTGCAAACCAAGCAAGGTGCTGGCAAATAAAACAGGTCAAAGTAAGAAGAAGAAAAACTGAAAAAGAATCTGAAAAGCTCTATAAACTTTGATATATTGAAACCACCACTAACAGATAACATACCAATGCATCATAAACATTTTTATACACAACATTCAATTACTCTCCTCTAATGATTCAGACCAAAACACATTTAACACAAGATTTCTGTCCCAAAATCTAGGAGCACAGATTAGTGATCAGGATCCGATTATGGGTCAATTTTTGGCCTCGGGATGAACTGCAAGTGAACTGATGCATCATGCGAATATGTTGCAGTCCAACAATCTGTGTTGCGACTGATTGTTTCGTGCCAGTTTCCACCCACAATGACTTACTGTTTATAAGAAAGCATTCACAGCAGCAGAAGCTTTTCTCACAGTGATGTGCTGACATGTCCGTTTCAATAAATATCATGCTGTTCAGAAAAGATAGAGGGTAATAACCCCAATGCTGGGAACATCAACTTCATATACAGTAAAAAAGGAAAAAAGGAAGAGTCTAGATTCCCCTTCTTTCTATATATTTCACATCAAGTTCTGACATTATCGTGAGATTAAACCGTATGATTGAACATAGGTTAGAAGGGACTTGCTAGGGGAGAGTTTGCACACTTGATACATATTTAGGAGTATTTTTTTTACCTCCATATGTAATATTTTCAGGTAAAAAACCTGCATATGTCTACTGCCATTATCTGCTTAAAGTTTTTTTGAATAAAGTATAATTTGTAACAGTGTGAGTTATGGTTGTAACATGCTCATTAAACACATTTTTATAGCAAATCAACAATATTTTAGTCAACCAATTGATGTTATCAGATCATGTATCAAACAAAATTGAATATTATTGAAACTTCTCAGTTGTACCATGTTGGGGCATTCGTGTCCTTCCATGTTGGCAAATCGATAATTACACTGACACAGTTAGTTAATTTAATTGATCGAAGTTAAACTCGTACATTCAGCAATGTAAGGTATTTAATTCAAACCATTATCATTTTAATTAAACGTAACCATAGTTTTGCCAATTTATATGCCATTTTTAGGGTCTTTAATTCAAACTATGATCTTCTTTCCTAAAACTAACCACAAATGTTTTAATTTCCTAAACCTTAAAATGTAGTTTTGGTGTCTAAACCTAACACAACTGAATGTGAAACGTAACGAAAGTGATGCCAGCAATTTAATTGGCTGATAAGGGTGATTCTGCACATATTTACAGCTGGAAGAGGCCAGTATTTAATTTTATTTTTGTTTTAATTAGGCCACGGGGAAATCGCACTAAGCACTATTGTTATAACAGTATAACAATAGTGCTCGGTGCGATTTTTTTGCGACATAAGTCTCAAAAAACTGCCCAAAATGTTACATTGAAGTGAGTGGGATGGCCGAAAAAAGTTAGCGAAAAAGAACATGATTGGAGATTTTTAAACGTCTACTTCTCCGGCATAATTTCACCTAGAGACTCGATTTAAACTTTAAACAGTAGACACAAGTCTTGTGTATTGGTGTATTATTCCACGTTTCGACAGGTCATATAGTTTTTTTTTTATCAATCCCTGTTTGATGACCATGATCATTTTTGGAGAAATTCTGAGATTATGATGGGTGTGTATTGCATGGAATGTCCATGTCACAGTGTGTGACAAAATTGTCAAAAAATAAATTTGAAAACTGCTCTCCAGGCCGCAAATTCCACTCTACAGAAATAATTTATACATAGAAACATAGGAAAATTTGTCTTCTCATTCACAATCCTCTGGTAAAGCAGTCAGAGTTATAGTTTGGGCGTAGGACGCTCAGATGTGCCACCAATATGCACCAACAGCCTCATTGACTCCCATATTAATGTAACAGCCAGACATACCATACATTGTCCAATCTGCGTCAAACTTGTCATGCATGATGATGGTTCATCACTGAACAATATTACATAACAATATAGGGTCCCGCTCCTTTTGATTAGCCACGCTCCCTTTCATAGGCAGGCAGGCAGAAAGACAGACAGACAGACAGACAAACAGATGGACGGACACACACACACACACACACACAGGTAACTTAATGTGATTACAGTTACTCCTCCAGATGTATGCTACACACACACACACACACAGGTAATTTTATGTGATTTTAGTTACACACACACACAAATGCGCGCTTAAGCGCACACACTCCAGATATATGAGGGGTATTTTATGCCAGCACACTATACTAAAACACCTTAAACGAGTCGCCTGCGCCTGCATAAAGACTGATAAATAGGCGTGCGTACGGGCACACGTATTCCGAGTACACCAGATAATAAAGGGGTGACGGGTGAAAAGTGTCATGCCACGTGCAAACGTAGCGGACGCCTGTGCGCACGCTCATCTCAGTGTACAAATAATGAGTTACTTTATGACGAACTTTGACTTTAACAGCTACTTCACTTCACAATTCAAGCAGTCCATGTATTACCAAGAGAGACCGATGACAGTTTAGGCTATTTGAGTCTACACGTGCACATGTTAAGGCGTCTGAAGCGTTGACTTTAGGACAATAGCACACACGCATTAACGTGGTTTACAAATACAATTATACATTTATTTCCTTCCTTACATACATGTTTATATAATTTTTGTAACAAAATTTGTTTTTATCCATCTTGGCTGGATGGGCCAGTGAGTAAAATGGGCGGGCCAGTGCCGCCGAGGCCCATTACTGGCTAAGCGTCTGCTATGTGTAATAGCTGATCTGTGTAGATATGCTGCAGAACATAGAAAATGAATAACTGTCAGGCCATGATGATCCAGTGGACCTCGTGCGTAAATGCGCACAGCCTCTTCCTCAGTTTGGTGTCCGAGCAATGGTCCAGTCCTGATATACTGTTACAGGTGTGACACGCATTACAGACGTTAATGCGTGTGTGTGTTATTGTCCTAAAGGCAACACTTCAGACGCCTTAACGTGCGCACGTGTAGACTTGAAACAGGCTAAACCGTCTCATCAGTCTCTCTTGGTAATACATGAACTGCTTTAATTGTGAAGCGAAGCAGCTGTTAAACTCAAAATTTGTCATCATAAAGTTAATAATTGAGACGAGTGTGCGCACAGGCGTCCGCTACGTTCACTTGTGGCACGGCACAAATGACCCATCCCTATATGATTTCCACACACACTTCACAGCGTGTCTGTACGCTCATGTAGAATTGTACTAAACAGTCATGCGGGTCTTCATGTCACGTATTTGAAGCGTAGTTCACCCGTCATGCAGACGTCACGTAGGCGTATGCGCAACAACGATTGTGCTGCGTCTGCGCGACGCCTATGTGACGCTCGTCTGTCCGTTGAAAGTGAACGGAATTTACATGCGCACGTTAGAGGTTAGGCGCTGTACACACAATTTAGTATAGTGCACCGGCATAAAATACCCCTCACACACACACACACACACACACACACATTTTGAGATTAAAGGGCATAGGTTGCTGTATAAATAAATACTTGAAAAGGAATGCTTGTTGTAGGTGTGCTCTTGTATATAATATAGTGTCTTAACATTACTAGTATTAATTGTTTGAAATCTCTGAAGAATCTCATCATAGTGTACACACACCGGCAGTAGCCCCCGTGGCCCTTTCAGAATTTCCCAAGAGGAAATTTTCTAGTTGTTTTTTTGCTAACCACCTGCTGTAACACTTGAAATATCCCCATTGTGTGACTCATAAAGGAAATCTTAATCTTAATTTTAATCTTATGTATGACGACTGTATAACAACGGATAACAACCATTTAATGGGCTCATAACATTGAAAATTGGTGATGTTTGTAATGTTTTTATTTCATTTGCTTTCACGTTTCTATGGGTAAACTGTAAAGTCTAGTATTAAGATTAAAACAAGATTTATTTGTACACAGCACCAAAGTAGAAGAAGATTACTTTATTAATCCCACAATGGGGAAATTCAACCTCTGCATTTAACCCATCCTTTTTTACACATAAGTGAACACACCATGCAAGAAGCAGTGGGCAGCACATTACTGCGCCTGGGGAGCTGTGCAGGGGGGTTAGGTGTCTTGCTCAAGGGCACTTCAGTCCTAGGCCTGTAAGTACCGGGATTCAAACCGGGGACTCTCCAGTTACAAGCCCGATTCCTAACCTCTCGGCCACGGACTGCCCTAGTAGCTGCTGCTTTCTTAAGGGAACACCACATCCCTAAATATAATCTTACATTTGTTCTTTTAAATTAAAACCCATCATTTGCAGATGAAGATAAATCGGGAGGAACACTGGTATACTACAAAGTGAGCTCAGCCAGGGGAAAAAAGTGATACGTGCATGCTATTTCCACTTCAAAAGATAATTTTTTTTTTAAGTTCACCTAACTTGACTCGCTCTAATTGTATCTGTAAATTTCCTGAGAGAATATCTCCGTCCTCAAAAACTTTCAGGCTTACTATCTACTTTTTAAATCAGCTGGCATACACACTGACATGCTACTGCATGCCAGAAACAACACAGATAATGTGTGTTAGAAAGCACCTCAGTACAGTCCCTGCCAAGTTTGACAAAATGGAAATGTTGAGCACTCCCATTGACTAAATTTGAATGGATTGCTGGGAGCGAAGCTTTCAGTAATCCAATAACCACCTGCAGAGCCACACGGATTTTAAACCTGCTGCATCTTCTTTTGTTCACCCACAATCCTAATGATCTCTAAAGGCCACCTACTCAGAACCTGACTCCTGTGACCTTTTCTAATAGCCACAAAGTAATAAAAATAGTCATACTATGAGGGGATGATCTTGTCTTTGATCTCCTCAGAGATGTTTTCTTTAATGGTGTGTCACTGTCTGACAGAAACCCTCACATCCCTCAGAGGGAACACATCCATCTAAGATCACATGTTTTCTCTTTCAGATCTGATGCCACCTTTCATCTCCTGAGATGACACATACTGAGGTGTCCTTTGTGTACTTTAAGCAGAGAGAGCACCTGCTAATGTGGGCCAGCCAGTGGCTAAAAGGGAGTCCTAATGAGTTGTCCTGTAAGCCACACAGACAGACGCTGGTCCTCATTAACTCTGCTTTTGTTAGCTTCCACTTCTCATTAACAACCTTCATTATCATAGAACAGGTTGGAGGAAGTTACAGTGACGTGGCCACCCTGTGTGCATACGGCCCTGGATCATTTTATAACAACTGTTGACGTGCAAATCTTCTCAAATCTTCTCAAATCTTCTTCTTCTAAACACTGCTTCATTACCAATACTGAACAGTGGAGAGCAGTGACAGCCAGTGATCTGTGGAACAGGCTGGACAATAAAGAGAACAGCACGCTGTTTCATTTGAATGCTAACAACAAAATACTGTGCACCTGTGGCACCTGTTTCATGTTGGTGTCTGTGTTTTAAATGCTAATCTGAGCTTGTGTCCTGATTTCAAAAGGATGCATCCATCCTGATGACATTGACACCTGCTGGATGAAAGCAGGTGGCGATATTAAAGGTGCCCTGTGGACTGTACAAAAAAAAGATATGTTTTCACTCACCAACATGCATGGTGTGAATCCCCAAAGTAAATGTGTTTTTTTTATCAACATAAAACATTTACAAAGCTCCCTCCCTGCCTTTGTTGGTGCATTACTGCTACCTGTATTGCCCTACAAAGGCAAAGTGCAGCAAATACAAAATGATTTTAACCGTAAAAAAAAAGGTTTCAAAGTGTGTTAAGTGTCCCAGCAGATTAATAGCTGGCAGATCACAATAAAATATTGTTTACTGGCATGCCGCATTACCATTTGTATCCAAATCAATCCTAACTTCATACATTCAGGCTCAAAACTGTGCATAACTTGTGATTTTACAGATTTTGTACTGTACTCTGTCTTTGTAGGGCAGCATAGATTGGTGCATGTATTTGCGTCCTCATATGGGTGTACAGTACCAACAGTATCAGGACCAGGAGTATTAAAAGACATGCTCCATTGTGCTATAAACTGTCAAAAACTCCACAGGTTAAAAAAAGTCAGATAACAACAGAGCGATGCAGGAATGACACCTGGAAGATACCTGGCATTTTAGCACTTCTTGTTCCCTTATCTCAAAGTCAATTGTTTTTTAATTGGGTTTTTGGTTGGCAGCCTGAAGTAAAGTCTGATTTTATTCAGCTTTTGTTGTATGACATAAAATGTGTTAGTAAATACAAAACGAGTACATTTTAAAGCTTTTAAGTGTCTTGAAAAGGTGGTTGCTAACAAGTGGCTAAGATGAGACTACAAAGGTTGTCAAGACATTACACTTTTTATTTTTGGCAATTGAATTCAGGCTTAAAAATCAAGTAGTGTTCGTGAAGATTATATTGCTGAACAAGTCATCTAAGTGTCATTAACTTTTGTTTACCACAGAGCTTATTTTCTGCAATAATCCAAAATCCAGTAGAAAACAGCCATTACCAAGGTCTGCACTGAGCTGGGCTCACTGAGGACAAACTGATGCCAACAATGTTTCTTCAATGACTTCAATCTGACTTCAATCTTTGGCATTTCTGTACAAACCTTCTTCTTTCTTATCAGCCACATACAAGCTGATACCAGAAAATCGTAGTAGAGTTAATATCTGAGTTATTGCTGAGGCTCCAGTGTGGCTAAAGGGGGAGACAGAGGGAATAGTCCTATGTGTCTTTTTTTGCTATTACAGAATTTTGAAAGTTTTCCTGGACCAAAATAAGAAACACTTAAACATTAAGAACAAATATGGTTGTGTTGCTCATGAAAACACACAGTGTGTGGCCCTTGGGCGGCACACACACGTTGAGTGCATTTCCAACCTCATAAAACATTTGCAAAGCCAATTGTTAAGTTGAAACTTGCTTACATTGCTTGAGGTCCTCTGCTTCTACTTTTTTTTATTGGTAGAGATATATTTTACAATGAATCAAAAATAAGAAATGCGGAGGGATATTATATAACTTTTCGACCTTTATTCACTTTTAACTAAATGATGATGTTGGACAGACCTGGCTAGCTTTCCGTTTTATAAACAAGCCAAAAAACTATATTTTTCAGATGTGGAACGAACAATAGCATTTACAACAAATAAGCAAATGGCAAGATAAAAGAAGAGAGTGGGAAAGGAAATTAAAACATTTCCGCATGCATCATCAAGGTGGTTGAATATAGCAACTAAAATTGTGATTCTCCCCATGTCTTTAATTTTAATCATGTTTACTGCAAGTATCTATTTATTTTATATTCCTGGACCTTTATTACCCTTTGCGTTGCAGTTGTTTCCCCACAGAGGGCTATGACATTATTAGTCATAAGGAAACAGTGTCTGATTGGCAATTTCATACTCTGAGGATGTCTTAGGTAAACATCAGAATAGCGTAGCCTACTTAAATGTCACCTGAAATTACTTTATCAAAGTAGATACATAAAATATGGATGGACAGATGTGTGTGTATGTGTGTTAGTATGACACATACCAATAATTAGTGTTGCTACAGTCAGAATCTGAACTAGACAGCCTGGCATGTGACAACGCTGCACATGCCTAGGTGGATTACTCACGTGCCTACTACACTGTATAAAGGACATCGCTACATGGGCTCAGGAAAACAGTTGTCAGTAAACAAAGTTTGTCGCTGCATGTACAAAACTACTGCACTGTAAAAAAAAATTTGTAGAAATTGCAGTAAAACAGTCAAATTGCATCAGAAATAGGGCATAGTAGACACTTAATTATCATAAATCAAGGAATAGTACAAAACTTAAACTGCAAAAATATATAAAACACATGTATGTAAAATTAATAGAAAAATACCATAATGTCATAAAGATACAATTACCCTAAATATTACAGGATTATTCAGTCAAAATTACAGTTTTTGCTAATATTTACATTTAAATTTACATTAGAAAACCCACTCACTGTGTTTTTTATAATGAAGTTCTGGCAACCACAGCTGCCGGTATTTTACCATAAATTAAACAGATTTTTTTACAGTGTATGCAAAGAGGAAAACATACATCAACGACACTCAGAAACGCCACCAACTTCTCTGCGCTCATTTGAGATGGACTGACACAAATTGGAAAAGTTTGCTGTGGTCTGAAGATTTGAAAAACATTTCAATTTTTTTTAGAAATCATGAATGTCATGTCCCTCCAAGCTAAAGAGGAAAATAACAACAGTTACCAGCATAAAGTTTAAAAGCAGCAGCATCTGTGATGGTATAAGGGTGTGTGTGCCTATGGCATTATGGGTAACTCCATCTGTGAAAACAACATTAATACTGAAAGGTACATAAAGGTTTTGGAGCAACATATGCTGCCACCCAGACAACATTTTTGGAAGGGACCTCTGAGCTTCCTTCAGAAAAACGTCAAGCCAGGACTGAACTCGTATATAAAGCAAGACTGGGAAAGAATTTCACATTCAGAACTTGGAAAAGGTGTAACACATGCCTCTGTCTGACTGTATGACTTTTCAGTAATGTCTTGCAGGCATTTAAAACACAGAATGAGCGTATGTTTACAATAAACAAAGTTTATCTGTTTGAACATTAAATAAAACTCTGGAACTGGTCATTCCAGTGAAATTGAAATTTAAGGAGGATCAGTGAGTTTACTGAACAGTAGCTGCTACTCTAATTATTACTGCAGTGGAAGTGAAAAATAGAATGCAGACGTACTCTGGACGGAATTGAAATCATTGCTCAGCACATGTAATATTAAAATCACCCCATCTCCTTGAGACAATTATATCCAATGTGATTTTAATATTTAACCCTCCTGTTATGTTGCAGGTCAGACTGACCCATTTCAAAGTTTAAAGATATATATAAAAAAATAGTTAAAAGTATTTTTTCAAAAATAGAAAAAATGTAAAATTAAAATTTAAAAAATCAGCGTCATTTAAAACCATTGTATTTTATTTGTAGGTCTTTCCAAAGGACATAAAAAAGTTTTAACATGCATTTTTTTATGGAAAACGAGTGAATTATCCTCATAGAACCAAGATCTGTGACAGTTAAAGAACACCATTGCAATAAATGTTGATTAAAATGGTCAGTAATAAAGTTGTTAATGAAATATAAACAATGTTTATTTGGATTTTTTTAAGTTTCTGAAACTTTTGGATAATTAAACATGCCCCGGGTCAAACTGACCCATGGATATTACTGCTGTTCCTGAGAAACAAATATAACAGGAGATAAGATGCTTAGATTATCTGGTGTTCAGTTATTTTATTTTATTTAAGTGGCTGCATTCAATTTTATATATTGCACTCTTAGCTTGTTGGGTAAAAATGGTTGAAACTGTATTTTGACAAAGAGAAAAGCATGTGGCATAAATTCTCTTTTTAGTGTTTTCACACTGTTCAGTCTGTCTATGATATCTGCATACTTCTCATGTCTGCTTTTGCCAATGTGATATGCTGCCGAGGGATTAATTCACAGTGTCCTTCACCAAGCTGAATGAACCTGTGCCTGGTGTATCATCTATTCAGCTGAACTTAGATAAGTGCAGCTCATCTCCTCTGGGAAAATGTAACGCATTTGGTAAAATTAGGTGCCACTGATATTCATTCGTGTCCATGTTACTTTGCATATTAAAGGGACAGGTGTTGGATGTTCAACTCCAATTATACGCAGTCATAATTACAGTCCTATTATGGAAAAAGCCATGTGGAGGTTCAGGTATAGCAGTGTCAGAGCTAATCATTGCTCCACTTATGGCTCCCCACAGAACATACTAATCCCTCTAGTCCTGGGAGGATTTGTGTGTCTCTACTGAAGATTATAGCTTCAGTGGCAATAGAGAACCAGTGAAAGAGAAGAGCACAAAGAGAATTTCCGATTTCGGAGCCAGGGTAATGACTTAATTAAAACTGAGAAGAGTAAAGCTGCAGCGAGACAGAGCGGTCCAGAAGCGCAAGAGCCCACCTGGATTGACTTCCACTACTGACCTGGCAGACTACAAATACCTCTCCAAAGGTTTTTATGTGCAAGACCAGGCACTTCTTAAGGGTTTAAAGTGGAAACTGATGTAAGGTGAAGAAATACAGGTTCCTGTTAAGTGCCCTGCAAAACACGTTTTATCATCAAACTTCCCCCCCGGGAAAACAAGGTCCTCAGAAGAAGCTCCATCAGTGTAAAAGTGACAATGGTGCAGAATTAATGTTGCAGGAGAGGGGAATATAGCGCACTCTTTGTATCCGACTGTACTGACACAGACACACGCCTGCTGACAGAGCGTATGCAGTCATACCTTTCATGCATTTCAAGTCAATACTGCAAGATTATTAGAGGGAGAGAAATGGTTTAGTCATCAAAGTGAGGTGGCCTCGTTTTCAGAGAGTGCAGTGTGCAGAATGCTGAATTACTTTTACAAGCAGCAGTCCAGCTGCTTTGATCTCATCGTAACATGCAGAAGAACTGAGGCTCTGAATTTAAATCATCTTTTTTTTCATGAAAAAGGAAGAAATTTAATAGGGCGAGCCAGTCACCCCCAAGGGAGAACTCGACTGATTGAAAGAGTGTAATCCAGAGTTACTTGTATTGTGAGAGGAGAGTATTGTCGTGAGTGTTCAAACCTTCTGAAAATGACTTTACATAGAGATGGGACAATAGAAAAATTCTGCAAGAAAAGCAAGGTTGTAGGTGTTTGTGTACAGTTTGTTGATATTAAAAAAGCAGATATGTTGCTTCTCAAAAATCAGCATGGTCTCTAAAATGGATTATTTACGCTTCTATATGCCCAACATGGGGCTGAAGACTCTGAGGAGCAAGATTAAAAAGCGTGGTTATTTATTTAAAAGCACTAATGCTTGCAAGGAGGGCTCAGCAATTTAACTGGGAATTTTGTTTAGAAGAACTGAAAGGGCACGATTAAACGCTGCCTCCTACAGACTGATTGACAGAAGTTAAAGAGCTTCTGTGTAACATTTATGTAGAAACTACTGACTAGAATTCTGATTTTTTTTTTAACACAAGTTACATTTAAAAAGCAGGCCACACATCATTTTAATTGAATCATTTGCATACTGTCTTTATAAAAGGTTTGACATTTTAATTAAAAGAGTGGGCTCAGACAAAATGACACGGACACAAAAAGTAGTATCCAGATGTGTCAAACTTTTTACAGAGCACTATACGGTTCACACAAAACATCTTAAAGAACCCTGGAAGGTTCATTTGGGGGTAGAAATCACAGATGAAGGCTGGGCTCAGTGCCTGCAAAGCACAAGTTCCTGTTCTATTAATTCAAGACACCAGCTAATCCATTATAAGGTACTTCATAGACAACAGTGCACTCCTCAACCTGCACTAAATGCAAATCTTAGTCCATTTATTCTGGCATTGCACAAAGCTTAATAAATTCTGGCACAACATTTTTCATTTCCACTTAGATGCATACAAATGCAATCCTGCCCCTGACCTCAGAACAGCCATTTCAGGTTGATCGCAACACATCCTTAGCGTAAACCATCAGCATTACAATACATGGTGGTGATCACAATGACGGATCAGGGATCAGGACGCCAACCCTGACTCAGCTTTACCCCACTGACAAAACCTTGGCGGCACCAGACAAGGACAAACTTTTATGGGCCAACGTGAAAAAGGAATGGCTCTGAGGTGTGTGAGATGATCAATGATAGTTACGTGAGAAACTTTAGTGATCACAACTGTTATCATTATTATTTGTGAGACATGAAGATGAGGAGAAGATCACATGGTTATTATGATACGCATGGTAACATGGTGTTATCTTTCAGCACAATGGCAACAATCTTTCTTCTGTAAGTTGTTATTTCAGGAATACTCTCCTCATAGATTTTAACTGTTTGTTGCAAGATGGTTTGTACAGTTGACTTTGCCGATGTGGGATCTGCTGTAGAGAGCTCTCAGCAGCATCTGTGCAGGATGCCACAGATCATGGCTGAACTCCCGCCTGAACTAACACAGAGCTCCATTTTTGTATTTTGTGTAACTATATTTTTTGTTGTTTAAGTGTATTTGTGATTTCTGTGTTTGATTGCCCATAATGTGAGGATTTAGGGGGAGGCCCCACTGTATTAAAGAGTATTATCATTAGGAAAAAGGGGGAAAAATGAGAATTAAATTATTATGCTGTGAAAATAAGCTCTTCTGTGTGGAGTTTGCATGTTCTCCCCGTGTCAGCGGGTTCTCACCGGGTACTCCAGCTTCCTCCCACAATCCAAAAAACACGCATTTAGATTTAATTGGTGATCCTAAGTTGTCCGTAGGTGTGAATGAGAGCGTGATTGTCTGTCTCTATATGTCAGCCCTGTGATAGTCTGGTGACCTGTCCAGGGTTACCCCGCCTCTCACCCAATGTCAGCTGGGATCAGCTCCAGCCCCCCATGACCCGAGTGCCGATGAGCGGTTAAGGATAATGAATGAATGAAGATGAGGAGAAGAGCACATGGTTATTATGATTCACATGCTAACATAGTGTTGTCTTTTGGCACAAAGGCAACAATCTTTCTTCTGGAAGTTGTTATTTTTGTATTTTGTGTAACTGTATGTTGTGTGTTTGATCTCCCATGGTGTGAGGGTTTGGGGGGAGGTCCCGCTGTATTAAAGAGTATTATTATCAGACATAAGGGGAAAAATGAGAATTAAATTATTATATTATAAAAATAAGCTCTTCTGTGTGGAGTTTATGTCAGGGAAATCCGTTGAAAAATGTACCTGAAACATTCTAACAGTTAATACATGATGAAACCTTACTGGTTTCATGGGAAAAGGAAAACTCATTAGTCAAGTCAGCTCGGTATAGCCTGATCAAATGGTCTGGTTGTTACAATAAAATGAGACAAGGAATTTGAACTCTCCCCAGAGTTCTCTTATATCAAAATTGGAACAAAACAGGAAATCATGAGTCAGAGTTACACAGAGATGATCACGCATGAACGAAGGTAGAAATAGGAGGTAACAGAGTGATTTCTCTTCAGAGTTGTTCTGATCATTGGATTTGTCTGTCACCTTTGACATTTGTATCTGTTTTTGATACCTTTCATTAAAATCCAAGCACAAGGCTGTAATTCGAAACCACATCGTCGCAGACTTTCTACAACATTTGCAAGTTCTCCAGCTTCTTCCCACAGTCCAGAAACATGCACTTAGATTTAATTGGTGACTCTAAATTGCCCGTAGGAGTGAATGAGAGTGTGATCTATGTGTTTTCTCTATGTGTCAGCCCTGTGATAGTCTGGCGACCCGTCCAGGGTGTACTCTCACCCAATGTCAGCTGGAATCGGCTGTGAGTGTGAATAAGCGAACAAAGAAGAAATAAAAGTAAAGGAAGATAACTCTTTTACCTTCAAATGTCAAATTTATCCTTGACATTTCTACTTTATTCTGGGATTGCAAAATAATTAAACCTTCCACTGATATACAGTCATGGATAAATTATTTTAACACCATTGTTTTCTTCAATTTCTTTTTCATTTTAATGCCTGGTACAACTAAAGGCACATTTGTTTGGACAAAAATAGCTCATACGAGTTTAAGAGCTGATATCTAGCCTTTTTGCGTGGTTTTATTGAAAATGATTTTGGTTATTTTCAAGAAAACGATGGACAATGGCTAGATATCAGCTCTTAAATTAAACCCTTGTGAGCTAATTTTGTTATTATCATTACATTTGTCCAAACAAAAATGTATTTTTCCTGCCTGGCCCTAATACTGTTCTCTAGTTTCTCTTTTGTCTTCAGTTTGTCAAAGAGAACTTCATACTATTGTGCAAGACATTCTAAAGTAGAGATTTTGTATAAAAGCTTTTAAACATGAAAACAACGAAACCATCCCTCAGCACTCTGTGGACGCTGCTGGCAGAAAGATTCACATGTTGCCCGTCATGCTGCTTACTCTGTGCAGCCAGTGTAGACTTTACTTAAGCATCACCACAAGACCGAACCATATGCTCCAGCAATCTGTTACTGCCGGCCTCGGTAAACACTAAACCAAGTTCTGGATAAAGCTTCTCTCCTGCAAACGCTTTCTCATAAATATAATATTAAAATCTGTCAATTATACGAGGAGGCACTGCTGTTGTTCAGTCTATTACTAGGTCTGTTCAGGTTTGAGTCCACAAAAGGTGCACTGTGTTTGCTTGAATTGTAAAAAGCCTGAAAAAGAATATGTGAATAGGTGCAGTGAAAAGACTTTGCATGGGAAACATCACCTTATTATGGGTCTCTGACTTGTTTAGAAAGCTCTCAGTCAAAATCAGGATATTTTGCAGTATTTTGAATTCATGTGTCAATCACAAGGAAAAGAAAAAAACTGAAATGAGAGTTGGGAGACAAAGATAGAGATTGGAGAACAAGAAAACAGGATTGCTTTTAAAACTCCAGCTTCGGTTTACTTCACTATTTTTTATCATACTGATGAATATAGTCTGAAAGTTTCTTTTCTCGTGTGGAATGTCAAGGTTGGCAGCTTACCACAAAAAACATTTTCAGCCCAAAAACACTCCAAGACCAACCTCCAAAAGTGCCCAAAGGTCAGTTTACAGCATTACACTTTGAAATGAAACATCTGTGAAAAATGTGAGTGTCTGTGTGTGTCAGCTCTACGTATGAACTGTATTGCAGTGGTGAACTCCCAAATGTTACCTTCAGCTCTTCAGAGGGGAACAGAATGTGATTACAGAGGTCTTACAATGTTTCATAACCATCACAGTGAAAAATTCAAAGCACAAAGTGAAGAAAAATGGCGAGACATTGTTTCAGATAATCAACAATGGATGCCGCCTGAGGAAAACTGCCAAGCTTGAAACATGTTGCAATTCCAGAGTAGCTGTCTGCCTTAACCTTTGTGTTCCCTCTGCTTTCTGAGCATTTTAAACATATTTCACCTCTTTGCGTCAAACACTTTTTGTGTTTTCCTGCATGGACCATTGTTTCACAGACTTACTGTGTAATACTATAAGTCACATGTAATCCTATAGCTGTGATGGTTTATTGTGTGTGAAAAATGCCACAATGACAATGCAAATGCTTGAATAGCACTTGCATGTGTGTAGAACCTCTGATAGAAATGAAAGAGGGAAGTCTCAGAGAATAAACAGGAAACTTAAAAGCCAGCCGGCTGACAGCCACAGGGCCTCCTGCCGGGACGGGCAAACTGCTTACTGAGACTTTAGTCCAAATCAATCAATCCGAGGGGGAAAGGCAAGAAAATGAGGTCCAGTGTTCAAAACTGGAGGGATTGATATTTTAATCAGCAACCAGCTGAATGATCCTGTATTTCTCTAGAGACAAAACGAAGAAGAAAGACTATTTTCTCAGTGTTCATGTCTGCTACAGCAGTGGCCCCACACTGTAAGACTGTAAGAGGGGTCAAGATATTTAACAGACAGGAAAGAAGAAAAATAATGTTGTTTTTACTTTTTTCTTGTGAAATACTGGATCGTTTTAGCTTTTTTTCGTGGGGCAACAATTCCAATAAAAAGCCCAAAAGCATACATACAGGAAATGTTTTTGTAGTCTGATTCATCTTGTTTCCTTTGTGTCACAGAGCTCCGTTGTTGTTATTAAAAACTTACTACCACCTGTATATTCATGTAAGTCTCTGCAAGAGTCCACTTTTTAAGTTCAGGACAGGCTTAAAGCAGAATAAATGTAGAATAGGCAATATTATATGAATTCATGGCCGTCAAGTATCAATATTTTGCATTCCAGCAGGCTGGCAGTATTCGCGATAGCAGGCTCACTTTTAGGAATATACTGGAGATACTGGTATCCTATGAAACTAGAAGATCTAAGGAATCTATAGATATCATGTTGGGGAATTGTCTAAATAGAGTTAGGCTTTTTTATTTTACATTCAAAAAATTTCAGAGCTTCAAGCTTCAATTCAAGCTTAAAGTTTTTGAAAGTTTGATAAAATGCTGCAGTTGTTGTCGTCCATACGTGTTTGATATCAGTTCAGTTCAGTTTGAATAAATACTTTGTCTTTGAATAAATACCACAGTCTGTGGCTTTGAATCAAAGACTGAAGAGAGATGAATACACAGAGAATTTTCTCTTATTTGACAAAATAATTCTTGATTGAATTTAATTTTGTGGACCATATCGCAAAATGCTTAAAATCACTAAAATATCGTATCGTGACTCAAGTAACGGGGTAAAATCGTATCGTGGGGCCTCTGCTCATTCACCAACCACTAGTCAAAGGCCGTCTCTTTAAATAAAAAAATTGAGACATGTGATAGATGCAAGCAAGCTCCTGCAAATATAATACACATATTACATTATTTCTGACATTTTATTTTTGATAGTCCCTCTAAAATATTGGTTTGGAACAACCACCGTTATTGCTCTATTTGTTGTGGCTCAACATGGTGTACAACTAAGTAACTACCATGTTTTCTTGCTTGAAAACAGACCAGGCACCGCCCCAACCTTCATGTGTCACTCAGTGTAACTTCACATGCTCTGTTCCCTCCCTGTCTAAGTAACGTTTGCTAAAAAGTGACAGAGCCCAGCTGTTTTAGGAAATCATTGAGTTGACGCTGAGTGTCAATGACAGGTGAAGGAAGTTAGGAGAGGCAGAATGACAAATTGTTGGTTTTAGTCTTTTTGCAAGATTTGTTGCCAGAAAGAAAAATATAAAACAGCACCTGCCTGATCGTACAAGGAGTCAACAATTAAATATGTTGGGTGCCATTATATGTATTAATACATAATGGAGGTGTACGGCCTTAAAGGAAATTGTGGAGAAAAGGAGTGCAAAAAGGGAAAAAGATACATAGAGGAATGATTTGGACTGAAGACTTAATCTTCACTGGATTTGTAATCCACTCCAGTATATTAATGAAGAAAGCAGCACCTCCCAGGGGAACGGTTCCTCCCACCGCCTGTCTCACCACTAACGCATTAACCTATGAAGTGTGATTATGCGCATCATAGATATATATAATGCGCATGACTATTGACTCCCACGCTGTTCCTTATAACCCCTTCGCCTGCGATCTTGAAGACATTTTATGCATAAGGGGTCTGTGAGTGTAGGACTTACTAACTGAAGCGAGGCGAGGATCACGTTATGCCCATGGCTTGACCGCGTGGTGGGAGGCGCGCTGGGAGGCTGCGCTACGTTGCTCTGGAATACAAATAACAGCGGGACGCTTCGGTAGCTCTGCTCCCACGCGGTCAGCTCCGCGTGTGCGTGGCCCAGCACGTATCACCGCAACAGATGGCGAGGTCAGCACAGACTGACACACTTCTGCTTATTAGACTTTCTATTGCTGTTAAAGCTTTTGTGCTGCTCATATACGATCCCCTACAGATAGTATGTGAAGCACACACAACCAGTAATGCATCTTTATATATATATATATATATATATATATATATATATATATATATATATATATATATACATATATATATATTTAATTTTTAAAAAGCATGCCAGAAAGAGCTCTTTTGAAAGATTCTAGAAAAAATATCCTACTGTAAGGTTCAGAAGTTAATATAATTTATATTTGAGTTAATTTACTAAAAGATGCTTTTACAATGTTATAATTATCATCAATTGGCTGTTTGTGTATTTATGTTGCACATTTATTATTTACATATTTACATGTTGAATGTTTGCAGCTGCGTCTTCAAGACAGTTTAGGACTGGCTTCTGATTGGTTAATTCAGTCTGGTGGGATGTGAGAAACCAGGAAGTGAAGTTGTATTGAAGTTTGGTGACTGAGTAAAAAGGCTGTTTGAGAAAGTCATCTGTCACCATCTTGCTGTCTCTCCTTATAAAGCGAGATCCAACCACCACACATCGAACCCTCACGTTACACTACAAATGGAAATGGCCATTACTATTAGCCTATTTTGCCACATCATTCCCCATGCATTAAGTTATTATATTACCCTATGTGCATAATGCACAGCTTTCTTCTTTTTACCCCCTCTGGAACTGGAGCTCTAGCAACCTCCTCCACTGAAAGTAGAACATTATGAGTCTGATGCAAGGCATTACTGAAAATAATTGCTTGTTGTTTTGTGTGGTAGTTTGCATTTTTCGCCTTTATTACAGCCAAAAATAAGCCCCTACGTTTCATCTGGCAATGGCTCCACCTGAGAGATTTAGAGGCCTGGAGGGAAAGTCGTAGATGTTGGGGAACGCAGCGGTGAGTATAAAGGAGCAAAGGAGCTAATTACTGTAACAACTGCCGGGACTGCCAGTCAGAGTGGCACTTTTCTGCTCAGTTGGATCCATTTTCAAGTGAAGGGCTCGGGGCGCACAGCATTAAAAACTCACACTCGCTATGCCTGAAGATGATAATGGGAGCAATATAAGAGTACATTTAAAATGTTTTTTAGAGAAATCACCGCCATTACGCTACTACAGCTATGGGCATGATTTTAAAATCAGGCATAGTGTAATTTGGCATTGACATGCAGGTTTTATCACTCGGTTTTGACTGAAGCCTTCACATATCTTGTGCAGTCTACATTAAAACAACACACATTAACCACAAGAAGAAGCAAGTCATTCCAAGCTGTCAGTTTATGAAATAATACGGCATAAATCACAGTATCAGTGAACAAGACACAGCCAAATCTCTACTTTCTGCCCTATATAATTTAATCACTTCATGTTTCAGTGATTCAACCCATGACCACTTAAATTTAATATCTACTCTTTCACATTCCCACTGACGGCTGCCTCTTTCTCTACTTAGAGAAAAGGGATGTTCACACAGCAGCTTTGGAGCTATGAATTTCAAATGTTCCTGTGATGGGAAGGAATCAAAAGCAGCTGTAAATTAAATAGAAGAAGTCACTGTAAATCTGGGCTGAGGATAAACCGTACAAACGTGCAATATTTTGGTCGGTGTGTTCTTTTGTTTTCTGACAGCGAGTTAGATGAAAAGATCACTCTAATGTTTGTGAAGCTACAACAGCAGCCAGTTGGTTTAGCTTAGACCATACAGACCAGAACAACGAGAATGGCTCATGTCCCAGTGTACAAAATCTGCCTACCAGGACTTAAAGGCTACTAATTGACACGTTATACAGAAAGGGTAAAAATGTCAAATTGGAGGTACCCTAGACTTTTAGTCTCTGTGGTGAGCTTACCTAGCAGGCAACAGCCCTATATCCTACAGGAAGATATGAGTGTGGTTAGGGGTGTGCCATATCGTATCGTTCACGATAATATTGGTATATTTTTTTATGGTTAAAAAACATGCATATCATGATAGCGGCAACGTTCCTACTTCTTGATGTAGTGGTTAAAGTTGTTTTAATCACAAAAAGCTACTTACTCCCTGTCGCTAAACACATGCAGCTTTCAAAATAAGAGCACAGTGTGTTAAGAGAATCCACCACAGAATTTACAAGAAGACTGTCAAAATAAGATGCCTTAAATAGAACATACAATAACCTTTATTCTCCTTTACAAAATTTCATTCAAATATGCCCCCGGAACCCCTAAATGGTTATTTTTTTTATTTGTTCATACTCAAGAGTCAAGAGTAAAATTTTTTGTATTTGGCAACTGTTGAGATTTGCACTTCAAACTACATTTTAGATTTTTTATTATTTATACAGACTACAAAAAAACATATTTTCTATCTTTTTAAGTATTTCCTAATATCGTCAAGAATATCGTTATCGCAAAAATAGCCTGCAATATCGTGATATTCTTTTAAGGCCATATCGCCCACCCCTAAGTGTGGTATCGATCTTCATATCAGCTGTATCTCTCTGCCAGAAAAAAAGGCTATTCCCCAAAATGTACAACTATAGAGACTGTATCCCACATCGGACACCGTTTGGCACTTATATCCCGAATCAGACACATCTGCAACGTCGCACTTTCCAGTCTTTCACAATCATTTAGAAGAAGATTGCAACCACCAGTGTAGGTATAATTGATTTATACATATTTAACAATCTACGTGTGAAATTAAATCAATGTCTAATTACAATACAAAAGTAAATCTGATGAGAGAAAGCAGTGAGAACGTTTGGGCGACACTAAGGCGATGATCTTACATCTGTATTTTTACTGTACAGTATTTTATTGTGAACGACAGAAGTGCGGTCCGGGTGTGTTGATAACTATGGTTGACAACGGTGTTAGTTATTTGGCTTACCCTGAAACATCCAATTTACCCTGAAAAACTCAGCAGCCCCATTGTTTTACAGCTTTTTGGTTTTACAGTTAGCGCACGGCTAATTCACCGGTGTTAGCGTCCTTTTGTCGACTCTGGTAAACCCGAGCCTAACATACACGGTTAAAACGATAAATGGTTCAAAAGATAAGAAGTTAGACTTTAGTTTCACACGATTTCATTAATTCCATGCATAACACGATCATTCATATTAGTACTTACTTCATTTAAAATTTTGATAGAATCTTAACCAAACGGTGTCCGATTTGGGATACAGTGACATTACTTCTTTAAAGGAATACTTCACCCTTAAAATGTCTGTTTGTATATCAATTCCCTGGGTTTTTTCACGTGCCTACACTTAAAAAACGTAAAAAGCAAACAAAAAACTGAAAATATTCACAAAATATGGATGTTAATTCAGGCAGAGTTTAAAAACAGCATAACTATTGTAACTTTTGCAAACTCTCACAAAACTTGTGCAGTGTAATCCTGGCATTTTAGTGATGGTAGTGACTTCCGTCACTATCATCTCATGCTCACACTCCTTTGTGCAAGTCCGAATGAGTAATAATGCAACCCCTGAATATCAAGGATATTCTGTCTTTTTGCTTCTCCATTCACCATAGAGGCATGCAAGAAGCACAACGTTCTCTCAATAATTTATGATAACAGTGGTCATTTTGCGGTTGAAGTATTCTTTTAAAACAGAATTTGACTTATGATCCCTGGGAGGTAAAGTGTGACGACAATGCTTCAGACACTTGTAACATTGCCAATGATTGTAAATGACTTTTAAAATACTTGCAAGAAGAGGATAATTAAACCATCATTTATTCTTTCTGGAGTGGGGATTGAGCCAGAAAAACGGTGTAATTATGCACTGAAAGGGGAAAAAATTGAAAAATCATATTTTATGACTTACTAGCTGTGAATGATACATCCTTATTAGCATTAACACAGTTATCCAGGTTTTTTATAAACAATATTTCAGAGGTAAAGCAATCAATGTGTGAAACAGAACATTACAGAGGTACTACTTCATTTTCAACTTTCAAGCATGATGGTAAAAACACAATTAAAACAGAATGTGTTCTGACCAAATGTGGGTTTTTGATTATTGCTGTCTGCTTCAATGAAAAATGTCCAACATGGTGGTGGTGAAAACACATTTTGGCTCTCATTTTACAGTTTCAGAAAATGTTTGCATGAAACGGTGAGGTTTTGCAGTGTTAGTCACTCACTGTAAAGGTAATCTAAAAAAATATTACTATTTTGTTTTTGATGAAACCCTTAAAGCCCTTGGAGGGCATTTTATTTTGAAATCATTTTCAAAAATATAGATACAAGAGCCTTTCAGCATTTTTTTCTTAAGTGGTCTGAAAGAACAAGACTGCACCTTCACTTAGCTCTGTTTCAGGTATTAGAATATTTTGTCCGTGAGACCGTGTCTCACGGGTCATTCCTAGTGACTAGGGATGTGCGATATGGGCAAAAAAAACCCAATCTTAAAAATGTATTTTATTTATTTTCCAATGACGATAATCTGACAATACCCTTTGAAATTTGATTTCTTTACCAAAAAAAAAAGCTGTTAAGTTCTTCTTGCTTACCAGGACATCTATGGATGGACACAATGTTTCAGAACAACACACAACAGCTCTGGTTTGTTTTCTTTAAACTTAAGCATTCAAGAGACTCCCAGTTAAACTTCAGTGTATAGACATTAATTGGGTAAACATCAGTTTGTTTTTTTCGTTTTGAGATATTATAAATCCTCAATAATGTAAAATTGCATATTCTCAAAACAGCGTTAACGATATTATTGTAGACGATATACTGCCGACCTCTATGACTGACTACATATATAGCTGGACATGCACATCCCTTCAGAGGGTAAAGGCATTGAACAACTGCCTACACTGCAGAACAAATCCAGAAAATGAAAATGGACTTATCCAAAAGGAGATTGTGGCTGAGAGCACTTCTAGCAGCTAGGAGGAGGCTGAACTATGAGCAACACTTTCTTTCCATCTCTGAAACACTTCACCAACACTGACTGTTTGTAGTCTCACAGTATGTCCTCTCAAGGGGTTTTATAGACACAGATTTGCCAGGAAAACAGGACAGTTTCTCATAGAAATGCTGCAATCTAACAGCATTATGATCACAGTTATGGCCAGGATGATTGAAATAAATGACTAGTACGTGTACACTCGTAACCCTTAATGTATGAAGTGCTTGCATAGGCTCGTCTGGTGAGAGGGGAGATCTGCAGAAGGAGGGCTGTGTCACAGAAATGCTGCCACTATTTTTTACCTTTTTCAGAAAACTTCATAGTGCAGTGTTGAGGTATTATTGAGGTGTTGTTGTGTTCCACAATTGTGTTGTAACATTTAGTTAAGAAGAAGTACAACTGCAGCAACCACAGCTATGCCAAAAATTTTAATAGGGGTGCCAACACCGAGCACTGCACATGTACAGTAACATTTCCTCTGAAAGGTGATCCAGCTGGCAGAACCGTCCCTGTTTTCCTCCCCTGGAGTCCTTTGTTCCTGTTTTGCAGAGATATGACATTGTCTGAAGCTGATGGATGAGTGCCTCTGTTCTCTTCATTAAGCATCCCGGCTCCTCCAGCGGATACTTAAATCACTGGGGTTACCTCGCCTCAGCATTTCTCTGCAAGTAGCTCTTAAGGTGAAAATTATTGTTTTATCATTTTGTACGTCGGCTGCATGTTTCTGTCAATATTCTCTTTTGTAGTGTTTGACAAGGATCAGAATGCCCTCAGGCTGAAATAGTTTGAAGTTGGTTGCTTTTAAAAAATGTACATTACCCAAGTTTATTATGCCAGAGCACGGCTTACATTATTCTAGTCTGGAATGTGAAAAACTTTACTGAAAAGTTTTTTAGCACAAAGATAACGCCCAAATGTGTGGAACCATCCAGCAGAGGGAATACAACATTATAGCCCTGAATTCAAATAATTTCCAGTTTGATTTAATCAGTAAATGCAAGGAGCACAAAAATAGAAAATACAGTCCATTTCATCCCAGACATAAAACTATCATTATCATATTTTCAGCCCAGATTTACTTTCTGACACGTAGAATCAGGTCTTAATCACCTTTTCAGTTGTCAAAAAAATTCCAGTATCTTCAAGTTGCTGAAATGCCCTGAAAATGTTACTGTAGATACATATTTTTCTTGATACAAAAGGGCATGTTAAACACTAATGAGGTCTTAATATTATGCATCTTAACATGCAGGAACCTGTTTCAAATTGGCACAGTATAGCAACAATTCAATTTTAAAGACTTGCCATTCTAAATTAATACACCACAAGGTCCTTCATAGAGCTAATAAATCTCACACGGGACTCTCTGATGATAACAAAGGCCTTCACTGTCAATATGTAAGAGCTGATTATTTTCATGCCTTCTGGCTCTGTACACCGACTCAATCTTTCTCTGTAGAGGGCACAAGCTGGAGAGCCTACATCTTTTTGCCCTCAGGATTCCCCCCGGTCTAATCATTCTGCTCCTGGGTGACCTTTCTGCAAATGATATTGCTCAAGGTTGCATATTTTATTAGCATTAACAGCGGCTAGGTAGATGTTATGAAGAAAACCTGTGGTTAACTGGCTGAAACAATTACTCCTCAGCAATCCTGATGCCCAGCTACATACATGTAACACTTGTCAATCTATCCTGATAACACTTGTTGCTTTTATACATTTTTTAAAAATGTTGTTGCCTTTTTTTTGTTTAGTGTTTTCGTAATGTGGTATTACATCTTATTGAGTAGCAGAGGTGTGGACTCAAGTCACAAGACTTGGACTTGAGTCAAACTCGAGTCATGCTTTGATGCCTTTTGACTCGACTTGACAAAATGTAAAGAGGCTTGCAACTCGTCTTTGACTTAATAACTTGCGACTTCACTTGAACTTGAGCCTTTTGTCTTGAAAAGACTTGCTACTTCCCCAAAACCCAAAGATTAAAAAGTCTGTTACTAACGACCGCTCTACCTCTCCTTCTGTAAATGTGTGTGTCTCTCAATGTGTGTCTGTCTGAGTGTGTCTGACAACATCCAATCAAATTCGATCCACGTTATTTTGATCCGACAGCATTCATCCAATCAAATTGCAGCACAACCAATGAAGAAGAACTGTCGAAAAAGGATGCCAGTTGGCAAAAATGATACCAAAGATAGTTTCTTTCAGGCATAAAAACTATAAAGTGGTGGACTTACTTGTGACTTACAAAACAATGACTTGGTCCCACCTCTGGACTACTCAATGAGTAGTGACTCCATTGTTTTACAGTCAGACAAATATTGATCCATTCTGCATCACTTATGTTTCAGCTCTATTATAGTTGAACGAAAGTAAATGCCTTTCAAGACCCAAGTTTGGAAACTTTTGCATCCCTTCTGTATGTTGCAGTTAAATAATTCAGCAAAATAAATATATATAATAAAAAATATGAATAATAATACAAAAAATATATAATAAATATGTATGTATGTATATATCTATATATATATATATATATATATACACACACACACACACACACACACACACACTATATATATGTTGTGAGACTTGTAGACTGAGTGTGAATATTGGATGTGATTTGAGCTGAGATGTTTGCTGTGAATGCAGCGGAGCAGGTCCTGACAGAGATGAGCTTATTGACTGTCACTGCGGTTGATCTGAAGGACAGATAACACTCACTAAGCCCTGAGATCGCTGCTGCCACCGAGAGGGAGGTGAGAGCCGTCTGCCTCCTCGGCTATCAATCTAACCGGCTCTGTCCAACTGTGTCTGTGTCGGGTGTGTTTGAGAGCTCCTGACACACTTTAAGGTCTTTTCTGTTGGCAGCCCAAGATCCTGCACGCGGGGAACAGTGTCAGGAATTAACGCGCTGGCTCGCCTGCCAAGGGCTAAACGCTGACATAAAAAATACCTGTCAAGGAAGAATCATTTTCATGGGCAAAGGTGCTTTTTCACATATATATATTTCATCCACAGGGTGAAAAACAACCCAGATCAATTTAACAAATCAAGTAATGAATCATGAAGCTCTTTTTGAGAAGGGAATTATATTAAATCTGAAGTAATGCTCGCTCAATTCGAATTAAAAGAGAAAATGTAATGAGTTTTGCTTGTTTCCGTACTTTGCCCTTTGCTGGCCATGCTTTGCCAATCACCCTGACAGGTGACCTTTATTATAATTGTTGTTATTTTACCCCAAAATGCAAACGTTCGGTCATTCATTTCAGGCCCTACTCGCATTGAGTGTTCACACAGCCACCCACTGTTCAGTTGTGGTGATTATGATCGACATCAAGTGGGCTGACAACCTTCACAAGCACTTTCTGACGTCAGTGCTCGATTTCCAGCAGCAAATATCAAGGGGGTAATGATACTTGTCTGCAGGGGGAAAAGAAACAACATTGTAATATGTGCTGTGTATGTTTGTTGGCCGTCAAGGTTATCAAATGTATTACATGGCATGGGTGGAAATATTCTCAGAGAAAGGCTTAGAGGAGGGTTTTTGTTGGATATTGATTGACTTGTGTGTGTGAATTAGCTAATCAGACACAATATTGACCGAGTGACGGCCCAGTTTGACAGACATGAATGGCAATTCGTCATTACTGGATGGTGGAAAATAAATTATTTTAGATTATTAGACCATACCAGGCCTCAGTGAAGAGATAGGCATATTGAGATGTCTTTGGCTTCTCAAACTCTCTTGGTATGATTTCCTGAGCAACAACTACAAGAGTCTTTGTTGGAAATTCCCAAGGTCATTGATAATTTTGCATACCGCTAATGCTTTTGACCTTCCCCGTTTTATTTGCCTGGGTTGGACTGTAATCACATCATTCCATTCGACCCTGCAATCTTGGCTGTGTACTTTCTGCCTCGGAGAAGACTTGGATGCTGTGTAATTTAGCTTGTCTGTTACAGACACACACACACAGAGGAGATAATATCTTGGTTTTTAATCACAGACCAAAGTGAGACATTAAGCAGTCAGTGAAAGGCGATGGGTGATAAAACTACACATTCATCGCACAGCAAATGGTTGAAGTCAACCCCAATTAATTTCCTGGATGTGCTGAATAGTTTGCATTAGCGCTTATTTAGTGGGTGGGGTGCAATCGAGACAAGTGAGTCACACAGGGGTAATATTGTCTTCGTAAGTCACTGTGTTAAATGACGGTGGTCTGATATCAGTGTCTCAGACGGCTGACAGCACATCGACAACAGAAGAAAGCTAATTACTGTGGAGATTATGATGCAATTAAAAAAAAAGATTATGAACATGCCAGTGTAAATTATACACTACACTTATCAATAGTATTAATAATAACACAAATTAACTTTCCTTAAAGGAGGAGTGTGCTGGATTTAGTGGCGTCTAGCAGAAAGTAAAAAACGAAATATCCATCCACTCGCCCCGCCCTTTCCAAGCATGTAGCAAAACCTATGGTGGCCTTTGGCTGACGTAAACACAGGATAGTCCCTCTCTAGAGCCAGTGTTTGGTTTTACCATTAATGTAGCAGTATGGTGGGTCCCATATGTAGATATAAAGGGATAATTCTAAGCTTAAAAAACACAGCAATTCTTAAGTTTTAGGTTATTATTCACTAGTGAAATTGCCAGTAGTTCCCCAATTGGTCCTGTAAGTGGCACCAAACTCTGAGTTTCAAACAAACAAAGTTATCAAAAATAAAAAAAAATCATTGCAATACATATACATCTTATCATGGAATTGAGAAAGCAGAGTATTAATCAAAAGATGGTTTTCTGGATAACAACCTAGCTTATAATGTCTTCCAAAGCAATCGCACAATAAATAATGTACACACAGAAGCAACAATAACTAGATATAAATGAAAGGGATGTAGTGAATGATAGAGCATGTCTAGACAGCAACTAAACTGATCAAACAGAGACAGCCAAGTATGATTTCCACATATTTTCATTGGCAGAGATCAACAGAGTGCTGTCTGAGGTGGTAGTTTGAGACAGCAGGCTGTTCCACCAGCTGAATGTAGGTCTGATCATAAGTTTGAGTGTAAAGTAATTTGGAAAATATCTTAGAGAACTCTGTTTTGGACGAGAGACCATGATTTCTTCTTATTAATTGACCTATCCAATTAATTTAATGAGCATTTATCCTACTTTTCTACTGCTCTTTGTTTTTTTAGTACTATAGAGAGGTTTCCAGTACCACACATAAAAAGGGCCATAAATAACAACTTTAGGAAAAGTCTTATAAAAGAGTCTGCCAAAGCCAACCCTGAAAAAGTTACAAGGTTTCAAACAAGTGGTGCCAGCCGCAATTTCCATCTCAAGTGAATGCAGCATAAAAAAGACATATAAAAAGAAGATGTAGTCAGTCTATCACAGAAAATGTGCTCCCACTGTAAATATTGAGTGTAAATGCTTCTTCTGCCATTGGCCCCTGCCATCTTTCAAAGCTTCCCGTCATAAAAACTCAGACTAAAAAAGGTTGGAGGCAACAAAGCCAGAGAACTATCCAAGGTGCTGATTCTTAGATAACTAGAGAACTATCCAAGTAACTGATTATAAGATAACTAGATAGCTATCCAATGTGCTTATTCTTAGATAAGTAGGGAACTATCCAAGGTACTAAGTCTTAGATAACTAGATAACTATCCAAGGTTCTGATTCTGAGATATGTAGGGAACTATCCAAGGTACTGTGTCTTAGATAACTAGAGAACTATCCAAGGTACTGTGTCTTAGATAACTAGAGAACTATCCAAGGTACTGATTCTTAGATAACCAGAGAACTATCCAAGAAACTGCTTCTTAGATAACCAGAAAACTATTCAAGATAATTAGGGAACTATCCAAGGTACTGTGTCTGAGATAACTAGAGAACTATCCGAGGTACTGAGTCTTTGATAACTAAAGAACTATCCAAGATGCTGATTCTTGGATAATAAGGGAACTATCCAAGGTGCTGAATCAGTGTTAACTAAATAGGGGAACTATCCAAGGTGCTGATTCTGAGGATATAGGCCAGAGAGGTGTGTGTAGTCCAGAGAACTATCCAAGATACTGATTCAGAGGTAAATAAAATAAAAAATCATCCAAGGTGCTGAATCTGTGTTAACTGTACAAGACAGCTGTCCAATGTGCTGATATACACCAGAGGGATGTCAGTGTTTCCTTCAATTTATTTTTCTTACTAAAAAGGCAGTAGGCCAGAGAACTGTCCAAGGCAGCCGATACTATGGGTACTGCAGTTAAGAGCTATCCTGTGATAGACTGCCAACCTGTCCAGGGTGCACTGGGACAACCTCCAGCCCCAGCACGTAACAGGAAATAGATGGACAGAAGCTATCCACACATCCTACCTTAAAATTCCTAATACCTGTTTCAGAATCTAAACATCCAATATACTATATACTTTTGTAACGATATATTCAGAATTAATTGAATGTGGAGATGGCTAAGTAGCAGAAAATGTGTGAAAGGATTAACCAATTTAAAATGATTAATTTAAGTTTTTGCTAAAAGTGACATTTGCCCATTATGAGACATTATGAGGGCCTCCTAGCTCTGCTGGAGCTAGCAGCCGTAACAGTAAGGGCATGTTTCAGGTCTGACTCCGCAAAAAAAAAGAGCCTCCTGCAGCAAAATCCATCGTTGCCCGATAGCCCGCAATTGAATACAAAAAGCTTTTATTACATTAATATTACTGCTTAAAGCAGGCGAGAGAAAATATTTTATATTGGAGTGTAAATTAAATTCAAGGCTTTTCAGTACCTCCTAAGGCTTTGGTTAGGAAACTGGATGTTAGTAAGACTTTAAAAAAAACCTACCCTGTTTCTCAGACACACATTTTTTAAGTTCAGCCTTTGGGACCTGATGAAGTGAGACTTATTTGTTAGAGCCGAGCCATGGTGGAAAGTCTATTTAAGTAAATCAAGCCCCTGGTGTGATGCAGGCAGGTCTGTCAGTCCGTAGTTGAGTCTGGTCCTGACTGTTTACACATGTTGTGTCTCCTTTAAAACTGTTTGTCAGGAGAAGGTAAACATGTTCCCTTGTTGGTTTAGACTCTGCTATCTGTTTGTTGTGCGATCCAAACGGTTTATTCCTGGTCTGCCTTTTCTGCAGAAGTTAATGTTGTTATCAGATTTTCTTGCTGGATCCTATAATAATACTAAGAAAAAACTTAACAAGTCTGCACAAAGAGAATATCCAAGCACAACTAACTGACCACACCAATTAATGAGGAGTCAGAAGCATATTTAAGTTGAAGATTTGATCCCAAAGATATATACGAGTCTAAACCAGACGGCATAAATATATAAAAATGTAATGCTGTATTTAAATGTTTTGGCAAGACCTGAAGCATGCACTTAATGCTCAACAGCTGACAGACTGAACGGAAGCAGTTCTGCTGGGAATAAGAGCTATAATTACTTCACAGCACTCAGAGAGCGAGATAAATTACTTTAGTTGCCCCTGCTAACAAAGGTGATGTACCTGTGTGCTTCACAGAAAAAAATAGAAACAAGGTTAATATTTATAAAGAGCTGCATGGATGAAGGTTCTCTAGACAGGGGTGGGTGGAAAAAATTATTTTCCATTTATTTTAGACTCGTTATAATAGTACCCACTGTCTGTTTTGAGTCATAAAACAAGATTTTGTCTTTGTCGACAGTGATGGCCTCTACAGTGACAATGCCCCTAAATCATTTAATTGGCACAAGTGGTTTGAAGAGCATGGCAGTGATGGAGCGGATATGCCAAAAGTCTGCTCAACAGCTGTTACGATGCAAATAACAATCATGAGAGGCTCTGAAGCAGTGTCAGGAATTGTGTTTTGAACTACAGTCATAATGACTGACTGGCAATTAACAGGGAACCTGGGAAATCAAGGGAATAAAAGATTGGTGTGACACTCTGCTACAGATCCAGCATTACTGAGAAAATGTCTTTGTGATAAGTGTTTTTTTGGCCTTACTTTATTCATATTCACAAAAAAATGTTGAGGTTTAATGGAACACTTAAAAGCTGAATTTTCTTTTCTCGTCAAGTATAGACGGGAAGCTGAATCTTTCAGCAGCACTCCTCTGGTGCTTCTTTTTTTCTTTGAGCAAGCCGCCTGTGATCTGAGATTTGTCACTCAAAAGGAAAAAATAAATAGCAGGATTTCAGCTGTCATCGTTACTTGTCAGGGACAACATGTTTTTATGCAGCTTGGGAGGTGTCACTGTGATGGAAAAACTGGCATTCATTTACTGTTGAAAGGTATGTTTACTGCGGTGGTTCTCAACCTTTCTGAGTCAGGTTCCCAACGAATAATCAAGTTGGTGAAAGTCTCCCTCCCTGCGAAAAAGGCAAGCAGAGAGAGCTGTTTTTATGCAACTCCACCTGTGGAACACAGATGATTATTGTGATTATTGTGAAATGGAAAAAAAAACTTTATTTGGGATGACAGTTTTGTTTTGTTTAGTTTTAACAGCTGATACGTAGGCGTTCAATGTGCTCAAGGCACTGTGGATTTTTTATGTGCTCTGTGACTTTTTCTCTCCCCCTAACATGCCAAACAGCGCCCTTTTTGTGTTGCAGGACCTCCTGATTTACAAATCAAAGCACAGAACTTAACATATGGAAGCTACCAAGCTCACACAGTAATGTTAAAACCATCCCCACTCAAAAATTTTGTTTCATTTTTCATGTTGTACTTTTTTTTTCCTTCAATCATTTGGAAACACACTGAAATGATCTTAGGACCCCTTTGAGGTCCCAAACCCTAGGTTGAGATCCACTAATATATTGTATTAGTAGCTCTGGCTTTGCCCTTATACAAGTACATCTCAATACAATAGAATATCATGTAAAAGTCCATTGCCATTCGTTTAAGTCAAATAGCCCCAACCAAGTATTGAGTGTATATAGATGGACATACTTTTCAGAGGCCATTATTTCCATACTAAACATACTATTTAAATTGGTCTTTTGTAGAAGAAATTAAATAAATTAAGAAATGAAATGTTTAATTCTGTGTGTAATGGATCTATATAATGTTTTATTTTCTATTTTTGAATTGAATTACTGACATGAATAAACATTTCTATGATATTCTTATTCATTGAGATGCACCTGTAGGTGTTGTGTATCACATCAACTTCCGCTTCCTTTTCAACACACTTGTTGCTTCCCTCGCTGTAAGACTAGTACATCAAATGTACTACTATTGTGGTGATCCGTGCTTGTTTCGGTGCACCTGTGGTGCCTCTAAACTGTTACTCTTTGAAGCTGTATTAAGAGAAGTTTATACAACATGCACAGGGCAGGCAGAATATGAAATCCTTCATCTCTTTCATGGTCTGAGCTGCACTGTTTTTCAGCGCTACAGCTATGACTTTCTCCCTCACCGCCCTAGTTTCTGATCCCCAGGGTCGGCCGCTTGACTGACAACCCGTCGATTGGATTTAATTACTTCTACTGTCGACATTTTTCACTTCACAATGCTTTCATTCATTCTAATCGACTTCTAATAAACATAAGCGGCATGCCTCTCTATAATGTGTCAGAAGGTTTGTATGGGAGCATATAATCCTCCATTTTCTCCACTTCTGTGTGATGGCATGATGCACTGACTGCTTGCAAAGTACGTCTTAATATTTCAATTTCACAGATGTCATTACGACGCACAATAAGCTGGCTGTATCGCTCCAGCCTCTATTGACTACATTCAGTCCGTAAAAGACGAGGGCAAGCCAGGGCAAGGCAACCGCAGAACCAGACCAGGTTTCATTTCACACATCACTGACCAATTTGCAGTGACACTAAACAAAAGATATCCACGACAAACGCAAGTGGAGGTCGGAGAGGCTTCACATTGTCAGTGAGTGGCCTTCAAACCCAGAGCTACACTAACACAGCAGTGGATACAGCGGTGGAGGTCTCACATCACTATCTACATCTTGGAGTTAACATTTATGATATAAATATGGGGTAATTGCTTTAGTCTTTTTTGTGTTTAGCTGCAATGTGCAAATGTTCCTCTTTTACATCTAAGCAGCAGCTTCAGTTTCTTATTTAACTCCACTGAAAAAGTTCCAATGAAAATAAGTCAAAAATATCCATGAGTGACAAAAGGTCCTTTTCATCTCTTTGTGAATATAGTCATTATCCCATCCAATTAATATAGATATAATTGAATACTACAAACCCGTCATTTTGATTCAGTGGTTTTCAAGTAGGACTGAATATGAAACTGGAGACTGGAAATGTGTATCATTTTCTTTCAGAGGATCCTGTTATCTGATTGATTGACTTTACCTGATAACTAGCTATTATTTTTCTGATGTATAAAATACACTTTTTATATTACACATTTAATTAACAAGTCAAAAGAAATGTCACACTTGAGATAAGTCAGAGACGTAATTTGAATCAAACTGCTTGTTTTTTCCTGGTAAATATAGACATCTAGTTTCTTATTGCTGCCCTTTGAGAAGAAATTGGTACCCAGAAATACATTTGTAATTCATATTTTGGTTTCATCATTGCTCCTCTGCCACATCAACTATCAACTACAAACACAGACACTGACATGCCCCTTCAGAAAGCCTCTTTTTTAAATCATAAAAAACATGAACAATAAATCCTGCAATTACTTCAATTTCAATTCAATATTTTTTTTTCGCTGCAAAAGGAAAAAAAAAGACTTCAGTGTCTTCAGTTTCTTTCAGAATAAAAAAAACAACAACTGAAAACTATGGGATTAGAACACTGACATAAATCGCACACTCGTAATGACACCCGCGCGCGCATATTGTTTTTTTGAGCCCTTTCAAATCACTTGCGAGCTATTTTGTATCCTGAATCTCTGCTCCCTAGAGCAATATTGTAGCCTGCAAGGAGAAAAACACGATTTGCGCATGCGCGGGTCCGCTCTCCTCTGCTCGTTTGCGACACTTTCACCTGCTCGCATGCGCCCAGAGTCTGCTTGCGAACTTTCAAGTCAAGGCAAACATAGCACCAAATCACAATCCATGTTATTCAGGCATTCAGGGCTGTGACATTTGTCCCGTTTGTCCTAGTGGAGTTGCCTTACCTTGCTGTCTAACCAGCGAAGTCGCTCAACCAATCATATTCGGTACAATGGTGGTTGGCATGCCCGGCCAGGCCCGCCCCCTTACTGACAAAAACCGCCCAAAAAAACACACTTGCGCACGAGCAGAAGAAAGTTTCGCGAGCAGACTCTGGGCGCCCGCGAGCAGCTGAAAGTGTCATGAGCAAGTAGAGGAGAGCAGACATGCACGTGCGCAAAGCGTGTTTATCTCCTTGCAGGCTACAGTATTGCTCTTGGGAGCAGAGATGCAGGATACAAAATAGCTCGCGAGTGATTTAAAATCGCTCGAAAAAACTATATGCGCGCGCGGATGTTTGATTTGCACGCGCGGGGGTCTCATTACGAGTGAGCGATTTATGTCAGTGTTCTAATCCCATAGAACACTAAAACATTATTTTAAAAGCTAGGATAAAGACTTTTTTCAAATTGAGGCCATCCAAAACTTTTATATTTGCAGTATATATGATGCAATCGAAAAAAGACATTGAGTTGAGATTGTTTGTCAAGAGCTGTTTCCCAAGGTCAAGAATGATTGTCAAACCTCACACAGTAAAGTGCTTTAAGCATTTCCTGTTCTGTTAAAATCCCTGAGAACACAGAAAGTCTACAGTCGAGTGATGTGTGAGAAAAATATTGAAATGATTACAGCTTGATGTATAGCACCAGAGGTTTAAAGTATAGTACACATATACATATACATACACACACACACACACACACACACACACACACACACACACACACACACACACACACAATCTAATTCGACAGCTGCCTCAGAGATGGAGGACGGAGAAGGAATGTAAAACGCTGAGGTCTGTAAATCATGGTTGGCCTCAATAACATAAAAACGTGTCTATGTTCTTTCAGCTAATCAAAGCACCGTCTGCCAGATATAAAAGTCTTCCCTAATGATTCAAATGGTCTTGATTCATTGTGGAGAGGAATCTCTATTGTCTCTTGCACTCTATAAACACAGATGTACAACACAATGCGCACACACACACACACACACACACACACACACAATGCACACACACACACACATGGGCGTGAGCAGTGGAAGAAAATGAGAGAGAGCCACTGACAGAGCTGCAGGTCTGCGGAGCTCCTCAGGGACTTGGATAGTGTTCAAACACAAAGACAGATGTGGAGGGATGTGAGGAGGGGGTCACCATTGTCACGCTGTGCTCACAGAGCAGCACTCAGCACAACTTTTTAAATCCTATTTCAAATGGAAAAAATTGCATTTCTGTTGTGAGAAGTACAAACGCACTCCTACATGTTTAAGTGCTCTCCTTTGGGAATGCATAAGAGGCATTTAGAGTACATTAGGGGCTGGGAGTGCTCATGTATGTCTGCAAGAACGTGAAGAGCAAGATAAACCACTAGAGGCAAACTCAATAACATGAGCAGCCTTTTCAAAGCTTTCGCGTTTCTCGTCTTCAGAGTAGAATCTAGTCACTACTGATCTATCTGACACCAGCCAACTAACTGCACTCAAATCCAGTCTAATCCTCAAAGCACTTCAAAGCTGAGGATGAGCGTGTGGTCTGCACTCTCATTTACATTGGTTTGAAGCGCACAACACTCAATCCGAAATATTTGTCTCATGTGATTTGGTTTCAAAAAGCTGTCCTTATCTTGCTTTGATGTTTAATAAACTGTGAAAAATCTGCTACATGAGTAACACAAATTGAACTCATGTTGAGTTGTACCATGGCTGGATATGAAAATATTTATTCCTGAAAATTGCATCCTTGTATCATTTTAAAGGATGAGATATATACATAATAATGAGGGTATTACAGTATTACATTTTTTTCTTACTATAAAAAGGTTTTCAAGTGATTTACAAGAAAATCTGAAAAACAAAATGCTAATTAATAGTTGTATCCATCCGCTATGCTTGTGTGATTATTAGGAATTGGTTCATTACGATAAAACACACACACACACACGAACAGCTGCTGATTTTTGTGCAGTGTAAATATCTTATCCAGGTATGGAAATGGTTCAAAAGCAGGATATATTGTTAAGTGTGTTTAACTGTGAATTACTAGTTCTAATAAAAAGACTGAGTCACAGTTTTTATTACTGCCAATAAAACTGTTATAAGTGTCAGTGTAATAGTTTAGTTATTTTTGTGTTATGTAAGATGAATTGAACCCAAATGCCTTGTATTGGGAGCATAATTCACTGTTATGTTCATTGCTATGGATACTAAGTGTGGGTCAGCTGGCAACCAGACTTGTAATTTTAATTCATACTTTTTTATCCGCTCTGCAATTTATATTACTGCCACACACACAGCTGAAACACTCTGAAGGCTGAAGTTTTAAAAGTGCTAAATGAGGCCTGAGCTTTTAACTGTCTCATAAAGTTGTAAAACACTGCTGAGGATGAATGAGAACACTGTTCAGGTGGTGATTTCTGTGCTTTGTGAAAACCTTAACTAGAATGCCATTAGAAGGACAATAGCCCCATTGTCTCCTGACCCTTCATTTGCTCCATCACAGCACAATGCAGATCTATGGACGTTGCGGTCCATCAACGTTGAGTCAGACAGCCTGGTGGTAAAACCTGGGCTGTTTATCACATTATAAGTTCCCCAGCAAGCATGAAATGAATCAGATAGTCTTATCTGTGAAGAATTACAGGTGAGTCACAGCATAACATGGAAGGGTCCAAAACCACAGCGTGAAAAGGCTCACACGGATTTTTCTGTGGTCCAAAAATTGACCAATTTTAGGAGAGTGTGTGAGTAGCTTATGTCTGAAAATAGCCCAAAGAACTGCCTTTTTACAAAAGTTGTTATTCAGCTGAAAGCTTTGGGGAAAAAAACAACCAAAACAGCTGGATAATTCTGACTCTTTCTGGAATGGCAAGACTGAATTTAAAACAACAGTAGCCCAACGGTTACCACGCACGCTGTGTTTTACTGTAAATAGCTCATGTAGATTATTTTATAGGTTGCTTTATATCAGTGGTGCTCAAAGTTTTGATGACTTAGAGGCCGTTTTGGGAGCCAGAATATAATTTAGGGTGTCACAGGTTCAGCACACATGATGTTCCAAAGGCTCGTTACACAAAGCAATTTAGTTAGAAAGCACATATCTTTCCTGTATAACACCTTCACTGCTTTTCACAAGATTTGTGAAGACTGGCTGTTGGGCAGAAAACTCTTGTTGAAACTTGGTGAATTAAGTGTAAGTTTTCCAATAATCTGCCAAATGATTTGTGATTGGTATCATAACCAAGTTTTAGTAATAGTAATGATAACTTAGTTATAATACATTCTTTGTGTACCGAGTCACCTCTTTGCATTTTAGTCAAATCATTTGATCCATTTTTTTCCAAAAAAACAAAAACATTTTCCTCTTTAATTAGACAGCGTTTTTTCAGTGATGGCTTTTCCATCTAGGTTCAGCATGAAACTGCAGAGTTGTGTGGTGAATTACGTAACTTTAGCTAATACTAGAGGTTGAGGAAAAAATCGATACAGCATAGTATCGCAATATTTTGGGTGGCAATATAATATTGATTCATGGCCGCCAAGTATCAATATGTATCGTTCCGACAGTAGTCAGTATTTTTGCCATTTTTTTTTTTTAAATATATACTGGAGATACTGGTATCATATGAAACTAGAAGATCTAAGGAATATATACACCGTGTCAGGATATCTTGTAGGTAAGTTGTCAAAATAACGCTGCAAAGTGAGGCTTTTTTTATGTTTCATTAAAAAAAAAGATTCAGAGCAGTGAAGCTTAAAGTTGAGGAAAGTTTGAGAAAATGCTACAGTTGTTGTCGTCCATACATGTTTGATATCAGTTCAGTTCAGTTTGACTGAAGTCTGACAAAGTATTCAGTCAAACTGAACTGAACTGATATCAAACATGTATGGATGACAACAGGTCAGTCTGTGGGTTTGACTCTCATTGTGGAGAAATAAAAAGACTGAAGTGAGATGAATGGACTGAGGATTTTCTCTTATTTGACAAAACAATTCTTGATTGAATTTAATTTTGTGAACACAAAATAACGCTAAACAGTTAAATCGCCATATATTGTATTGCAATACTCACCATATCGCAAAATGCTTAAAATGGCAATCATATCGTATTGTGACTCAAGTATCGGGATAAAATCGTATTGTGGAGCCTCTGCTGATTCACACCTCTAGCTAATAGCACTGGTAAAATATTCCAGTGACAAGTGGAATGCAACCAATAGCTTTCTACAAGTTGTCTTTCTACATTTGCGTCTTAAAATTCAAAAGATGTACAATATGGTACATCTGCCCATCTTGTTTGCTTCAAAGCATCCCTAACCTTCAGAAACACTTAATTCAAAGACCGATGCTGCCAAAGGAAAAGGTTGTACATCAGGGTAATCCTTTATTCAGGCCAAGGACTGTGGCTGTAGCTGTTTACATGCCCACAATATTAACTAAAGTATAGCAGCTTTATCTAACAAACATGCAGCCTACTTATTCCATGCTTGTAGGTTGATTGAAGGGAAGCATATGTAGGTGTGACAGCAGCGCAGCCACCCGTGTAAAGGAAAACAGACTTAATACTCAAGCCATCTGATTTTAAATGCACAACTGGAACATGGCACATATGTCCCTGTTTAAATGTTTAACAAGTTCTCTGCACAGCCTTTCCATATTTATTTTCTAATGGAATATTTTAAACAGTTCCTTGGTGCAAATCTCAGTGGTGGTCTTTGTTTAACTCCAAATCACTTCACTAAATTACACATTGCCATCTGTTTGCTTGGATCAAACACACTTTGATGCGATCAGCCATTTGCTGCACATACATCTACCAGGATAAAACATTTAATCAGCTTCTACCTGTGTGTGTATCTATCTATCCACGAGGAATGGAAGGGAGCCAGTTTCGTTAATCATTTATGCAACTTCCTGTTCATTTCAGTGGGCCGTTAACCCTTTTATAAAATAATATAGCCTGCAGTGCCATGTTTTTCTGAAAACTGGCAGGAAAATGTCCACTGTCTCTGACTCAAACCAGAAAAAAAACTGTGTCAACTTGGCAGACCTCCAAAACTACTCCACAGAAATGTAAGGAGAGGGAGGGAGAAAAAATAAGGATGCAGGACATAAAGAATGAGCATTCTGCTCTGGTTGTGCCTCATTGAATCAACAAAACAGCCCTAAATCATGAATAAATTAAATAAAATAGATTGGGGTTATTTCTTGATTCTGAATTGTTTTACAATCCCATCTCTGTCCATTTGTATTCAGATTTTTCAGCGTTGTGTAGTGTGATTGATGCCCGGCCCTGCAGCGGTGCATGAACCCATGTAAAGTAGCAGGCTGGGCAAACATGTGTGCCATGCATTAGCTTTGACATCTGGCAAGAAAAAAATCCTTCTAGTGCAACACAGTGCCATGGTTTGGGTATTTGCGCTGGCTAACATGATGGCCACTGACCTGACAGTGGATGAAAGCCTTGGGGCTGGAGTCAAGTAAACACCCCCGCTCGCCCTCATTATGTAGAGCTGTCAGTGTAGACTTGAGCTCACTAATACAGTACTGCAGAGGAAGCAGGGAGTAAACTCTTTGTCCTCAGACCTGACCCCAGATAGACGTACGAGACACGCCGTTCAATCTCCCAGCGTCCTCATCTTCTGCTTGGACAGTCTAATTAATTTTGAATTAATTAAAAATGTGTTTAGGGAACTGCTACATACTACAGTGGTGATGTTCAAATAAAAGCTTTCAGCAAAATGTCAATCCTCACTCTTTAAGAGGTTGAATATTCTGAAAGATGTACAACATCTAATGTAGGTCTAGCTGGGGAGCTAATTAACTCTTAAAGGCTTTACAGTGCCAAAATGTCCACTAAATAATGAGATTTTTATATTTATTTAAAAATAACCAATTAAAATGAAAATAACATAGCCTATTGGTTATATTGTTTATCTTTTTATACCCTGACTCAAAGTCTGAAAATAATGAATATAATCGAAAACATGTTTGAAGGCAAATTGTATTAGTTTAGCTTGCAGATAGAATTCATCCACACTGTGAAGTAAACACACATCAGGCAATAAATAAAGAAATAACTGAATAAATAAATGGATTATAAATGGGAAGTTATTAACAGTTAAAACACTATTTTTTTTTTTTTTTTTTGCTTTGACTGTCTGACAGAAAAAGTTGTGTGGTTCTTTTCTGATGCTGTCTGAATTTAAAAACTTTTTACTTTACTTTACTTTTTACACACAGAAGTATAAAGTTTCCTCCCAGTAAAAAACAAGAAAGTCTCCCAATGTCCACAACCAAGAAGCTGGAAACAGTAGACTTTCAGACAGCTCTACTAAAAACAATGAAAAACAGATGGTAAACATTATGTTTAACTTAAGGCTAAAAAATGGACAATAGTCCCATTATGATCAAGAACCCATTGTATAAATATGTCAGACAGTAGTCAGATTTGCATGTTGAGATGATTTTCACCAATATTCATACAGTAAAGCTTTATTCTTTTCTAATTTGAATATGTAGACCAACAAAAGAAAAAGAAAATAAACTAATTTGCATCCCAAAAAGAAAACATCTTCCCTTTCAAGTGTCTGCTTCCCTGACAAGCCTTCTTCAAAGTGTCAGGCATGAAGGAACTACAGTAAATCTTTCTAAATGCACCATTTCTCTCACTGTGAAAGAAACTGAAAGGTTGACACACACCGAGAACAAACTTGATGCCCATTAATTTCCAAACACACTCATTATTTTTCAGCCACACACTAGCAGGATACTGTTTTACAGCGGACCACCTGTTGATTCTAAAATTGGTTTAATTTTCTGATTGCATCAAGATCTAGGCAGGAACTGTGAGTAATTAGATACGCCTTTGTCACTTTTCTGAAATATCACAGTAGGAGTTTAAGATTAGACTCGGGAAAGCTGAGGCAGGATTTGTCCGCTTATTGCACATGAACATACAGACAGGGATCTTTTTTAAGACATGCAAGATGCCTATTTGCTCACACGGCAGCACACACAGTCTTTGCGTCCACTCAAATCGCTTTACAATACAGACTGCGCTCATTCAGTCATTCACTCATTCACACACGTTCATACTAGGGGCAAGGCTACCCTAAACGGTGCCACCTGCCACCATTGGGAATTCATTCACACACCAATGAACGCAGCATCAGGAGCCATTTGCCCTCCTGCAATGCTATTATGTCCTTTTTTAAAGAAAAAATCAAGAACATCCACCAGAACCTCGGATCACTGCCTCACCTCAGCACTTCTGCTGATTTTCCCCCACCCACACACCCACTCTCCTCCTTCCAGCTCCCCACTCTCAGAAATCTCAGAACTCATCCGGAAATCCAAGCCATCCACCTGTCAGTTGGACCCCCTGCCCACACAGCTTGTCAAAGCCTGCCTCCTTTCTCTGGTCCCCCTCATTTCTGCCATCATCCACTCCTCTCTCACCATTGGAACCGTCCCTACACCCTTCAAAACTGCTGCCATTACCCCAATCCTGAAAAAACCTGGCACCGACCCCTCCAACTTCAACAACATCTGCCTCCAATCTACCCTTCATCTCCAAAATCCTGGAAAAAACTGTTGCCTCCCAGCTCCACTCTCACCTATCCCACAACAATCTGTATGAACAGTTCCAGTTTGGTTTTCGCCCACTCCATAGCACTGAAACAGCACTCATCAAAATCACCAATGACCTCCTTATGGCATCTGATTCTGGACTCCTCACCATCCTCATCCTCCTCGACCTGAGTGCAGCTTTTGATACCGTCTGTCAAACCACCGTCCTCAGCAGGCTTTCTTCCATTGGCATCACCCACACCCCCTTGGACTGGTTCAAATCCTACTTCTCTGACTGCACTCAGTTCATTCAACTCAAGTCGCTCAAATTCATCCCTTCCTCCATTGCCTCAGGTGTGCCCCAGGGCTCTGTCCTGGTGCCCCTCGTCTTCATCACCTACCTCCTTCCCCTCGGCAATATCTTCCGCAAATTTAACATTCACCATCCCCCCAGGTTAAGAGTCTGGGTGTCATCCTTGACAGTACTCTATCCTTTCAATCCCATATCAACAACATTACCCGGTCTGCCTACTTCCATCTACGAAACATTAATCGCCTCCGCCCCTGCTTTACCCCCCATGCTGCCATCCCCGTCCACAGCCTCGTCACTTCCCGTCTACTGCAACTCTCTCCTCTTTGGCCTCCCTCACAAATCACTCCATAAACTTCGACTGGTCCAGAATTCAGCTGCCCGCATCATCACAAGAACCGCCTCTATCCACCACATCACCCCTGTCCTCCAACAGCTCCACTGGCTCCCGGTTCAGTAACGGATTCAATACAAAGTCCTCCTGGTAACTTTCAAGGCTATTCACAACCTCGCCCCCCCATATCTGTTCGACCACCTCCATGTTCACACTCCCTCCCGCTCCCTCAGATCCTCTTCCTCAATACACCTGTCTGTCCCCTCCGCCCGTCTCACCACCATGGGGAGCACTGCTCTCACGCTCTGCTTCCCGCGTCTGGAATTCATTACCACCCCAACTCAGGAACATTGACTCACTCCCCCATTTCAAATCACAACTCAAAACACGAATCTGTTTAAAACTGCCTATTCCCTCTGATGACAATTACCTTGTCCAATCTATTGTATTGTATTGTTATTAATTATGTGTATTTTATTGTATTTTATTGCTGTTTCTTTTCTATCTTTTTTGTACGGTGTCCTTGACTGTTGTAGAAGAGTTTTACTGTGCAGGCTGGCAAGCCCGTCAGGAGGGCGTTGCAGTAGTCAAGTTTTGAGATGACGACAGCTTGTGTCAGGAGTTTAGTAGCATGCTGAGTTAGGTAAGGTCTGATTTTTCTGATGTTGTAAAGTGCAAAGTGGCATGATTGGAAAAGGTGAGTTCATCATTACCCCTAAGTTTCTCACCACTCTGGTGGGGGCAAGACACAGGAAGTCAATTTACTTACATTTAGTATAAGTTCGATTTTATTCTAGTGTATTGCCATGTTTGAGTTTCTCTCACAGGCTGCGTTTTCATTAGACCTACGAGCTTTATGCTTATTGGTAGACAGAACATAAACTTTATTAAATATGGATCATCTCCCTGCTTCAGATTTATGAGGTCTTGGCCTCGGGGCAGGACAGATATACAGTACAATATATATATATAACTGGCTGGCTATAAATTATTAGGAGACATATAGGAGGAGGGGGTTGAATTGTGACTCAAAACTGTGCAAGTCTGTGTGCTGGTGTGTCAGTGCACCAAACTGCTTTTGTTCAAGTAATCAATGGTATAGTCTTGGCCTTTACCCACAGCCCTGTGTCTGCCCCTGCGTTTCCAATGTTTATTAACTGTGGAGCACTGCGGTTCAGTGCTTTCAGGGTCACAGGTTCAAACTTTTACATCCATTATTGGTTCGCTGTGACTCTCTGCACTTTGATTACTTTCCCCTGTTCATTTTGTACAATTATGTTTATCAAAGAGGGCTTTCATGTTGGGAATAAGCTGCAATGTGTCTTCTGTCTGTTTTATGTGGGTTCAATCAAAATAAATATTAGTAATTTTCTTTTTAATAAGTGCACACTGGGGAGCTTTCAGATTGGAGCTTTAATACTATTTCCCATTACATGTGCAGCATTTTTTTAACCAACAACAGATGTAAGTGTGGGTGCTGGGACCAACAGCTGGTCTTGCTGAGGGTAAACCATTACATTTAAGTTAAACCTGGATTATATTAAATGTTTGGCTAAGGTTAAAAGTCCAATAAAATTATTTCCTAAATGATTAGGTATGTTGGTGTTAGACAGATGACAAATGAAAAAAGCCAAGATTTGGAATTTTGGGAATTAAAAAACATAAAAAAGCAATACTAAATGCTTAGAGGATTAAACATATTTCATATTTTGTGTCACTTAACCAGCAGATAGTAGCCCAAAGCAAGCTAGTGAGTTTATAACCTGTTAAGACTTTTCACTAGTTTTTGTAGCGAGCAGTTACCATGTTGGTTGTAACTTTATTGACCATGCTAATGAACAAAGTTCAGAGTCTGTAGAGGGTCAATCAATTAGATTGTTTTCATTTATGTTAGAAAGCTTTACAAATATCTCTGCTTATGATACAGTAAAATGTCGGTTTGTACATGACTTACGGTATATACTGGTACAGCTTCTATGTGTTATGTATTATATGAATGAGTGAGTTGTTAAAGATAATAAGCTGCTCTGACCTGCAGAAATTACTCTTCGCTCCCCACTTATTCCACGCCATAAACTCTTATTTACCTTTTCACAGTGTTATTCTGTTTTTCATCCAATGCAGAGTCGACTTTCTCCACACACTGTGGAATACCCAACTAATGCATTCATGTGCTACGTCTCTGTGACAGATTTACTCGTTCCATATCAACCCACAGGTACTTAGTGTTCACAGGATTACAAGTTGTAAACACAAAATCAGCTTGGGAGTTATTTATAGCGGCTTGTATCCAGACTTGAGATAAATGGGAGCGGTGGGATTTATCAGCAAAACTGTGCGGGTTGACAGTCAGGCGGTGGTGAGCTGAGCAGCTCCACATTCATGACAGAGTTTCTCTAAAAAATGTAAAGCAATGTGAGCTGCAATGTTTACATAGAATATCTCACATTATTTGTGTTATTTTTGGACAAAACTGAAAGGACCAGTGTGTTGGATTTAGTGGCATCCATTGGTGAGGTTGCAAATTGCAACCAACTTAAAACCCTTTCCCTCACCACTTCCTTTCCAAGTGTATAATTCAACCTACGGTGGCCTGCAAGTATTAAAAAAATGCAAAAGCCTCTCTCTGGAGTCAGTGTTTTGTTTGTCCCTCCTGGGCTACTGTATAAACTTCATAGCTGGTGACCTGTTCCCTTAGATATGAAGGGCTCATTCTAAGCTAACGAAAACACAATTCTTACTTTCAGGTGATTACACACAAAGAAAAACATAATTATGAATATTATATTACATGTAATCCTTTAGTAGTTAAACCAAATCAAACATGAATATGCCACTTATAATGTAGTGAACAGATGCCTAAATCATACATAAAGTGGTTAAGTTAGTTAATAATAACTAACCCAATTATTCTATTCTCACATCCATCCATAACATATCTGTTAATTGGAGATCTATTTCATTATGGCTACTGAAGCCCTTTCTCCTTCCTCTAAACACACACACAAATACATGTATAGGATAAACTGTAAATATACGTAAAAGAAAATATAAATCAATCTTAATGTCTCACTATCTCAATATTTGGGAAAACTGTATTATCATGCTTTGGCAGCCTTTTTCTTGAAACTTTTATGCCAATATAGCCTTTTGAATTGAAAAAAATTGGATTGAAATGATAAAAAGAAGTGCATATTCTTATGAAAAGGGTTTCTAAAAAAAGCCTTCCAAATTGATTATAGACATGAAATAGTAAAAAAAATATAACAATTATTGAACAACAGGTGCTGTACCTCAGCACTGTCACGATGATTAACAGTGTGTAGATTAGTGTGGAGTACACAAGAATTTTTACATTAAAACATAAAATCTGTTTTCTCATATGGCACCTTTGGCAGATCCAATCAAGCCCTTCTGAGGTTGTTGATGTGAAGTACAAATCACACAAAAAAAACAGCAAAACAGAACGTGATAAGTAGGGTTAAACCCTGGGGACATACTGGGATGCTACCTTGAAATAGAAAAAAAAACTATGTTTACCACAAAACAATACATAACACAAGAGAACCACATATACACATACAGCACATCCTCGGGGCTTCATAAATTAGATTGATTAAATTTGAGCGTAGCAGCATGTGTGTTGCACACTGATGTGTAGTGTAACCACGCTTCAAATGGAGGGCTAATGGAAAACCCTGTCATGACACAGTCATCACTTCTGCCCGGCGCTTCTCAGGCTCTGGAGCACAAAGTGTTCCGGACATTTTGAGGCGAAAACAAACATGAGGGAAAATAAACCCTCCAAAATAGCACACTAACACACAATGAGTAACAACATTTTCAAAGAGCCATCAAAGCAGATCAGCATCAAGCCTATGCATGACTTGCCTCCTCCTACTGGTGTTGTAGAGCTTCTAGTCTAAAAGGCTAACAGTGACTGACAACACCCCCTGATTATTTCATCACTGAGTAAGGTGTGCTGAATATAGCAGCGACTTCAAAAGCAGCAGCCTTTCAGCGAGTCAGTAGACAATTCCACCAATGTAGCCAGCAAATACAGTATCTGCTAATGCTGCCTATAGTGCCTTCCAGATAAAACGAACAAGTTTAGAAACAAAGATAACCTCCGGAGATGAATCCACACTGTCTCTCTTTGATGGTTTGCTTAGACTTTGCACTGTCACACAACGTAAAAACTAGGCCATTATAACTGAACCCAAGTAAAAAAATGTATTAATGATTTGTTTCACTGTTGAATAAACAAAGTGAAATTACCATGCCCAAACTGTCAAGCTGCGCTGGTGTCTGCAGAGCTTCACATTGGTTTTAATGAATTAACGAGCCAAGAAAGAAGATGTTCCATTCAGACGGCACAAAAATGACTCATGTTTAATTGATGAGTCTCTCAGTGTTGGGAATTTATTGTTGGGGACTGGTGGGTGTTGTCAGTTGGAGCGCCAATGCAAATCTGGAGCAGGCAAAGACACTCGGAAGGTTTGGTTCTCACTATGCAAGTCCAGGGACTGTAAGAGAAACCATGGACGGATTCTGGCTTTGTTTTTGCTGTATGGAATTGTTGTGAGTCTTAATACAATGACTTTCTGACTTCTGAGAGAGAGCAGTGCTGTGATGTAACACTGTGCCGTCCTCCCTGTTACCTAACGAGCCCTCACACATTGTCAAACCTACTCTAACACTTCCAGGTGTGAAATTCCAAGTAAAGCTGCCCTTGTCCACCCTAGTCAACCGTTAAAGATGTTAAGGAAGGCCACTGGTGTACTATTTTCAAATCAATTCTTTATTCTCTCTGTTCTTCCAGGCTTTTAATTGCAGCACAGAATGCAAATGCCTGTACGCCCACTGCAACTGTAGATTTCTCCTTATGAAGCAGGTGGTGGGGTTTGCAGTAGAAGCATAGCACACAAACTTCTGTATAAACTGACTTGCGACAAGTTGTGGGCTAACTGAGGTGAGGCTTTGCAGTGACGATGAAGCAGCTGCTAAATTAGTAAAAATGTATTGGTTCATCCACAGTTTTCTCACTGTGAAGAATCACATTGCTATAGGCACATAAGTACCAACTTTGTTTGTTTCATTTTCTGTAGCCACTGTAGTTTAAAGCATGGCAGAATTAGCAAGCTAAATAGCTAACTAGCCAGATAAGACCTTTGGTAGTTAGCCAGCAAGCTTGATAATTCCACAATGCCTACACTTGTTACAGAAAATGTACAACAGTGGGCTTGTGGCCAGCGGCAGAGCCTGTTTTTAAGGTCCCTCTGCCTCTCTCTCACAACTAGGAGTCTACTTTGCCTAGAGGAGAGCAGATGGTAGCTTCAGAGATGGATGGCAGGCTAGTTAGCAAGCTAACAAACTGCTAACAAACTTTCAGGCCCCACTGACATGGGTGTCACTTCTGTTTCCTTTTGAAAAAGGTACAAGAAATAAATAAACATGTAATAATCATGGCAAATAGTTCAATATTCATTCTAAACAAACAGTTCAATATTCATTCTACTTTCATTCTATGTTTGCGATTATTGAAAAAATACACAATGAAATCCACCATTGAAGCAAAACCAGTTGTAGCTGTGTTTGCTACCTCTACGGAAAAAAAGAAACACAAAAAAGCCAATGTGTGCCAAAGGGCTGTATAAGCGTGAATGCATAACATCATAGTTTTATAACCGTAAGAAATGTAGATGCCACAATATGGCATACGGTGTCCTGATTCCTACATTGTTTCCCTGTGAAAACGGATCTCATGATACACATTGTTTGCGGTGAAATCTGCTTTAACTGGGGTTATGTAACACGTGTGTGCACCAGTCTGTTTTGTGAGTGAGAGAGTTGATTCACTCACCTGAAGAAGAAGAGAAGAGCTGTAAAAGTATCAACTACCAATGTGAACTGACATAAACAAAGCAAAAAGCGCCTTAAATTGGCAGTGTGGATATCTACTAGATGACCAGGCAATTGTTGTACAAGATGAAAATCTCTTTCCAGCTCAGCCGCTGCTAAAAGTTGCACTTATCCCTGTACAAAAACAATTTCCAGCCACAAAGCATCAATTTGCAAGAGATATGTATTGAGCCTATACTACATAAGCTGTAATTAAAAAACAAAAGTAAATGTTCTCTGAACATGCTAACCATAATAACCAGCACTTCTTTGGCAATCTATGGGACATGACAGCTGAGGTACTATACAACCGAAGTGAAACAGTCAAATAAATCAAGCATTACTATCATTACTTTCCCATTTACCTGAAAGGCACATAAATGCAGGTACTTATGGAGATGACAGAAGAAAGAATAAACTGTAATTATCATATAGATGAGTGTTACTTCTTTTGCGCTGGTAGATTCTTTTGCAATCAAGGAGCTGTTTCAGAGAATGGATATTTTTGCCATTGCCAGGAAATGAGTCATCTACTTGTTGAATATGTAGCACAGTGTGGAAACAACAAACAGTTTAGGTAGAAATGAGCTGCAAGTCCAGTTGTACATGTCCAGTTAATCAGATGATAATTGCATTCCAAATGAGAAAACACAAATTATATTTTTAACTCTCGTCTGCAGGGTATGATTGGCAACTCTGCAATATCTTCATTAGCAAGTTTATGACTTCTCTTGATTTAAAATTGTCTTTTGCAGCAAATCTGTGCTTACAGAGTCAGTAAGCGGTTACAGGGCTTGATGCTTATGCTTATAACATCCTGATTGAGTTTGCATTATGTTTTCATTTCACCAACATACCAAATTGGATTTATTTCTTTGGATGGTGATCTGACTTATTATAATAATTTACTCTGACAAGCAAGCAGTTGTTCAAAAAAGAAAAAAAAAATCTTCACAAAAACAGAAAAAGCAGTGCCTGCCAACCCGATAACTTGCTTCGGGCTGTCCAGGCTTGTATGTTCACTTTTCCCAGTCCAGCCAATACTAAACTTAATTTATTTCAAATATAACAGTCTGGTGCTGCTGTTAACTCCATTAGATATGCATTATAATTTGTTTTTAGGGTAGAATGAGGCCTTCAGACTATAATCAATAAGCATGTCTTTTTATGGATCCACAGCACGAGTTTGTAGACGGTAAAGAGACAGACTTGTTTCACTAGAACAAAGAAGCCCAGGGGACTCTGCAGAGATCCCTCAGGTGAGTGAACACTGCACTGCTATATGAGGCAGAGCGGTTAACAGACATAACAGTCGAGACTGTACAGGTTAAATAACACAGCAGGGAAAATTTGGGTGTCAAGGATGACTGGGTGTTGGGTATTTTGCATTGTGCATTGATTTTCTCTACTGTTTCAAAGCCTTTAGCTGGTGCAGATGGTTGCACTAATTCCTGTAAAGTATGTTATGCTTGTTTAACTTTGATTACACATTCTGTAAGCAGTGCACAAATTTAAATTCACATAACAAATGAGTCTAATGTGATTAAGGCAACAGTGACAGTTTCAGCTTACCCTTGCGAGAGAAAACTCTCTGGTGGTTTGTATCAAAATGTGTGATTTACGGCCACTTTTAGGCTAAACTGTGACTTTCATTAATCAACTGGCTGTGCAGTTGATTAAATCTGTAAAGCCACATGAAGGCGGACGGACAGCTGACAGGTGTGCTGCTCATTTTACAAGATTATTTATGGAGCAGACAGCAGAAGGCTGTTGTAAAGTAAGAGTAGAAACCTTTTTGTTTTTTCCACTAAGTGCAGTTAATCAGGAGGCTAAGATTTGGTATTTTTTCACAGCATCTAAAGCACCCCTCATTTCTTATCTTTATCCCAAAGTAAAACTTGTTGGGGTTTAACAAATGCATGCATTGTGTGCTTTATTTTTTAGTTTAGTTTTTTACCAGAACTAGTGCCTGTAATGTTGTGTTTAAATCATAGACTGTATATAAATAATGGACGCAGTGACAGTGACGTCACTCGTTGGTTTGTGGACTGCCCTTTGAGGCATCGAGTTCAGCGTTACACTCAATCAAAGGTAGCCACGCCCCAAATCATACGATTCTCTATCTTCTATTTTCTTCTAAATGGGGCCATTATTTACACTATTAACATCAAATTGTCTTGAAGAAGATTTTTTTTACTAGCGATTGAGACCTTAGTGTTGTCCTTAAAAAAATTCTGAGGTTATACATAAAAAGTGAGAAGTTTTTCTCATTTTGTATTGAAATTAATGGACTTCGTCAGCACCCCCTGCTGGAATTTTTGGTAGAATGCAGCTTAAGGCACTTCCTGGTTTACCTCACTGTTCAGACCCGGAGGTTGACATTTGGTTTTAATGTAGAAATGCTGTCTGTCACCAACAACATAATGAAATATTTACATTAACTGTTTCTGTGATACTACAAACCCAAACAGTAACGTAAAAATATGCCACCATATAAAAAAAAACACAGTTGGATCGTGTTGTTTTTATTTCAGGCCGTATTGTTGTTGTGTGGAGATGGCATTAAATGTTACTCAGGAGAAACTGTTTTGAAATCAGTTTGTTAATATTTAATGAGTTTCTTTTTACATTCCCACAGTGGTCATTTAGTCAGGAATTAAAGAAACAGATAGTGTTTACGGCTGTCTCCAGCCCTTTTAAATGTAGATGAGTTGTTGTTACAGAATTCTTCCTCACTGAGTTAAAGCATTATGATTATTGCATATTAATACACACTTTCCAAAACTTCACTGCCGGATTTCATCCTTGAAATATAGTGTTCTGCATCATTTCTGCTCTATGAAGGTATAAATGTGCTCACAATCCAAACATGCAGGTGGTGCAGATGGTTCAATCCTTTTAACTCACACTTTCACCTCTCAACCAAAGTAACTTCTTTTTTTTATTATTCTACTGGACTCTGAACACCAGGATCATTTGCCCTACATTGATTTTTGCTTGTGGATACTTAAAAAAATCTTCTTTTTGTGTGGATTACCGAGTGTGTTCTCACACTGTACAGTATCTGAGGTCAGACATGCAAATCTAAAATCAATTAGTCAAGTTCTCTCCGTGCAAAATACAATTTCAGCTGGATAAAGAAGAATAAACACCTCATTCTCTTGAATTAGGCGAGTTATAATTGCTGAAGCCTGCTGTCAGTCCTCCCTTCAGTGGATTTAATGGGGTGATAATCAATTTGTTGACTCCACCATAACACTGAGCGGAACTTCATATTTAACACAACACTGAGCGAGCATCAGAGCGTGAACAATTGTGTACACATCCTGCAGAGAGGACCAGCAGATCTTCAAGCAACTTCAAGCAAGTGAAATCTGCTTGTGGCTGTAATGAAACACGGACCGTTTTCTCAAGAAATATGTCTGTTATTCATTTTTTTACACAAAATACTAATCAATGCTGAGCCAAGGGCATAAGCAGAAGCTATTTTGAGGGTTTGTACAAGCCGTGCTAGGCAATCAGGATTAATAGCTGCCAGTGCTCTCATTAAAGAGTCATTTCAACTTTTGACCTTTTAAAAACAGAAAATGTAACACAGGGGAAAATCCGTGGCAGACTGGCTGTACTGTAAGGCTCATTACACAGCACAGAACAAACATTTTGGATGGATGAAAAATGGAGAGAAAGCGATGATATTCTTAGATGCTTTGGCCTGGAGCGTTGCCAAATAGGAGGCAATGGCATTACTTCAATACTGAAATCAATAAAATGTTTATTCTCTGTTCGATGGCAATTTCAGAAGAAGTCAGTTTATCATGCTGAGCTTAAAGATGCAAAAACAACAAGTTTTTATATTGCTTGAGCTTAAATGTTGAACTATTTCTTATCGGCTCTGTGGCTTGATGATGCATAACCTTTAATTTTATAAAAACATAACATTTTAACAACATGCCATCGCTTTAACATGTTAAATACAGTGGTAGGACTTGAAAGCATCCAGCATTTCCACAGTGGTTTGGTTGTAAGTATGCAGTATCCTCCAGTCTCATGAAATTCAACATGTTTGCTCTGTTTTGTGCCAACAGGAGTTACTATGTTGGTGCCTCTTAACATTAGCAATGCTTGTGTCTTCCTGTTTTTCATATTATATTGGGCTGGGCTGGAAAAAAAACTCATAATTTGCTACAGATTAAACTATTAGAACATGCTTTGTACAGCATCATGAGCCTTGGAAATATTTGAAAGTAAAAAGACGATTTATATATTCAGGGTTTCCCATTAATTACCTAGACTCTGGCAGCCCGCCAGGCTTTAATCTGTCCCGCTAGAGTCTCATGTGCTTCGCTAATGTCACATTTCAAGCTACTGAAAGTATATTTACACTATTCATAATATAAAGTTATTTTGCGTTGTGCTGCCGTTGCTCAGCAGAGTGTCTGTCACCCGTCAGTCAGTCAGTCCCCCCCCTCCCCCACTTCTCCACTTCAAAACAATTCCAGCATGACAGAGAAACGTGCCTGCCTGTCTGTATCAGTCCCTCCTACATAATTGATTTGTGTGCGTATGAGTGTGGGCGCGATCCGAACTAAATACTTCAACCTGTCCGGACTGAGGTCAAAACACACTGTTGCCTATGCCCTAAATAAAACATAAAATAACCTTTTTTTTCATTAAAATAATTATTTGAATATGCAATCATTAAGAGCAGTGTATACAATGAAATAGTGGCATTAGTGTAATGTGTGAGAGGACACCATTTTATGGTAAAAAAAAAAAAATGTTATGTGAGATGTTTGATTCATTTAGCTTTCAAAGTGCACAAGATTGATGCATTTTACTTCTAAATGTACAAAATTTTCTCCCAGGGGGGCATGCACCCAGACCCCCAAGAGTCACATAAAATCATGTGGGAAACACTGATATATATCCTTTATTTAACCAGGTAGCCTCATGAAAAATCTCCTTTTCAAGAGATACCTGGCCAAGAAGGCAGCATAAAAAGATCCATGTTATGTAACATGGATCTAATGTTAAACATGTGTTTAAATGTAAATTTGACGGAAAACATGTAGGTAAGATGAACTAAACTAGAATTCAGCTGCATTCAATGACAGCACTGGTCATCACAGAGAGCAGGAGGAGCCTTTATGCAGGTTTAATGGGCTGTGTGGAAATGAAATTAAGAAGATGGCCGTCTGTCCTCTGTAATCACATATTTTAAATACCAATTCAGCCGATGACGCAGCTGTTGTCATTAACCTGCATTTAGGTTGATTTTCGTCGTGATTATAGAATAACGATTTGATTACAGCCGCAGCATAACAGCTTGGATGACATTTGAGCTGCGATGAAATCACAGGTTTCTTGTCTGGTTGTGTGACAACACAAAAATATGTAAATGAGAACAACTATATCCACATAAACACGGAGTAAAGGTGAGACAGAGCGTTTAACAGGCTGTTGCTCATTAGTATAACAAGCTTTTTCAGTAGCATTCTACAAATGGGACTTTTTTGGGTGAGCATCTATTTTCTTTTCTCACCCTGGATTTGTTTTTCCTGTTTTTTTTGCATTCCCATTCGAGGGAGATTTAAGAAAAAAAAAAAAAAACGTAATTGAAAGGATAGGGTGGATAGTTATCAATGGATGAATGTTATCTCTACACAGAGTGCTATATTTTTCACTTGCTTACAGCAGCTACTGCCTCATATTGCACTTTAACATAGTGCAGTAATGATGTGTCTAGTCTTTATACTAAGTGAAAAATATATTGACAATAAAGATAGTACAGCAGAATTGAAAAAATATTAAATAAGCATATTTCCAAAACCCTTCACTAATCCCAGTTTCATACATTCAGCACACTTTCAATAGCTAAATGCTACTGTAGTTAATGATGTGCTGTACTAATGTAATCTGCATGTTAATGTATATCTCCTTCCAACCTCTTTGGGAAACAGGTATCACTATTTACACATGCATGAAATCCTCAAAAAAACAGCCTGCAAAATGCATAACATTGGCTAAAGCTCCACTGTGATTGGCTGGTCCACATTTGAGGGGCGAGACTTAGAGTCAACTATTCCTTCTGACTACAGCTGGTGATGGTAGGAATGTGACCAAATGCATACCATCGCCAGCTGTGTTAGACTGAAGTCTTTTTGTGACCCATCTTCTTGAGATCATGAACATCTGTACTGAGATGTAAAAACACTATATGAACGTGGCTAAAATACCAAGGTTAAACTGGGGATACAGCAGAAAACTCAGGTCCATTCATTTTTAACAAGATAGGAAAAAACAAGAAATATGAATAACCTCACCTGCCATTTATTTTCGAAATTGTCTGCCAAACTCTTAGACTCCCCAAATCCTCCTGTGTGAAGCTGTTTTTAGAAGATTAAGTGCTGTCTATTAAAGCATACAAATAAAACACTTGAGCATATCCTGAATATGTTTTGTCATCTGAGTTATTGACTACCTTTTTGTTATCATGGACCAGCCTTTGTTCCTCCAGCTTCACTTTATCAGCACAGCACTGCCTCTAAAGTCTGCACATTCAATCACACAACAACACAATGCTAGTGTAGATATTGTAGAACCAATGTAGAGGATTGCTTACAAATTACAGAAACACCCATTCATCAAGTATATGATGTCAGACTGAAGAGTTGTCATTTTGCTGGGGTGCAGTCAGGATAAGTGAGAAAAGGGAAAAAAAACATTTAGGAATACAAATTGAGCTGTAGCATGAGATAAACAAGGGATTTAGCTTAATTTTATGATTGAAATACCTCTTCTTATTAATGTTATGAAATTATTAAATCACATTCCTATCTCTGAATATGAATTTTGTATGACTCCACTGAGAAATAACTGAACAGGAAGCTCAATACCAACATGAATACTAATAATATGTAAATACTTTTCAGACTGGAATACAGCCATAACTGCTATGACATAAAGTTTGTTTGGTGATAAACAAATGTTTTTTATCCATAAATCAAAACTCCAACTCAGAGTCAACATCTGCTGCTACTTCCATAAATGCTTATGTGAATAAAATACTGTAAAACACTGCTCTTTTCAAAGCCGCTTCTTTTGCCATATTGTATATACATCTAAGGGGCATATGGTACGGCACTAAAGTAAGTACATGAGTTAACATCAAAAGGATAAGAGTAATGATGTCACCCACCTTTTTATGTTCCCCCTCATTTAGTTAAATGCCACCATGTGCAGTAAACTGGGACCATCCACCACAGGCTTTCAAGATAATAAAACTGTTACCAACAAGGCCTGAAGTGCTCCATCTGCCCATCAGCTGAAAGCACTCAACTCATGAGTCCTCAGTGTGGCTTTTATCCAGCGAGATGAATGGAAACAACGGGGGGTGAAAAATCGAATGTTCCTTCGAGGAAAAGGATTCCTGAATGACAAACCTCACGAGGCAATATTTCAGATATATGGAACGATATTATTCTCTCTTTATATACTTTTATTCAGTGGTGGAAGATGTATTCAGATCCCTTTCTTCAGTAAGGGCTCTGAATTACTCCACTACAAGTAAAAGTCCTGCATTCTAAACTCACTTGAGTATTAGCATCAAAATGTACTTTAAGTGTCAAAAGTAAAAGTAGTCCATTTGTGGAATATTCCAAATATATTATTGGATTATTAATATGAACGCTTTCATATAAGCAGCATTTTACTGTTGTCAAGGTAAGAGTAATTTAACTACTAAGATACTGTTATATGGTTTAATTTCTAAAAATGCAAAGTCATTTTAAATGCATCATGTTTTTCAAGTTAAATCTTAAGCTGAGTAACTAAAGCTGGCACCTAAATGTAGAGGAGTAAAAAGTACAATATTTGCCTCTAAAATGTAGTGCAGTAGAATTATTATTATTAAAGATACATAAGTACCTCAAAGTTGTACTTAATTACAGTACTTCATTCCTATTATAAACTAAATTCCTATTATATTAGATTGTATTTTTTTAAGATGAACTGTATTTTATGTTTTGTATTTTCTTTTTGTATTATGTGATCTTTTTTTCTTTGATACATATTTAGATAAAAGATTTTCATTGCCAGCGGCTGCTTCTCTGTAGTTTTGCATATGATAAACAAAGAACTTGAATATGAGGTTGATACCAGTGGTTACCAAACGTATTCTTTTGCTTGTAAAAAAATATATATTTTCAAGCAAAAACAGGTGCAGCATAATGTTGAATGAGTGGAATCAGTGAGTAAGCTTTGGGCTACAGCTTGAGCACATTTTATTTAGCTTAATTTTTGATACATTTGCTTCATTTAAGGTCAAAGCTATCTATAGAGCTATCACTAGATTGCTTGGGTAGTTTAGAAAAACTTTCAGGAAACATCTTTTTTTTCTGTGATTGCATTGAACTTCTCAGAAAGTGTTGGTCAAACTGAATCTAAAAATATCTACAGCGTTTCTGTGCATTGAGGTTTGAGTGAGTTATGAAAGAGAAGGAAGATGATTTGTGGCACAAAATGCACCTTCATTTCCTCTGTGTCAGTTAGGTACAAGATTTTATTAGAAGTGACAATGGAATGGAGTTCATAAATATGTCTCCTTGTTCTTTAAGTTTTTATCACTGACCTTTAGTTTTCATGTAGCATTTGCAAGACAACACAGGGGGATATAATGAACATTTTAACACCCTTCAACTGAAATTTTGAACAGGAAATGCTTGAAAAATGACCCTCAGTATTCCTTTAACTTGATAAAGAATGTATTTTCAATTTAATTGTAAGAAGAATTGTAAATATGTTCAGATATTGCTTATCTTGTGAAGGTCTGGAGCTTGGGGGATGTTTCATACATAATTGGACCATGTCATGCATTCACTACACACACATAATTACTTTGGTTAAAAATATACCAATTTCTCCAGCTTTTTAAAAGTTTGATGCTTTCTGCCTACTACAGCTGTATCTCTCACCTGGGTCACACAGTTCAGACAGCAGGCGGTAATGAGAAAAACATCTCCAAACAACTCATCCATCCATATACAAACACGCATAATAATAGAGATAATGTGTGTTTAGCTGAAAAATCTCCTTAAAACCTAGAAAGATTGCACAGCCATTAAAACATTACCATTATTATTCAGCACCGCTGTGTAATACTGTGAAATAACTATTCGACCATTTTGCTTTTTAAATGGATATTAGTGCTTAATGGACTGTTGGCCTCTGAAAAAAAAAAGATTTAAATCAAACAGCACTTTCTAAAACAATAATGCTAATTTAACAACTTGCATACATGGCTGTGTTTTAAGCAGCATGCATGACTTCCTGCATTCAAATGTCTGCTTTTAGCTGCACTGCGTTGCTTTTAACCAGCTCAAATTGCAGAAGGGGTAAAATACTTTGCTGTTGTTGGTATGCAGTAAACATATTATTGACCGGCGACATCAAAACAAGAGTCATGGTCAACCGGTGCAACCAGACAAACCTGATTAACTGCAGAGTATGAGGTGTTGAACACTCTGTCAGTCAGCGCAGGCTCAGAATGCGAGCACTGCGAGCATGAGATTGACTCCTTCTGAAGCTGTGTCAGAATATTAATGTAAAAGAGGGAGTGCTCGGTCTATCAGACAGCCAATGTGCCGGTGTTATTGGGATTTGGCACTGCAATGACTCTCTAACCTGATGACAATTATCAGCAGGCGACACAGAAAAGAGGCAGAATGGAGACAGAAGGAGGAAACAGGGCAGAAGGAAAGGACGCAGACATTTCAAATTTATCTGGCTTGTGCTGTCTGCCTTCTGATAAGAGTGTGCTAATGGTATTACGACTCCCTCTTATTACCGACTCAAGAAGACAAACGCAGGGGCTGATGAACAATCACCAAAAAGCAAAAGAGCCACATGTCATAATTGCCTTGTCACACAACAAATAACCGTTATTAGCAGTTTGGAAAGAAATAGCTCTGGGTTGTGTTTGACATAATAATTTGCCTCCCGCTCTGCCTCCAACATGCTAATATTCTCAGAATAACAGCATGTCTTGGAGCTTATAATTTGTGACCTTCAATGTGATTTACATTTCTGACACGGACATAAATATTTATTCAAAACCGAGTTAGATCACTTTTTTAATACATGTATTTATTCCCTTTTGGGGGGAAATGTTTTGAGAATGGAAGTGAGGTTTGTCTTGTTTATTTCCAAATATCATAGGCCTGAACTATGATACACTGACTTGAGTTTCAATTTTATTTACTCTTTCAAAAAGTAGTTAGGTTGCCAAAAATACACAGTTCATCGCAAGTTCCGCTAGAAAATGTAATCAAAACAAAGCTTGAAATTGTGATATTTCTGTCAAAATCACTTCTAAATGTCTCATTTAAAATACGCCAAAAATAAATCATTTGGAATAACCAGATCCTGTTAAAAACATTAAATTCTGCTCCACTGTGAAGCCATGATTGATTCTGCTGAGACCAATCTCAGCAGAATCAATATTCAATATTCAGAATTCAATATTCACTGAAAATCAGACAGAACTGCAGGCTGTTTACACAGAGCAGAGGGGAGGGGACACTCTGCTGCTGAACATGCCTCCACCCAAGAGAAGACACTATTGTACACCATTGTATAGTCATTTTATTTTTATTTTCAGCTTCTTATACATTTATTTGTTAATCAGTTGTATAAAAAACAACTGTTACCAATCTGATTTGTCAATAATATAAGAGATAAAGAGATAAACTATCCTTTAAGGGACTCAAACCCTCAAACTTTATCAAATTGCAAAAAAGCAAGAAGCATTAAGTATCTAGTTAGAGCTATGACTTCCTGTCATGACCCCAAACTGATGTGAACCTGATATTGTTTCCCCCTTCAAGAGAAAAAAGCCTCCAGTTCTCTACTAAAGTTTTACTGATGTTTAGATGTGCATTTTGAGGAGGCAGTTTGGTTTAATCTCGCTGTTCATAAACAACCCCGCCGAAATTTGTTTACCAATGTGTCGGGGGGTATCGTCATCTTGGAATGTGGGAACATCAAAAGGGAACAGTGTTTGTACCCAAGGTGCAATTATTTCTGTCTGTAAAATGAATGTTACATCACCAGGCGGAGCAGCCATCAAATAAAATGACGAGTCTCACAGTACCTTTACAGATCCACTAACATTTCATATGCTGAAGTTTGAAACAGATAAATATTTTTATGTAAAGCCACCCAAAAACAGTTAAAGACAGCTCTTCTGTTGCCACTTTTCGAGGCTTAGTGTTGAGTTTTGCAATATTTATATTTCATATTAAGTGCCCTTTTGTGGTTGAATGTCAGCAGTGGCATGATCTTAATGTGAAGAAGCTAATGGCATTAGTTTTCATGTTGTGATTGGATTTTGAAGCAGCTATTGGGAACCGTATATTTTGCTGTTTAAAATCTATGCTCCCAATTACTGATGCAGTTTGTTTTTTGCTTTTGTGTAAACGACTGTTTTGGCTGTTTCTTTCTTCATATCACAGTATTAGTGTTGGTGCAACCAATATAACTACAATACATGTGGTGCTTTGGTAACTGCCCAACGGAGCTTATAAGAAGAGTCAAGAGCCATGCTAGCGGTCATTGAAGGTTTAAAGGTTTTAAAGGTTGTACTTTGGAAAGGGGTGTAAACCAAAAAGCTGAGACAATCTTCAAGGATGTTGTCTTGTGAATGCAGCTACTGCATTTGTCTCAATTTTGTAAACTTGTTTTGTAAAAGTTTACAAATGGAAACACTCATTTGACAGCCATGTGAAGACATCTCTTGATTTATTTCTGTGAAGTTAACCTATCAAGTGTATAACCTGATTATACTTTAATGTTCTTATTATTGATTTATTAAAATCCAGAGAATGTTTCCCCACTTTTTTCTTCTTCACCTTCCCAAGAAAACTAAACTGTGGCTCAGGATTTGAAGTATGGACCAACCTTTGCATTCGGAGCATCGTTAAACCCCTAACTTTGACAAAGCAGCACTTTAATTGTAATGCTAGTCAGAATGCTAATCATGCTAACAGATAGTTCTGATGACAGAGGTCAGAGCTGTTTTAGACTGAATTCATCAGTGCTTCGGTCTCACTTTTAAACACTTGTCATTCATCATCTACCATCTATCAATTAAATCAGATACTTCATTGAAAAAGTTAAAAGTTTGACCTGCCAGTCACCAGGATGCTTCCTCGAGGCAGCATGGATGCCTGTACATAATTTCAGACTGATAATGTCATCATCCAAAGAGGCATGCTGCTAATATAACTTAAAAGTCATAATGAATCATCAGCTATAATAATATTATTATAGACTAATGATAAAATTACAATCAGACCTCATTTAGTGCAGACTCATGCTGCTGATTGGCATTCAGCTCATCCAACATGAATAACTGGCATCGCTGCTGTCTGAATCAATGTCGAGGTGCACCTCTTGATATTAATATTAATAACATTTTGCACAGAGCGAGTACAGTCATCACAAATTCATCAAGGGGACCTAACAAACTGAGCTTTTGTTCCCTGCAGCCGGTTTTGAGCTGACATTTCCGCTCTGAGGGGGAGTGAAACCAGGTCAGCTCACAGCGACTGCCTGAGAATACAGGACACCACTGGGACCCAGAAAGACTCCCTGATGGGTGCAGGCAGGGAGCAACATTTCTACCAGTCTCTGAACTTCACGCCTCGACAAACAAACCAGGAGACACTTCCTACAGATGAACATTTATCTATTTGTGGATGTGTTTTTTTTAAGCCATAGAGCGAGTTAACACTGCAACACGTCTGGACAAAACTCAATAAAAGGTGTTATATATTTGACATTAGGAACTTTTAAAAGGTGAGAAGAAAATATGCAAAAAGTGTACCCAAACAGCACAGTATTTTTAATATAATAACACAGGAAATCTGTTCTCCTCTCACTGCAGAATATAAACACACAAACAAAAGCCAAAAAACTTCTACTCAGCCTTTTGTTTGCCACTTTTTATTGTTAAATCCAAGAGTTCATTCTGTGCCAGTCTGCTCCCTGTTGAGGAGCCTATTGATATTTTTACCTTAAAAGATAAAAAATAAATAAAAAGCAGCATCTTTTTAAGGGTTGCATTTAACATTTCAAAGACTCAGTGGATAATAATCAATGTTGAGGGCACGCACTACTCTACAATGATAATATTTTAAAAGCTAAAGGTCGGCTGATTGCAACTTTTAGGGGTATTGTAACAATAATTTAAAAGCTGGTTTGTTTTTTCATTATTTACTTTAACAAGAGATATCGGAGTGTGAGGAACAATGTGGTGTTTGTGTGCTCAACAATCGTAAGGTCAGGCAGCTCAGGCAGAATATCCTAAAATGCAGAATGGCTCAATAGTTAAAGTGCTTCAATTCAAACTGAGGCTATTCAGTGAGATTTGAAAGGAAAATAACAACTTTCTGGTGCAGTGGTCACCTCATGATGCATGCAAGAGGTCATTTTTCCAGGTCCCAGGCTGATTGCTCCTTATGTGGTGTCCAAACACTGGGACAGCGAGAGCTACCTTGAAGACTTTTATTTTTGGTGGAGAGAAAAGGAAATAATGGAAATACAGGCCAAATTCACAAAATTTCCAGCAATCGTCTTCAACTCTGTATCATTTATTTCCCAGAGCAATCTTAAACTCAACCGTTCCTCTAAAATATTCAAAATAAAAAAAAATTAAACTGCCCTTTTGGTCCAAAAGGGCAGTTTCAAAAAAGGTTTGGAAGTAGGCTTTTAATGTGGAACATTTTCAGAAAGTGTTGAGTTGTGTTAACTTGGCACTTTTATTTTTATTTTTATTAATTTAATTTATTTATTTATTTATTTATTTTCTCTCATCATTTTTAATTATAATTTTTTGTCTATTAATGTACTGTTTTTAAATGTTGTTTTTGGTTATTCTCAGGATCAGTTCTAGAGGTGGGGGGAGGAGGGTACGAAAAATGCGAATAAAACTGTGCACTGTATATCAATTGCTGTGTTGTGTATTCATGCTCCTCACCAATAAAAATTCTTGAAAAAACCAACAAACTTGGCATTGATCAGGAGTACCGTAAAGAAGTAAAGACTATTTCTGTTTTTATAATAAGATGAAACTTTGAAAGAGTGAAAAACAAAAAAAAGGAAAGTAAATCTACAATGTGAGCTGCTGTAGTAGGTAATAACAATTGCAGAGAATCTTTGTTCTGCAATCCACTTCAGCAGGACTGCAACTAACATTTTTTATTATTATTATTATTATTATTATTGATTAATCTGCAGATTGTTTTCTGGATAACTCGAGCAGTGGTCTATAAAATGTCAGAAAATGGGAAAACTAAAATTAAATACCAGTTTCTCAGTTTTTTTCCAAAGCCCAAATATATTCAGTTTAGCAGTAGTAGAAATTAAATAAATGTCCATATTTTTCTTGCTTCTGCATGAAAAATTACTTTTTCAATGATCAAAAATTTTTTAATTGTTGCAACTCAGCATTTCAGTGCTGTCATAGACATTAAACGTGCAAAAACTATTTAAATTTCCGATTTTTCTTCACTTTTAAAAGCACAGATAATTTGCAGAAATCCTTCTCTTAAAATAACTCAAATAGTTTCCCCTGATTGCACATACTAACACAATGCAGGTAGTTAAACCCTGACAACCGTTACAGGATGATTCAGAGTGTCAGAAGGGGAAAATCTGCCAGAAAGACACAGAGACGTGGACATGACTGTGGTACAAAGTAGTGTTTCACACGACAAAATGACCCAGGCTATTATTCAGGCCACAGCTTAATGAGTACAAATTGATCGCACACAAAGAGATCCCGTTAGGATCTGTGAGACAGCTCAGCAGATTACACTGCTTGATTGATCAAATCTTCACTTTAAAGTGCGGAGTCAGAACAGCGTAGGAGGGATTTCCAGTCAGAAATATTGGAGGCAAACGGCTCAATCAGTCACAATTAGCAGCAGCTGTTTGAGGAATAAGTCATGATGTCATGCTGTCAATGTCAGAGTGAAGTTAGATTGAAGTTTGATTTTCACCAGTTGAACTGTTATTGCTCTGTTTGATAGCATCAGATACTGTCAGCAGATGGTTTGCTGTCCACCCTTAAACCTCGTGGGATCCCACAGCAGCTGGCTATATTACATGAAACTTATTGTCAATGTGTGACTTTCTGTTATTAGATTAAATCATATTGTACTTCTGTAGATGCTGCAGGACCCACAGGATAATGAAACTCAATCACATTTTATTGTAGTAAGGTATTACACTATAGCGAAAATTGGCTCTTTTGCTACATAATTATACATTTATTTGATTTCTTTTGCACACACTTTAGTCAAGGATTCATTGACAGAGCTCTGCTTTCTCTCTCAAGCTGCAACACATTAAGCAGTCAGCTCCAAGCTTTACTTTGGTTCCTAATAATTCTTACTTTACTGCAAGCTGTTTCTTTGAACACCTTTTTATAAATATAAATCTGCTGTCATGGAAAATTAAAGTAGAACTTTTATTTCCCTTTTTCTTGGCATTAGAACATTCAGTTGTTTATGACATTTAGAATAATAGGTTTTCATTAGTGAAGCCAATCTAAGAAAGATTTATTCCCACCATAAGTTTCATACTTTTAAAGCCGTGACAAAGTGTGATTGTACTGTATATATTAAATAATCCTCTTTATTCTGATTCCATGCAAATGAGGAAAACTGAATACTAAGTAGATCTAAACAGACACGGCACACCGCTTTGTTCTCACTGTTGATGTGCTTTGAACTCACAACGATAATGCTACCTAATGGGCTGGCACTAGATGGTAGAGGTGGGGAAAAAATCGATACAGCATAGTATGGTGATATTTTGTGTGGCAATATTATATCGATTCATGGCCGCCAGGTATTGATATTGAGCGTCAGTATTTTCGTGGTTGTTTTCTTTTTTTTTTAGCGGGCTAACTTTTAGAAATATACTGGAGGTACTGGTATATGAAACTAGAAGATCTAAGGAATCTATAGGCACCATGTGCATCGTGTTGGGAAGCTGTCAAAAACAACGCTGCAAAGTTAGACTTGTGTTATGTTTCATTCAAAAAAATTCAGAGCAGTGAAGCTTAAAGTTTTTAAAAGTTTGATAAAATGCTTCAGTTATTGTTGTCCATACATGTTTGATATCAGTTCAGTTCAGATTGACTGAATACTTTGTTGGTCAGTCTGTGGGTTTGACTCTAATTGTGGAGAAATAAAAAGACGTGAGATGAATAGACTGAGAATTTTTGCTTATTTGACAAAACAATTCTTGATTGAATTTAATTTTGTGGACACAAAATACAGTTTAACAGTTAAATCGCAATATATTGTATTGTAATACTCACCATATCGCAAAATGCTTAAAATGGCAATGATATCTTATCTTGACTCAAGTATTGGGATAAAAATGTATCGGGGGGCTTCTGCTGAGTCACACCTCTATACTAGATGGACTGGAGATCATCATCTGGATACAGTGAATGTGTGTATTCAGTTCCACAGCAAGTTATTCAACAGCTGAAAATGCTTCAACATCAATATTTTGTGATTTGTGATTTCTAAATCTTTTGTCATCTGGCAATCTTTACCATCATCTCAAACATGCACACCCTACAAAATTTTAAAATAATGGCGCATCATACACTACGAGATGTTATTAAGATTATCGTGGTGGAGAAAGCCACACCACCTCAAGTTATCTCATGGGGAAGTGGAAATGAACTGATCCCTGACTTTAGGGCCTTGATATGATGTTATCACAAACACAAAAAAATCTGTTATGTAGCCAAACACCACTGGTCTGCTTGCCATTTTTTTTTCCTGTGTCTTTATTCTTTATAGTTTTTTGTTTTTTTTAATAATTTGCTCTTTTTGGTTTTTTAGTTTAGTTATTTTAAACATCCTTACAGGATGTTTAAAATGTTCTTGCTTGTGATTTGTGTGCTTGTGATATATGTTATTGCCTGTTTTGTCAAAGGATGGGGATTGGCTGGGGGGGTGGGAGTTTATGGTCCTTGAGCTTCATATAATATTTGTAATGTAAACTTTACATTTGTGCTTTAATATTTAATTAAAAAAAACCTTAATAAAAAAAAAAATAATGGTCAGAAAATGGTTTTCTGCAGAGCCTTACAGTGTCACAGTGGCGTTGACCTTTGACCTTTAGGGCATATACTATCATCACTTCATCATGTTATCTCATTAGACATTTGTGTGAAATTCTGCCATAATGAACGACTTACTGAACAAGTTAATTCTTGGCGCCAAAAATCTGATTTGTGAGGTTACAGTGACTTCGACCACCAAAGTCTATTCAGTTCAATTCCAAGTGTGCGTTTGAATAAATTCCCTCCAGGTGTTCCTGAAATCTGGCAGTCACGGGAATGTGACGGACAGACTGATGGACGGATCAAACAGAAAACATAAAGCCTCCACGCTGCTGACAGTGATGTCTGCAAAGCATTTAGATGTTTACGGGACAAATAATGTGAGTATGACAGTGGATTTTCAGTCAGTGACAGACGCCAGTGAACGCTTCATCACTCATGGAAATCGCCTCCTGTTCCTGATGTGCAGCCACCTCATCAAACACTGCAGCCAGTGATGAGTTCTCACTTAAGAAACACACATCTCACCTTCCCTTTCTCTTCTCTCATCCACACACACACACACACACACACACGTACAAAATGCCACAAATGGCTGCTACCTAGAGAGAGAAAGGCTGGATAGTCGACAGCCCAAACACTAATGAAAAACAAATCCTCACTGAATCCCATCTGAAAGGAATTCCAGCCAAATTTTCATGATTCATTTCTGACTGCAAATCCTCTTTTGGCACATTACAATCCCATTGTTTCCACCCATACCTGTGCATGTTTTCCCCTCATATGCACCCTCCAATCCTGCTGTAATGCCAAAACATGAGCTGGGAGTTTTACCAGTATGACAACAGATTTCTGGAGGCAGAATCAAGCCCTAAGGTAGTCACATGAGGTTTTTAAGAAGTAATAAAAGGAAATTTGAGGATCTGAATTTTACATTTGGTTTCAAAAGCATATTTTTTGAGGTCAGTTTCCAATTGTAGTTCAAAAACAGACCTCTCGATAGCTGCTTTAATATAATTCTTTCACCCCTGCAGTCCCTGGGGGCCAAGGTTGAAAGAGACCAGCGATGTGACACTCATACTAAGTAGCAGGTAAAAGCTGCAGGGCCGAGCAGGTGCAACTATTGGAAACATGCATCACAATAACACACTCACTGTGTTCCTGCAGCGCTATAACAATCACACAATCGGACAGGCAAAGTGAAAGAAGACCGAGATGGTGTGTGTGAATCACAGGGATCAGCCATTCGACTGGATTGAAGTGTTTTCAGTCTTCACACCTACCCACAGAATCTAAACCTGGAGACTGAGAGTCCAGAGCTCAGGGTGTATTTTGGGGGAACTGGTCAAGTAAGTGAGCAGCTAATCAATTGTTGTGCCACGATAAATGAATTCTCTGCACTCAAGCTGAATATTTTAGAGGCTTGGGTCTGATGGTTGGCCCACTACACTACAAACAGTGGTAGTTTACTCTAACAGCTCAGGGGTCTTCATTTGAACCAGACTGACAAGTAGCACACAGGATATTAGAGAAAGCTCTGCTTTGCTGTTCTCTGAGATTTTATAGCACAAAAGATTGAGAAAGTAATGCGCAGATTAGTTGATAATTGTCACATCTCTAGTGGAATTAGTGCTATGAAATACCCCTCAACTTTCTTTTTTACATGTCTGGCCCTATTGTTAGTGATGGCCATTATTTAAAACCAAATATTGGCTTTTAATTGAGCAGCAACAACAGCATTCATAGGGACATATATGCTCTGGGAATTGCTATATTTGACGGTTTGCTGTCAACACATTCAGTGTATTGTTGTGATTTAAAATGGCCAGTCAACACTTCTTGTAGACACCCATTGCTTCCAAACTGTCAAACCTCTGCTATTGAAAATATTTGACTAACACAGAAATTCACGCTGGATTTTCAGCTTTATGAAATATTAATAGATAAGATTAAGAGATGGAATAATATGAATATAGTCGTGCAGAAGTGTGATTTGGGGTTGCCCATTAGGGAGGAGTAAATGGTGAGAATCCTCTCATTATCCCATCGCCTCCCCCTCCATCTCTGCATGCTGTCAGTGTTGTTCAAAAGCCTCCACTCTTTGAAAACTGGGTTTCTGTGTCTCTTCTAGAAGAGAGGGAAAAAAAACATTCCACCACTGAGTTTCCCTTTGAAGAGGTCTGTTTCATACCGATGTAGCCATTGTACAAGTTCAGCTTTTTCCCATCATACTTGTTGGACTGATGGTGCAACTTTCCCTCTCTGCCGCAACACAATCTAAAGGGAAACTTTTCTTCTTCTCTTAAGTTCAGATCTTACAGAAGGTGGTCTGTCAATTAGAGAGTTGACACTTTTGTAGTGTAGGACGACACAGCAGGTTGGGGGGGGGGTTATTAGATGTAGGTTGTAGACACAAAGAACTACAATGGAGTCAAAAACGCTGCCAAGACCAGTGCTGCATTCATTTGGTTCTTAAAGTGGAAATGACATGGACACCATAAAGAATGTTTGTTGTCTATATTCACATTGTTAATGCAATTCTTGCTGCTAAATGAAATGAGCCATGAAATGGGGACCAACATTTTCACCTTCTTCTCTTGAATTATACCAGTTTTCCCATTATTCCAACCCCACATGAATGCAGCACAAATGCCTTATGTCGCAATGTTAACAAAAGTGAAAAATTGTGAAAAATGCTCCAAAAATGTAATTAGTTCTTCAATGACCCATGAAACGGAAACCTCCGGGCCTTAAAAAAAAAGTGCTGAAGTAACTCAAACCTCCAGTCTTTCTATTGGCCAGCAGGGGGAGACTCCACTGGTTGAAAGAAGACATCCATTCTTATGGAAGTCAATAGGATAATCATCCCAATCTTACCCTTATTTCTCAGTAGGCATTCTCATAAAGAGTTTAAGGTATCAAACACGTTTTCAAGTCAAGCAGACTATGGTTTAGGGCAGGCATGTCCAAACTATTCCACAAAGGGCCGTGTGGCTGCAGGTTTTCATTCCAACCAAGCAGCATCACGCCAGACTTGACTCAGTTAATCAACTGATTTCAGTCTTCAGACAGTTGATTGGTCAAACTGTGTGCTTTTGCTTGGTTGAAACGAAAACCTGCAGCCACACGGCCCTTTGTGGAATAGTTTGGACATGCCTGGTTTAGGGCTACCTTATGATTGACAGGTTGCTTCCACAGTACATTTTTTTGTCTGAGAACTTTTTTATCCTTGCACAGTGTGTTTTCACTTTATCAACGCTAACATTTTGGGATGGTAGAAAAATGTCTTGTCTTATTGGACTAAAAGACACTGAAAGGATGCGGTTTGTTCATTTGGAATATCAACTGCCCCTTGCTAACCAAGCTAGTTAGCTAGCACTTGCATGAGTTGATGACGTGGCATAATTCTGGCTCCCAATCTGTTCTACACATGCACTTGTTGCAAATAAAACTTCAGGTCTTCAAGTCAAGTCTGGCTTTCAGGTTTTTGGTTACACATTTCGACCAAGTTTCATGAAAACAGGCCAGTATTTTTACATCATCCTGCTGGCAAATAAACAAGCAGACAAACAAACAAACAAACCGAAATGAAAGCCTGACCTACTTGGCGGGAAAAAAAGCCTTCATTTCTTTTCTCTTTGTTTCAGGACCGGTATAGAGCATATGGAATAAAAACGAGAATGTGGCATATACATGAAACAACAACTTCCACTGCATTTCCAAAGGTGTTGATAGTGAGTAAACAGATAGGCACCTGCCTATGAATAATGCACGAGACGGAGGATCTTTATTTTTAAAAGCAAAAGGGAGTAGGCATTACTCATGCTTACGCCTAACAAGAAGATACTGTAATGTCTAATCCATTTAAACACAATAACTCATACCATGTAATTCACATAGGGCTTTCATTAAGTGCATATGTTTATCACTTTCAGAGAAGTCTAATAAACAACTTAAAAAATGAATCACATTCTCATCCCACACAGCTTTAAGCAAAGACCAAAACATTAGGAACTGTAACATTATTTTACTGCTTACTGCCTCTCCTTCTCTGGGTTTAATAATGTTTGCTCTCACAGCATGTACAGTGTTTTATACGCTTGTACAATACCAGAGGGTAACTAAACATTGGACTTTATGAAAAAGTAATTCTTCTAAAATGTTGTCCAACTATAGCTGCAGCAAGAAAAAAAAAACTGTTGCTCACAAATGAATGTAAAGTCACCCACACATTTTTCTTTCAGCATTTTAATATCTGCAGAATATTACCCTTGCCAAAAAACAGTCCACAATATTTTCTTAAACTCATCACTTAAGCTTCCTGTCAAGATGTAGCTGTGAGTGGCTTCATTGTGTCAGGATGCATAAGCACTTAAATGATGTGTAAAGAAGCACTGCATTAAATACAGAGCACTTAAAGAAACTGACAATGTACCGATAGCCTTGGTTTTATTATTGTGCCGAGAAAGGGAATTAAAGAGTACAGAAAAATTATTTGAATTTAATATCAGAGCTAATACAAACCTTCACATCAGACTAACAACAAACATCCTTGGGCCCTCTATGCTGTCAATATATTATATATTTATTATATATTTCAAACTAGGGCTGGGAAGTAAATCGAAAAATTAAACAAAATCGACATTAAGAACCTTTACCTTACGTAATCTTGCACACGAAGATCTGCAACACGAAATATTGCTTGTATCCAAGAAAAATACCATGTCCGTCCTTTTGGCCTTAGGGGAAGACGACACAGGACTAAAAGAAGTCCAATGCAAACACTGCGGGAAAAACTGCAAGTTATTTATTTTCTACTGTTTTAGAAAAGATTAGTTCTACTAAAATGTGATGTTTTCATGTCAAGCGAGAATTTGATTTCAGTTCAAAATATTCAATTAATAACCACAAAATAGTTCACCTGTGTGTGTTTAAAATCACAAAGATATTTACTCTTTCATTAGAACAAATATCCCTGCTTTAATGGTTTAGAATATTTACAGTGGAGACCATATCAGTGAACTGACATGGCAAAAAACAAAAACAAAACAATCGTTTGTTCATTAATCAAAATCGAGGTAAAAAGAGGTCATGTTCACACACATATTCAGTCAGAAATCTGAGTTAATGTTCAATAGTGAATGCAGTGTTTCTCCTATATGCATCTAGTAGCAGCCTAAGGGTTCAATCATTTATTCATCTTAGTGAGGTCACCAGTTTGAGATTCAGTGAAACTAAACCTCTTTGAAACATTAAAGTAAGGGCTTCCTCTATCTTTAACAACCCAAATAAATAATGATCAACAAGTCATCAACCAACCATAGTCTGTTTCAGTCAACACTCACAAGTTGACTGAAACAGACAAGTTTGGGTAGACCTACAGTGGTTGCATATTGACGGTGGATTAATTTGATGTTTAAATGGTCATTGAATATTAGTTTCAACACCCACAAAATGACAAATATAGCCTACAGTAGGACCGTTTTACTGGCAGCAGGCTTATGTTCTATAAAAATTTTTTCCTAAATGTCAAGACACCTCATATGTAAACTAGGCAGACATTTCCTCTGCTCATTATTGTGGACAAATGTACTGCATGCATTAAGGCCTCAAGACCCTTTCTGGTGCTTTGCAAGCGCACAAAGAAATGTTTCGCGCACGCAAGCAAAGAAATTTTCCACTTCACCGCCACTGCTACAACTCCATCCTAGGGGAAACACTTGAATGTTATTCGGTTAATTACATGATCGTATGTAGCTTTCATTAACCAGTACAAATGAAGCTCTAGGTGTTTTTTTCCATCTTCTTCATAAGTAAGTACTTTTGAGCCTGTTTGACCTGCACATGTCAACAAATGCTCAAGCCAGGACAAGCTGCAGACAAGTGATTGTGAATTGCTCTCAAATGAGTGCACAACAGCCAATCAGAGAGCCATTTTCTTGGCTCAAATTGTTCGGCATGAATCAACCATCATCCCTCAAGGATTTGGCCTTCACAAAATGGATGCTAAAAAAAGAATAGAAAAGTTGTTAAGAAGAGTCCTTGGCGGAAGTGCTTATTTTCCATGGTCATGAAAAGGTCAGCCACTTTTAACCATGGTAACAGAGGGGAAATTACCTGGCGCGGCAGTAGTTCAGATCTTTGTGGAGACATATGTGGAGAATATACAGCAATGTGTGGGTAGCAAGAAAGAACTGTCTGGAACCTGAGCGAACAATGATGTTTCTGATTTTATGATGCCGACACCAACATGAAGGGACTCAGGCAAAGTCAATCAACATTTAGCTGTTTATAGATTTTACAATTCTTCCATCGTAAAGGTCAATAGTTACAAATGGCAACTTACTCATTTTTGTAAAGATATTGTTGGCATTCATTTATTAGCCACTATATTCCCTGAGTTTCTGTACAGTCAATAATGGTCCCTGAGGCCCTACTGACATTGATGATCTCTTGACCTTTTCTGTAGTGCAACTAGGTTGAGATGTTGTTGTTTTTTTGTGAAATATGTTTATTAATATCGATGTCGGGGGTTCATCTTACGGGCTAATCCAATAAAGGTACTACAATTTCAACATGACTGCACCGTTGCAATAAATTGTGTAGAGTACTCTGATTAAATAGAAGTTCACATATGTTTTGTTATAACTTGACGGCTATCGTTTCGACCTTCAGTTTCACTTGTAAAACCAATTCCTGCAGTGTTGATAAATCAGTATTGTTACTTTTTAAGCATGCAATGAATAAGAAAAAGAAAAAGAGAGGGTACCATTAAAGTTACATTGAGTTTGGCTTCATAGAAGCAATGGACAAAATTAGAGCCGAATGCATCTTTTACAATGAGAAACTTGCAAATGAAAGTTTGAAACCCTGCAAGCTGAAGCTACACCAGACAACTAAACATCCTGAGACGGTGGGTAAACCCAAAGAGTTTTTCCTCAGAAAAAGGGAACTCATTGTCACAAACAGGTCCCAAAACATTATGGACAGTTTTAATAAAGCTGGAAGCGACCAGAAGCAGGCAATGGTTGCATCTTTTGAGTGCTTTCTCCTTATTGCGCAAGCCAAAAAGCCACACAGCATTGGGGAAACACTGATGAAACAGGTAGCTAACAAATTTAAGACACTTTCCGATAACACAGTGAAAGACAGAATTGACAGAATGGCAGAAAACGTTGAGAACACACTCGTCGAAAAAATCAAGACAGGCCCGTTTTCAATCCAGCTGGATGAAACTACCACTGTAGCAGAGGAGGCAATTCTCATTGTATATGTACAGTACATCAAGGAAACCGAGCTAAAACAGGACATTGTTACGTCTGTTAATCTCACAGGCGCCACAAGAGGAGAGGACATTTTCAGTGTAGTTGATGCGTACTTCACAAAGCACAATATTCCCTATAAGAATGTAGTTGCATGCTGCACAGATGGAGAGAGATTTGGCCAGACAGTTCACCGGCCACAGGAGCTTCAGGAGGAGATGCACTCGCGTTTCTCAGATATTAATTTACATGTATCAAAAGAAGCATGGGTGATGGACCCATTTCTTGCAAAGAAGAGGATGTGGAGTACCTCCATGCTGAGGATGAGCTTCTGGATATAAAGGCTAATTCTCTCTGTAAGTGGTATTATGCTGAACATGGATACAAGCAGTTTTGACTTGTGAAAGGACCAGGAGTGGCTCCAAGACTTGCTCATCATGCGACCACCAGATTCATCTTGCCATTTGCCACAACATACCTGTCAGAGACTGCATTCAGCTCTCTGGTCACAGCCAAAACAAAGGCATGCAATAGGCTTGATGTGCATAGTGAATTTCGTTTGGCTGTAACAAAAGTCACACCAGACATCCCATCACTGGAACAAGAAAAGCAGACACAGAGTTCTCAATAAAAGACAGGCTGCCTACAGAGAAAGATGTGTTCCTAAAACTTGAAGTTCTGAAGTTCAAATATTTTATTTTTACACAGGTTTTCCCTTATTGTTTAATGCTGCTATTGTTTTTTAATTTTATTTTAGCAGCGAATATATTGAAATATAATAAAAGATACTGTTCTTCATATCAAATAAGTTATGGTCTAATTGTGTGTGTGTGGCGGGGGGGTTTACAATGGTAAAAATGGGGGTCCCTCAAGAAAAAGGTTAGGAACCACTGACTTAAATTACAGAGGAGCGCAGTGTCTAACCCTGCAATGTTAGACCTAAATGGGTCTCCAGTCTGTGTAAAGCTTCAAAAACATGTTTCTCAGCTATGATCATCTGTTTTCTTTTCAAAATGTGTGTTTATTATAAGTATATATTTAGACTAACTGTGTCATAGCAAATGCCTTAACCTATTTTCCTGTGTTGGCCTTGTGATGATTTCTCTTTTACAACTGTCTGATGTAGTCATAGAAAATGAAGACATGCATCAGCCGCAGGTGGCCTGAAGGCAGCAAGGTGGTTCTGGAAAATTCACCAGTCTCACTGCCGCTGCATCAGCAGGGCAGATTTCACTTACAAATTTCATCCACTCCAGTCGCCCTACAGAGAAAGTCAACACTATCAGCAGAAACGGTCCTTCACAGAGCTTATCCCCCTTATCTCATTTTTTCTGCTGAATTATTTATGCATGAATCATTAAACTAAATCTACAAGCTGTGAGAATTTTGTATGCAATTTCACAGAAAATCCGAAGCAGAGCAATCGAAACAAAACCAGCTTTGACACGCTTGGCTATTGTTTTGAGAAGCATATGTTTTCAGAGTCACAAACAAATAGTTGGGAAGGAATTTAAATTTCCATTTCCATGCAATAATGTGGCTAGCATCAGTCTTTTGGAGAACAAAGAAACAAAGAAATCATGCTGTGCACATGCATAGTGCCATCATCTAGCTTGGAATTATTCATTAGGTCTCTTTGGACTGAGAGAATTCCCTCATATGATGGCGTGTTTTTTTTTCCATGGATCATTGTCATTTCCTCATCAGAACAAATGTGGTCATGGAGTAAGACAGCACTGCCTGTCAGCAGCCAAACCTCATTTGGCAGAGCCTTTACCCCACTGGTGCACAGGAATTGAAAAAACAATGTGTTGCAGGCTGTCTGAGCACAGAAGAGCAGTCACACACAAATGAAAATATGCATGTAATTTAACACACAACTGGAGACACTTGTCATTGCCGCAGACATCCTCATGATGCTAGCAATATCTCTGTTAACTTGTCGTTTCTCTGGAGAGCGAACTTTGCACCAGACATTATGCTTCCTCCGTTCCCTAGACTTTTCACCAACAGTGAAATGCGTCTGACAGCTGGCATAATGGAAAACCGCCTAACAGTGCCACTAATGACAAGGTTTCTCTCCAGAGTGTTTCGACAGATGTAGGTGATGTATGGTCTTCCACTGGGTACTTGCAAATTGTCAGTGTTTATTGGAGTGATTCAGAGGCTTTACAGTCATAAGACACCACATCAGATTAATGGATCCTGTATGCAAATGCAACATCGATCCCTAGCAGCAGTCTAGAGAAAACTCCAGAAAAGTCCTGTTTTCCTTTAAACTTTAAAGTTATAAAGTATATTGTCTGTAAAAAAAAAAAAAGCAAAAATAATTTTGCAAAATACCTTTTTTGCACATTATAATTAGACGTAGTATGATATTATACGATTACGTTTTACTTTTTACACTTTCCAATTATACAGCTGGTTTCCTAGGTTTAAAAAAGAAACTGTCTACTGGAAACTACATAACATTTATAAATAATTAGCTTTCCCCATTACATTGAGGTGACCAACATAATCGCTGCATGGATTATGGTTTTTCAAGTGAATTAAGCAATACATTTATAAACCACACAGGAGATGGTCATTACGGGTCGGCGATATGGGCAAAAACAATAATCTCAATTTTTTAAAAACATTTTCCGATAACGATAATCTGATGACATCCTTTGAAATTAGATTTCTTTACCAAAAAAAAGCTGTTAAAATTCTTGATGGGCATAATGTTTCAAAACAGCTCTTGTTCATCTTCTTGAAACTAGCATTACAGAGACTCCCAGTTAAACTTCAATGTAGAGACATTAAATGGGTAAACATCAGTTTGTTTTTCCTTGTTGAGATATTATAAATACTCGATAATGTAAAATTGCATGTCGTCAAAACAACGTTAACGATATTATTGTAGACAATATATATCACCTACATCTAGTGGTCATTCATTGACTCTTGTCTCATGACTGTCTGCAAATACCTATAACCAGCAGATCAGAAGTCTGAACTCAGTGATTCCTGTGTATTATAACAGTTCTGCTTAGCTTTCACTTTTAATAGTGCTGTTGAATTGACCCTGAAACTAACTAACTAACTAACTAACTAACTAACTAACTAACTACTATCTTTAGCAAAACAATTTCCCTTATCTCCTAGGGAGGCAATATTAAAGTGAATTGTACTGTATAACAGAGCTAATAAACTACAATAGCTTCCTCTAGTTTTGATGTCCAGCTCTCCACCCTTTCAAAGGTCACTACTCGCAGTGTGTCTTTTAACTGTGAATTTACCTTCAAAGTTACATTGCAAAGAATCGAGTTTGCTGTCCTGTATATTAGAATAGAATAGAATAGAATATAACTCCCCTAAAACCTTAAAGATATAGTTCAGCACTCAAGTCATCAGTCAGAAAATGAGACTAATAAAATAAGTGGTGTATGGATGAACATGTGCATGTTTGGAGCATTAATGGTTTCTCAATGTGCCTGCAGGTGCACAACAAGATTAGTGCTTGTTACATTAGATTTACTGCTCATTCTGTTGAACAAGACCACGAAAAGCAATAAAAGTATAAAATGGACTTTTTGCAGGGATACTCTTGACTATAACCTGAGGTACTGTAAAACATTATTGCACATATATCCCCTCACCTCCACAGAAGCAGGACAAATAACTAAACATTACACTCATATAACCGGGACACACATGCCCGAGGATGTGGAACATGGTGCACTCTTGCCGTGCCTTTCACATCCGTGCAAACAGGAATATCACCCTGGGTGCAATGTACCAACAAGCCCGGAAACAACAATAACAACTCATGTGACAGCTTGGGAATTACATCCTGTGGATAAATGTATGTCATGTTTGCTCCTCATCACTGAAATCTCCCTGGTGTTTTCTCCTGTCCAACCCAGTCAGTACCCTGGAGGCATGAAAAAGGTATGGATGGATGAATATATTCATATATTAGGTTTACACACACACATACAAAAAGGTTTGGCAGAAACTATAGAACAGGTGCTTTGCCCAGGGGCAGCAATTCCTTCTAGACCCTCGGTGTGATTGCTGAGCTTCTGCTGCCAACCACCAACCTGGTTAACCTGGAAAACAAAAGTTAACAGGAGTACTACTGCTGGTCTACACTGACTATCAAACAGAGATTTTACACTGTAAAAAATGTTTGTAGAAATTACAGAAAAACACTGTCAAATTGCATGAGAAATAGGGCGTAAAATTAAAAATTGCATATCACCGTAGGAGACACTTTTTATTACCGTAAATCAAGGAATAGTACAAAAAATTCATGACAAATTAATGTAAAAAATACCATATTGTCACAAGGACACACTTACTCTAAAAATATGGGTCTTTTAAGTCTAAATTACAGTTTTTGCTGAAATTTTGATTTAAATTTACAATAGAAACCTCACTCACTGTAATTTTTAGGGTGAAGTTCTGGCAACCACAGCTGCCGGTATTTTACCATAAATTAAACAGATTTTTTTTTAACAGTGTAGGGTTCAACAGACAATAAAGGGCTTCCTCAAATAAGGTGTTCCACTGTCAAAACCATCAAGATCAGGAATAAGATGGCTACAAGAAAATTGGGATATTATCTTACATTTAGATAAAAAAATATTTTTATAATTTGCTAATACTATGTGACACATATTTTATTTAAAACTGAACAAGAAATTTGACCTCTTTAAACCCAACTTACTGCCAACAGGGAAGGGTAGGGTTAGACAAACAAAACATGTTGGTTTTTTTGACTGATGTAGTTTCAGTTGTGTTTTAGCCACACGTTAAACAGTCATTAAACTAAATCTAAAGCTGTGTGATTTTTGTGTGGAAAAAAAATTAAATCTGAAGCAGAGCAATCAAAACAAAACCAGCTTTGACACGCTTGGCTATTGTTTTGAGAAGCATGTGGTTTCAGAGTCACAAACAAATAGTTGGGAAGGAATTTAAATTTTGCTAGCAGCCTCACTGCATTTCCATACAGTGATGCTGCTAGCATCAGTGTTTTGGAGACAAAGAAAACTGCAGGTAAGGATAGGATTAAAGAAAAAACATTTAGTTTTTTTGACTGACGTAGTTTCGATTGTGTTTTAGCCACACATTAAACAGGCACATCTGCAGAAATGAAGCCAAATGAAGCCTCATACATGCATTTTTGCCCTAAAATGTTTGTGCAAACATTCTGATGGTTTGATTCCTAATCTTTCCATAAACCTACCAGGGCGGGTTGGTTTTGAGAGGTTAAAGTTCAAACTTCTGAATGTCTTTTTTTTTATTTACACAGAGACCGAAGTTCTTTGGAATCAGGGCTGCACATTCACAACTAAAACTGCATTTTTTTTTTTATTGTTCTTGAAACGTAGAACAATTAAGAACCATTTCTCAACACCAAGTATGTAACCTTGACTAGCCTCTCCTCGCAGCATCAACAAACATGGACACATTTCTATTCCTGGGGCTCATCAGCAATCCAATCTAATGATGTCGTCAGGGTGGGCTCAGTCAACATGCAGTCCCCACAGGGCCGTGTCGCTTGCCGCTATTCCTCCGCTCCCCATCAGCCTCAATCATCACCCTCTCTGCGGGGGTTCCACAAGCCACACTTTACCAAACAACTTCTCTAAAATGACACGTTGGCGCCCAAAGGCGGAGCTGTGATGCTTTTAGTGGAAGTGGAAAGCGCTGAAAGCCTCGGGGTACCAGTGGGCAGGGCTACTGTTGGAACACAGGACAAATCTAATCATAGCATTTAGTTCAAACGCCAACTCACACCCCTCTTGAGGGACAGGATGGCAATAGCTGGAGTATTAGATGCATTTGTTCTCTCCTCTTCGCTCATTCAGGCCTGTCCCCTGTGGCTCTCCTAATCTACTAGAGAGAATGCAAGCGATTGGCAGCGCCCCAAACACCTCAGCATGGACGGAGAAAGAGTGGGATATGGAGTTAGGTTTGGAAGTGAAAGGACAGGAGAAACAGGGAAAACTCACACCGGGTCACTGCGGGAGTACTGAATGGCTCCAATCCCAACGTGCATCACTTCATTAAAGAGCTGATGGCTTTCAGAGGCGGCTGAGCTGGAACTAAACCACGAGCGGTCCATTAGGGGCTGGGTTTTTACACAACACTCTTCATGATCCTTTGAACTGTTTTCGACTCCTTCCCAAACACACATACACACCGCCCAGCATGCAGGATTATAAATTATCTGCAAAACACCCCTCTGTGTGCTTTGACTGTATTCCATTTACAATCATGTAAATAACAGCCAATGCAGCACACACATCCAACACTGCAGGCCAAAGTATAGGTATTTTTACTCTTCCAGGGCGAAGAATCACCATGATTTCTAGCCTTCATTTGCTGCAACACTGTGGGGAAGAGGGAACAGTGGACTGGAAGTTTATTTGATAGAAACAATTTATTGATTTTCTTGCACAGTGGCTGAGTTAGAACAGTGTGATACCTGTTTACTTGTGTTTCTATGTGTGTGCATGTTAGCGTGTGATAAAATAGAGAAAAAGGTGTTTGTGTATGTGCCTGTGTCTGCATTTAAATAGTGAAACTAAAACAGCTCTGCCCGTCTCCCGCTGTGCGAATCATTTCAATATCAACATCCAATATGGCTCATGGCTGTACTCGTCCCAGTATCCCAGCGTTCCCCAGTCAAAGGCTGAGCTATCGGTTGGAAAAAGCCCCTCTGGATTCACTTCAGGACAAATCTGAGCCCAGTAAACCAACAGACTCTCCATGACGCCTTAAAACACACGACTGGATACCACTTTGCCTTCAAAAATCCCCCCTTTTTTTTCCTCAGAGTGTGATTTTTTTTCTTAGTGGCTGCCAGAATGGAAATGCAACCAAATGATTCGACGCGTTGTTTCGTTTGGTGATAGCTGGATTGGTTATTGCAGATAAAGGAGCATTGAAGGAAGGTATTTAATCAGTTTCAGAAAGAACAGACAAAGAGATAATCATTGGAATGATTAATCTTATTAAGGTGATTTGATTGTTCTGCACACTGTAACATGGCAGCAGATTGCTCATGCTCAGACAAATACGTCTGGCAGAGCAAATGGATTTCCTATGAAAATGAAATCTGATATCTGAAACCACTTCATCACACGCTGCAGGATCTCTTCAGAGGAAAAGAAGGAAAAACAATAATTGAGACACAGGCAGGCCTAAAATCACTCATTACTACTTCATTACCCTCTGGCACAAACCTGATGAAACCAGAGTCCCACCTGATGCAAGTAAAATACATCAACAGATTGAATAAAGGACTTTTGAAATTCAGAAAAAGGAAAATTGCAAAATTTCTGGAAACCATTAAAGAAAAATCACTCAGGTACAGTATTTAACTCTTCAAGGTTGAAAACTATTTAGGAATGATGATGTTTTCATGCCGATAGCCTGGCTACAAAGCAATGCAAAACTAACTTAAAACTCACTAAAGCTCAAAACACACTTAAGTCCTATGTACCATTCTTTGAACAAACTTATTCTGATTTAAAGGCATAATATGCAACATTTCTGCATTAAAATGTAATTGTAAATGGTACATTGTCACAGAGCGTCTTTATTTGTCTTGACTAACTGCAACCATTTTGCAACACAGAAGTCTAATTTTTTTGATATGCTATTTTTATGATTTTTAAATATTTTGTTAAATATGCTAATAAAGTTTTTTGCAGTATGATTGTTAACAGTCCTGGGCTACTCCATGATTGAATTCACAACTTTACGTCAGCTACAGTATGTGTACTATTCACCTATGGAAAAATCTTCCTATCTTTATTCAAGAGCGTAGCTTTTCAGTTTGAGAGCATGATTTTATTCCGCATCCAAGACGGCAACCGTCATTTGACTGGTCAACACTCTAGCTTTCTCCCTATTGGCTGGTGAAACACACTATTTCAAGCGCAGGGAGGGACATCCTTTAGTCTGAGCAGATATCTAAACTTGAGAGGACGTGCTTGTTCTGAGTGCGTGCATATTACATTTGAGCGTGCAAACTTTAGATTCAAGCGCATGGACTTTAGATCTGAGCGTGCACAGGACATATTTGAATGGGAGAACTAGCAATGTTTGTGTCCAAGAAGAAGAAATGTGAGCACAAGCATGTGATTTTTGAGTTCAAGCACATATTTTGAAAGAAAGCAGCAGAAATCTGAGTGCAAGCACAAAATGTGAGCATAAGGAGAATAAATCTGAGCACGCGAAGGAGCTGTGTCACTGAAAAGGAATAAAATCCTGCTCTCACTCTGAAAATCTACGCTCTTAATTTCTTATATGAAATTAAATGAGGTGAATATGAGATTTCTTCCATATTCACCTCATTTAATACTAAGTTGACATTACTTCGGCTGAATTAATGTGAATAAATCTGACTATATGGAGTAAGATAGCTATCATAAAGATGTGTGCATGATTCCAACCATTTGTATTCGTAATGTTAAACATTTGCATGTCAATAAAATAGTTGTACACAAACATCTGCTTTCATATATATTAGCCTGAGAAATTGTTTGGGTTAGGATTGGTTTTATGTGAGTGTGAATCTAGAAGCTTTGAGTGCAATGTCTTGTGAATACAACTCTAATTTCTATGACTACAACGTCTTCACTGTGAACACGAATTCAAGTTCAAAATTGTTGAAATTAGGTCAGGCAGGTCACAGCTTCTATTTAATTCTATATTTACCATTTTCATTTACCATGCTATTGATTTTGTTTTTTCAAGCACTTGTGTTTTTCCAGACAGCTTTATGCTTTTCAGCCTGAAGAGGATCACAACCCTCAGACAGTGACAGAGAAAGACAAATGGAGCAAAGCAGCACATTAGAGTGCCATGTTTATGTTTGATGATCTTGAGAAAACAATACACAAAAATGAAGCCGGTTTTACGAAACCACAAATTTCAAGGGCAGCTCGACATCTTACAGATCAGTCTACAACACATGGGCAGACACCGTAATAAAGATAAGAGAAATTTCTTCCAGTGCAGAGCAAAAATAACATTTTATTTTCATCTTTACCTGGATCCCCATTAGCTGCTGCCAACATGACCGTAGATCTTCCCGCGGTAAACACACAAGATAAACAATTTATATGACAAGAAAGCAGAGACAGGACAAACACCAGTCTGACCCAAAAAACAACACTTGCCAGTGAAGGAAAGGAGTGAGGTGCTCTGCGGTGTATTCAATAACAACAAATCAAACTGTCTGTGTAACTTGGAAGGGAACTTGAACAATTATGAAAATCTAGGACAGGTTAGAAAACAGCTTTGAAGACTGACTGTCACATCATCTTTTTTGGAGATTACCGGAGGGATCATCTCTTCTCTTTGCAACAATAAAACCCTCTTACAGATGAGTGCCTGCAGGAGTGAAGACTCATTTAAACTTCTCAAATTACTTTATTTAAATAGAGGTTTTGAATGAAGCTCACTCATTTTTTTTAAACATATACACTTCTAAATGTCTGGCTATCAGTCCTCCTTATTAAGCAGAATGCTGCAGAAAATAAGTTTTCCTCTTTCCAGATGCTGACCTCTCCAAGACATGAGCAAGGGACTACTTCTTTCATCACCCCTCACACTGTATTTCAGAACAGAACACCTTCCTTTTTCTTATTTTGTTGATATGGAAGCAATGGACAAAGCAAAACCACAGGTCAGTATCAGGTCATTTTTTTTGATGTGGCAGAATAACATAAATAAATAGTGTTTGCACAGAATAATGGCCAGTATGAGAGTAAAACAAGATTGACCCTGGCCCCCATGACACACATAAGCCACTCTTTTCACACAGTTTCATTGACTGCTCCCCCAGTACACCATCAATATCACAATATCACCTGATGGCTGCATGTTCCTGCACGTTTTCTTTCCCTTCTGCTTCTTTCTTTTTTAAAAAGTCTCACATAGACATGTCACAATATCTGTTTTTTGTTCAGCAATATATTTTCCCTGTAATAATTGTGATAAACGATATGATTAATCATTTTAAAGCCATTTTATCCAACTGATATAATATTTATATAGCAGTAAAATAATCCATCCTTTCAAATAGAAATGGGAGTTTAATTCCTTAGAAGTGACATTGAAATTGGATTTTGAAAATAATACTAACATATCCTAAATAAATTAAACATAAATAACAATAAAACAATAAAATAAAGGTGACTATCAGGCAGTTGCACTTAAATAAATATTATGTATTTATAACAGGGGTGATGAGAGGCATAGATTCCTTAACAGACTTAACACTGGTGTTTTTTTCTCGCATTGTGTTGGCTAAGATGTTGGTGAGACTCGTATGTAAACAAACAGGCATGTAAACAAACAGTCAGACTTTATCAATCAGACTTTATTTGTATAGCACTTTTCATACAAGAGAGATGCAACACAAAGTGCTTTACATAAAAAAGGAGAAAATAATAATAATAAAAAAAAGATAAAGAAGCATAGAAACAAGCAAACACACAGGTAGCCAATGCAGAGACTTTAAAATAGGTGTAATATGAGCTCTCTTTCTGGTCTTTGTCAACAGACGAGCAGCTGAATTTTGTAAAAACTGTAATTGATATAATTTTTTATTAGGTAGACCAGAAAGTAGAGCATTACAATAGTCAATTCTACAGGTGATAAAGGCATGCATCAATGTCTCAATGTCTGTATTGGCTTGAGAGAGGAATGGTCGTACTTTGGCAATGTTCTTAAGATGATAAAAGGCAGTTTTAGTAATATTTTTAATATGGGGCTCAAAGCTAAGATCACAATTGATGATAACTCCCAGGTTTTTAACTTGTTGACAAGGATTAAAATTCAGTGTTTGGAGTTTCATGGTTAGTTTCTCTCTCTATGCTTCAGTAACTATAATTAAAGCTTTGGTTTTGTCCTGGTTGAGCTGTAAAAAAATCTCAGACCTGTAACAGACTGTTACTGTTTTGACCCAGTTAAAAACAGTAACAGAGATGCCAAACAAATTACTAATCTATTTAAAAGAATTGAATGATCAACTGTATGGAAGGCTGCAGTTAAATCGAGTAATACTAAGATGCTGGGTTTTTTCAAGTCCATATTGCATCTGAGATCATTTACCACCTTTACTAGAGCTGTCTCAGTGCTGTGATTGGCCCTAAAACCAGATTGGAACTTTTCAAAAATGTGGTTTGAGTTGATAAAATCATATAGCTGATTAAAAACAAGCTTCTCTAAAATTTTGCTTAAAAATGGCAAGTTTGACACTGGTCTGTAATTACTAATAACTGAGGAATCTAGATTGTTTCTCTTCAGCAGAGGCTTGACTATGGCAGTCTTTAGGCTAGTGGGAAAGGGACCCGTCTGAAGAGAATAATTAACAATTTTGAGCAACTGTTCTTCTAAATTACTAAAAACATTTTTAAAAAAGGCTGTGGGAATCGGATCTAAAATACACATTGAGGTTTTTAACTGGGATAAAACCTTATCAAGCATTTCAGCATCAACCAGGACAAAGTTCTCCAGTGTTTCCTCATATAAAAGCAAAGAATCTTGGGGGGGTTTATTCGAAGACTGAAACTGACCTAGATCCAACCTAATCATATCTATTTTGTTTGTGAAGTGGACTGCAAATTCTTCACAACTGATGTTTGTAGGCAAGGTGCTTGGCTTCATAAAAACAGGATTGGTTAAACGTTCAATGGTTGAAAAAAGGAATTTGGGGTTATTGTTGTTGCCGGACATCAATTTTAAAAAGTGTGCTTGTCTTGTGTGTTTAATTTCCCTGTTATAGATTGACAATTGTTCATTTAATATTTCATAGTTCATCATAAGTTTGTTCTTTCTCCAATTTCTTTCTGCTTTGCGGCAGCTTCTCTTTAGTTGTTTAATTCTCTCATTTTTCCATGGAGGTATTGGTTTGGTGTTAACCTTCCTTAGTCTTAGTGGAGCCACCTTGTCAATTGCAACCCTTAGTTTACTGTTTCTACAATAAAATCACAAGATGAAGGTAAAATATCTGCTGTGGTTTTGCTTAAAACATCAATAAAATTTGCAGCCACTTCAGAGTTAAGATAGCGCTTCCTCACAGTTTACTCTGTAAAGTCCTGCTGAATAAAACCAGTGATAGTAAAAAAGACACAGACATGGTCAGATATCCCTACATCGACAACAGAGGTCACACTTGCAGATAGTCCATATGTTATAACAAGATCTAAAGTGTGACCACTGTTGTGAGTTTGCTGGTTAATGTGTTGGTTAAAATTCATACAATGCAGCATGTTCATAAAATCCAACGTAAAAGAGTCTGATTGAATGTCCACATGTAGATTAAAAACAGGCATGTAAAACACAGTGGACATAATCTCAATGTTTATTTTTCTCAATTTAATGAGTCAAAATTGCCAAGTCTGACCATGACCACGAGTTAGCTCTTTTAAGATAAAGCTGATACTGGATATAGCTTCAAAACAAGTGCCGGAGTTATTAGAGCCTTTTTGTGTGTGTGACAACGTCCTATCTGCAGTAAGTGTCAAATATACTCTTAATATAGGTCCATGACTTGGAAGAAGATGACAATTTTCAAGCTTAAAGCTGCAATCAAGTGGTAAGTGTTATAAAGTTCTTAATTGCCTCCAGGAGCTGCATGTTACAGCTGCTGATGACCAACTGCTGGCCAAACTACAGAAACTAACTTCCTGTTGTTTTTTTTGAACAGCAGTGTGCACCAGCACCTTTCACATCAGGCAGCAACTTTGCTTCCTACTCCCCACCTCCAAAGCTGGCAGGAAGCAAAGATTTCTATATAAATATGGTACATAATTGCTCACAACACTGTGTTCAACAGTAGACTGAATCCCTGCAAGTCCCAGAACAGATGTTCCTAATGTTTTATTGCCTTATACAATGTCGTACTTATTTTGATTTTAAAAGCTAAAATGTAGGCTGGGTATTATTTATATAAAGATGTTTTACAACTGATCCAAACAATAGTTCGTCATTTTTAGGCAGTCAAAGTCCAGTTTGATGGTTGCATTTTTTCTCAACAGAGTGAAATCAAAGTTGATTTTCTAGAGCAACATTACTCTATTATTTTCTCATTTCCACTTAAAGCCAGTGGACTGCTGCTGCTTTTCAGACCAGGACTTGGCATTAAGCTTGGTAATAGTCAAGTTCAATTGACCAAATAGCTGGCAGATAATTAAAAGTTGTTGGACTCTCTGAACTTAATAGGGAACTCCAGTTTTTGTACATACTAAGGAGCTCATTCTGTCTGTCTGGTAAGATAACAGAACTCAAGCTGAAGTGGATGTCCTTGTGAATGTTGTATATATTCTTTAAAATCATTGTGTAATGGTTTGGATACCAAATATGTAGCTGTCTGCAAAATATGAGTTGCATTCTTCCCTTTTTCTGTTTTTTAGGCTGGCTTTTCTTTCTCAAAAAAAAAAAAAAAACCTGATGTTATTTCAAAGTATATTTAGAGTTCCCCTCCACTCAAAAATGTGTTATATATATATGTGTGTCCTAAAATGTTTGTCCTTGACTATACTGACCTCTATCTAATGAACACCAGAGAGGTGTTTTCATATTACTCTACTGAAGGGGAAGATGTAGGTGCACTTCCCTAAAATCTAAGATTAAAAAATACAGCGACAAACTGGATTAGGTACATCACAAGTTTGAAAAGCCAATCAAATGTGGTAAAAGAAACCTTAAGACACCTCCAGTTCAGAGCATTGTTTCCAGAATCTCTCAATAAGGGAGACAGAGTAGATGTGTTTCCACTCCTCCGCCAAGTTTTTTTTTTTACTTTAAATGAGGAAAAACTATGATAAAGATAATATTTATTTATTTATGTTTATAGAGTTAGTTATAGACGAGTTTATAGCCACTTTGGTGTATATATTGGCAAATATTCCCATTCAGGTGTAGAAATGAAGCTGCCAAGACAAATTTAGCTGGGTTTCTACAAAAGCCCCACTAGAAGAAACTCTTGTCCAATCAGTGTGTTACCTGAAAACTTAGCAGCTTTCTTCAGCTCGTCCTGCAGAAACTGCAGAAAACCCAACCTGCCTGATGCCAGCCCTAAATTAACTTTATAACAAGAAAGTGAGGGCAGCTCTGGCTCCCACTGTTTGCAGGACTGAATCGCTCAAAGCAATGACCACTTCACCTCAAACTCCCGCAGCACCTCCTACAGGGAGCCAGGAGGCACCCAGTATGTGGGTCATTTCCAAATCCACAAATCAGATGAGGAGAGGATTAGCAAAAGTAGAACAAATTGGAGAAAGTATACAAAGTATAAGACGTCTGTGTTGCTGCCAGTGATAAAAAAGGACTTTTTAAATGTGTGAAAAAGGCTTGCAGTGTGTTTCAGACAGAAGTTTGTTCAGTTCTTTGTACTAAAGGTGTTAAAATTGCAAGCGGACTACATTAAGTCCAATAAATGAATAAATAAATAATGTAAATGGATGCTTTAACATTTCTCCACATAATTGTATCCCTGGCAGTGGGGAGAGGACAGACTTTAAACCGTCATGTAAAGAAATAAAACTTACTTAAAGCATTCAACTGAATAAATAAAGAAATCTAAATAATTTAAAAATGACGCCTTTTTTTGGTTTCTGAAGGGTATCACATGTGCACTGAAGAAACTCATGACTGCAGTGTTTCTAAAATCCTGACGACAGCTCTGTGGAGAAGAAAACAATTCTCATAAAGACTTACTGAGCATATGATACTTGCTTCTTAAAAACACAAATAAACACTTTCAGTGAGAATCACTGAGTGTCACTATGGAATATGGTGGTAGCAGGTTTGAATAACATCCCCTCAGAAATGAGCTGCAAACTATCATAACTTACGGAGAGTACAAAAACAGTATTGTTTGATTTTTAAAACCAAAACAATGAGCTGAAAGCTTCTAAAGTGCTCAGTAGAGCTGAGAAAAACTGCAGTGTGAGAGTGATGATTGTCAATGGACTAATCACCATCATCTCATCAATCATCATCTGATCCATTGTTATAAATAAACATTGATAAGTTAAGATATATTTTACAGTATGTGTTGTGTTGTTTGAATTTGTGTTTTTTAAGCCCCATTATGTTATTGTTATTGAACCTTAACTCAGGTATTTTTGGTTCCTCACCTTAACCAAAGCGTTTGGAAAAGTGATTGTCGCATGTTTTATAATGTTTTTTTGTGCTTGCAGCGTGTTTGAAGCAGCGGCCGACTCATGTCAGAATAAAAATGGGTAGCAGCAGTTCAGAAACGTTCATGGTCAACATATGCTTATTGCATAATGCATAATACTTATTTAGCATTTCTTTAAAGTGTAGAGATTTTACATTATCTGTGGTTTGCTATGCCAACATTTATTCATATAGTAAGACTTAATAAACTGCCAATTGTGCTGTATAATGATGATACTACTTTAAAAAAGAAAACAGCCAAAACAACTTTGTCCGAGCATTTTGAATAGTTGGTTTTATTTTCCTGCATATCCTACTATCTGCGGAGTATATCGGCTCTCCAGTGGTCGGATCCATTAGACTAAATGACCTTTAGCAGGTCATGAGATGCACTTGGTACAAGCACTCATTGTTATCATAATTATCTCTGAGTCTGAACATGAACACTGATTAGACTGAACAACACAGCCTTGAACTCTGTTTAGGGTTTTGTGCAAATTAGCAACCTTGAAATCCTCTGACTTTCTGTCTGTAACACGCTGAGCATTACTGCGAGAGAGAGGGAGGCTATTTTTAAAGCAGGAACTCTGCCTCTGCTCTGGTTGGAAAGAAAGTTTTCCTGAAGCCAATTGAAGCTCTTGACAGACTTATTTTTTCTTCTTGGGTCTTTGCACAAGCTCGCCCTGTTATTACTGGATAAACTAAACACAGACGGTTATTTAAAACATTACCCCCCAAAAAATAGAAGTCAACAGCAGGGCAAGTCATGAGGTGAACTGAAGGAGTGAACCAATTTCAGTTTACATACAGCATCCACCAGAAAGAAGAGATTGCTCTTCAGTCTAGGGTTGTCAAAAGTATCGATACTCAAACGTTGTATCCGAATACAATACTCATTTTCAAAAGTATCGAGTATCTGAAGCTTGTTATCATAGTTGCAGTTTCTTTTTGCACAACTGTTTTTTATTATAAATATTTAACCTGTGGTTCTGTTAATTTTTACATGTTGCATTTTTCTTGTTAATAAAAATATTTCTGTTAAATTTTGGGGTCTTTGTTTTTATCCTTGTGGTATCGAAAATGGTATCGAGTATCAAATATTTTCTTGAGCATCGGTATCGAGTTGAAAATTTTTGTATCGTGACCACCCTAGTTCTAGCATGTCTGCCTCAGCGGGGCAAAACTAATGTGTGACGCACTTGTACCTGCCAGCTGCCAGCAGAACACGATTGATAGATCAGCCTCGAGATGAATAAACAAGCAGCATTGATTTCATCTCCCTGCTTTGCTTGCTGTGGTTTAAAAAGTGCAGCATTCCCAATTATTTTCCCGCAGGTACCCAGTCAAAGGCCTGTCAGGTCTCGTCATCCAGCTGCGCTGCTTTAAACCACGTCTCATGATACTCACACCTGACAATCACTGTCAAAGGAGATTTCAGGAGCGTGGCCTCAGTACAGTCGGTGTCAGCGAACACAAGGGGCCAAGGAGGCAACTGACAGGTGTTAATAGGTGGATATCTATCCTGAGACGTCCACACACAAAAACACACGCACACAAAACTGCTTACACTCAAACAAAATGTACACCACAGTTGACTTTGAACCAAATTCACCCCAAAGCTGCGACAATGAGAGGGGATCACAGGGGAGGATTGACAAAAGCAAATGTTTACTCTCCATCTCCCAAATAAAGAGCTGCCTAATCTGATGAAACTGTGAGACACACACACACACACACACACACACACACACACACACACAGAGGATCTCTCTCTGTCCTCTCCTCCTGCACAAACTGTTTCACTCTTGACTATGTTATACCATCTAGTGGAGCACTCTGGTAGAGCAGGAGGTGAAGTAGAGGAGCTCAGTGCAGCTCAGGATGACATCTCAGTATCGATCAAAAATACTGACATCAAGCTGTGATTTTGTATTTCAGTGAGAAGCTTCTCCCCACCGTGTTCTCCCTCAGAGGAGAGGTGACAGCGGGCAGATAGGCTGGTGAAGATGTCCCGTTGTGAACCTGCCACTGTGAGCATGAAGGAGTCCAATAATGGGCTGCAAACAAAACTCTGCAGGGTTTGACTGAGATTAAATTAAATTCTGTGAAAACACCAACACACCACTTAGCAGGGAGAAAAAAATATAAATGCATTAATGTGAGTGAACTCTGTGCCTGATGGTGCCATTTCTGTCAGACACTTTAAACACCACCAGGGGGAGCAGTGATCAGCTGTGACATGCAGTCCAGCCTGAGGTCCAAGTGGAAGTAAAAGGCCATGCTACATAGATCATCCATCCAGTAAAATTGTGTGCGTGTGTGTGTTAGAGTGTAGAGATTAAAAGTTCAGACAGCAGAAGTGCAGGGTCATGCTGCAGGAAACAGCCAACTGTCTCAAAAGAGAAATCATCAACACCTTCCCCATTATGCAAACATATTAACAGTTTTTCTAATTAATATTTGATGTGTGAAGCTTTAAATAATAAATCATAGATTCAGGCCTGAGCCACACACTGCACAGCTTTAAAGAAATTATAGTGAATTTGCAAAATCAATCCAAAGCTTCAAATTGCAGCCGCATCAATATCAGCCCTCTCTTCAGATACTGTCAGTCTGCAGGGAAGGCCACTCACTTAATTTCCCTCCATGCTCCCTCTTTCATTTTTCACTTTCATGAGCAATTTTCACTCGTATATCAATGGATAGAGTACATGTGCCCGAAAGGTCTATTGTTGTAGCAGCCACAATTTGTGACAGCTGCCTGGCTGGTAGATCACGTACGCTTCAATAAAACATGCAAGCCAGTGAGGTCATGGTTGGATTATTGTGTTTTTCATTTTCTAGTTTTCTGTCTGTCACAGAAAATGACATGATTACTCCCTGTTGTCGTAGCAGATTAAGTTTCATGTGTCCTGAAATACGTCGCTAAAACATGTAAAAAGTCATTCATTTTCTTGCTACATGAATAAACCAGTGGCTTGTAGCACTGTGGCTCCTCAGCGAGTGCAGTGTGTCTCTACAAGCTCGTCTCACTGCATGAGCAGAGAGGTCTCCGATTGCTCTGGGCTAACAATTCAGTCCAGTCCAGTCCAGTCCGGTATGGTCCAGTGCTAAATCTCTGCCCCGACCTCCACTGTGAGAGAAAGGCTCTGCTGCTGCATCGCACACAGCTCCAGAGCCAGGGGAGGCAGACTGTGAGTAATACTTTAAAACAGAACACTTACCTAAGACAGCCAGCCAAAAAAGCCGGAGGGGAGGTGGTGGAGCCCAGAGGAGAGCCAGGATCCGAGCGGGGGGAGACGACGGGGAAGGTGACCCAGCAAGAAGAAGGGCAATGAAGACACCCAAAAAGAGAGAGAAAGAGAAAAAAATTAGAATGTGCAGCAGCCAAATCCCAAAAACACTTAATGCAGACATTTTAAATTAACAAGAAGAGTGTCTCATCACTCATGGCTTCCTCCTAAATATCTCGGCACTGGCAGACACACAATTAGTCAAACAATCAATTTGTCAATGTTTAAAGCAGCTCCAAGGACTGTTTTTTTTTTACTGATAGTGAAAGTCTCAATTCCCACTGTTGCCACTATTACTGATGCCTCGATATGACATACATAAGCAAACAAGACTATCTGCCAGAATATGGCTATTTCTATATAGTTTTTTTTATGTCCCCCAGATTTCTCACTAAATCAAACAATATTTAACAATTTACAGCATTCAGACCAGAAGAGCCTATTTTTTTTTTTTTTTTTTACATTTTCCTCATTATATTTTGTTGTTATATGTGAAGGATCAGCAAAGAATACAAGAAAAGTATCAACCGAAGAAGAAAAAAAAATAAAAATAAAACAGGACATAGCACAGGCGAAGCCATCATTCAACAGATGCAGAGAATTGTGGGAAAGGATTCAAAACCAATTCTGGATTGGCCCTCTTGATCCTAGACAGTATGCAGTATGTCTCATACATATTGCAAGACTTGGTTTTAGATCAATATATGGATTTACGTAGGTGTCTAAGCTTACTCACCTCTTTGAGAAGAGTTTTCTTGTATTATTAATATAAATTCAAATGATTTTTCATTGAAGATTTACACTTGAACATCAGCTTAATTGCTGGCGACAGGCAAACCATCAACTCACTGCATATACTGTTGAAAATGTCACCAATCGTACACACATCATTACTCACAGTCTAACCATACTTGTTTGATTGATTGCATAACAGCAATGTGGAAACAGCAGGGACAAGAAGACAATAAAACTAATACCTATGCAGAAAAAAGACACGTATTGCAAAACAGATGTTCCCATTATTATTGCAAAATCACGTTTTCACATTTGCCTTGGTAGGTACACAACAATAAACATAAAAAGAAAGGAAAATGAAGTACTGCCAAGAGCCATAAATATAACATAGGAAATTTTAATGTAACAAATTCTGGCCAAGGAGAGTGCAAAAAGGTATAAAGAATTGGAGCATTGTGCGGAGATAATAATCCAATTCTGACCATATGTAACGGCCAAGGAAGTGAAATTGAGGGGAACACAGAAAACGTCCGCTGCAAGATTGAGGACTGAATACACTTTCCATTGAATCATTTAGTGTAGAGGGCACCTTTCTGGTTAGTGCTTTCATTGTGAAGTATTTTTACTGTGGAAAAGCAAGAGCAATACTTTCTTTCTGTCAACCAGGCAACACAAGAAACTCTGAACAGTATTACTTAGAGAGTAAAAAAAAACAACCTCCAGCTAAAGATTAGAAATAAACCAAGTTTTATGGATGGATGTCAAAATACAATTTAAGAAAAAAACACTGAGGAATTAGTCTATATTGTTTCTTTCTTTCGGAGCAGCTCTGCACTTAAACCACTTTTCCTACAATTTAACACACCTGAGCTCCCCCACGTTTGCTGTCAGTCATGCCAACAATGTAACAGCTCATTTAATGGATTCCTAAATTACTTAAAAACACAATACCGCTCTACAAATTGAGTTATATTTATAGAATCTTAGCTAATAGATGAGAAGACCTGGAGTTGAAAAGGCAGTGCTCTCAATTTATACAGGACAGAAGCAGCCCTGAATAAAAAAGAACAAAGAGTCTCAAAATGAAGCACAAATGAGAGAGAAGATGGAGAGCAGCAGGTTTTACAAGAGCATGAGACTTTTTTCATCAGCATCCACCGACATCAGATGTCGTGACAGTGACAAAAGAAGAGCTAATAAAAGAGAGCTGGACACAAAGGATTCAAGACAAAGGAAAAACAGCATTAATATTTACATAAACCCTCAAATGAAGTAATTACCCTCATAAAGAAACAATATAGGCCTACATTTGATTTCCACTGGAGGAAGTAAGCTCTGCCCAAGCTGTATCACCGTATCTAACTACATTGAACCAAACATCAACCTCCGGGTCTGAGCATGGGGGCAAACCAGGAAGTGCCTTAAGCTGCATTCTACCAAATATTCCAACAGGGGACGCTGACAACGGCTGCAGAAGCATTTGGGTCCATTTATTTCAGTTCTTCTGAAACTTGATTTATTACCACAGAATTTTTTTTTTAGGACAACACTATGGTCCCAATCTCTAGTAAAAAAATTTCTTCAAGACAATATGATGTAAATAGTGGCCCCATTTAGAAGAAAACAGAAGATAAAGAATCATATGATTTGGGACGTGGCTTCCTTTGATTGACAGGTCACTAACAAGGCGAGCCGTCACCAGGCGAAAAGAAAAGCAATGCGTATCCATGGCAACGTGTCAATAAAGTCAAAAGAAAAAAGGTACGTTTATCTGTTTGGTCTCATAACTTTGACCCTTTCACTGTGTTTTCACTTAATGAAAGTTTATCTCAACATTTTGTTCATTAAAAATGTCTTCTTCAGCGTTTGGTTGGATTAACTCATGCAAATTTCTCATGCAAATCTTCATAATGTAGATAGAAATTTGTTAACGGAAACACAACAAAGTCCCTCCCCCCATCAGTTTGTCCCTCATTCATGTCCTGAAGTATTGATGTGTCTTAGACATTTAGTTTTATTTTGTTGCTCTTGTCATGCTGCACATGCTACCATTATACAGAGGTTGATGTAAGGGGTAAAATTGCACCTCAGCAGTTTGAGGTACAAAGTAGCTTTATGTTTTTCATTCATTTGAAAACGCCAAGTGAGGTCAATTTTACCCATGGAGAATCAAGTGTTAATTCAGGCAAAGTGGCTTATTTATGCCGTACAACATTGCAGGAAATGGATTTTGACAAGTAGGTCCACCCCTCTAACACACCAGCCACTGACATCTTTTAAGGTTGTTTGAGAAATGGTTATGTACACTCTGAAGTGGTAATAGCTGGGTGAAGATGTCTCAGCAACTTGAAGCTGCAGTGACACAATGGACCATTTTGAGGGAGACGTCTGAAAATGGATATGCTTTTAAATCTCTGTCCAGAGCCTGCAGAGTATGATTTAACAACAAGATTATTAGGTTGTGTTGTTCCCAAGGTAACAGTCTCCGCTTCCCCCTCCGAGAGTGTCTGCACCATTTGGCAGACCAGACCGCGCAGGGGAACAGGAGATGAAGAAATAACCAAACTGAAATACTCGTACAGCCGAGGCAAAGGTGTAGGGGTCCACGTAATCCTTTAAGTGGGAGCAGGACTTTGAAGGATTGCTGATAAAAAAAAAAAACGTACTTTTTTGCCAGTGCTGGAGCAAACAGCTGGGAAGGAAAGCTGTTGTGCTTTTAAAGCAGGAAATAAAATGTGCAAAAAAAGACACTAACAAAAGGCAGCGTGACATTAGAGGAACTTTGGATACTCAAAGCATAAAAGACACCTGATTACAAAGTGATTAACAACGGAATTAAATTACACAGAGAGCATGACAGATGACAAACCCTCTCTAGATATAAAATTAAAGAGTGCATCTCTCACATGCTTGCAGCCGTGCTCTGCAGCATCACTGTGGAGAGGCAGAGTGATTACAGCTGAGAGGGATTGGCTCTCCTTGTCTCTTTTTTAATTGCCTCCCCCACTTTAATAGGAACCATCTATCACTCTCCACAGCCACGAGGCAGCCAGTGGAAATTCTCACGCCTCTGAGGAAGAGAGTATTTAATACTTCTCGCAGCACAACATCCACTGTTCAAATCCACACGTCCATCAATCGCACACACACAAACACATGTCTGGTTTGACTGCTGTCACACACTCTGAGGTTTCCCTTCAGACGTGAGCAAGGGGACAGTAAAGAAAAGGACTTTCAAGAGTCAGCATCTTCACTTCTCCAGAGGTCGATGAGATTCTTGATTTTCAATCTACCAATCTATCTCACACTCTACCCAATATTTCTGTAACACTATAGTATTTTATCACATATATTAAATGTGTGAAAGACTGTTGAACAACCTCTGCAGTAAAACTAACTGAATACATCTGACATATGAGTATACACCCGCTGCACTTAGTTACCTTTATATAAAAAACATCCTTTGGTATTAGAAAGTATTTTCATATGAATGATGAAGAAGGCCTTGAAAGAAACTGCTGCTGTGAACTCCACCAGTAAGTGCACGACAAAATATTTGTTCTGATGAAGGTCTAAAAGCTTACCTTTTTTCTTTTCATATACTTGTATTGTGCGCAACCCTCCTTCGAAATATTCTGTAAAAATGCTTAACGGTGACAGAGCTGGAGCACTTCATCAGCCAAAAGATAGTGAATATTGTACTTTTATGAACCAAGTGGTTAAAAATATGACTCCAAAAATATGATATTGTTTCTCAATAACTGCTGGAAGTGTAAATAAGCACCAGTCTGCTTACAAATTTGCTACATTTGCAATATCTACAAAAAATGCTCCCCCCCAAAAAATCTAAACATTTTTAGATCTGATCTCTTCATTGATGATGATGCATAAAATACTCAAATAAAGGACTGTTTTAGTGGTTGCACAATTCCATCAAAATGTAAATATTCTAGAGGTTGTTTGCATTGTTTTCTACACAAAAATGTAATAAAATATTAGACTTATATTACTTCCACATCTACTTGGAATCTCCTCTAAAATTACAAAAAGTTATGTGGCTTGGAACAATATTTAGCTGTGCAAGTTTTAACGACTAATCCAGTGACGCATTGAAGGGGTTTAACCTTTTAAAACTGACCTGTCTAAGTAGGTTTGGGGTAGGTGGAAAGTGAGGGGGAAAGGTTTTGTGCCAAGTTTATAAGTGAAGGCCATAATGCAGGGGTGTCAAACTCTGGCCCGCGGGCTAATTTTATTTGGCCCGCGAGGCAATACCAAATTATTATATTATTATTGTACTATAAAAGCTGACCCGCTGGTATTATATGGCGCATTTACAGCTAATACTACAAATCCCACAATGCCCTGCTGTTGTTTTGGCGTGTCAATCAGGACAGGACCCAGAAATGGGCTCCTCTGTGACAGTCGTCATAGCAACCTCAAGCTAGAGCTGTCTCCGAGCTACCCCTTCCCAAAAATGGCGAAAAGAAAGGCAGAATTTATTAACCTGTTGAAAAAGTTTATTTTGATATATAAATCAAAAGGATGCAAATAGAAAAGATTTTTTTTTTTTTTTTTTTTTTTTTTTTTATAAATGAATGATATTGATGTGCATGTCTGCACTGTTAAGTTATATATTGTATGTTTATTAGCATTGCTGGTTCCATATGTAATGTTAAAGCAAAACATGTTTGGTATATATTAAAAGGTTTATTTGTTCAATGTTGGCCTGCGATTTTATTCAAGTTTAAAATTTTGGCCCATTGTGTATTTGAGTTTGACACCCCTGCCATAATGTATGTATGAGGCTTTATCAGAAAGGTAAAATCTTCTTATCATGTAGCAATGCAGTATCAGTGTAGGTATCGAAAAACCTGCCATATGAAGGCTTCCAGTCTCTTTAAGAACTCATGCTGATGCTGTGTAGTGTCATGTCTTGGATGGAGCACCTGTCCATCTGTGGGATTGTGTCCCGACATTGATCCTGAGGGGGGAAAAAGGATTTAAAGTCGAGCAGCATTGTCAGCAGTGAGTGTTAATACCCATTTACCTCCACTTGTGTGGAACAAATCCCTCTGTACATTCCTGGACCATTAAGGTGAATCACAGACTTGTGCTCAGAACAACAGCAGCTTGTCACAACAGGCTGAGCAATGAGGCCCTAACAGGCTATCAAAGCCCGAACAGAGAGCGAGCAACAGTCATGCGAAAACCTAATTTCATTAAACAAAAAGCAAAAAATACAGCTGAATAAAAGAAGTCAAAACATCTTAAAAGCACCCGACTGAGCAGTGCAGCTACACTAGACTGGATAAACCTCTCACCAGTCCAGGAGGCGGTGGAAGTTTGAATGGTTGCTTGATATAAAAAACTGAAATTGCCCTCTTTTATTATAAAGATTAATAGGTCAACACACTGAATTAATGCTCAAGAGAAACTAGTGAAACTGTCCTACCCCTAAAAAAAAGTCAACATTGATTGTTTAAAGGAGCTTAATCCAACCCATACTTAAGTTTGTTGTCAGGCGGTGACCTCTAGAGGTTGTATTAATTATGACGGGAACAAAAGAGGAAGTCAGGTGACATGTTATAAAGACTGGTGATGCTTCAATGATCATCGTCACATCTGCCCCATTTCTGCACATGTGCTAAGTGTCCCCTGATCCCTTTAACCATTTGTCCCCACGGACCATCCATTCTAGCAGTTACCTACATTGATCGACAAAGACATGGTTAGGCGATCGTGTTGGTTAGATGCATCAAACAAACACACGAGACAGCTGTACATGTTCCATTTGAAACCAAAAGTCAACATTGAGTTATTTTACCTAAAGTTAACTACCTTACTAATGAACTATGTGTCTTTCTATCTCATGTGTGTCATGTATCTACGTACGGTGAAATAACAACGTAACAAATGTCCTTCTCTTAACCCAATCCACAATATTTTCCTAAATCTAAAATTATTGCCTAAACATAACCAAGTAGTTTGATTCATTTTTGTTTGTTACAAAACTGTAACTGTTTCACAACAATAACCACATGTTTATACTCCCATTTTACTCATAACTGTCATAATGTACAAAGTAGCCTATTTTTTATGCTACTTCCATCATGTGAATACTGTTATTTTACTTTTCTTTGTCTGCTGCAACATTCTCTAATCTATACTACAATAAAAAGGCCTAATTTGTTAAAATACCATTGATATTTTTGTCATTGTAATCAGCTTACTGAATAGTCAAATGTATGTACTGTATTGTTTTGGTTTGATGATAGTCCAAATGTAAAGTGTTTTAGAAGAGAGAGAAAATCACTAAAAAGCACTTCCTGAAAAGCCAGTAGACATTACTTTGGGTTTAGCAGATGAGATAACTTCCCTTGAAGACAGGTTATTATGCAAAATACCGTTTTTGTTCTCACATCTGACTCTTGGCTTTACTTGAATGAGAGCAACGGAAATGGAAAATAAATCTTTTAGGATTTTATGATTAGCAGAGAGTGTTTGTTTAACAGTGAGAGGTGATATAAATGACTACAATGCACACGAGCTGCTTCTGAGACATTTCATCTCCCCAAGATACAAACAAAGCTTTGTTTTACATTACAGACCCTGCCACACATGAAGAGGCTTTAATGCTCTCTGAAGGACGACTGGCATCAATCTAACTCACATCAATGTCAAGTAGCCCTTCGACAAACCCAGCTGCTACCCGCCCACCTCCTTCTACGAGCCTGAATACATGCAGTGACAGATCCCATTCCCTTTAACACAAATAGCCTGGATGGTAACTTCAGGAAATGAAGCCTGATGGAGGTGTATACTTTACTCTGCACATCAGCCATGATGACAATGACCAAACATCTTAAATCACCCAGCGGACAAACTGATTGACTTCCACATTTGGGGGACAAAAGCAATGAATACTACATCACATAAACCACCAAAGGAAGAATCACAGAGAGAAGAAATGTGCTTTGTCGTCACATTTCCGTTCACTAATCCCTTTCCAGGGGTGCACATTAGGTGACACAATCGTTTACTGAGGGGAGGACTGACAGCACAACATCACTAATCACATACATTATCACCAACAAATTAACAAAACCTTTCCCTCAGCATTAAAGCAACCACTACAAAATCACCACCCACCCACCTAATGCACACACACACACACACATCAAACCAACACCATAATATGAGAAAAGGGCCTTTTATGGAGACTACAGAAAGCTCCGCTCCACTGATGCCACAGATGCAGATGAAAAGGTTTTAAGTGAAAACTGTTCTGCTTCTTTTCTCCTCCTTCCTTAAACACATTCGCCGGGAATTACACTGCATAATCCATTACGAGGAAAGCTTCCCATCTCCTGGTGTTAAAGGCAGAGCTCTACCTTCTTTAATTGACTGACAGACAATCAGACAATAGCTGAGTGAAGCTGGTTAAAGAAAAGGTTCCAGCAAGGACACGTTCAGAGTCCTTCAGACTTAATGTGGTGGATATAAAGGTTTGATCACATATACTATAGGGTTAGTTTCTACCAATCAAAGCCATAGTGGGAAACTTCTGATTGTTTTATATTTGTATTTCATATGTTTAAGTTCACAAACTAAACTGCAAACAAACCAGGGCTTTCAGGCAAGGTCGAATGAGTCACCTTTCTACTGTATTGTTTGCCAGAGAAATTGAACTTTAAAGCTGGTCACACTTTCATATACAGTTCACCGTGTATGCAGATTTTCATCATTTAAGATAGAGTTTTTGAAAACTTTTCTAAGGGGTTAGACATCCAATTTTATCTCCAGCAAGTGTGAAAATGCAACAAAGCCGACCTCGCCTAGTTTGATGACAGCAGACAGAAGATTTGGGGGTATTTTGACCCGAGTTGGCAAAAAGAAGTGAGCATCCTCAAATTGTGGAAGGCGGGTTTGAACTTCTACATCTTTCTTCAGAGTGTTTCAAAGCCAGAGATTTGATACAGCACAGTCACTCAAGCTTCTATTCTGAATTTCTAAACCACGCATGACATTTCCCGAAGCCTGAAACAGTGATTTTATGTGTGTAACATGATCCTGACTTCTTCTATGTGGGGATTCTGAACAAAAATAGCTCTGTGTTAAACAGCGCTAGTGGGGGAGTGCTGTATCTGCGAGACAACAAAATAAAAAGTCCAGTTGGAGTAACAGATTAAAACCTTTAAAGGCTTATCAGAGACCAAATACACTGCACAGCTGTTTGTAACACTCACAAAACATTAGAAATATGCTGTCAGGTTATGCATCTACCAGAAATGTGTGCATGACTCAAGTTGATCTGAACTCAGTCTAATTTTCACTGATGCAAATCAGCAGGAAAACGAAAAAATAAGTTTTGGATGGTGCCATCTTTGAATCCAGTGTCAATCCAGTGTCTTATAAGATATTTATGAATGCTATTAAGCCCTGTGCAGATCCATGCACAGATGTCAGCAGGCATAGATCTGCACAGTGCATGAATCTGCATGAGGTGAAGCATAATGAAATATAGAAAAAACACTTAACCTCAACTTGTTTCAATGTATGCCCTTGGTCTGTTTTGTTATGTTTTGCCTTGCAGACTGCTGGTTAGCAAATAGTGTGACTCACTGGTATGAGCATGCCATTGGGCACTTGGTTCACATGGTATAATCCTATCGTTCTGCTATCTCTGCTATCTTTGCAGGGGCACAATTGTTGCATCGTGATACTGCCCAAGATGATTGTGATTGGTTTATAAAGAAATACAAACTAGCTTTTCCCCCATACCAGAATGATAATGGGTACAGCCAGACTATTTATAGCAGGGATAAATGAACTAAACTTATGACAATATCCATATTTAAGATCTGTTGTTTTGTGCTGATTGACTGTAATTTTTTTTTTTAAATATTCACGTTCTGAAAACTGTGTGCAGATACTTGGTGCAACCAATCTCTAAATATGCATGGTGTTCTGTCTTATTTCTAAAGGTCACTCTAAAAATGACTCATATGATGGTGCCACCTCTATAATTAAGGTCTGATTCCGTTAAGGCAACCAGAGGTATTTTTTAAGGTCAGGAGAGGGGTGTGGTCACATAATATCAGGCAAAGATCACATTTATGTTAGAAAGGAAAACCAATATTTAATGTTCGTTTATGGTACTGACTGTGAGGCCGAGTCCATCTTTATTGCTTTTCCGGTTGAAAAAAATAATATAAAATCAAAGAACACTTCTGCATTGAGGGAATCGTACAAACTATTTCCTCTTGAGACCCTGCAGTATGATGTTGCTGACTTTCACCCACAGCAGTAGATCAGTGTGAACCAGTGGGAGGATGTTAAGAGGATCTTTTCACCTCTGGACACACACACACACACACACACACACTGCAGCAGTGTGTAGCAAGCTGTGAGCCTCTTTAATCTGTTACTGCATCCTCTCTGGACCACTCTGTCAGCACAGGAGGGGGAAAAGAGCAGGATTACGACTCAGAGCCTCTCAATTTATTAGAGCCCTGCTGACTCCTGATACTCGACTCCAGTATTCCAGTTCAGCCTGATGCAAATCGGCTCCCAGTGAGACAAGACACAGAAACCTCCCCGCTGGTGAAGTGGAGCCGATGATGCACGGCACTCAGAAAAAGCAATAAAGGTGAAATAAGGAGAATTTGATGCAGAGAGGACGGTAAGAGGAAGGTCGATTACACAAGAGAACAGATAAGAGATAAACAAAGAGGATGAGATAAGAGCGGGGAGGAGAAAGTCGATTGGCTGGTTAGTTCATACTTGTTTATGTTATTAAGACATTGCAGCGGTTGTTAGCAGATGTTGCTTCATCATTTCTAGCAGGGGCCATTAAGGCTGGGATGATTTTCCGGCTATTCGGATGTCACAGCGTTGCTTTATAGCTCACTTCGCAGCTGCTTTCTGCTTAAGTTATTTCCCTCCGTGTTCACTCTCTCTGACACACTGCGGGGAGACAGTTGTGTGAAGTGCAAAACACCTTGAGCTGCTCGTCTGAATTATGGTGTTTGCAAAAGCTGACTCGGAGCCATCAGCGTAAACCAAGGTCCCTCTATCAGTCCACCGTGAAGTCAACCTGTGAGATTGTATTAAACTGTCAATTTATAGAGTCCTTATCGCTGCAGGACAATATTTAGTTTAAAAGTGAGGAGCTGTGTGCTTTATCTGCACCAGGTGTGAAGAGGATTATGCCAAGTTTCAAATTTTAAAATAATCACAGCTGAAGTTTGCTGCACGTTACCTGCCTTCTCATTATGCCTGGTGCTTGTACATCAATACACAGTTGATGTAATCTCTTTGTAACACTTGAAATAATCTCAGAGATTCGCTCACATCATCCCGCGGCACATCTTAGTCGCCTGAAGTGACACGTTGGTTGTTTTTAACTTGCATCCAACCAATTACTGGATTTTTAGGAGCACTACAAAGTCTGTTAACATAAAGTCTCTTTAAAAAAAGGTATAATTTTCAAGCTGATTATAAATAATAACTGTCTAGCACATTTAGAAGTCAATACTCAGGTAATTACAGTATTGAATAAAGAGAGATTTGCTTTTGTTCTTTGCATGTTTAAATATAAACCATGACAAAGTGAAAAATGACTGGTCTTAAATACATGTAATTTGACGCTGTATTATACTCAAAACAAGTTGAGATGTTATTCACGGAGAGAAGACGGATGATTTATGAGCGTGACTTAAGCTGTAATTAAATTTAGGTGACGGATTCACTTTGACTAAAGAAAATTAATCCAGGATTATAAATGTTTGTTTTTGCTCCACAGTGAGAGAAAATAAAATGCCTGAGGCACTACATCCTTGGTGGAGCTGACTATACTATAGACTATAGTTCATTAAATTGCCACATTTCAGTTAAAATGTCAAAGTGTATGCGGATCTCTGAGGGCATGTAATAAAAATTTTGGAAATTTGAGATTTTTTCCCCCCACAAATGTACAACTCTTGTCCGAAAAAATCAGATTTTTTTTAAACCATAAATTTATGACTTCAATCCTGATCCTACTCGTAATTCTTCATTTCTGACCAATATTACCCCCTCCTCTGGCTTTGTACTTTTTCCCCTGCAATGACCTGAATGCACTGCTATATGTATTACAAATTCACATTAATTTTCTGCAAATGCAGCCAATCAGATCTTACGTCAATATAAAACATGTAATATATTGATAAAATGGTGGCAGACCGTTCTTTGGCTTCTATTTAATAAATTATGTCATTATACAGTCCAGACAAAGACTTCCTATGATGACTTTAGCACAGGCCACAAAAAACTGTCAGGTTTTACTGCAGGCCTGCCACCTACGCAGTTAATGCTAAGTTCACTTTTAATTATACTAAATGGATATTTTATTACTGACATTAATGGGGCCATTGAGATTTTAGTGCTTGATTTTTAGAAGCTCTTAGTTCTACAAGGCTTCTTTGCTAATCATCTTGAAACTGAAACCTTTTGAGAGCACAAATTGAGGTAAACATGAGGGCAGTAATGTACACTGATGGTTACCCATCATAATTTCACAACACTGACACTCATGATTGCGTGTGCTGGAAAATAAATATTGTGTCTTTGAAGATTCAAGGGCATTGGCACATGGTTGTTGACGTCAGCAAAGTCAGGAAGCCCCAGATCTGAGCTTGTGTCCGACTGAAGGCAACAACCTTGAAAGACTTTATAAAAAAAAAACACCAAAGGAAAATAAACAGACTTGCTCGACAGTGGGAATGTATTAGTGAGTAGAGAAGTCAGACATGTCAGCCTGCAGAAAACCTGTGACAGTTATCCATCTCCCTGCCTGTCAGCGGACTGGCACGCTAACACAGTGCCTAACATCAGATGCTGTGTGACTTCTGAGCATGTAAGAGTGAAAAATGACACAGTCAGAAGTCCAGAGTTGACCCTGATGAAAGACTGGGGGATAGATGGAGTTAGTACACTGGGTCATTGTACTTTAAAGTCTCATCACAGCCTCCATTCACACGCTCAAAAGAGCATCTGATGCATTAACCCAGCAAATATTACATCTGAAGGAAAAAAAAATATTTCAAAGTGCATTTAACAGAAAATGAATGAACCAAAAAATGACTAAGTGGTGCCTTAAAGGTACAAGTTGAATTAAACTGAAAACTGCTTTTAAATTGCCAAATTACCCCAAGGAGCCTGTATTGAATTAACACATATTATAATGTAACCTCCCAAAATAATTTTCTCATCAGCCGAACCCAGTGTAGACACTTAGCTGTTAATCAACTGCAATTCTCAATGTCCAAACAGCACTTGTGTATCAGAGAGCTAACCAGAAAGTAAAGGCAGCATTCGGATTGTGAAAGCTCCTGACGGTTTCAGATCTTTGAGTTAAACATTTTTTAACCTTTATTTAACCAGATAAAAAAAAACGAGATAAACATTCTCTATTTCAATGCACGCATACTAGTGGAGTTAAGCGGGGAAAACAAGACAAATTTTAACCATGAGGTTCAGTTGCAGTGCAACCCTTTTCCATAGTTCTAAGAACTTTGTTCTAAAACCCTTAGTTTTTAGGGTTAGGGTTAGGGCTATGGTTAGCCCTAACCCTTGTGTCGTGCTGTAAGAACAAGGAATGATCATAGTTATTAGAGCCCCATTTTGACTCATTTTTTGGGCTCCTGTTTCAGAGTAGGTGCTGTCCCAGCAGAAGAGGAACATGCAGGACGTAAGTAAGGTGATTGGTCAAACACTACCAATGCAGTACAGACAATGGCATTTTTAGCCTGTGGTCACACATACGCAGCTGCTTGCTGTTAGGACGAAATGTCAACCTCCAGGTCTGAGCAGTGAGGCAAACCAGGAAGTGCCTTAAGCTGCATTCTACCAAAAATCCAAAAGGGTGCACTGACGAAGGTTGCAGAAGCATTTGGGTCCATCCATATCAATACAAAATGAGAAAACTCCTTACTTGATTTATTACCTCAGAACATCTTTCTAGTACGCTATGGTCTCAATTGCTAGTAAAAAATCTTCTTCAAGACAATATGATGTTATTAGTGTAAGTAATGGCCCCATTTAGAAGAAAATAGAAGATAAAGAATCATATGATTTGGTATGTGGCTACCTTTGATTGACAGAAGAGAAGCAAAACAATGCGTATACACAGAAACATGTCAATAAAGTTTTTTTTAAAAAGGACTTCTACTGGTTTGGTCTCATAACTTTGACCGTTTCACACTGTATTTTCACTTAATGACAGTTAATTTGAACATTTTGTTCATTAAAAATGTCTTGTTCAGCGTTTGGTTGAACTAATAGACACTCCAAGGAGTTGCTGTTCATTTTTCTTAGGTAAGTAACGTACGTTTTTTTTTTTTTTGGTAGCCAAAATAAACATCCCAGTTAATGCTCCAGTTGATGCTAACATGCATAAGCAGCGACTTTGCTCAGTCAGGTTACCGGTGTAGAGAGGGGTGTTGTGCAGTGTCATCAGATCCCTCCCGCTCCTCCACAGTCCAAATATGGTCTGTTCCCCGTTTCCGGAAACAAGATGGCGACACACATAAAGCAAGATGGCGACACAAGATGGATGACGTCACAGTCACTACGTTCATTATTTATACACAGTCTATGGTTAGGACACAGTTTACTATTCTGCATGGAGACATAATCTTTCAAGAGATAATCACAATGCATTTGATGGTTGAGAATTTTCAATAGACTAAACTAAGACCAGGAACATGGAACCAAACTGTATTTAGCTCAAAGTGCCACTGTGTCAAAGTACAGCCGCACAGAGCCATAACCAGTGGTGTAGTCTCTTGTCTACACCCCTCTTTCTTGTAAGTCCTCAGCTTTGTGCAAGTGCAATAGTATGTCACAGCAGGGCAATCGCCTGCCTTCACATTCTGCAGAAACTATTGCACCTTAAATGGCAGAAAGCCCTCTGGGTTTTATGGTAGAGAAAGCTTTATTTACACTACATTATATAGTGTACCAGAAGGCGATCATGGTTGTAATTTTCAAACACTGTGAAAGTAAAAGTCTGCACAAGCTCCACTGATGGGAGCAGCCGATAGAACTATTTTGGGCTGTAATTGTTTTCTGCTTTGGGGGCCGAATCCCCTTATCCCTGTAATATGATTGGTTCTGCTTCCGCCGTGCTCATTATTTAACAGCATTTTTTTTAAAACTCAGCTGTTGTTTAGTTCTATAATTCAACTTCAACCACATTTGGGCTTCAGTGGCAACAAATAAACAGTCTTCACATCTTGCACCACTGTATCCTGTAACAACAAACTGGTGGTGTCAGCAGAAACCTGTTTAGGTCTGAAGCCAGAACCATAAATCACATCTCTCTGGCTTGTTGATCTTGTTTTTGTTTTGTTTTGTGTGGTGCTGTGGGTGTTGGAAAGCAATCCTGTGTAAACTCAATCAAACTCAGAATTTCTCCAATTCTCTTTCCCCAAACACGCTCTTAATCTCCCCCTCACTAAGTGTGAGTCTCAACACGGGGTGGCTTAGTGGAAGCAGAATACACACCGCTGTTCAATAAACAGAAAATTATATTGATTACGAGATCGCTTTTATCTAATCCTCGCACACTTGCTTTTAATGAAAGACAGCCATTCTTGCGAGCAAAGTTGAGAAAGAAAGAAAGAAACAAAGAAAGAAACAAAGAACAGACGATAGAAAAAAGTAAGGAGCAGCAAGCCATTTATCAACTCTGCAGCTGCTATTGCTTTGTCTAATAGAGACATGCGCAGCATCCCTGAATGTTAACGACAGCAATACAACAAGCTGTGATGAGGCATGGCAGGGTGACATCACCTTCAGCTCTGTAAACAACTAACGGCACCTTAACTTTTTCCTCAGGAAATACTGTCATACATGCAGAGGTCATAAGGTCGAGACAACAGGAGAGGGTGAAAATGAGTAAATGAACGGGCAATTAGGGCCTCGGGGCAAATAGGGCCTCGGGGCAATTATTATATTATATAATTATTAATATATATTATATAATTATATGAGGGGTATTTTATGCCAGCGAACTATACTAAAACGCCTTTACCCCGTCCGCGCCCGCATGAAGACTGATAAATAGGCGTCCGTACGGACATGCGTATTGCGAGTACACCAGATAATAAAGGGGTGACGGGTGAAAAGTGTCATGCCACGTGCGAACGTAGTGGATGCCTGTGCGCACGCTCGTTTCAATGTACAAATAATGATTTACTTTATGATGACAAATTTTGAGTTTAACAGCCATTTCGCTTCACAATTAAAGCAGTCCATGTATTACCAAGAGAGACTGATGAGACAGTTTAGGCTATTTCAAGTCTGAAGCGTTGGCTTTAGGAAAATAACACACACGCGTTAACGCCTGTAATGCGTGTACGCTTATAACAGTATATCAGGACTGGACCATTGCTCAGGCGCCAAACTGAGGAAGAGGCTGTGCGCATTTACGCACGAGGTCCACTGGATCGGGTTGCTGTATAAATAAATACTTGAAAAGGAATGCTTGTTGTAGGTGTGCTCCTTGTATATAATATAGTATCATAACATTACTAGTACTAATTGTTTGAAATCTCTGAAGAATCTCATCATAGTGTACACACACCGGCTCTAGCCCCCCTGGCCCTTTCAGAATTTCCCCCAGAGAAAATTTTCTAGTTTCTCCTACTGTACAATGGTCGATCTCTTATAGGATTTCAAAGGGGTGGAAAATGTCTGGTAAACTGCCAGAAACTTTCCATGGGAAGGTAAGCAGGGTAATTTTGAAAATATTAAAAATAAAAAAAACATGAGATTTCAACAGATCTATTTGTACGTAGAACTTTGTCAAGTTTTAATTATTCTATTGAACAATCAATTATTTCATGAAACAAGAAAAACATGAATGTTGAGTTATATATTACTCACTACTTTCACATCGAAACATCCCATAAAACCATACCAACCCTTATAATTTAAAATATTAACCACCTGTTGTACAGAAACCAAATGGTAATATTGTTGTTTATTTATTATCTTTATTGATAAAAGCCCGAGACCATTGCAGGTTAAACATCACCAACTTCAAATTATGTATAATATTTAATTCACCACTACTGCTTCCTGATGCCAAAAAATGAGATGATAGGAAGGGCTAAAGACTTAAAAATGTTTAAAGCCAAAGACTTGATAGATTTGAAGATATTTTAGGTGTGTAGCAGAGATCACAAATAAGGAGGAAATCAACAGTTAGGATGTGGGTCATCAGTTTTTCAAAACACATCAGCAGACACTGACATTTCATTTCATCATCAATTATGTTCACCTAGGTAGAGGAGGATTACTTTTACTGATTTCAATCAAAACATGAAAATCATTAAAGCAAACTTTAAATTTCACACCAACTCTCACTACAGTGGAATAATTACTGCGGTCAGTCAACAGATGTAAATAAATAGTAAAATATATTAATTAAATAGTAATTAAAGACACAATGAGTAGGACAACACAACATAAAAAGATGGCCCTGGCTCAATGACATCTAATTAGCCAGTGAGTTTAGCTTTAGGAGAATAATCATTAGTTGCCTCCCTAGTTATGACACAAAGACAGGCTTTCTCAATTGGCCTTGTCCAATTCTTTGTGGCAGATTCTGGCACCACTGGTGTTTGTTGGAAGAAAATCACTTCCACCATATAAACCAGCTTTGTCCAAAACTTTTTTTTCTGACTAGAAGCAAAAGACCAACTATTATAAGCCAAAGGCAAACATCTCAAATACGCACATTCTTTTTTTGTTTTGTAAAGTTATCACAATACAATGTTCCGCTGATGTGCAAAAAAATATGACTCATATTGCCTTAAAATCATTACTGCCTCACACTGAAATAACCTTGCAGCGATATGTTTCCTCCAACTGTGTCTCTCTCTGTCAGGGTCAGCCTGGCCTCCACCAGCTGCCGACTCGGACTTCTCTCTAAACTGCATGAAGATTGAACAAAGCTCAAAAAGAAAGATATTTCGGGATGAAAGCGACTACTGGTCATCATGGCCAGCACCATCTGGCCCCCCTGCTCTCTAAATGACTGGGCACGGTGTCAGACACAAAGACAGATAGATGGGGCTCAGATTTTGTTTTCTGTGCTCCCTGATACGAGCATTCGGCTGATACCAGCATGGAGCAGTGGGCCGCTGAATTACCAGGCTGGAGCTCGGCTGCCAGACCATCATATATTTATGTCAGAGTTTTTGAGGCTTTTTCTCTCAGAAATTCATAGTCCTACAAAGAACAGCCAGAGGGCAAAGAAGAAGAAAACAGAGAGGGAAACTACACAAATATCCACACATTTTAAGGTTTGACACTTCTAGTTCAATAACTCATCTGAGGAGTCTGATAGGAGATTTTTCACAGGTGGACAATTTAATACTGCTTCACTTGTTTACTATCGATACAATATTATTTAGATTAGTATGATATTATTTGCATTACAGCCAACTTTAGATACTCTTGTGATCTTTGCTCATATAGGATCTGACTGCACACAAGGCAATACTTTAAATAGTTAAGTTCTAGTTATTTGAATTGATTAAATTAAACCTAAATCCAGCATATTTGATACAGTAAGTCCCCAAGGTACACACACATTTGACTACTGCAGTGCGTACACTCCATGTTTATTTCATTTTTCTGCTTATCAAGGGCCGGTTTGCAGGTTTAGCAGGCTTAGCAAGATATTTCAGAGGTCCCTCTTCCCAGCAATGTTTTCCAGCTCTTCCTGGGGGACACCAAGGCGATCCCAGGCCAGAGAAGATATATCAATCAATCAATCAATCAATCAATCAATCAATCAATCAATCAAACTTTATTTATATAGTGCTATAGTTGCTATAAATGCAACACAAAGTGCTTTACAAAAAATAAGAATTAAAACAGACAATAAAAATGACAAAACCCACCCCTCCCTTCCCCACATACACATCTGTATGTACACATACACAAACATGCACATACACGCACATAGACACGCATGCACACAAACACACACTCAGACTCACACACAGCACATATTAATTGACAGTGTGGAGACATGGCAAGGCACCAAGGATCCAGATGAGGAAAAAGCAACCTGTGGGAGCATCCACATTGAGAGGATGCAGAGCCCACAGCCATAGAGGACGCCGTCACAGAGACCACCACAACCCGGGGAGACCGGGGCGGACTCCACACATGGTGCGGAGCCGCCAAGACCCCCGGGCCCAGGGAATCTCCAAGACCACATCCCCACGGGCAGACCCAACACATCCCCCAGTGCAGAGACCCCAATGAGGGAACACAGGAGCTAAAAACTAAATGACTAAAAGACAACAGGACAGGATAAAAACTAAAAGACTAAAAGACAACAGGACAGGATAAAAACTAAAAGACTAAAAGACAACAGGACAGGATAAAAACTAAAAGACTAAAAGCAACAGGACAGGATAAAAACTAAAAGACTAAAAGACAACAGGACAGGATAAAAATTAAAAGACTAAAAGACAACAGGTTCTGATAAAAACCAAAATACAACGGGAAAGAAAATACAAACGATGTGATGAGCAACTGAATAAATAAATAGATAAATAGGTGAATAAATAAATAGTAAAATAATCAGTTAAAATAGGGTGACCATATTTTGATTTCCAAAAAAGAGGACAATCGGCACGGCCTCGAGACACAAATTCAGACAGGCTTCTCGGAGGTTGATGAACATGCTTTATTATGCTTCAATGGTGCAAAATTAACTTCTGTAATAAAATGAGATCTGTAAAAACAAAATAATAGCTCTCGTAGACTCTTTTCAAATAAATGAATAAATAATATGAAATAATGTTCTAAATATGAACTCTTCTGTTGGAAAATCTAGCTTCAACAATATATCTCTTAATAACTGCAATAAGATAAATAATAGAAGAGTCTCACAAAGATACTAACTTAACAAACAAAAAGGATCTATACTTTTCATCTTTAGTTGTCTTTGAGCTTTGAGATCTCCAGCATCTTTATTAGACCCTGAGACATATGTGCCAGCATTGCACAAGGTGCACTCCGCCTCCCACCTGTGACGGTACGTCGGAAATTTTTTTTGCAGTTCTGTGAAGCTGCACTTACACTTCGGCATTTCCCGTGCAATGCTGCTCCGCTGTTCGATCTGCCCTCTGTCTGCTCTGCTCTCTGTCTCTCTCTGTGTGTGTGCGCGGCGCTGACCCGCCCACTAGGCAGCCTCTTGGTAATTACGTCTCGCAAAATTGTGTGCAAAGCGCCGGTCAATTTACGTGCACGTGTACTGGTCCTATGAAAAACAGTGAACACCGGACATTTTTGTGAATTTATAAAACCCGGCCGGACGCCCCGGACAGGACGTAAAAAGTGGACATGTCCGGGCAAAAGAGGACGCTTGGTCACCCTAGTTAAGAGCTAGACCAAACAGGTGGGTCTTGAGCCTCCTTTTAAAAACATCAACAGTCTCTGCGGTCCTGATGTCCTCTGGCAGGCTGTTCCATTGCGAGGGCCATAATGGCTGAATGCTGCCTCCCCGTAGGTTTTAGTTTTAACTCTTGGAATAATTAAAAGGCCGGTGCCAGAGGACCTCAGGGCCTGCGAGGGTTGATATGATAAAAGCATATCAGATAGATAAGATGGCCAAAGACCATTAAGACATTTAAAAACTAATAAAATAACCTTAAAATCCAGCATGTTCTTCGGGGTGTCTTATGTGTTGAACGTGCCTGGAAATTCTGCAACGAGAGGAGCCCAGGAGGCATCCTAATGAAATCCGCCCAAACCATCTCAACTCCCTTTCCACACGAAGGACCAGCGGCTTTACTCTGAGTTCCTCTTCCTTCTCCGAGCTCTGCATCTGTTCTCTAAGGCTGAGCTCAGCTATCCAACAGAGGACACTGCTTTCAGCAGCTTGAAAATGTAATCTCATTCTTTAGGTCACGACCATAGGTGAGAAAGTAGATGGATTGGAAAATGGATAGCCTCTGCTTCAGGTTCAGCTTTCTCTTCACTGTTCCTGTGCCCATCTACCTGTTTTATTTGAAAGATGCCCAAAAATACAGTTTATCGCAGAAAAAAATGAAAAGTCCTTGAACTGTTATGAAAGTTTCCGTTTTTAAAAAAGTAACCAAAACTAAGCTTAAAACTGTGATATTTCTGTGAAAATTTATTCTGCATGTCTCATTTAAAACGTCTCCAAAAATAAACCGTTTTTAATAACTAGATTCTACTAAAAAACAATAACTTCTGCTCCTCAGTGACACTGTGAAGGAAGGAAAGGGCAATGTTATCGTTTAAGATATATCATCAAAAACATTCCCCACGGTAAGAATATGTCATCGCACGATAAAAACGATAAATGAAATTCCCATTGATGACATATTTAAGTGTGTAACACACTCGCAGCCCAACACGTGTGGAATATAAACAATGGCGGAAGGCGGTGAGGAGCTCATTCCTAAACGGGGCTCCAGCTCCGTTATCTGGAATTGGTTTTAAAAAGTCTGACGCGGAGCAGCAATTCACCACGTGCAAAGCTTGCAAACAGTTTGCTGTCTACAGTGGAGTTTTTTGCTTCAACCACAGACGTGGAGTAGCCGAGCAGCTGAGCCGTACATTAGCCTAACTGTTTACTAGATAACAAGTGATTGGAGTTTGAACAGCTGTTGCCTTCCGACAAGTTTTTTCCTGGATGACCACACAGGTGCAAATATTGCGAGCTGTTTGAAGCAATTTCTTCAGGAATGGAAATTGGACGAGACCAAATACATGTGCTTGACCATAGACAGTGGAGCTAACATGGTCAAAGCAGTCACCCTGAACCAGTGGACAAGGCGTCCTGCTTCAGGCATAACCTGCACATTGCTGTTGGTGAGTACCTATCTTACTGTATACATGTGCATTGAACACATTTTTTAAAGGTGCTTTATAAATAAAGTTATTGTAGTAGTAATAATAATAATAATAATAATAATAATAATAATAATTATTATTATTATTATTATTATTATTATTATTATTGACAGAGACTAAACGGTATCGTCACCGTGATACATAAATTATCAGGATAACGTTTTTAGTCCATATCGCCTGACTGATTCTGCTGAAACATTCAGGTTACAAATATTCACTGAAAATAAGACAGAACAGCAGGCTGCTTACACAGAGCTGAGAGGAGAGGACAGGAGTGGTTGCAAGAAGAGATTTAAATGTGCATATATATATATATGTGTGTGTGTGTGTGTGTGTGATTTCTGTCATTATAACTGTGTTTCTGTCATTATAACTGTTATCCTGCACAAAAACATATATTTTAAGTTGCTCCCACTTATAGCCATTCCACAGAGCTGCAGGACTTAAATATATAATGCAGTGCAATACAATGCTACAGTGGATAAAATGTAAAAAGAGCAAAAAAAACATGAAGTGGCTTGGGGTTCAGAGGGTTAATAATAAAGTGCAATGGATAATAAAGGCCAATTGTCCTACTTGATGATTGCAGTCACAAAACCCTTGAAAATCTTCAGTGAAGAGTTTTTCAGCTCGAGTCACCAAATCAACTCCCTACTGTGTGTCTTCAGAGCGTGTTACTTCAGCTCCTGCTGACCCTGGTTTGAACTACACTTGTAGACACTAAGCTGAGCCGCCATGCCAGATCTACACAACACCTGCTAGGTTCAATTTGCACTGCTAAATTATGAGACTCACTGAGCGGTCAAAGCAATCAACAAGCGATACTGCCTGGCACATCCTTGTCTTTCATTCAGGAATCCAGAAAGAAAGTAAAAGTCTGCGGTTAACAAAAGCAACTCTGTAAACAACCACTCTAATCTTTATAGCACAAAGAATGGTTTTGTTGCTTCAATTTAAATTAACCTCTTTTCTGTATGGACTTGTGTTTCCATGAATACAGGGATGATCTGTTTCTCTGCAATTAGAACAAAGCGAGGTTCTGTTCATCAGCTTGTTGCAGGTGGATGTCATAAACAGTGGGAGATGTTGGACTGATGAGAAACACAATCAGAACCAGCCCGTCTGAACAATAGACTGCTGGATCAGCAGACCGCTACCGTCCAGCTCCTGTCTCATCACAGGTCAGTCTGTCGGTCATCACTACAAGGAGGCCTGGAACCTGCCCAGGTACTCGGGGAGTTTGGCCGAGCTGCTGAGCTGGCAGGGATACAGTCTCTCCTCCCACCTACAATGTTTCTCCCAGGCGGAGTAACGACATGCAGGGATCTTTCTGCAATCTGTTGACAGGTTGGCAGTGATCAACAGAAAGCTCAATCATTCCCCGATGTCCCTTCATGCTTTCGTACTGTCAATAGGGAGTTTGGTTCCTGAGAAGGACAGCGTTTTCTAAAACTATCAATGACAATAAAACAAAATCCATTTTAGTAATGTTGTGAAACCATTATGTAATGTTTGGAAAAAAATACAATTAGAAATTATGCCATTTCTCTTCAGGGTATACAATAGAAAAAGTATCTTTGCCTAGGGTTGCAACTGAAAATAAGCAATTAATTGGTCAATTATTGAATAACTAGAATAATGATTTTCTAAGAAATGTCAAATTCTGCAATATTCAAGAGCTCATGTCTGGTTGAGTTTAATTAACAGCTAACATGCCAAATATATTCAATTCAACTTTATTTATAGAGCGCATTTCATGCACAAGGCAGACTCAATGTGCTTCACAATGGATATACATAATTAGAGTTAAAAAACAAATCTATTACAAATCAATTGAAGAGTGCAGGTATACAAGCTATGCCATATTCACCACATACACACTTACTTACTCACCCACTCCCACAACCACACATGCACACACGCACACACAGTTCAACCGAATGCTGTTAAAAGATAAGTTTTTAATCTGTTTTTAAAAATGGCTACTGATGTGGCATGTTTAACTGTGTCAGGCAGGGCATTCCACTTTCGCGGGTCATAAACACTAAAAGCTGCTTCTCTTTCTTTGGATCTGGTGTGAGGGATGAGTAAATTGCCACTGCCTGTTGACCGAAGTGTTCTTGCTGGGGTGTAAGTGATGAGCATGTCTGTGATGTACTGAGGTGCAAGGCCATGTAGTGCTTTATAAACCAGGAGCAGTATTTTGAAATCGATTCTTGTTCTATATATAATACATATAATTTAAAATAAAACTCAAATGTAAAAAAGGAATTTTTGTTTAATTACTCAAATGATTCAATGATTCCCAAAACAGCTGTTAAAGATTAAATGAATTAATCCAGCACTACAGACTAGAGCGGCAACAATTAGTTGACTTGTCAATGACAGTTGGCATTAAAATAAACAATGGTCAACTGCTTTGAAAGTCGCTAAATCGTTAAAAAAGTTACAAAAAAATTGCATAAAAAGCTGTTCATCAGCATCTTAAATATAATGATTTTCTGCTTTTCTTTGTTTCATATAATACAACTGCACATGTTTGTTTTTCTTCAAGAGAAAAAAAAGACATCCAAAAATAATCACCTTGGTCTTTAATAATAATCAATCAGCAGATTAAGCAATAATGAGAATAATAGTCATTTGCAGCCCTACTATGATCATGTAATAATTTAATTTTCTCATGCATGACAAAAATTATGCTAATTTATTGTTCTGCCTCCAAACATCAAGTCAACGGATTGTTTAATTTCTTCGTAGTTGCAATATTGTCTTCTGTCATCCTAATATTTGAGGAAATAAATTTGCAATATGGCCTCTCCATAATGCTATACCATGAACCGTTGTGTTGTGCAGTATAAGCTATATATTAAATTATTATTATTCATTGTTCTCACAGAGCATATCCTCGGCATCAGCATCTAATTTCCCAGACACATCATGTATGAATAAAATTAAGAAAGGAACAGGAGGTAGAAAAAGATGCTTTCACATGCACATTCACATTCACATTACTGCATTTATGCATTTATATTGCATTTGCAGAAAAATACAGCAGTTTCCATTGTTTTACTGTCAGCTTACTTTTGAAAAAAAAAAAAAAAAACCCTTAATGAAACAGCCCTGCAGGCACTTTCCAGTAATGATTAATTATCTCGGTGAGTAAACTCAGCATTCTGGGTTTAGAGCATGGCGGTTACATGACAGAATATTTAAAGCCAGAAAGAACAGCAGCACAACACCATTCTCTCTCAGCACTTAAAGTCTCTGTGCTGGTCTAAAGTGTGTTTCAGTAATCAGGCAAGAAAGGAGAAAATTTCCTCTTAAGAGGGTCGACACAGACACAGAGAATGTTTCATCCATTTAAACCATTTAGTTATTGTTACAGCTCCTTGTTCTGACTTGAATGCACACATTGCATGTGGAATACACTAATTTGCACACTGTTACATGCACAGTATGATGTATGCATCGCTGCAAATCCAAATTCCCAAATACTCACATGCAGGCTGTAACATATGTGCTCAGACACACAGAAGAGCAGATAAAAACACTCACACAGAGCTGATGCCCAAAGCCACACAGCTCCATCTGCTTCAGATTCTGTCGAGCTCTTCCTCTTTCCCTCCACAGCCACCAGAGTCCCTCAACAATGTCCATTCAGAACACTGGGCTAGGTTTATAACAGGAGGGAAGAATATGGGAATATAGCAAGGAAATGTGAAATACCACCTCCAGCCACCGATATGTCTGAATCTCAACCACTCAGCGATGCCCTCTTACTACAATTAAATCCCCTGAAAAGGCAATTACTGACAAAAGTGATAAAAGCTGAATGGGCTATCAGTCACAAAATCAATGAAGTGGAAGAAGAGAAAACTCAACTTTTACAGTTAAAACTGCTAGGCAACTTTTAATGTTGCCACTAAAATAGGACAGTTACAGCAAATCACATATTACACTCTCTTTCTATGTGATATGGCAGCACATTTGTTAGAAGAAGTGTAGAAAATATTAAGAAATTAGAATTAACGCCTCGCGGTTGGAAGCCTCCACCAACCAGCCAAGCTGCAGTCTGTTGAGACCTGTATGTAGCCGTGACATTTGACAATGCTTCAAATTGGATGTTGCTTCAAAGAAGCTTTGAATCCTAAAAATTGGATGCTTCATGCACGTATAAAACCTGGCAGCTCAGAAGATCCAAACAATCACCACAGCTTCAATATTAGTGTGACCAATTGGATATCCTAATGGCCAGAAATGTGTATTTGCAAAACATTATAATATAACAGTGAAGTGGATCTTTGACCTTTTGATTTAAAACACTGTCACGTGATCACTTCACCATCACTGTTGTAGAGATTTGATGTGAGGTTTGTCATTATAAGGAAATCAATTCTTGAGTAATGGCTTAAAACATATTTTGTGAGGTCACAGTGATCTTGACTTTTGATCTCCAAAATGTAACCAGTTTATCTGCAAGTCCAGTTGGATGCATTTTGCCAAATTTAATTAAATTCCCTCAGAGCATTCCTGAGATATCAAGTTCATAAGAATGGGACAGAATTGAGGTCACAGTGACCTTTACCATTTACCTCCCAAATCTAATCAGTTCACCCTTGGGTCCAAGTGGACAGTTGTCCAAAATGTGTTTGAGGCATTCCTGAGATATCAGGTTCACAATAAGAGGATGGACTGAAGGACAGGCAGACTACAGAATGAGGAAAGACACATAAAAGTGGTTGTAGTTTCTAGGATTTTTTTCCTAGTTCATGAAAACAAGAAACAGTACACCTGGTTGTTTATTATATTTTGTGTGAAATGTATCCGTATTGTAAATGGGAACTTTTATGCTTTTCCTAATCTTTTATCATATATATGTGTGTATATATATATATATATATATATATATATATATATATATATATATGTATATATGTATATATATATATATATATATATATATATATATATATATATATATATTCAACGGCCACTTTATTGGGTGAAGTGTATAACTTATACAGTGGTGTTGTGGTCGTCTTCTGCTGCTGTAGCCCAACACTTTAAGGTTTGATATGTTGTGCATTCAGAGATGCTCTTATAAAGAGTGGTTATTTGAGTTACTGTTGCATTTCCATTATCTGGAACCAGTCTGCCCATTCTCCTCTGACCTCTGGCACCAACGAGGCATTTTGGCCCAGAGAACTGCAGCTCACTGGGTATTTTCTCTTTTTCAGACCATTCTGTGTACACTAGAAATTTTTGTGATTTAAAATCCCAGTAGATCAGCAGTTTCTAAAATACTCCACACCATGACACATTCAAGGTCACTTAAATCACCTTTCTTCCTCATTCTGATGCTCGGTTTGAACTTTTACAGGTCGTTTTCACCAGGTTTACATGACTAAATGCATAGACTCCTGGCTTCAATCACGGACTGGACAGAGTACAGACATGGCGAAAGCACAAACCTGGAAATGCTGACCAATCAGAGCTGACCAAACTGGGCTTTAAGGAGACAGCGCTCCAGTGAGAACTTAACTGTTTCTTGTATGTTAAATCATGTAGTCATGTTCAAGTAGAAACCTGAAATACAAGTAGTAACACATACAAGTAAAACCTAAAATGGGCATAATATAGTACCCTGTAAAGAAAACTGTGTATCATTTTATATAAAAAAAAAAAAAAGAAGAAAAAAAGTCTGGCTTTCTGGCCCTTTAAAATATGTTATAGTCGTGAAAATACATTATAGTGCAAGAAAATGAAGTGTTCACTGAGAGGAAATTTAATGTAGAGTGCAAATAGATCTGCTATGGTTATGTTGAAAATTACATGGAGGATGGAGGAGAAAATGTAGAGATTCAACAGAAAGGAAACAAATCAGTGAATAAGAGGATAATTAAATCCTTAATTGGAAGAGGGGAAGAAGTTTTTCCATTCAGATCACATGCATGTGTACTGTGCTTTCTACTGGCTCGAGCAAACACTACAAGCAACATGTTTTAGGAGTTCCAATAATTATATGAAGGAAGAAAATGAAGATGATCCTGTTAAATCATTTTTCATATTTCTGTCATACAAAGGGATGTGTTTATTACCATATATCATCAGACAATGTCTTAATCTGCCCTTCACTTCTCTTTTTAAGCTCAAGTGTCTTTCAAGTGTTTTCTGACCTTATGCTACATGTTGTTTATGATAACACAGTATGGATTGATAAACTGTATGCACATTTCATCAAAGCTGAAATGTAGAAGAAGAAAAAAAAGATTGAGTTTATTGAAAGAATTATCTATTTGCAGTTGAATCTCTCTGCTAATCAGATATTTCATAATTGAGATTTTTTCCTGTGAAGAGTTATGATGACACCAGCAGAAATCTTTATGTTTATTTATTGATCGACTTCATCCCATTCTCTTCTGATTGACTTTGAATTCAGATCATGTTACCTTTGTGTCCATGGCCCTGAAAAGCCTAGAGTCTAGGCCCTAGATGGATAGTTGTTATAAGTATTGACTGGAGATAATTTTAGCCAGATCACATTCACATTCACTACTTTTTTTTTTTTCTTTTTTTTTAACCACTTTTCCCATTTCCAGATTCACGCTCAAGGATTTGAGAAGTGACAGGAGGTCAGTCGTTGTGAGCTGAACCAGTCCAAGACAGAAAGATTGAGCAGCATGACAACATGAGCAAGGCTTGATTACTAACTTGGTAAAGTGGGCCACAAACATCCAGGGGCCTTTAAAAGTCCCATGGTTTATGTGTGTCAACTGAATTTTAGTCATTTTAATACTAGCACATTTGTTTGGGAAAACACATCACTAAATTGCAATATCTGCGTTATTAGTATTCTTGTAGCCCTGTCAACAAGAACAACATTAATCATTTTAGTTTACATTTTCATCGTACTCACATTAGGTGGTCAGGTACTGAAGGGATGATTAATTGAAGTGTTTTTCCTATTGCAGACACATCTGAATTTATCGGTATCAGTGTATATTTTGTCCGATATGTATATAAAAACTTGTTTTAACAGAACATATAACATCAAAAAAACACAAGCTTGGGGTAATTTAGTAATGGTGTCATTGTTACATAGTTTGTCGAGCAGAATGCTGGACAAATAAAAGGTGACTATTTCTCCAAAGATGGTGACGTAGTTGACAATGTTATATGAAGAATATGTCATTTTAAATATTCTGTAATTGAGTTGTTAAAGAAAACAGCCCCGTGAGCAACTTTGAGGAGTCACACTAGTGCAAAATCGGTCCACAATCCACATAGAAAAGTTTATTTTCACTCCAGCTCAAAAATGCCATACTGTTAATAGGTGACTTATTTTCCTCTAAAATTGGTATCTGTCAGGCCCTAATAAAGTTAATCAAACAAGTTCCTAAAATAAAAAGAGAGCTATGAGTGCTTCAGCAGAACATGTGTGGGTTTAAATGTCAAGCAGACAATTAGCCTCTCTAATGAAGAATATGACAAAATTAACTGGGCTCAGTCAGAGCAGCAGGAACACGCTATGAGGCAGAAAACACAGAACCGTTGTCAACCAGAAATAAGGTAGTACACTCACTGCTGCATGTCAACATGTCAGTTAAGCAGACGGCCACATGACAAGCCGCCATCCATCCAGCCATTCTCGTCCGCTTATTCGGGGCCAGGTCGCGGGGGCAGCAGGACGCATGTATTGGACACGGGTGAAGGGAGGAGCAGAGCTGTCAACTGATCACCACCTGGTGGTGAGTTGGATCAGGTGGCGGGGGAGGATGCTGGACAGACCTGGCAAACTGCTAGCGGAGGCCCCTGTCTGCGGGATCTCTAACTGGGGATTTCCACCGGTCGCGTTACAGCCGCGGAACGGCTCCACTGCGGTTTTGCTCCGTCTTCTGCCCGGCGTCAATTTACACAGGGCGGTTACGGCTGCGGAACGGCAGCATATCGAGCAGTCATATACATGCGAGATAACGAGAACACGCGATAATCCTGAACATACGGGAGACCGCGAGATCCCGTGATAAACTGTGTGTATAAAGTAAACAACAACAACAACCAACAGCTTACTTTGCTCTGACGTGGAAGATCTGTTGATCTGACCATCTATCCTTATAAAAACAATATGTTATGTCACAAATGATTGTATGATGTTCCACTTCAACAATCAGTAGCCGATCCTCTGAGATCCTTTGATTGATTGATTGCTGATCTGGTGCCCCGGGTCATAACATAATGTTGATGTGAAGTAGTTTTAGGCTGCATGAACTGCCTATTGTGTTTTATTTTGAAAGGGGGCGGAAGTGTATTACGTTGATTCTAAATCGGACTTCCTGTCTGGTGCGATCTGCTCTGTTGAAATTTACGCGGTTTAGCAGCGGCTCGCGGAGAAAATAGAAGTCCTACCTAATGCTCGCGGAGAGCCGCTGCTGTAACGTTCCGCAGCGCGCCCGGTGGAAATGCTCTCATTGATTAGAGTGGCAGCTATTTGCAACGGCGACCGCGGCGCTGCCGTTCCGCGGCTGTAACGCGCCCGGTGGAAATCAGGCTTAACTCACACCTCCGGAAGAATTTCTCCAGCATCCCGGGTGAGGTTGGGGACATGGAGTCCGAATGGGCTTTGTTCAAAGCCTCCATGACAAGCCTGTGTCATCAATTTAATTGATTATAGTGTAAGTATAGTGTTGCTGCAGCGAGCCTGTTAGCAGTCCACATATGTTCAATGTAACCTGCTTGTTAAATGAATCTGATCGCCAGTGATCTTCAGTGATCTTTACTCGCCATGCTTGAAAGATCTGAAAATAGAAGCGATGGCCCAACACTAGCTCTTAAGGTGTTTTTTAAAATTATGATTAATGTCATAAAGATAAAAGAAAGCTGCCACCTACTGTATGATGCACACACGATCAACAACAACAGCAGTTATTTTGCTTCCCAAAGTAAATGCTAAAAAGAAGAGTTGTTTTCTTCTCCACTCCTCTATGTGAAGGAGCTTTTTTACATAATAGAGGAAAAACTGATCTTAGCTGCCCATGGCTTCCCAATTCTTTCAAACGCAATTTTAACAATGTACCAGGGTCTTGTGAATACGGAAAAAAAAACAATGCCAGGAAACAGATCGCTGGGGAATTGAACTTTTTCTTTGTGCAGCAGTGTAATGGCAACAACAGAAAATTACTTCCCCAATGGGGCTAAGTACATAAATTACATGGCTGAATGCGAGCAAATCTATCATAGGAGGTGAGAGAACGAGAGGGAGTCTGCTTCTTCTTAAGCCGTACCTTTAGCCAGAAATTTTTTTTTTTCAGCTCTGCCCCTGATGTGTTTTTTCCTCCTGAGAAGTCTCTGTGGTTTGCTCTTTTGTACCTCCAATCTGATTCTTGTAGATGTAGCATTTTATACACTGCATTATACTGTATGCTGGTGTGAAGACAATAATAAAAATGGTATGTAAAATATTTCTGCAACATGAAGAGCCAGTGACAACCTTCTTCTGAACTCACATGTATACTGTACTCTTCTCAAACATATAGCTCTTACTGAAAAAAACATGCACATAAGTGCTTCAGAAGAAGAATTACTGTTATACCACAAAAGCAAAGAATCCACTCCAGTGTTATTATCATAATAGAAGCCATTCATACATTTTACATTACACCGAGACACTCAAATAAAAGCCTTTCCTGCAGCACACAGAGCTGGTGGAAGCAAAGAAATTAAAGTAAGAGAAGGAATATCAGTAAATGGGAAAAAATAATAGATGCTTTAAAAAGGCTATCTGCAGACCTTCCCTATTGTGAGAAAGATGCTTGTATGGAGAGGATGTTCTGGTGTACTGTGCTTATCTCAAGCAGACTCATAAAGCCTCTGCAGATGCTTCATCCCTATCATACATAAATGGCAGCTTTTTTTTAAATCAATAAATATGTCTTTGTTGAGGAGGAGCTGTGTACGTGGAGGAGCTTTGAGCAGCAGAAGATCCGTCTTCTGTCATGTTCATGTTGAGAGTCATAACTGCCTCTCACTCTCTCTTTTTTTTAGTCTGATCTTGAACCAAGAATGAGAAAAAGTTAAAATACAGAATGATCTAGTCTTTTGCTTCTTGGGCCAAGGTCAGTGTGTTTTGTTGGATAGAAGAAGCTGCTGGGGGATTGCCAAGTCACCCCTTGACCTTGCTCACATCTTTGTAGAGCTGCCAAGTACAGAACATTAGTTTACATTTTGTGAGGGTTGAAATACAAATATGTGCAAACTGCAAGGCTGTCAGAGGATACAGTTAAAGAGCAGAAGTAAAATGATCACTTCTGATACTACGTATTGGTATTTTCCTATGAGCACAATGCTTTTATGGCCATGGGGATTGTGTTTTTAGGTTGTCAGTCCGTCCATCTGTCTCATTGTTGTGAATGTAATGCAATTGGAATTTCTTCATAATTGGTAAAAACATCCACTTGGATTTAGTGATGAACTGATTATATTTTGGTGGTCAACATCACTATGGCCTCACAAAATATGTTGGAGATTTTTTGGGCATAACTCAAGAATTAATTTGCTAGTGATGACAAAATTTCCCACAAATGTTCAATAGGATAAAATGTTGAAGTAATGACATTTTATATCCAAAAGGTCAACGTCACTTTTGCAACAACACTATTCTGGCAGACAGAAGGTTTGTGACCATATTTCACTTTTAGTCAGATACTGAATTGGTGTCACTAATCTTGTGTGTACAGCTTAAAACTGATAATTGTATAACTTTCACATGCTTCCGGGTTCAAGATGCTTGGGAAGGGTTTCATGATTTTTAGCTTCTTTGCAGCAACATCCATATGGGAAGCATTGTTTACTTTCATGGCTATATATAAGTTTATAAACTTCAATTTGACTGCCCATGGATGTACAGACAGGTATCACTGGATTACTTTGATACAGGAGAAAACTAGAAAATGTGATGATTTTTGGGGAAGTTCTAAAGCAATGATTTGTGGATGTTCTTGGTGAATGACATCAATATGAGAGCGATATAATATCCTTAACAAAAGCCTTTATATGTGTTCACAGGGTCCTTTGTCCAGTTAATTTTGTTAGAGGGCATAAGCGCTGTTTGCTCTATTGCTAAACATTCAATATGTTCTTTGAGCCACTTAACCATACAACAACATTCATAGAACTAGTTTTCCTGTATTTACTAAGCAATGTATAGTGTTTATAGTATAGTATATAGTATAGTTTGCTTTCACAGAAATACAGCCAAGGACAGATTGATAGCACTCTGTGCATTATCATGGGCGCTACAACGAGGAGATTGTTAGCTTAGCTTTGCATGAAAGGCAGTGAAGGGTAGATACGAGCCCAGCTCTCTCCAAAGTTCAGAAATATTCAGCACCACCAAAGCTCTGTAATTTCCACAAGTATCTTTGTCAAATCCATACACAAAGTAATTGTAAGTGTAAACTACACTTTGAAGTTCAGCTTATCTGTACCCCCAGCATCAGTACAGCCTCACAGTGACAACAAACTCTCGAGAAGTCACTACGCCCAGCTGATGACATTAAGAAAATAAACTTACTTTGTTAATGTCAGCCTGTAGTAAGAGCATAGACTGTATAAGAGTAAGAGGCAGCGACAGACTGATTAAGTCTCTCTACTCTACTGACGCTGTCTATGGTCCTGAAACACTGTATAAATCTCCTCATAAACACTTAGCTGACAAAGGAGAGCATTTGATTTGAAATTTAAATTAAATATGTGGATTTATTTTCAGTTACATTACATAATTTTATGTGTCTTTGGCAGAGTATGTCTACAACAATTAATGCAGCTGTGGTAGAGGTGGGTGATATATATAATCTATCTATCTATGATAATAACGTTAATGTTGTTTTGACAATTTGCAACTTTACATTACTGAGTACTTATAATATCTCAAAAAGAAAACAAACTGATGTTTACCCATTTAATGTATCTACATTGAAGTTTACCTGGGATTCTCTTGAATGCTTAAATTTAAAGAAAATAAACAATAAACTGTTTTTCTGAAACATTGTGTCCATCAATAGAAGTCCTGGTAAGCAAGAAGAATTGTAACAACTTTTTGTTTATGGTAAAGAAATCTCATTTCAAAGGATATCGTCACATTATCGTTATCGGAAAATTAAAAATAAAATAATTGAGGGTTTTTTTGCCCATATCGCCCACCCCTAAACTGTGGCTGCCAATGGGATTAGGTTTAGAACTGCAAATAACTGTGCAGGAAGCTAAATATCTCTCACTTTTAGCTTATTGTGTACTTTCAGTGGGGTTAGTAGTGATTGCACTCTTACTATGCTGCCTCCTGGACTTAAAAAACACATGTTTATTTTACAGGTTTGCTTGTTTTTGCTTCATAGGCTTGAACTGCTGTCAGCTTGTCCATACACAGTTTGCATGGAGTTTCTGACTGATGGTGATGATAATAAACCATGACACATTAGCTGCATCGATGCGTGAAAGACAGGCTTGAAGTGAACAGACAGGACTCTTCTGTGCTTCCTCCCTACTCTGTATTCAGGGGTTCTACAGACCCCCTGACCCAAACAAATCTGCATGTTTCTTTCGTGACCTGAGGTGTAAGTGATAACAACAAAGGCTATGAAGCACTACAAAAGAACATCTGTCCCTTTCAAATATCTTCAAAAATGTCTTTATTTTTATGCAGCTGTTGTACCATCACCAGGATCAATATTCTGATCATTCTGAGGGTCATGTCACATTGGGATTACTCATCAACCATTTAACTTATAAACAACACTCTGATCCTTTCTATCTCATTGTTGATTCTGAAATGAAAGCCAGCATTAGTCCACATCTGGATTATTTAAATGTCTGCAAAATGCCAACTGTTCTCCCACAGATGTTCAAGAAAAATAAACAGCTTTTTTTTCCGCAGGGCTGAATACATAATATTTATCTGAAAATAGTCTGTTGATGGTATTAGAGTTAATCATAATAATCAAACATAAGTGGTACTATAATGGCAAAAATTATAAACATCGAGTCAAGGATGACAACTATTTTTACAGGAGGACTTAAATGAAATCCGCGCGCACACACACACACACACACACACACACACGCATGACAGCTTGATTACAAATGGGAAACAGGTGCCTTGTAACACTTGAATTATGCTTTCAAAGATAAAACAAATCATGTCATCATTCTTTTAAATCTCATTTAAAAATCAAACAAATGATGAAAGAAGCATATCAGTATTATTTTCCAATTATGATATTGTTTGTGCCACCTTTCACACTCAGGCGCCTCTGAATGTTTGTTGAATGCCTGAAGAATAAAGATGGATAAATCCATAAATCCACCAAGGTAATGCAGTCATATTTGTTTGTTTGTCATCTTTGTAATTTTCAGTTTGAAGTTCCGGCAACTTTCCAACTGATTTATATAACTTATAACTCAAACATTATTATTATTTGTGTTGATTGTATGTCTTTATTGGATAACAACAGAGGAGAGATGACAGTAACTCATAATATGTATTGCAGCTGAAGTTATTTCAAATTTCAAGCAAAAGACAGAAACTGCCACAGTTATAACATAGCCAGTACAGTGGTGGAATGCAACTAAGTACATTTACTCAAGTACTGTACTTAAGTTCAATTTTGAGGTACGTGTACTTTACCTGAGTATTTCTATTTTATGTAACTTTATACTTCTACTCCACTACATTTTGAGGCAAATATTGTTCTTTTTACACCACTACATTTAGCTGCCAGCTTTAGTTACTAGTTACTTTTTGGGTCAATATTTAACATGAAAAACATTATAAATTAAAAGTAATGAGACATTTGTTTTTAAATGATACCTCATAACAGTATATTATGTCGTTAAAATTAGCCCGATTTTTACAAAATTAAAACACTGCATACATAAATGCATCAATACAAGTAATGCAATACTATATTTAGAATATCTATATATAACAATCTGAGAGGGCCATTCTGCATAACGAGCATTTTTGATACTTTAAGAACATTTTGATGCTGATACTGTTGTACTTTTACTTCAGTAAGTTTTAAATGCATAATGTTTACTTGTAGTGGAGTAATTTCACAGTGTGGTGTAATGCTCGCGAATGTAATAATGCCCACAAACTTAATAAACCATAAATGTAATAAAAATCTGCAGCTTTTAATGCAATAATCCCACAAACGTAATACATTTTCCATAAACGTAATAGTCGCTGCCTACTACAACATAACACATAATTTCCCACAAATGTAATAAGTATTACGTTTGCAGGGACTTATTGCATTTGTGGGAGAGTGAAAATCTTCAACTTTCAATATTGTAATAAGTTCCCACAAATGTATAAAGCAAAGAATAATGGCCATTGTTGTTTGTTTGTTTGCCTATGCACACACTACTAATACTGACCATGGGTGCAAAATCCAGCTGCTGGCTCTCCGCTACGCTATCATACAATGGACCCTCCCTGCACGCAAACAGCATTGTCATTCATTTTCAGTTCACAAAATGATTTTGTGTTTGAACACATTAATTTCTTTGCATGAGCAAAATGCTTCTTGTTAATGAGGAGCGTCTCTCTCTCTCTCTCTGTCTCCGCTGTCTGCTGTGCTGAAACAAAGAAGCCCTGACCCACACATCACTACCTGCCAAGTCTATCGATTTTCCCCCTCTACTCAATAAATTGTTTTTCATGTTGCTCCTACACTTGAATGTTTGAGTTTCAAACTTTTGGGATGCTATATATTTCCATATTTCTTGATACTGGATTTTAATGAGGGAAAAGGATTTTAACAAGATAATTTAACCATATCAAAACTATATCAGTCACATTAGCCTATTATGCAAAGGTATTTTAGGCTACACCTTGAACATGTCTTGAAGGAGTCTTGAATTGATATGAAATGAAATGATTGAATTGTGTTATTTATTTACCTCACAAAATGATAACTTAATTGTGATAATGTTCACAGTTATTTAGATAGCCTATATGTAACACACTGAAATCAGATGCTGTTGTTTAAGCTTTATTTTGATGCAACACACGTATCTCTAAACACACAAAGAGATAAACACATTAATAAAGTTGTAACAAGTGTCCTGTTAAACTGTAGCGACTTTGACCGGACTTCCTCTGGACTACAGTGGTCGCCATGACAACAGGACAAACCAGTCCATGGTAGCGACCGTGAAACAAAACAAAATCCGAATCATAACAACATAGGCTACTAACAACAGTTGATAACCGCCGATACCTAACTTTTAAATTACTTTACATTTAACAAGTATGAACGTCAACAAACAAAACTTTGAGGAAACAGAAAATATCTCTACATAATGATGCTTGTGTAGACATATTAAACTCACCTGTAAACACAAACAGATAAACACACTACACACACCACACACAGACCCACGCTTTGGCAATATTGTTGTTGTGGCATTCATACCAATACATTTGAATTGAATTGAATAAGATTATTGATTAATGCCTAAGCAAAGAAATGAATCTGTTTAAACACAAAATAGTTTTGTGAACTGAAAATGAATGACAATGCTGTTTGCGTGCAGGGAGGGTCCATTGTGTGATAGCGTAGCGGAGAGCCAGCAGCTGGATTTTGCACCCATGGTCAGTATTAGTAGTGTGTGCATAGGCAAACAAACAAACAACAATGGCCATTATTCTTTGCTTTATACATTTGTGGGAACTTATTACAATACTTAAAGTTGGAGATTTTCACTCCCCCACAAACGTAATAAGTCCCTGCAAACGTAATACTTATTACATTTGTGGGAAATCATGTGTTATGTTGTAGTAGGCAGCGACTATTACGTTTATGGAAAATGTATTACGTTTGTGGGATTATTGCATTAAAAGCTGCAGATTTTTATTACATTTATGGTTTATTAAGTTTGTGGGCATTATTACATTCGCGAGCATTACACCACACTGTGAAATTACTCCACTACAAGTAAACATTATGCATTTAAAACTTATTGAAGTAAAAGTACAACAGTATCAGCATCAAAATGTTCTTAAAGTATCAAAAATGCTCGTTATGCAGAATGGCCCTCTCAGATTGTTATATATAGATATTCTAAATATAGTATTGCATTACTTGTATTGATGCATTTATGTATGTATTGCATTTGTGGAAAATTCCGGTTACGTTTGTAGTAGGCAGCTATTACGTTTATGGAAAATTACGTTTATGGAAAATGTATTACGTTTGTGAGATTATTGCATTAAAAGCTACAGATTTTTATTACGTTTGTGGTTTATTATATTTGTGGACATTATTACATTCGCAGCAGTTACTGTGTGGTATTAGTATTTTTACTGAAGTAATGGATCTAAATACTTTTTCCATCACTGAACAGTTCACACATGGCTTGTTGGCGAAATGCTCTCGCTGGTAAGCAAATGTTAGCCAGCCATAAACTAGGGTTGGGCCGACGGACAATGCCATCATCCAACATCAACATTTTGATTTAAAACTCTCTGTCTCAGTCCTTAGTCCTGACAATTGTGCTACTATACTGCAGAAAAGTCGGTGGTTTGCCATCCAGGTCTGGTGGTTGATTGATTGCTCTCATTACAGGTCAAGTGGGCGCATATGAAAAACCCAGACCCATGCTCATTAATTGGGAGGAAAATAGCCAAAGTAAAGACCTGATGACTAGGTTAAGATGAGCAGTGAATGGGCTCAACAGGGCTTAAAATAAAAATTAAGTCATTCATATCTAATATACATACATTTGAAATGTGTAAAAGAAAGTATAGACAGTTTACCAAGCTAGTGAGATTTTTAGCTTGCTAACAAATTGTTAATCCAGCAGCTGAACTACACCAGATTTTGCAGCTGCACATTCTGCCTTACTTCTTGCAGTAAGCTTGTCGTCAACTAATAAAAGCAATAAGTTCAAATGGTACATTTGTTTGTAACATAAACTCCTATCTCATAACTGGCTAAAAAAAAACATGCCTCCCTTGAGGAGTAGTTCATGCTCCAGCAGAGAAGGGTTAGATAAAAGTAAATGGTGCTGTTAATTCTTAGCTTGCTCACACAGTTAACACACAGTTTGCAAAAGTTCACTTGTCAAAGTTCATTAAAGTAGAACTTCCTGTGGCCTTACAAGGGAATTCATTGATTTGCAGCTAACCCACTGAAATAAATTAATTTTGCTGCAAAATGTTGAAGTTTTCATTGCTGAGATATGGCCCTGAACTTTACTGCTTATGCCTCCAAATCTTGGACAGTACAGAGCTTGTCAGGTATGGAGGGAAAAAATGTCATAATTTGTGCACATCAACAATTTAATTATTATTTCATATTAGGGATGTTGATAATCTACTGTTTAACCAACAATATCATGAAGTACTATCAGTTAACCAGTAAAGAGTAAATAAAGAAAGAAAGTAAATACAATCTGTGGTCTTTGTCTTTCACAAGTAACTGGTGGATGGTGCTCACAACAGAAAGCTGTATGACACATGCTATATAGATAATGACTGGCAGGTTAAATCAGCCGTCCTTCTTATGCAGAGTATGGCAGGCAGACACACAGCTTACAGCCTTGCAGCTAAATTACAAGAGGAGACTTTGGGGACATTGCTGCATGTGTCCACAACATCAAGTACAAGTCAAGTACAAGTTCCAGACCGAGGACAACTCTCAGTCAGGAAAAAAAAGCTAAACTAGCATTCTTATTTATACTATAATTGAACAATGTAGCATTTATTACCATGATCCATGCTCTGAAATGCTACATGACCCTGTTACAGAGTTATTCAAATTCAAGCCCTGGATGTCATCAACACCAGTCTTCAAAAAAAAAAAAGAAAAAAAAAAAAACATCAACAGAAGTGTTCAACGGGCTGCTAAAGGACACTGCAGAGATCCAGGCAGTATATCAAAATGTGCTCAAATAAAGTTTCTGTGACTCTTGTGGATTAGATCACAGCTCTTTGTCTATCTAGGACTGTTTCTGTCACTGTCAGTGTCACCACTAATCCTGCCTCTGAAAAATCACATCCACCTCACATCTTAAGTGTTTTTTCTCTTCCACCAATAGGACGTCTGCGTCTGCCTTCTTGGAGTGTTCCGCTGGAGCTCCCAACCAATCCCATCATCCTCAGAGGGCGCCATGTCTCTGTAGCCCTGCTGGATCACATTAACATCACGCTCATTGGAGCTGACAGGCTAGCAGAGCCGGGAGAAAACCAGCAGAGAGTGGAGGGATTTTATAAAGTGTAAGGACCCTGATGCACCTTCAGTCCCGTGGTGGACACACAGAGAGATGTATCCAGCAGTGCTGACATTTCTACCAGTGCTCTTCCACTTAGTTCTTCTGCCTTTACTGTCATTTCTTCTAAATCTGCTCGGCCCTAAAAATGCCTGCTGTGCTTCTTTGTGGTTTGCTGTTTGCTTTGTGAGGTCTGTCAGCCTGTCAGTTGCCCAAAATACCAGGCTCTACTTTAAAAGTTCGCCCCCTCTCCTCGTTTCTACATATTATAGTTCATGTGCATGATTCTGCAGCACAGTTACCTCCACTGAATAGAAAAGAGGACGGTGTGTGGGCACGAAGAACAGCCTCGCAGCAGGTCTTGGAACAGGCCTCCAGGAGGACAGCTGCTTTATACAGTGTTGAAACCCCATCAAGTTTCCATTAACCTCATGGCCCTTCTGTTAGCAACGAGGTGAAAGTGGAGAAGACAGAGATAGAAAACGAGGCACTCTGAAGATGATCGAAACTGCTGGACTGCCATTAGCAGGACTATTGTCATTATAATACAATTAACAGGAAACATGATGACTAATTGGTCTTCACAGTATGACATTTCAGCACGACACCTGTGTGTGTGTGTGTGTGTGTGTGTGTGTGTGTGTGTGTGTGTGTGTGTGTGTGTGTGTGTGTGTTTAAGATCATCACTGCATGACAGAGAGCATTGACTATACTGTTAATATATTTTCATGTAATTTTATCGGACCAGGTATTTAAGCTTTTTCTTTGACTCAGATGGGAGAGCTGTCGTTCACTGATCGGAAGGTCGGAGGATTGATCCCTGGCCATGGCAGTCTACATGTCGAAATATCCTCAGGCAAGATACTGAATCACAAATTGCACCTAATGGATTGGCTGCCCCATCGGTGTGTGAGTGCATGTGAATGTTTGCTTTTTGATGAGCAGGTGGCAGAGTAGTCGTGAGGTATGTGCCTAAAATATCAAATATACAAGGTCTGTATAGATAATCAGTGACCTCTGTTTTCCCCTACTGCCCCATTAAATAACTTCACAAACAGGCTCAAAAAGTTACAAACATTAGAATCTATAACTTTTGAACTGATAAATAAAATAGATATTATTAGGGTTCAGAGACAAAATAAAGTACTATTACAATTTATATTGTCTTCCAATCAGCCATGCGGTTTTTGTGGTCCCAGTCTCATTTTATATTTATGTCACACCTCTTTAGCATCCTTAACTAAATGCCAACTCATTACCACATGTTTAACACCTCATTTTTTTTTAATTGTGGCAAATATAAAAGATAAAAATAATAAGATAAAAGATAAATGTCAGATACAAAAATATTTAAAACATATTGACCTGAGGACGACAGGAAGATTACGAGGACTGCTTGTGTTAAAACAGTTCCCTGGCAACCTGAAAAAGTTATCTGTCATTCTGGCAGAACAAGAGGTAGCATATGCTTTCCAAAACGTTTCTCATTAATTCACCTGAATGTTATAATAAACACCTAAACTTTAGTTTCATTTTAGGAGAAGATGATCCTCCACACCTGCTCTGCATCTGTGTCCTGTTTTTGCGTTAGAAAATGTATCATATATGTTAGACCAACCAAACTGGAGACACATTAAAGTGCTTTTGAAAGGGTTTAGAGGATCTACAAGTTTATTTAAGACACCCACTGATAATATTTGTGTTTCTCCTTATCCCATCCTGTACGCTCCAAGTGTGCTGCGTGCCTACAGCCACCGAAAAAGCGCCTTCAGTCGATGTGCACACTTCACACTTGACTGCACTTTGAGTTCAGTGTCTCGATTCATGAAAACACGGCCCAGAGGAAAGATACAATGTCAAATATTATCTTATAATATTTATATAAATTGTTGTTGATATTCTGGGGGGAAAATATATACATAATGCATTTTGTTTTGTTTGCAGCAGTCGGGAACCTCCCTCTGTTCCTCTGTCAGAGGTTCTTTCTCTTTGCAGCTGTAAAATGTATTTGCAAATGTCAGGCGCTGCAGACTTCCTGCTGTAAAAGGAGTTCATGGCTATATTGTGGAAATCAGAGCTACATGTAAGCGTGTTTTTCTGTGCCACCTTTTTATTTTTTTCCAGAGTCATTTTACCTTTTTGAAAAGAAGCAGTGGAGTGTAATCAAGCGTAGCATCAGTTACTATCTGGTAGTAATAGGATGTGTATTCTCTCTCTGTTTAGTGTCTGTTTGTTCTTTAACACAGAACAAACAACTTTTACTCTCTCTCATCTTCTTTGGGTCTATATGGTTATGATGTGCAGCGCAAACCACTCCGTGGCTGTGGGAGGTTGTCAAAGCTCATACTGTTTCTAACCTCATTTTAATAACATCTTACTTTTACTGCTTGGTTCTTATTTAGTGCAGTGAGTTAAATGTGCGACATAAATGTGGCTGTCAGTGCGTTGGCACTGCCTCTCACATGTGTCACCTTATCAGCAACAATAATTTACCTCAACCTACTTCAGCAGTCTGCGAGCCAATAACAGAAGTGTGTGTGAGGCAAGGAAACATATTTCAGGCCATGAACAGCGGCGCCACTTCGACCTTTTACAAACTGATAAAGTGCACCATTTCGTCTGGAATCAGCTTCCATCTGAGCACTGTCACTTCAGTAATATAGATAGCAGACATGAAGGCAAGTCTCAATTTAATCAAGCAGGGTGTGTTGCTGTATATGCATGTATCCGTGTGTACTTGAGAAGTAGAAAGGATGAGAATAAGGACAGCCATGTTGAATGAAGTATTTATGTCCAGTGTCATCTTTGCAAGGATTTGAAACCAGGCACATTTGCATAACAAGAACACTATTGTCAGAATATGATTACAATAACAAGAATTAGTCAAGTCATCACATAAGATTCCTTTTGATATTTCACATGAGATGCATTTCTTCTCATATCCGAGACAGGTAGGATGTGTTCAGTAATTGAGTTAAGTAGTTTGGGTTAAATATGCATGGTTGTCTTTGGAAACGCTCAAAAATGAATGAAAATTGAAATCGAAATTTCTTGCTGGGTTAGATGCATATCGCCTTATTATGCCTGTCTGAGCTTAAATTGCTTTGCAAGGAATTTGTTGAGCGTAAAGTAGATTGACACCTTCTGTTAATACCGGATAAGCAATAGAGCGCCGGCAGTAAAAACCCAGAGCTAAAGACAGTTTGCAAAAATGGGAACGGAGGCTTTTTTCTCAAGGTAATGAATTTTGCCAGAAGACATTGAAACTCCAGACAGTCCCTATCAAAGGGACTTTTTGTTCATTTCCACCAGTGCCCACAGAGAAAATAGAGAGGAAAGCAACAGGAAGAAACAAGGGAGGGAGATGCAGACAAATGTGTCTGGAGACAGTAATGACCGCTGTTAACTGTGAGCCAAAGTGACTGCCATGAGGGATTTGATTGGTCTTCGTTATTACTAGAAAAGTTGCTTCGGCTGTTGTAGCATTGTAGCAGTGTTTATCACATTAGGATAACCTTGAAAATAACTTTGTTTCTTGACCATATATCTTATATCTTTCTGTGCCATTCATTAAAAAGTTCAGGATGTATTTTCACTTTGTTTTAAACAAATAAAGCAATCAAAAGGCAGTACAAAACAATACAAATCTTCTCTCAATGGTACAGCTGCTACAGTTAGGGTGGGCAGGTGTAAGGTTTCATATTAAGCAAAACACTGGACCGGACTGGACCGGACCATACTACCAAATTTTACCACTAGGTGTGGAACTTAAATGAACAGTTGCTCCCAAGTGGAAAATAATGAGACTGAGAGAGCCAATGAATGAGGGTGTAGCGATGTTTTCATATTAGTGCCGTTTTAGGTTTTCTTTAAGCCAAACTCTACCATGTCTTGTCTCATTACCCAAAACAACAAATTATTCTCTGTAGACATCTTCCTTTCTCCCACTAATTATCTAAGTGATGTTTGTTCGGTAGGAAATTGCGTGCAGCCTATAAGATTCTCTGCAGAGCAATGGAAGGTCATTAATCAAACTTAGATACCGTCATTCTTCCAGACATCTAAAAAACGTACGTTAAAATGGGCCCATCTGGGCAGCCCACTAAAATAAAGTCTTTGTTTTGTAAAGCTTTATTCAGCACTGTTACCCTGTCTGCATAAGTTGCTAATGCAGACTATGATTTTGCCATAATATTTGATAATGGCAAATGCCAGTTCAGTCGGTTTGCATAAAAGTGTTAGGGCTTGTACAGCAGACCACCAAAAGCGATAATTGGATACAAATCTAGATATCCCCCTCATTTCTTAGTAAAGCTCCTGAAAAAGTGTATTAAGCTTCTTCCATCAACCTCAATAAAACATTTCACAAGTGACAACATGATATAAAAGATAACTTCAGCCTCATTTCTCTCTTTATAAAATATTTTCTAACTGGTAAACTAAAGGAGGACATCATACTCATTGAGATATTTTTTGAGCGCTTTATTGCACATTCTCTTGGGAGAACTGTACCGTTAATCACATTGTTGCTGAGATGAAGACGCTTTAATCTTTTGATCATATGTCCCATAACAACTAACGGGAAACAAGACGTATCACCCAAGATGAAATTGCAGTCTGTTATGGATCTACAGACAGCTGCACCAGGATATAGTTTTGATTAACAGACAGGCAGGCGGTTCATCAGAGAAGAAAATAGACAGGACAGATATTAAAGGGAACAGTGGGGCTGGCAAAAGGTGATGAAAAAGTAGCACTCCAGCTAAGAATAATAGCCTTATAGTGTTTCACTTCATGCAGTGCAGAATATCACCTTTAGTTTAAGCTAATTACCTCCCTCCTGATTTCACTACTGAGCCAAAAACACCAGTAAAAACAGCCTGAGCAGAACAGGGCAATGAGCAAATAAATAATTCATGGTTACCATGTAAAGCACAGACGATTGGTGGATAGCTGAGGGGAAGTTTCTAAAAGTAATGCACTGTTTTCATAGTTGAAAAAAGACCGAATGACACATTCACTCTGTCGGGTGTAGAGAGGGTTCGTGTTGGGCTTAAATTGAAAAACTGCTCTGTTCATTTAAACTTGAAATAGCACCTGTCTCTAATACTTTCCACAATCATAATTAGTTAAATGAAAAGTGTGGTCTGGCTTGTAGAGGCCAGTTTTCCTGAGGCACAGTTTTATTTTTTTCTGCATCAGATTGGTAGTTTGTGAGGAGTATTATTTTTTACTCATGTGAATAGAATTATTATATAAAATCAGAGCAGGGCACGGCTTTCAAAGGATGAGTGAAGCTAATGTCATTGACCATGGTTGTTCCAACCCATAACACAACCACTTATTACAGCTCACTCCCCATATCCCCTGGTCTACACACTGCACGAACAATTTGCCACATTTAGATCCATCCCAAATCAGTTACTGTGGAATTGAAGTGGACGATAAAACCTCCAGACAGCAAGTAATGTGCCTAATCACTGAGGAAACGTATACATTTAAGTTTGGCTTGGCTTCTTCTCAAAACATTCTTTTAGCTATATCCATTAATACACTTTTTTCCCAAACTGTGTTTTTATGGTGGGTTTAAAATCTTACATGTGCAGTGAAGTTTAAAGATAAGGGATCATTACTTTGCCCTTGCTAGGAACAGCTAAATTGCGATTTAACACTAGACCATGGGAAAAAGTTGAATTATACATTTCTAAAGACTGAGGCATATTTTAAAAAACAACGCACATCATATGTCTGTCAGTTCCGCATCCAGGTCAAAATTTTGTCAACCCACTCAAGCAAACTTTTACACACAAAATCCTCACTAAAGCACCCAATTGGGTGCCCAATCTGGCAACATTTCCTGGGCCTAAAATCTTCCAAAACAGATCCAGGTATTTTTAATGTGCCGTATCAATAAATAGTAAGTGGCCACCAAGAAAAAATTGAACATAGATTACTGATCAAACACCCAATATCATTGATGAAAAATGACAATATCTATAGGACAGCATCTTTAAGATACACCTTTATTTTCTTAATTCAGATTTGATTGTAGGCAGCTATTTTAGTCGCTGCACAACACAGCAATAACAAAAACAATTTCTAATTAAAATATGTATTTCACAGCTGGAAATGCAGGAGGGGCGGCGCCCCAGCAGCCTTATTGGACCACATGCCACTGATTAGTACCCGTTGTAAGGATACATGGTTGCGGGGGAAATGTGAATTCACACAACAAAAACAGGGCCAGCATGCTGTGTGATGCTCTGCATGAAGTGTTAGTGGGTAACAGTCAGTTTGGGAAGGGCCATTATGTGTAGTGTTTTCTCTAAAGTCCTGCACGGCAGGTGTGCCTGAAAACAAAAACACCAAAAGTGCACCACCAAGCTCCCAGCGTGTTGCACTTTAGACTCTCAAAACAGCCTCTCTTAATACATTCTGCAAAAAAAAAAAAAGAAAAATCAATGGATTTTGTGTTTTGGGTATAGGGACGATACATGTGCAGCCACACTACATGTTGCCATACCGCCTCAAAGAGTCATATTAATTTAATCAATTAACTGATGGTAGACATTTAAGAGTTATTTAACAGACTCAACACATAGTTTAGACAGATGGAGAGAAGTCACACTGAAACTTCCAAGTTACCAAGTGCCACTCATTAATTTGCTACATGCTGAAATAAACGTCACCATTAAATAATGACTGCATTTATGTATGAATTGCTTAACAGCAAAAACACTTCAACATATTCATCTACTTTTAGTGTAGTTTACAACATTCAACAATTCTACTACACTGCAAAAAAAGAAAAGTTGGATGGACTCAAAATTTCAAGGCAACAAACTTCGATAAAATTTTAAGTGAGACAAATTAAACTAAATATTTTAAGTTTTGTTTTTGAGTTTGCTCAACTCTGAATTCAGATTTTTGTCAACTGAACTGTAAGTAGTACTAACTTATAATTTTACATTGTAATAACTTTTAATCTTTACTTCTGCAATGTGCTGAATTGGCACGATTGCAACTCCACTATGAAATGTCAGCTAATGTTGCGACCATAATTTGAGTTAGCATTGATTCGCTAATGGCTACTCTTGTAGCTGTAACAAGCAGCGCCGCTAGCATCAGTTAGCTGCTAGCATCAGCTAGCCGCTAGCATCAGTTAGCCGCTAGCATCAGTTAGCCGCTAGCTTTCGCTAATGACCAAATTTCACCGATTTCCCGCATTTCACAACAAAGAAATAAGCGTTAACTATTGTCCCTTGTTGTGAACCCCAACTTAAAGATATAAGTACAACAACTCACCAACTTGTTTTTGAGCATACAACTGGCTTCTTTTGTTGTGCTAACTTACATTATTGCCCTAAATGTCAATAATTTATATTTCCAAGTTTTACCAACTTAAATCACTGTTTTACAAAAAATACAAGTTGGCTTTTTTGCAGTGTACTTCCAGTTAAAAGTGATTGGATCGCTAAAGTGATGTATTGTATTATATTGTCACAAATATGCTCAATAAAGCTTGACCTTCAGTCCCTACATCTGTGTTTTCCTCCATATTTTTCATTGCAAGCTGTTGTTTGTGTTTTCTGTTGTCTGTTGTTTACAGGGCTAACAACAGTCCAAAAATGGCGGTTGCTGGTGCTGCATTGGCTGTGTTCAACCAATTATCATACACTAACACCCCTATGGTTTGTCTTGTGGTGGGAAAGTACCTACTCTGGAATAAGAGTTAAAAAAAAGTCTCTTAAAATGGGGTTCTGAGAACTACAGTTATTTATAGTTCTTGCAGAATTATAAAGAAATTTGAAATAGGAAGTAACGACCACTGATCATCAAAGTATGAGGTATAAATACCAACCAGTGTACATAAGATCCTTTCCACTGATCAGACCTACTAATCCAAAAAATTGGGACGCTGTGTAAAACAGCATTAAAAACAGAATGCATCTCGATTGTAATTAAGAATTTAGAGTGTATATTTATAAAAAACAAAACTTTATCAGTCTCAACATAACAAATATATCTATTCATACAGTTTTATTTTCAATATATGTCAAAAAGGATTTGAAAATGATTGCATTCTGTTTTATTTAGATTTTAGACAACAAATCAGCCTTCACAACCATATTTGCTCTGATAACATTTTTGGTTTTATCTGCATTTACCAGCACACAACTCATTTTATCTACATGTAAGAGATTTTTTTTTTTTTTTACAAAAGACAATGTAAAGGTCATTTTCTTACATTTTTTGTATAATGTGAGTGCAGCGCAGGTGGGACAAGAACTCTTATTGAATCATCGTGTTGGATATCTGTGAAAGGAGACAAGGTCTCAGCCTGTCTGAACTGTAGTACACTGAGGGAAAACAGCTATTGCAATAATTCAGATAGAAACACATTAACCTCAAGTAAGGACCTCGATATACTATAGTGTAGATGGGTCAAGAACCGCAAGGGAAAATGAATAGTTAAAACAAAACACCAAGGTTTCATACTTGACACGGACACATTTTGTGGAATAGCATGAGCAGAAGAGAGCTTTTATAACCAGGAGTGTACCATAAAGAATGCAACCAACCAAAAACTAGTCATAGCTGCAATTAAAGGCCTTGCAGTATAAAAAGTTGCCTTTGTGTCAATCCCCTTCTTTTCAGCTAAGAAATAAAGCTCATCTTGTTCAGCGCAGCACCAAAGGATCAATACGCTTCTCTACTCTATACGTTTACCCAACAGACAAACAAAAGCTGCTGCGTGGTGGGGTCAGATGGTTAGGTGAGATGCACAAAAGGGATGAATTAGATAGCTGCATACGCTAAGCCCTTGCATCTTACTGGAGCCAGCATTTTTGCCAGGGAGAGCTTTCTGCTCAGCTGTTACCTCACAACAAAAAATAAACTGCTAAATCCTCCCCGACAACCGCACAGTGAGAGAGAAAATGAATCTAGGAGAGTTGGATTTACAGTCGGGCATTAGGAGCACAGACACCTTGACAGGCTGAAGGCGCCGGATAGGGAGTGTGCTGCCGATTCCACAGTGTGACTGATGCCCTGCAGTCGCTTAGATCCGCCCCGATCCCCCCAGAGTCTGGTCTCAACACGGTCCACCTGCTGAGAGCAAGTGTTGCACAGGGACAGCTCAGAGTTTTATAGCTCTGCCATGTTTTCAGTCCACAGAGGAGGTGAAAACTGCACTGCACAACAAGAATCACCTCTGAAAAAAGGTGTTTGTGTATGTGTGTGTGTTTGTGGAATGTGATGGGGGCGGGGTCATAACTGAGATATCAAAGGAGCCAAAAGAGGTTTAACATTATCCACCAGACTCTGCATTAACGAGCAAGGGAGACAGGGAGAGACACACGGAAGAAGAAAAGGTGAGCAGAGAGACAGGAAGTTACTGGTTGGGCAAGGTAATCTCATCAAGGCTTAAAAAGTCAAAATTAGCTTTGAGCATCATGGATTCACTTTTTTTATTCATTAGTCTGAACCATAATACTCTTACAGGTTTTAAGACAGTCAGCGCTGCTATTGGTTAAGGTTGCATGGATTGATGATACCAAAGTCTTGGGTTAATTAAGGCAAAAATACTCTTCACAGCAGTGATCCTCTCCTGGGTGCTGAGCTAGTGCAGAATAACCCACATTTAATCAAAATAAAGAAATAAAAATTCTAGCTCACACAAGGGCATCTAAAAAGGCACTATTTTATCAATATATATTAAAAACAAGGAGGAACATACTATGTTTTTCCCACATTGCTTCAGCAGATTTGCTCAGACATTCACATCAAAGAGCTTCTCTTTGTTTTTAATGTTAATTATTAATAAAATACTGTCTGGGTCTCAATTCTCCAAATCCATGATTCAAGTAGACTTTCAACTAAAGTCACAATTCCATTCATTTTTTTACTTTAACCCTTTTTTTCCAGCGCTGATGGTTATGCCTTGTTGTTCTATCAAGTCTTGATTTGAAAACATCATAAGATTATTGGTTTCATGCCCAAGCAACTGTCAGAGCATGTCGATTGCCTTGACACATGACAGTGGCTGAGCTGGAGGCTATGCTAACAATCCTAAAAAGGCCAGCCCAATGACATTAAGTGCATGTGCATAGCAGTTATTGCATGCAACCTATAATTGTCAGTTTTGGCAACTAAAAGACACTTTTAAAAGCTAGTGTTTAGCCCTGCAATTGCCTTTTTTGGATAAGTTCAGAAAACAGCAGGAATGTCAAATGTCATAATAGCAATAAAAATGTTTGCAGGATGGAAACATCATAAAAAGTATCTAAATACTCTGTAGCTCAAGTGTAATTTGGTCCACAGCTTTGTTTGCACTACAAATGTTTTACAACCACATTATTGCTTCTGACAACAAACCCCAGTAGGCATTAAAAAACACAAAAGAAACAGGCTGTGAGAACATAATACTATTCAGATAGATCGCTTGACACAATGGACAGCAGAGAAACTTTGAAAAGTGAAAAAATACATTTTAGTGGGCTGAAATTTAATGATTGAAGTTACATCAGATGTGTTGCCAAGGACTTCTAACAGAGCTGTGGAATGGTGCCATTTGCATGGATACCGTGTGTGAGGTTGAAATTAGGAGGTTGTATCTGCGTAGACCGCAGAACTGAGATATTCAGCATCAAAGCGATGACATCTCAGTCAACACAAGGCTATGTAGTGAAATCTATCTACAGTTCTACCAGGCCAACTCCCCCGTGGTTTTAAAGAATAAAACACTGAAACAATAGGAAGTTTGATTTTTTTATTTTTTTTTTACGGTGCCCACACTGATACATCCATGATTGTTAAAAATCACACTGTGTATAGGATCCCTTACACTATAATGCACACCATAGTTTATTTGTACACCTAAACTGCTTCAAATGTAAGGTTTTAGAGAGGTTGGAACTGCATTGTACCATACTGACAGTTTCTGATATTTTGTTCACATTTACGGGGTGATCACTTATATGAAGGTGGTCTAAATAATAAAAAAAAACACCTATCTGTGCAACCCAATGCGGTTTAACAAACAACAGCTTCCCAAAATCATCATACAGTTAAATAAAACACAAAACTGAACCTTATATATGTATTGATTTTATCCCCCCCCCCCCCCCCCCCAAATAAACTGGAATTTGTGAACTGGAACTGGTGAATATATACGGAAATATGGACAACTGTCATTGTTATGTGGAATTAAGAAGAAAGTGTTATCACCTATGTGACTCTATACATATAGAAACATCCATGTATTTATCTCTGCTCTGCTCTAAGGGTGAATCAGCAGCAGTACAACTGTCAGTGTGGCAGTTAACTTCTGTATTCCTGTAAAAAATAATGCTTTATGTATCTTTTTCACATGATTTTACAGTGCATAGCATTAACCATGGCCCAATGGCTCCTGGCCAAAAAAAAGTTACTCTGTGGCCACCAAATATCCCCTTGAGCTGGCCCCTTGCAGCCACCAAGTTTTAACAGGTCCCTCTTGAGAATCAGGCCAGGATATAACTATTAACTACTGTGACTATTTGTATAGGTATTTTAAAACATACCTACACATTACAAAATAAATACGATAAAAAACATCCTCTAGCATAAAACTTGTGGCTAATGGAAGACAGCTAAAGGTTTGCTACAAACACTCATAACTCCTGAATAAAACACACAAAATATTTGAGCAATAACATAATTAAGAAATATGATTAAAAAGAAATAAAATGAAAGACTATGATAAAATATATATATATGATTTAAAAAATGTACATTACCATCTAGTGAGAGAAGTCAGGAGGAGTGACCCGTCTCTTGTCGAATTGCATAAGTTATTTATTATTTATGCTTACATCAAAGCTCACACCTCTTCAAAGGATTGGTTGGTTTCAGGTAGGTGGTCTGAGATTCCCTTCCCAAGCCATCACTCTATAAATTATTGTGCATATGAAAAATTCCCCCTTACATGTGACTGAATTATATGTTCTACTTAGATCATGCTTGCATAACACATGTCATTTTGACCTTATTTAAATCAAGTGGTTTGCTGACTTTAAGGGGAGATAGCAGGTCAACAGAAGGTACCACATTCCTTAAGTTTAAGATGATACCAATATGCCTGGAGCTTTAAGACTGCGTCTGCTACACTCTCAGAACGAAAAAAGTTGGCTGTCGGAACACAAAGGGCCCTACCTACTTATATGTGAATCATGCATTGCCTAACCAATCCAACACATGAACAGTCCATGCAAAGTTCTAAGAGTCATGTAATGCAGTCTTGAAAGTAGAAAAATATAAATGTAAAATCAATATTGATTTTCACGTCCACAACTTGCGCTTGTACTTTAGTTCCATCGCAGCCCAGGCTATGCGAGAATGCTTGAGGCAGCCGTGCTACTGCTGCTTTTTTCCCCCACAGTTGAATATTAATATTCACATTTTTGGGTTGTTGTTTTTTTATGGGATTTTTTTACATTGACAGCCCTAGTTTAAACCACTTAATATGGGTGAGGAGGAGGTTAAAGAATCCAACATCAAGTCATGTCAAAAAAATCTTTAAAAAAGATTATTTTAAAGGTCAAATAACATCCTGAGGGAAGTCTAATGCATGCATTTGTCTTGTTACTGTTTGTGAGTGTTGATGCAAAGCGCTATAAGAACTGGAGATGAGCCTATCTGCTGTCACATCAGTGTATAACTGGTAGTGACTCTTGCCTGCAAGCCATAAATAAGCTTCTTTCACTGTGATTTGGGTCTACTGGTATTTTGATTGCCAACTTTGATCTTTAACTGTAATGAAATATTTTCCTTTTAGTATTTTGCACAACAAATGGCAGATAGATAAACTGTACTTATGTGTAAAGTCATGTTTTCTTGTCAAGATATTAGTTTTTCAACATGTCTGCAGGAGGACAGGGCATCCAGTAAATAAAAACTAACTAAGTATTACATATGCTGCACATGACAAAAGATAAGTGTAAGAAAAAGTATGACTGATTGATGCCAGAGCACTTTTAGATCATTAAGGGCTGAAACGTTGCCAAATCAGAGTCTGGCAGCAGCAGTTGATTAATGCAGTGCCCTTCATCAAACTAGAGAAATGATTATGGTGCAGCGGCAGATAGTGGAAGGTATTCACTCTAAAGAATGCATTAATTTGTGCTTATCAAGGCAGCTAAGTTGGGTCTAAGTAATTACTGCAAAAATAAACTCTGTAAATGCTGTGGCTGGTCTTTGATTTGAGAACTTATGCACTACTTTCTTCACAAGCCATCGCATCGTTTTGAGTACAAGGTTAAAAGCGGTGCAGCAACAAGTAATACCTTTTGTTATATACTAATGTATTGATTGTTTTTTCTATGATTCAATTACTAATTTACTGCATAAATGTAAAATTTAAGCATTAAAAGTTCTGTGAACCCAAAAAGACATTGTCTAATTGCATATTTTAACCAAACAAGAGAAAGAAAATATACTGCACAAGAGCAGCAGTTCTTTACATTTGAAAAGCTGTGACTAGGACATTTTTTATTGCATTTATATGACAAACACTTTTAAGGCTGCACCAAATAGTTCGAAGCTTCATTCATTATGTTGGCAGTTGAATTATAAATCAACAGCTGGGCAAATGGATCAATATATTGTTATTGGTGATTGGTTGACTACGTTACCAATTGTTTTTGGGGGCACTTTCTATTTACTTTTTTTTGCTGAGGTCTGGCTCCAAAAAACAAGTTGCAAAGAGAAGCCCCTCTATGATGAATTCAAAGGTTTTATTTGCCCAAACCAGAGTTTGTGATTGTGGGAAGATTGACTGAGACTGTTGATGGTGATTTTGATTTTCTTTCTGTTTGAATGAAGTTTGTTTTACGACAAGTTAACAAGGCACTTCAGCTGGTCTTAGTTTGGTTAAAAAATAAACTTGAATTTAGAAGGTCTACACTTGTATTCTGTAAAATAAAGAAAATGTTTTAGGGTTGGAGAAGGAGGAGGGTTTCAACACCCTTTGACATGGAGATGGGACTGGGGATCAAACCACCATCCCTGTGCTATAAGGAGCATTTTGCTTGAGAAATTACTATCGAAATTATTACTAATAAGTATAATTAAAACTGAAATAAGCCAAGACATCACTTAGAAGATACAAGCTCCTCCACAGGTGGTTTATGTGCAGATTAATTTTATATACAGTATGTATATGGCTTTAATCACCAATGGATTTATGGCAGGGGCAAATATCCATCTAATTAAATACCCAGTAAACTGAAGTCAACCCATGCAAAGAAAGAGAGAGATTTAAAAAAAAGCAGAGAGATTATCATAATACAGGCGTGAATTTTGCGAGCCATTAATGAGACAGGCTGGAGGACTACTAATGACCCTGACAGCCAGCGCAATTATCCACAGATTAATTCACTATTAAAATTTCCACTGCTCTGTTTGCATGCATATGCATGCATGCATGTACTAATGAGAGATCATGGCTCCCCTTACAACTGCATTATTAATCATCATGTGACAAAGATGGGTAGCAGCATCGTGCTGAGGAGGATAGCTGTGCTTTATAATGATCAGTCAAATGTGTCACTGGGGCTCTCAGTAATAGCTGCAGCCCCCAGCCGGGGTTCACAAAAAATCTGGCAGCAGCCGGCAAAATGACAAACTCACTCTCTGCCTGCTGCTTGTGCTTTTTTTTCCAATATCCCATTTACTGGAGTTGTATAACCATTTGATGCAATAATCTTCTCTGTTCTGATCTGAGTCATACACCCTGTCAGAGCTTGGAACAGCTCTCAAAGAAGCTGTTGACAGTCAGTCTCCTGCCATGACTGGGGACCTGAATTTTACCGGTGAAGGTCTGAGCAGTCTGCCTGTGCATCACAAGCTGGCGTTTTTTTCATGTCACAGGTTGTTTGCACTATGAAAACACAGGAGTTAACATCCTACTGAGTAAAATAAGGCATAATCCACCACTGTTTAATATGCACCTGTTTAAAAATACATTTCCATTTCATTAGCTACAAATGTTATTAACTGCTGCCGGTCATGTTGGTGATAATTTGTCAAACAGTTTCTACTTCTTTCTTTATGCTAAATAACTAATTGAAGGCAATTATGACCCTAATTACAGACTTTAAGTCCAGACATATGAGTAGTTATCATTATTCTCTGTAGTCTATATGCTTATTTTGACTTTATTATAATCTAATTAGTGTAATTGCTGTATAATATGCTCATGGACAGCCATTTGTACATTAGCCCTGACTGCAATCAAAGGAAGCATAACAGCATATGTACAGAGATGAAGATTAAAGAAGCATTGTAAATTATTTGAAGTTGGTATGTAAGTGTACAAACTCTTCCTGCAGGTTGTTGACAGAAACTACTGTAGGCAGTCACAGTCAGTCAGGAGGGAACATGAACAACATGGAGAGAACCAAGCGAAGCAAATCGAAAAATATATTTCAGCAACATAAAACTAGCAGCCAGCTACTGATGTAAAAGGAAATGCCACAAGAGCACAGAGAGAAGTGAAAATATGTAGTGAACACAAAATCAAATGGGGAAAAAAATGAAATAAAAATGTGACAGAAGACTGAGGTGAAATCTCATCCACCACATACAGTGACAGAGTCAACAGAGTCTGGATGAGGAGAAAACAATATGATAAAAAAAAAGACTAATCAGTCAAAACAAGTACTGCAAACTGTATAATTACATTTACATAGGTTGATTATTCCTACACTCTAATTAGACCCACAGGAGCATTTCCTGATTCATGGTAGGACATGTGGGAAAGCAAAACCGGATTGGCTGTGCATGGACGTTAACTTGAAATAACAACGATGACTTTAGGTGTCACTGCCGATATGAACACAAGTCTTGTCTGTGAAAGTGCTGTGTTCTTTGTTTGTCAGTGCAGCTCGGGCAGTGTGTGAAGGGTGCTGCCGCTGGATGACAACAGACTTTCCCAGCAAGTTGGCGGGAGAGCTCCAGAGCCTCCAGGTGCCGCTCATCTGCATGCCCCCGCTGCAGTGAAACAGAGTTGATTGAAGGTCTCTCCATTCCATCTTCATCCTGCTGATGTAACACCAGGTGAGGGAAGTGTGTCTGGAGCAAATACTCCTCTGTTGCAGAGCAGAGCTCGATAGCTCGAGTGTTGCTAGCAGGCTCTGGCTTGCATTAGCCCTGCTAAACTGTAAACCTGCCCACTTTTTACTGAGCCAATCGATTGCAAATGATTTGATTACATGTTTTTAGATTGGCACAAAATCTGGTAAAGATATTAGCTGATCAAAGAGGATGAACCTGGTGTCTTTGGAGACCTTAAAAGTTTTCATCTGCATTTTTACATTGTTTACATTTTTTTATTCAAAGGTGTGTGTTCCCCACAGGTGAAATGGTAAGAAACTTTCTCTTTAATTATCACAACACAAAAATGATGAATTACTGCCACAAATATTCCTTAAAAGCTTCATGCTTGCAACAACTCTTTTTGCTGACCTTTACTACTGCACCACCATGTACATTTACTTCACCACAGCTGCAAAAGATCAATAACAACTTTTGTCCACCTTTTCAAAGAGCATAACTGCCTCACATAGCAGCTAACATGGCTTTAGACAGCCTTGTTTTATTTTCATCTCGGTCCAAAAGCCTTGTAAATTCATTCTTGCTAATAAGAAACTGGAAAAACTGTATGTAGATGTCATGCTGTGAACACACTTCTAGCTAGCAGCATATGAAATGAGAAAGGTATCTGATGCCAGCACGGCTTTTGAACATCTATTCCAATAACTCAGTGCACAAACATGCACGCACAGAAACTCGTTCACTCGTTTGCAAATGCAAATCTGTCAGTTTACACCTCCTGGGTGACATCAAACAGGCACCTTCTGCCAAAGGGAAGCACTTTTGTCAAAGCAGTGACCTTTCAGCTCCATGTACCACCCCCTTCACCTGACACCCATCCATGCACACACAGCTACTGACATCCATGCACACACCTAAAGCACGGAAACTCACATGATGCTGTGTGCACTAATGAATGAATAAAAAGATAAATCATGAGGTAATTATCTTGGCCTGGGAGAAGGCAATTAAAGGTTGACAGTGTGGAAAAGTAGTCACAGATTTTCATGTGCTGCAGTCGTACACAGGAGAAGAGGAGATGAGGAGTGAAGCTGCTGCGACTTATAACAGCAGGAGACAGACAAATGGAGGAGAGTCAACTTTTTCTTAAGTGGAAAATTCTTAAAAGAACCTCTAATTAGCCTCTATCAGCTCCACATTTGGCCTACCTGTTTAGGGCAAACATCAGCAGTCGGATTTCTATTCACCTGTCTCTTGAATGCTCTCTTGTATTCAATGCATGCCTTGATGGACTGCCAGGCACCAGCGGGAGGCAGAGCACAGTGTGAAGCACATCACAGTCTGAAGAGGTGAAGTATTTTTCACAAAACTTCTATTCGCTCACTTTGTTCGCACTTTTTTTTTTTTTTTTTAGTTTGTCGGCCATCACCCTTCCCATCTCAACCCCTCTGCTTCACCCTTTGGTGCTGAAAGAAACCTACTAACCTTTTTAGATATTGTCTCCTTTGGTTGTTTCAGCCCACTGTTCCATTCATAGATGGATTTCAAAGGGCACTACAGTGGTAAAAACACTAGAGGAGCAGTAAGTACAGACAGTACAAAAAGTAGAGTGGGAGTGATGGGGGATCAAACAGATGAGAGGAGACCTAAAGAAATGAAAATAAAGGTATCACACACTCACAAGCTCACACATATACAGGATACAACCTGCTGTCATGGCTTTTGTTCATGATACTAATGCGTCACTGGAATAATTAAGCCTCCGGTCACTGCTGTGGACTTAATTCATAATTATATTTCTTTCTTTTGTAGTGAGCAGAGATTGTGGTTGACATTTCAAACGGCTTGAGAATAATACATTTTCTGATTCCCCTTTATTTCTGGCAGACCTGCATGCAGGTAGGTTTGCAGAATTACTTTCTTCGTGACATGTCACCATATATAAAAATAAATCATTATTATGTCATATGTGGGCATGCTACATAGTTATATTCTGGTGTCTACATTGACTCGTTTTGTACACATTTAGGTTCAATGAACAGTTAGACAACCAGGCACACGCACATTCATCCAATCACATTCTGTGATATCTTTATAAAATATTTATTGAGAAGAGAAAGAATAAATCTAAGCAGATCGCAGGTGAAATATTTGACACCTGAGTGGTTGCTCCTGGGCTGCCTCAGGGGGAAACTTCTGCTCAAACTCTCATGCATACAGTAAAAATTGTGCCTGAACTTAACATGTATATTTTCGTTTAGTAAAAACTGTCAGTATCTTCCTGTTTTAGCTCTATTTGGGCGCTACTGTTGAGTTATTTTAACAGTATTATGAGCAATCCTGTCAAAGTATGTCAGCAAATAAATGCTGCTGGTTGGGCAGCGACCACTTTACAGGTTTTTGTTTGTTTTTTAACCTCACTGTAGGCCTGCAGGTGGGTTGCTGGGCTGCTGTTCTTGTGTACAGCATTATTATATAGGCTTCTAGGAACCATGTGGAGTTTGTGACCTCCAGCAGTGCTATGGAGCATTTTTTTGGTGTAAAGAAAAGCAGCAATGCACCAGCAAAGGCAGTAAAGAAGAGGAGGACTATTAAGCATGGATATACCAAATGCAGGTTTCAATCAGGTGGCAACCTCCAGGTCTGTGCAAGGAGGCAAACCAGGAAGTGCATTAAGCTGCATTCTACGGAAAATTCCAGCAGGGGGTGCTAAGTTTGGCTGCAAAAACATTTTTGTCCATTAATTTAAATGCAAAAACAGAAAACTTCTCACTTGATTTATTACCTCAGAATTTTTTTTTAGGACAACACTATGGTCTCTATGGTCTCAATCGCTAGTAAAACATCTTCTTCAAGACAATTTCAAGTTAATAGTTCAAATAATGGCCCCATTTAGAAGAAAATAGAAGATAAAGAATCATATGATTTGGGGCGTGGCTACCTTTGATTGACAGGTCACTAACAAGGCGAGCCTTCATCAGGAGAGAAGCAGAACAACATGTCAATAAAGTTATATACAACGTTGTATATAAAAAAGGACGTTGACCGGTTTGTTCTCATAACTTTGAACCTTTCACACTGTATTCTCACTTAATGACAGTTTATTTGAACGTTTTGTTCAGTAAAAATGTCTTGTTCAGCGTTTGGTAGGACTAACCGACACTCCAAGGAGTCGCTGTTCAGTTTTCTGAGGTAAGTAAGATACATTTTGTTTTTGTGTTTTTGCTAGCCAAAATGAACATCATGTTCGTTAATGCTCCAGTTAATATTAACATGAATTAGCAGCGGCTTCGCTCAGTCGGATTGCCGGTTTAGAGAGAGGTGTAGTCAGTGTCGTCAGACAGTCCAAATATGGTCTGCTCCGCATAACGGAAACAAGATGGCGACACAAGATGGCAACGAGTGTAACGCTGAACTCGAGGCTTCCAACAGGCAGTCCACAAACCAATGGGTGACGTCACGGTAACTACGTCCGTTATTTATATACAGTCTATGGTTTCAATATGCTAAATCAATCATCTTTTGCAAAAGGTTTTACGGAGAGGAAATGTATTCCACCTGAAGACCTCAAGGATACACACAAACAAAAATGCTTTTCTGTTCATGCAAAATATTTTATTTTGTGCCTTGAATTGCAAGAGTTTAAATGATACAGAGCTGCATTTCTTTCAGGGAAATGTGTATGTCAAGTCAACAGTAGATGCCACATAGAAGTGCTATACACCATCTGCTGAGAAATACAGATCAATTTCAGATGCAGCTCAGCACTGTGAGTCAAGGTTTTCTGGTTATGAATCTGTAACATATATTGGGTTTTGGTTCAGCGCCCAGGGCTCAACAATAAGGGCTGCCTGAATGCCTGTGGCAAGTAAAGTCAGGTTAGTAAATCTATAAACTCACTTGCCCAATCAGGGAAGTGGTCAAAAAGAACACATTGTTTTTCCCAAAGCTGATGACAGAAGAAGGAGTAAGCCATCTGACTTCCTTCACATCTCTGTTAAGAATTAACAAGTAACAATCTGGCAAAAAATGGCAGTGGATAAAGACAAAGAGTGCTGTAACAAGAGACAACAGCATCTAAATAAAGCTTAAATGACTGCTGACTTTAGTTTTTGTTGTTTAAAAAAGACCAGCAAGTAGAAACAGATTTTGTACTGTATTTGTCACCTACTTGCATTAATGGGGGAATGAAGAAATCTATTAGTGTTGAACCATAGGTGCCTATTCAGATGTTAAAACTTTAGAACATTATGATAGGAGTTAAGGATGAACATCCCCATGTTCCTTAATGTCTCATGGGTTGTTGTAGCACTTTTTGGGTTGATATCATTTGTTACACAGATTTGGTGCCAAGTCTTATTATAACCATTGAGAGTTGATAAAAATCCACCAAAACACCTCATTAAGTGACAATGAGCTTGAAGAACACCATAAAAAAAACCTCCCATGCTGTGATTTGGTATTAAAACTTTTGATATTTTGTAGATTCCAGCAAAATGCATTTTTCAGCTATTGGATGGTAAGCACGCTGTTCTTCTCTGAGTGACCTGTGATTTTGGTGACCTAAACTCCATATAATTACTACGTGTGTAGTCGAAGTATTGCTGTTAATTACACTTTATGATTAGAGTAACCATGAATCACTTCTGTACAGGTTATAATTGTACTTTAATGAATTTGAAGTTGAAAACTGCCAGAGGTAGACCAGAAATGTGACGTTGACACTAATGAATGTGTAGTGTGTGTAGTGAGGACAGAGAATATGTCGTATATGTTCATTACTTTATGTTGATGTCAATACAAGGATGTAGTCTTGAAGACAATCGTTTCAATTGTGGGGATGTAATAGCTCCCAAACTGAGGAGACCAACCCACAGTCCTGCCTGTGATTATAAATACCATGCCATTTAAAAAAAAAATCACAGCATACACTCACCTGCTACAATAACAATTGTATTCCTTTCTGGCAATGGGTTTGATTGGCAGCACCAATATTAATCAGTGATTCTCTTTTATCTCCAGCCTTGGTCTCACCTTAAGGGGCAATGCGGTTGAAATAAGCCCACATCAAGATGCAGCTCACAACACTGAGCTTTAATGAACAGGGTTTTTGCACTAAAATAAAATCCTGTCACGGCAGGGTTACATGTCTATGAAATAGGCATGCAACATCAGCGGGCATGTTAAATATTTCATTTCTCTGGGCTTGATCAAGTCAAGTCTAATCTGTGCCTATAGTGTTGGGGGAAACAGAGCCTTGTGAAAAGACTGCTGAAACTGTGATGTGAATGAAAATTTTTCAGAAATTACTGGAAAATTGTATTTGTATCCACTACTGTAACAGCTCAGTTAGTACCAGGTTTGGACCCCAAAGCACAACTGGTGATGTCAGTGTTTTTGTTCCAGTTCTCTCCATGGACCTGACACTGTGACCTAGCCGTCTGTACTCCTCTGCGGGCTCTCTGAAGCTCTGTGCTCCGCTGTAACCCAGATTGTGTGTTTACTCTTGTTTATTTGCATATAGAGCAGGGAAGAGAGTGTCACCCAAGACACATGTAGAGACGCATATTGCCAGGTGTGTACAGATGTACTAAGAGCTGTCTACAACACTTTTTCTCTTCTCTACAGAGCGAATGGTGAAGAATACTAAATATCCTTCATCGTACACTCCTTTTAAATAAAATGAAATGAACTCTTAAAAACCTCTCTTGACATTACACAACTTGAAATGTATTCTTTCATTCATTATCCTTCACCGCTTATCTGAAATCTGGTCGTGAGGGACTGGAGCCGATCCCAGCTGACACTGGGTGAGAGGCTGGGTACGCCCTGGACAGGTCACCAGACTATCACAGCCTATCACACCTATGGCAATTTAGAGTCATCAATTTAACCTAAGGGGGCTACAAAGTGGTGTAGTGATTAGCACTCCTTCCTCACAACAAGAGGGTTGCTGGTTAAACTCCGGCCTGCGGCTCCTCTGTGTTGAGTTTGCATGTTCTCCCCGTGTCAGCGTGGTTTCTTTCCGGGTATTCCGGCTTCCTCCCACAGTCCAAAAACATGCACTTAGGTTTGATTGGTGACTCTAAGTTGCCCGTAGGTGTGGATGAGATCGTGATTGTCTCTATTTTTCAGCCCAACTATAGTCTGCCGACCTGTCCAGGGTTACCCCGCCTCTCACCCAATGTCAGCTGGGATCAGCTTCAGTCCCCCGCGACGCGAGTGCAGATAAGTGGTTAAGGATAATAAATTAATCTAACCTCAGCTGCATCTCTTTGGACTGTTGGAGGAAGCAGAGGACACCAGAAAGAAGCCACACTGACACTGGCGGAGAACATGCAAACTCCACACAGAAGAGCCGCAGGCCGGATTTGAACCTTTGACCCTTTTGCTGTGAGGCGAAAGTGGTAACCACCCTACGATTTTAAATGATACTACTAAATATTTTAAGAGGAGAATTAGGGAACAGAAAATTCAATTAGAGGAAAATGCAATAATATGAGAGAACAATTATATACAGCAGGTGGTATATAATAATGCATTTAATCTTTTTAGTTATTTGCGAAGATTTCTTTAACATAGTTATTACACTAAAATGCAAAATTGCACCTCATGCCCCCATCGCTGCTGTTCCAAATATGAACCTCATTAATTCTTGGAAAGAAAATAAAAAGCGGCAGCAGAAAAATTAACTACCCCAGCTGTGAAGTGAATCAACGTGTGGGTGCATTTGAGCAGAGAGAATGAGATGTTGTTTAGAAGTTGCATTAAGTAAAGATATTGCTGTGAAAATAAATAGCAGGCGGGGGAAAACTAGGACAGGGTGACTTCCACAAAAGATGGAGTGACTTCCGTCTAGAGCCAGCAGAAAGGCTGAGGAATAACAACTTTATTGTTCCAGGAGCACTAAATGCGTGCAGTGATGGAGCTCCACAATCAAGCAGGAATTACACATGAATCCATCTTCGGAGGCAAAGCCGAAGTTATGACTCATAAAAGTGGAGGAGATTTTCTTCTATGACACTGAGAGAATGATTCCAGGTAGAGTCATTCGGCTCAGCACAATGTGTTATCAGTCAAAACATTAATCTCTCAAATGAGCTGGAATTAGCATTTGAATTAACCGAGACGCATGATGGAAAAGAAAGGAACAGATGGTGAGGGAGGATTTAGAGGAACCAGATAGGATCTTAAGAAAAAATAGACAGGCAGAAAAATGAGGCAGAGATCAAAAGATTAAACAATAACGATAAAAGCATAAGTGATACTGCTCCCCTGTTATGTAATTTATTCTAAATTTATGTTTAAATGTCCTGTGCAAGTTTCAGTCTTTAAAGTTTAGAAGTCAGAGCCCTCACCATTCAGAGAAGAAAGGTGAAATCTTTTGTTTTTATTCACAAAAAAGGCTGCTGTCATCCAATGAGAGCAAAGAGAAACTGCTGTCGTCTTTCATCTGTCATCAGTTTGTCCGTCTCAGCTGCACTCTAACCATCCGTCTTCATCTGTCTCGTTTGATGAAATAACTTCACAGGACCCTCAGTGTTTCTCTGCAGTCTCTTTCCATCAGGCTTACTCTCTCCAAATGACCAAAGAACAACTGAAGCGAGTGTGCCTTTATGAATACACATTAGTCCACAGTGTTTTAATTTGCATGTGTAACAAGTTACACATCAACACAGTGAGGAAATCCAAAATGTTTCCCTACTGGCGCAGTTTTAGTTTTCTTTGAAACTAAACCTTCCCTCTCACACATCTACTGATCTCCTTTATTAATTTATTACCAGAGAATCTCTCCCTCTCTTTATGTTGACCACAGAGCATTTGCCATAAAGCGTGGGAAGATAGTCAAGAGCAAATAGTGTCATTCTCAGATTAAAAACAAAAAACTGAAATTGCTAGTAATATGTGTTGCCATGGGTTTCCCATTAATTACCTAGACCAGGGGTCCCCAAACTACGGCCCGTGGGCCACTTCCGGCCCACCAAAGCAATTGGAGTGGCCCACTTAACTATCCCAAACATTCCCTCTAAACATGGCCTGTTTTTTTTTAAATTGCATTTATTATATATTTATTTATAAAATATCCACATGTAATGATTAAGGTAGGCGTTATAATTAAAACTGACCTTAGTTGTGAATTATTTTCAGTAGTAGCTAATTTTCACCACCTCACACAATGGTATATTCCGATCTACGTGATGCCAAGCCATAAGCGTCAAGTTTTCGCGGGCAAGGCAAGCTAACGGAAGAGAGTCGGTCAACAAAATGTGGGAGCGGAAAATAGATTCTGAATGCAGAATCTAATTTCACCTGTACCTGTTACAAAATCATCGTTAACTGGCATCAGCTTGTGTTTTCATTTTCTACAAAAAAAAGGAATATCTGTGGTACTTCAAATAAACATGTGAATACTTTTTATTAGTTTTTTTGCAAACCAACAGGTGGTGCCAAGGCCAACAAATGATCGTTATATTTACACAATAACACTGGTGGTCACTTTGGCCCATATCATTTCCTGACTGACCCCGGCCGCCCATCACAGAAAGAAAAGTTGATGTAGCCCCTCCCGAAAAAAGTTTGGGGACCCCTGACCTAGACTCTGGCAGCTCTAATCTGTCCCGCCAGAGTCTCGTGTGCTGCGCTAACATCACATTTCTGACTACTGAAGGTATTTTTACACAATCCACCTCTCCGTCCTCCTCTGAGACATGCGCGCGCATTCACATTTAACTGTGACTGTTTTGAATTACTTCTTCTCACTAAACACATGCAGCTTTCAAAATAAGAGCACAGTTACCAGAATCGACCACAGATTTTACAAGAAGACTGTCAAAATAAGATTCCTTAAACATACAAGAACCTTTATTCTCCTTTTAAAAATATTTCTTAAAGTATGGAATGATTAAGATCAGTAAATATGACGGAATAGTGGCATTAGAATGTGTGAGAGGCCACCAAATGTGGGCTTTTATGGGAAAAAAAATATGCATGAGGGAATTATTATGAAAACCTCTGGGTTTGCCATTTATGACTTTACTCATTGATATTGATGACTCATTAATTGTGTTCTGGATGACACCAACATTTTTGTGAAAGCGCACCGATACTAAACCATAACATAATATAATATAAGTACAAGTAACTAAATTATGATATATGAATTAAACTTGCCACATTGTCAATATTAGATCCTTCTTCCTTGTTTATATAGCCGAGGCAAAAATAATGATTTTTACTGCCCTTCTAAAGAAAATAATACTGTACACTCAGTATTACCTACAGGGTGTTGATAGGGTTATTGATCAATACCATTGGCTCAACAATTACTTCACCAAGCAGCTTTCAGAACTCAATTTCTGGCTCATATTGTGTTTTTTGGAACAAAAATGTCTCTTGACTGCAGCAATATTTAACAGCTCAGCGGTGGAGAACAGTGCTATAAGCGAGTGGCTTCAAAAGAGATTTTGTTCTGAAGCCAACAAAGCAAGTCATGGCCCAAGCAGCAGCTCAAAGAACTGCAGCCTTAATTTTGCTGGTTCCCGACTCCCTGGGAAAGAGACCGATTAGAGGTCTAGAGGCCAAAAAATGAGCCTTTGTTGCTGCTGCTGGAAATATAAAAAGAATAGATGGAGTCCTCCTGTGAGATACAATAGATAGCTCTAAAGAGGCTGAAAACTTTCAAAGCACATTGGCAATTTGGAACTAAGTTGCAAAGTTTTGAGGTAAAGATAATTGTAAGGTAAAGAAATGGAAAAACCCCATAATTAGTGTAGGTTGAATGATTTATGAACTGCTGGAATTCAAGGTGAAAACAGATCTGAACTTCAATATTACTATGAGAAGATGGAGCTGAACTCAACTGTCCAGGTATGAAATTGTCAGTCTAAACCCTTCACTGAGAACATTCAACAGAGTATATCTGAAGGTTAAAGTGGAAAAAACGTTTTTTCAACACCTGGGTGCTATTTTATGTGGGATTCTTGCTTTTATTGGATAGTTGACAGTGTGGAAACAGACAGACAGGAATCATGGGTGGAGTGAGAGAGGGGGGTTTGGACATGCAACAAAGGTCGGCTGCACAACTTAATTAAAAGCAAACTGTCCTGCATGCTGTGTCGTTTATGGCTGGTTTATTTATTTAATACATGGCTATCGTCCAAAAAACCTTCATCCAGTATGTGAACGAGTATCACTTTTAAATGCATACAAATATACTGGGTTTGGTCAATTCTTGTATCAAACATCTTGAGAAAACAATGACTAAACAGCAGCCATCTACATAGCCCAATTCCAAAACATTTGGGTCTAAAAATATAAATAAAACAGAATGTGATAATTTGCTAAATTGTACAGACAATATATCTTATATTCAAGCTAATAAACCTTTGTAAATATATTCACTCTAAAATTTGTTTGACGCATACACATCATCCCAATTTTTTAGGATTGGGGGTTGTATAAATTTAGCCTAAAATAATAAATATGAAGATGGGGCTCTCTCTTAGAACTAATGTTAATACTGCAATGCAAACCATGATGAAGATATAAGTTGGATATTTTGTGCACCTTTATTTTGAAAGGCACTTAAGTAATTATCTTTGGGAATACTGCTGGCACAATAACAGTGTCATGAGAGATACAACTTTACACATTAAATAATAACTTTTCAAGTTTTCTCCGCTTTTTCTTTTTAACATTGCAGGTTTCAGGTCTGTCCCCACAAGGCCACCAGTACACTGTTCTACTTTCTTCTCTTTTTGTTCTTCGATAAATAAAACCTTCTGCATGTCTGATGTTAGTGCAGCGTGTGACTGATGGTTCATCATTAAGCAAACAGAGAGTTCCATCCTTTCATACATAGTTAAAGAGTGCACATCTGGCTGGTGTTAACTTATAATACAGATGGGTTTCTGTGAGGTTTTTAGTTTTCTCTAGTATGTGGGAAGGAGGGCTCAACATCACACAACCTCCCCTCCACCCAGCAATTCGTTTTAACATTCATGTACCGTACGAACAGAGCAGCAAAGCTTAATGTTAATGCTGTAATAAGCGACGTATGGCAGCGCGGCTGTAACCTGTAGTGAAAGATGACATTTTATGATATGGTTGGCTGCAATCTCACCCTGAGGGAAAACTGCAAATGGCAGAAAAAGCAGATATGGAGATAGAACCGAGCAGTGCACGAGATAAAGTGAAGCTCCAGCACCTCTCTTTTTACAGAATACACACACACACACACACACACACACACACACACACACACAAACAAATCAAAGGAGGCATCTTTATTGAGTCCGAGTGGCCAGGGGTTGCCAAGCTGTAAAGTGCCATCTGTCAGGGCTGCTGATGAGGCTGCAGACACTCTCTCACATTGTAACGTGTCTGATACAGTCGTGATGATAAAGGTGAGCAAATTAACCGTTTTGATCTCTGTTCCCTGCTGTTTTGCCTCTTTTCTGACTGATAAGAACCCACAGCGGGCAGCCTGTCAACCCCGACAAATGTCCTGGTTCAGTGGAAGAAAAAAGGCAGCAGTGTGTGATGTGAGTGCTGCTTTGCTTTTTTAAGCATTTTGCAATACGGTGAGTATTGCGATACAATCATAGACTGTATATAAATAATGGACGTAGTCACCGTGACGTCACCCATTGGTTTGTGGACTGCCCGTTGGAAGCCTCGAGTTCAGCGTTACACTCGTCGCCATCTTGCGTCGCCATCTTGTTGACCATAAGACCATAATTGGACTGTGGCGGAGCGAGAGGGATCTGACGACACTGACTACACGCCTCTCTACACCGGCAAGCCGACTGAGAGAAGCCGCTGCTAATTCATGTTAGCATTAATTGGAGCATTAACTAGGATGTTAGTTTTGGCTAGCAAAAAAACAAAAACAAAATGTATCTTTCTTACCTCAGAAAACTGAGCAGCGACTCCTTGGAGTGTCTGTTAGTCCAACCAAACATTGAACAAGACATTTTTACTGAACAAAACATTCAAATAAACTGTCATTAAGTGAGAATAAAGTTGTGAAAGGGTCAAAGTTATGAGACCAAATCGGTCTTTTTCAGAAAAAAATTTCTGAGGTAATAAATCAAGTGAGAAGTTTTCAAATTTTGCACTGAAATAAATGGGCAGATTTTTTTTGCAGCCAAACTTAGCACCCCCTGCTGGAATTTTCTGTGAATTGCAAGCTTAATGCACTTCCTGGTTGGCCTCCATGCTCAGGCACAGAGATTGCCGCCTGGATACAATACACTGCGATTTAACTGTTTAACTGCATTTTGTGTCCAAAAAATGTAATTCAATCAAGAATTGTTTTGTCAAATAAGAAAAAATTCTCAGTCAATCATCTCACTTCAGTCTTTTTATTTCTCCACAATGAGAGTCAACCCAGGGAGCCTATTTTCCTTGAGATAGCATGATGTCAGAGGTCACTTGACCGGTTTAGAAATCACCATGAAACAAAAAATAGCCTTACTTTGCAGCATTGTTACAACTTCCCAGCGTGATATCCTGACACAGATTCCTTAGATCTTCTGGTTTCATATACTACCAGTATGTTCAGTATATTCCTAAAAGTGTGACCGCTACAGCCTTCATAAAAAATAAAAAAATTACGAAAATACTGATGACCCGCAAGCCGTCGGAACGCTAAATAATGATACTTGGTGGCCATGAATCGATACAATACTGCCTCGCAAAATATCATGATACTATGTTGTATCGATTTTTTCCCCCACCTATAATGGTTATCCCTTATTAACATGGCATGAGTAAGAATGATAGCCTCCACAAGGAGCAGATTATTAGCCTGGGTATACCCAGACTGCCTTGCGCGCTCAATTTCATTTCGAACTGCCAAGGGGTCTGGCAACCAGAGAGATTTCTTAGCCCTGTTTTAGGGATCCAATCACAGAACGGGGAGGGACGGCAAGACGATGACGTGTACTACCCTGCAGACGGAAGCTTGTAGTTTTCTTACGGATCCAACATGGCTGCAGCAGACGCGAAACTCTCTTTAGCTGTAGATGGTGTTTTAAATAGTTTAGAGCGAAAGTTGAAAGGCGAAAGGTCTCTCGGCGGCTCCGCTGTCCCCCGTCTCGTAGCGAGATCACCGGCGTTACGGTAGCGGGGCGTTAGCGGTAGCGTTACCGCTATTAGCCCCGCTACCGTAACGCCGGTGATCTCGCTACGAGCCGAGGGACAGCGGAGCCTCCGAGAGACCCGCAGCAGCTTGTTTATTGCCCATAAAATCAGTGGATGTGTGTGGCTGAATAAAGCGTGAAATAAATAATCTTGCAGAAAGCGAGAACTGGAGAAGCAAAGCAGCAAGCAACACTCTCTCACAGACACACACACAACAAACATCAATTTCTGTCGCTCTACTATGTCATCTGGTATAACTGATACGATTGGCTAAGAGCTAAGTACAGACGCTTTTGATAGACATTCTAAGCGCCCAATTAACGGCTCCGGAGGATCGTAAACCACACCTCCTCTACGGAGAAATGAACGGCTGGTTCCCAGACTAGATCTCATTTGTGATTAGTCTGGTGTTAGCCAGGCTAGCAGATTATATCAAAATGAGACTGAAATTAAAAAAAAAAATGTTTACCTCTTAAGTCCATTAGAATGCAAAAAATAGTCACATCTGCATTTTGATGCCTTAAATCACCATAAAGTATTGCTGGTGGTCAATCTGAGTACTTTCCAGTCACCTCAGTTTCATCATGTCTGATCTAAAGTGCTATCCGGGGTGGAATCAGTAATCAGAGGCATCCAGCGCCTCAGAGATAAATCTCACAGGATTAAACTGAACAATCACACCACAATGAAAACACATGGGTGCAAAAACATCTTGAATCTCAACAAATATTCTGACATTGCTAACCCCTCTGGCAAATACTACATTGTTGTTCTCTTCTCAATAAAGACATGAGGATATCAGGGCTTCCCTCTCTCCATGAATAATTCACTTCCTGGCATTCCTTTTAGTAATAACATCACACAATGCAAAACCATGATTATTTACTGAATAAAAAATATATTTTTTGCACATTATTATGATGCACACAGTGACTTCGGTTGCCCTGTAATCACTTTACAAGTCATTGAATTTATACCAAGATGATAACACAGACGTTTACTTAAAATTCACAAAATAAAAAAATGTTTTGGATGGAAAATCTTTTTTTCTGGAAAAAATATTATTTCAATATTTGTTTGCAAGTTTGAACACAAACCTTTTGATATTTCATCATAAAAGTGGAATTTACACAACCACACAGCACTGAGTGTTGCAAAACCTCAATGGCGTAGCAAGTTCTAAATATTTTTATAAAAAACTGCATATATTTGATATAAAAATTACAAAAGAATATAAAGAACTGTCACTGGAGACAAAAGACTACAAAGAACACCTATATTTGCATTTTTGAGTTTGCAAAATTATCCAAACAAAGTGAATGCATGAGATCAGAGGAAAAGGTTTTGTTGTGTTTTATTTTGATGTCAACCTATATTCAGTTTCAAAGGACTTGACAACCTCAAAAGCAGACAGCACGACTATTGAGGCATGGGGCTGCAACTTTTTCCAATGGCCAATGAATCCATTGGAACAAATCCAACAATTCGCCCGGCCTACATTTATTATGATTACATGATGATCCAAAACTAGAAAACAGCTTTGCAATCAAGCAAGTCAAGTAAGTGTTCTAAAGCAAGTGAAACAACACAAGAAATAACAAGACATAACAGGTCATTATCATTTAAACAAATATGTGAATTTCAAACTAAAGTGACAGCCCTAATGAGGATCATAGGTACAAACAGTACAAACAGCATTAAAGTGATACAATGCATTTGGAAAATTGTCACAATCATTATTTACATACAGCATTTTGCAAAGATTAATGGTTCTTGTATAAAGCCCTGGGGCACACCTTTTAAAATATTTAAGACAGGATAGCATACAACAAATCTATCTTTTGCTGCAGTGGTGCTTCAACAATCAAAGTGGTAAATCCAGTGCATCACTAAAAATCAATTATTTACACCTGAGGCATCTAGGAAAGCACCAGCAATCCCAGACACAGGCCTTTGGGATACATAAGGAAAGAAAATGATTTTCCAGAATGTGTTTAGATCATCCACAACTTTTATAATTCTCTCATGGCTCGGACCTGAAAACAGCCACCTCTTCTGGATTTCACAGGTGTAAATAAAATATCTTCACTGGGTTATCAGCCTGTATCAAACTCACATTTGCACACTCAGCAAATGGGCTATGAGAGAGTGTGTGTGTGTGTGTGTGTGTGTGTGTGTGTGTGTGTGTGTGTGTGTGTGTGAGAGAGAGAGAGTGTGTGTTTCCAGCTTTGTGAGGCTACAGAGTTACCCCATTATGTTATCCTTCAGTGCTGTTAATGAGCACCAGATCACACTAACTCCATCTTCACAATCCCCTCGGACACAAACCTCATAAAGTAAACACACCGACGAGTGATGGAGAGACAGAGGAGAGGCTTTATGAGTTCGTGGGAGAGAATGTTCAGATTATTCAGAAGTTACTGATGAATAATGGTATCCGGTTGAAGCAATCCGTTTAAAATACCCTGTAGTGTCAAAGTAATGAAGAAAGTTAGGGAAGTTAGGCAATCAATCCACAGAAAATATACAAAATATCTTTGTGGAGTATCCCAGCTGACTAACAAGAAACATAAAAGATATAAAGCCAGTACTGTGATGTTGTGATGCATTACATCTTATTCATTTATTCACTTTAACCAGACTGTTAGATTTTCATTCCAGTATTAGACTATTTTTTTGTGGTATGCAGATGTCTTGGTTCTGTACTGAATTCGCGAATTCAGTTTAGGAGGAATTAACAAAGAAATGCACCACTGGAGATTCTTAAAAATCAAATTATATTAGATTTGTGTATTAATACCTGATTTACTTAAAATATCCCAATGCATAATCAATAACCTCTTGTGGTTTTAGTAGTACAGATCAAATTTGTAATATGAAATCTGAACTCCTACAGAATTGTTGCCAATTGCTAAGCTGGAAGCTTGCAAGTTGATGGGGCATTTTAGCCTTTTTTAGCTCATCGTTTTGGTTTCCTGGCATGCAACTAACTTAATTTTCCTCATTTTCAGCAGCTGTTAAAACCTCCTGATAAAACCCACTGTACACTATGTGCCACAAACCAAACAAACAGACAAGGTTAAAGTCCCCCTCCAGAAATGTTTTAATGTAAACATCCTGTGCTATGATTAATATGCAGATTAACATGGTTTTTTAACATAAAAACGACCCAAAAAAAGGATGCACAAAAGCATTTTTGTGTTCGTTAGATTGTTAGCTTGTGGCTGACACATCGCCAGTGGTTGTTAAACATAGAATATCATCTGTTACGATGTTACACTGTGTTTAGTTGTGACGTAGCTAATCCAGTTTGCCCTGTTTACGTTTGAATCTCAGACTGAAGGGACGTACACAGACATCTCCCCCTTCAGCAGAGGAATGAAAACACCTCTACTGGCAAACTTTGCACAGACACAAGTCAGTACAGTCAAGGTCGGACACTTTAGGGGACATAAACATAAGGAGAACACATTTTTGAGTGGAGATTGACTTTAACGAGTAGTTGGTGAACTTAGTGTTGCTGCAGATATTTCCCCCAGGAGTTGGTGAAGACCAAAAATAAAGAGTCCTTTGACAGATACACAGTAAGACCTACAAAGAACCTTTTCCCCAGTAGAAAGATAACAAACTCCAAACACAACATGTCTTGAGGCTGCACTGTAGTCTGGTCTGATGAGAACATTGCTGGGGAAACATTAGTATCTTTGGCTGTTTTCACTATGGATTCCTCTCTGATTACAGAACGTCGATACAAAATGGCTTGTTTGTCTCAAAAGATCCCTATGTTGTTTGATTCAAACACTGGAACCACAACTTGACATTTACTGTTGACGTTTTGGATCAATAAACGCTGCTATGCTGCAGCATTTTACCTGCTGAAAATGTGCACAGCGTATATATTTTGCCGCATTATATAGAGCAATAAGAAAAATATAAACAACAAGAAAAAACAACATGGGCCCAGAAATGTCAAATACATCACTATTAAATGTTTCATGGAGGCTTTCCAGGTTAGAATTTCTGTTACATAAATCTCTTCTTGACCATGTCAATAATAATGGCAATAATGATGATGATAAATTTACTGAGGCAACATGAAAGTGAGCAAATCTCTTCAAAAACTTTCTTACCCAAGGCAATTCTGCCATCTTTTTTTTTCTTTGTGTAGCTTCCCCAGACTAACTGAGATCGATGTCAGGGACACAAAAGGAAGAAAATGTCCAGACTTGTTCTCTGAAATCATCTATTACAAGCTCTAAGGCCTTGATCTCTAACACACACACACAAAGAGAAGGAGGACACAGCCTGCTAACCTCTGATCCACTCATTGTCCTTCTCTACAGCCTGGATCAACAACAGGCCACGGGGATAAAACAAGAGCAGCACAGTGGCTGAACTGCAAAATAAGGAAAATGAAAATCTGTCACAGAAAGGAGCACACAAAGCCCAGACACAGAGTTACTGAGCAGCTACAAACCAAGAATAAATACAATCGAATAAAAAGCTCACATTTCAGCTTTGTCCACAGGCTAACAGGATGTTTGAGTTTTCTCTTTTAAACTAAGCCGATACATAACGTCTGATTTATGCCTGAAAAGGTGGCTTGAGAGTCATCGAGTTTGACAGTTGCTAAATTCATCCTCTGAGTCATGTCATCCAGAGGACAACGAGCCCGTACTGTGTTAATGACGGCTCAATTAAATCATTTTGATGGGAAAAAATACACTGCCTGAAGCCTCAGTGAAGATACTAATAATAAAGTCACTGGTCTACAAAATTTTCTAGTCATTTTTACAGTCAAAGCAAAAACAGCTTATCCAGAAGATCACATTGTCCTTGTTATTTATCAAATAAACTCACTAAACTCACACTAAACAAATTATGAAATTAATCTTGGAGGAACATTTTCACTGAGCCTGCATTCTGTCTTTCTTCTTAATTTTCCTATTAATTCAATTTTTTGTGTAAGAAAGAATGTTGCAGTACAAAAGCATTACACTCAGCCAGCCTAATCAATAAAGTTTTAGCAAACTGATTCCTTTCTGCTCAGTCACAGGAAGTTTTTGTCAGCAATATGCAAAGTAACAAACAAAAGAAGCAGGCTCGACATCTCCTAACTAAAAGATTCAAAAAACTACTTTCCAAAAAATGTTGCTGTGTCATGTAGCTGAGCTGTGATTTAGCTAAACCAAACTTTCATCATAGATTTGAAGACCCATTCAACTATCAGCTGAAACTCTTGTTTTGATGACTAGGGTGTGTCAGTATTCTGTGACATCACTGTGGGGTGTGATCACAAGTGCACACAATACCAAACCCAACGACACTCTGAATCATGTCAAGATTTTAAACCATAAAGGGCAGTCTGGTGCTTGATTATTCTCTGAAAACTATCAGATATAGTGATGTCAGTTTTGGGTAATTTCACTTTCCTAATGAACATGCTATCAACATCCCTAAACATACATTTAATATAATAGTCAAAAACTTTCCCTGTAACTTTCCCCATAACTCTGTCACTGGAAAGCTGAGACTCATGTGGATTCAATGAGCCCAATTTTATTAATGTGTGATGAACATTTCATTTTAGTGAGTAGTTGAGTATTTGATTTTCAAACTTGACCTCTTTGTGTAAAATGACCTGTTGCGACCTCAAGGATAATCACAGCCTCTTTTTAATAACAAATCACAGCATTGGTTTTTTTTAATGGTGTTCGCTACAACAACTTATGAGACATTTTCGAGGAAAGGCCGTCATGTACTGGTCATTCCCATTTATGACTATTGACACACAGTGCTGAGCTGCATCTGAAATTAATCTTCAGGTTCCGAGCTTTCAGATGAGTTACACCACTTTCATGTAACATCAGCTGTGAACTTGCTGTCTCCTCCAAAGATCCCATGTCCCCCACCCCAAACTCTCCAGAAAATGTGGCCCAATATTAAGGGGTTAAAATCTACTCCAGCATATTTGTCAAACTTATTACCTTTCAATAAACTTGCAGTGGGACTTACTTACATCACATCTATCATGATTTATTTAGTGATTTAGAGTAGTCACTTTCATTTGGCTTACCTGCCTACACTACCGACAAACTTACTGCCTATCTGAATAACATGAATATAATCATTTGAGGTGTTGAAATCTGAACTTTTTCATTTAAATTAGGAGTGCAGCCAGTTTAAATCTAACCTCAGACACGAAACTGATGAGATCCTACAGCAGCACCAAATATGGAGACTTTTATAAGTAAAACTCTCAGCAAAGACAGCTGTGTACTGAATGAAGAGTCCCACTGAGTACATTTTAACAGTGGATGACAGGCTGCATGACAAATACACATGCAACGTCTGCTCTGCTCTCCTAAACATAAGGCCTGTTAATGTAGCAGACATGGCATATCATTACTTCCTCTTTTCTTGCACACAGCACAGCCTGCCAGCCCCCCCACCCTCGACTGTCACCAACCCCTCTCAGCCCCCACAACCTCCCATCTGCTCACCAGTTCACACAGGGACGAGCAGACAGAGAAGCAACCAGGGAGGAGATTCAAACGGCCAGCAAATATGCTCAGCAATAGAGCCTCAACTGCTACAGGACTAAACACTTCATATATGCCATCTAATGAACTCGCTTGTTTACTCCTTAATGCTGTGCAAGTCAAACAGACACAGCATGTTATCTAATCAGACAGGATACAAATATCTGTGTGTCGTTTTAGGGCTGCGACTCTGAGAGTCAAGGCATTTAAAACAGGGTTGATGCTGCAAAATATATATGGTGTTAAATCAGCCGCAAACTCCATCAAACTCTTAAAGATCACCAAACATTATAATTCCAAAATCCTTCCAACTGAAAGGTTTAAGTAAAGTTTAACCGCCTGATGTACTCTCACTGCTGCATACAATCAGTCTGAGTTGTTCTGCACTGCTGTGGATTTCTGGGTCCACACTCACTTTTCATCTCTCTGATTTGCTTTCACACTTGTCACACTGCCGTTAAACAAACAGTGTCACTTCTCACTGGAGAACTCAATCCTTTAACGTTTACACATACTTCACCTGAGAAGGAAATAGGCATACTTTCTGCAGCTGCACTCAGCAACTAAAAGCTTATGTCTTAATATTGATGCATCCTATTTCTTATCTATATTAGAGAGTCAAATACAGGGCTCCATACTGCAGCCATTTAGTTGTGTTTTGAAAAAATGTTTGAAGACAGTACGACCAAATTTTTAACCAGGAACATCCGGTTTTGATTTTTTAAACAAAGGTTTTCCCTACCTTATAACACAGGTTCCCAACCCAATATTTATATTCACCTTCAATTTCTCACAGGTCCATGTCTATCTATTGCAGGTTAGTCCTGGAAGAGGGATCCATTTGCTGATATTTTGGGGTATTTTTTATTCACCAAATCAGGGTCTTAAGAGCTGCAGAGCTTGTAACGCCCTCAAATGTTTGATATGGAGCTGTATAAATGAAATTGACTTGAATAAATGTTGATTAAAAATGTATCTGACGCATTGAAGCCCCATTTAATCTGACACACCTTATTTTTCACAAGCTACTTGATCTGAATACCTATGGCCATGATTCAAAACTATAAAGTTTCTAAGCTTAAATTAGGGAGAATGCAACTCCCGAAATTGACCTGACACAACCTGATAGAGAGAAGATGTCTCATTCTGTTTGATTTGTTGAAACAAAGACCTCAAGAAAAAAAACACTCACAAATGATCCTTGGCCAAGCACAGACACAGGCTGCAGAGAGCACTTCACAAGAGTACATGTTGGTCGGTCACCAAGTTATTCACAATTAACATTAATTAGCGACAGCTGATATGACCTGGTGACGGCAATGTTTGTGAAATGGTGCAAACTGACCATCAGCAAAAGATGGAAATAAAACACTGCTGCCAGAATGTTTTGGATGCAGCTCTTTGCTAATAAGATACGGAGGAAAGACAACAGATTTGTAAGCATCAAAGCTTCTGTGTATTTTTTGCCAACCTGAACTCAGAGTCACTCACCTTTATTTCAACCAATACAAAGCTGTCGATATGCCAGAACAAGCTCAGGACATCTCTTAAATCTCATATGTATTTGCTGCCTCAGTAGAAACAGTTAAAACATTTATATCTTGCATATTGCCAAACCCTAAAATAGTTTTGAGTAATGCATAAATGTCACATTTATAAACATTATAAATTCTTTTCATTTATTAATGGAGTATTCATTTTCCAAAACAATCTACTCTTTTAGATTTAATGAGTGATAATGATTTTAAATTTGTGATAATGTAAGTCCCCACAGTCGCCATTTCTTTAGAAGGAGATCACTTTTAAAATGTTATTGTATGTACTGTACTGTACATGACCTGTTGATAATCACAGCCTGGTGAGAATTTACAACTACAAACTATAGATTGTCTTGTAGCGACCTAGAGCATTCAGAGGATTTATGGCTTTCCTAGTTATATTGGCAACAAGGGGGTTTCTCAGCAGTTCAAAGAACAGAGGTGCTTGCCATCCAATCGCAGAAAAATGTAATTCTTGCAGAAATATAAAAATTTTAAAAGTTTTTGAAACCAAATCACAGCATTGCTTTTGTCTCGGTTTCTTAATGTGGTATTTTGGAGGGATTTTTGACCATTTCTGTCAATCAATTATTTAATTGGAACAACTTTTGAAACATGCTGGGAATGGCTGTCACTTACATTAGTCACAGTGTTCTAAGCCCTTATACACTACCATCATTTTAATAACTTTTTTTTTTTTTTTAATAAGCTTATCTTTTTGGCAGATTTGTGACTTGAGCAACTTGACACAGTGCTGAGCTGCATATCAAGTTCATCTTCAGGTTCCAAACTTTCATGAACACCAATTCTACCGTTGACATTTAATCTCACCAGGTCCCTGACCCCTCTAAAGCCTGTGAAGGGGAATGATGAATGGGGTTACACTTATGTCTCCTAATGTTAAATATGTCTTTCTGTCTACATTACAATTTTTGATACTGGTGCCCAAGGTTAAGTATTGATACATAAGCAATTGTTTTTGGGATACTTCAGTTTAAGGAATATAAGAGTTTTTAAATAAAATGATATATTCTTTTAGCAAAAAAGGCTAAACTCAAAAGTTAAATGTTTTAAAAAGTTTTGAACTCAATGACAATCACTCCATTTCATTACAGCATTGGGATACTTTGCCACAGATAAAGTGAAGTCTGTCAGAAAGCAGAATTGCAGTAAAAAATTCAGCCCTAACCCGAAATTGACCTCTTGTGGTTTAAACACTGCATTGCCTTTTGTGATCCGGCTGTTTGGTCGGCGGTCAAAATACTCTGCTTTCAAATCCCTTCACTAAGATGATTCATAGTATACGTGTAAAAAAAAAAAAAAAAAAAAAAAAAAAGGGAGCTGAATGGCCCTTGACATGTGCTGTACGCAGTAAAGACCAAAGTTCTGTGACATAAGATGATCAACTGAGAGGCTGAACAAGCGGGAGGAAGACGAGGGGGAGGATGAAGAGAGCAAAGGTTTAAGTGATGTCAAGAGACAGGAGAAGATGAAGGAGTCTCTCACGGATGAACAGGAAATGAGCCACACAGAGAAAAAGACGTACCGTAGGGAGACAGACTGAGTGATGGAGAAGAGGGGGGTTGTGGGTATTGCAGTGCCAGCTGATGATGGATTTGCATACGCTCTAGTCAGTTGATAATGGGAGCGTGTTAGCTGTTAGAGCATGACTCAGTGCTGAAGGGTCACACTGAGGCCACGCATGAACGACACGGCACCTGGAGCCAGACAATGACTCCATTTAGCTATATATTGTCACTGCAATCATATACACCACATATCCTGCCGTTTTATACATAAATGTGTGAATGTGAATTATAAAAGTTGTCTTTTCAGGCAGCTAAAAGAGAATAAATCAGGTTATTTGAAGTCACATTTGAGAAAAATGAAACCAGGATTGTTTATACAAAAGATCAATTGGGCTCTAAAAGATTAAATTAAAAAAAAAATTAGAATCATATTGGTATTAATTCCATTTAAAGATCAAGTAATATCCAAGACAAGTCAAATAAAAAGCCGGCAGAGCACAAGGAGATACAAAAGAGAAGAAGACTGGAAGAAGACTGGAAGAAGATGGTGCCACAGAGATGAAGAATCAGACTGGGATCGGCATTGTTTCATGGAGGAAGACCTGACTCCTCTCTTTGTTGGCCACTGTGCTTGCTAGGTCAGTTAAAAATAGTACAAGTCTCTACAATTGAGGCTAATCTTTGCAGATGGGATGTGTGCAGCGCGGCGGTGGTAGCAGCAGGGATGAATGTAGTCTCAGGCCACTGCAACAGAGCGTGTAAACCCCTCCTACGCACACACATACACACACACACACATGCATACACAAACACAGTCTATCCCACAAATGCCAACTATTTGCTTTTGCATTGCTCTGTCTTGATTTCTCAGTCATTTTGCACTTTGATTCATATCTCAGTGTGCTCATGTCGGGGTAAATGGAGTTGCTTAGCAACTTCACTCCAGACAGCCACTTTCCTGCCTGTTTCTACCCCTTCCAAAAATATACTGTGTGTGTGTGTGTGTGTGTGTGTGTGTGAATATCCCCTTTTCACTGCTCTCCAGCCAGAGCAAAGGCGCATACTGTTTAATATTGAGTGGCAACTTAATTCAGCAGTGTTTGGGGTCAAATATGGAAACACATCAATCTATGGTATTCATGGGAAATTCTGGCCGAAATCTGCTGCCCTTTACTTTCACATCTGTGTGCACATGTGGTCATGTACTGAAACTACAAGAAGTATGTACTAAAAAATAACAAGCCCGTCCACACCTCATTGACACTGTCAATGCTAAATACCAGTAAGTCCAAATTAAATGACAAAATATGTTGTTTGTCCATGCAATGAACAAAACATAAATGTGTTTCCCAAACTGACACTCTGCTGCTGAATTACGGCAAAAATCATAATCACAATTATTCTGATCAATACTGAAATCATGATTATTTAACCTGATAACACACTTACTTTGTTGTTTGTCTTCTTAAAAGTAAATTTTCTTGCACATTGTTCACTTTGTACACATTGTTGACTTTTTACACTACAATTCTCTGCAATTCAACACCCAAAAAATGTTTTTGTTTTTTTTAAAGAGAAAACTGACGGGAGCAACCAACCCAGCACTGCCAACCAGAATTACTTGCAGGCTTCAAGACAGTAAACAAAGTCAGGGGAAGAGAGGGGGGCTAAGGGCTAGCCTAAAGCTAACTGGTGATTGGTTGAAACTCCCAGCATTTTTCGCGCCAATGTACAGTCTCTGGCAAACAAAATTGATAAACTGCAGCTGTGGATCATCATAAATGGTTTAAGGACTACAACATCATAATTGTCAAGAAACATGGTTAGGCGGCTTCCCCAACAGTGCCATTAAAAACTAGAGCATCATTGCCAAAAAAAATTAATGACTAACCGTGCAGCCCTTTCAGACTGTCTTTTACTTTCAAATATCTTACAAATGACTGCTGATGAGTAAATCTTTCTGTTTGTTCTTGTTGTTGTTTTACAATGTCAGTGTGGGACCAGAAACATTCAACGTTAGTGCTGTTGTGTTTTACACGATTATTGATTCTAAGCTTTTGCAAAATGCAGGGAATTCCCTCAACTACAAACAACCATCTAAAATCTTTGCTTGTCAGCAAAACGGTCGTCTACTCCTGTTTACTCTGCGCTGATCAATTCTCTCTCATCACTTTCGTATCCACATCGCCTGTGGTGCTCGGGCAGAAGTTCACATTTCCAAACAGCAATCCCCATATTTCTCACATTTTATTTTATTATTTTGTTTGTCTTTCAGTTTTTCAATTTGCAGAAACCGAGCATGTAAGTGATCGCAATTTAAATGCAGAGTGGAAACAAAAAAAGACAGATATCTAAACTTTTTTTGCATGTTGTGATTCTTTCATTTATTTTTTTTTATTTGGAGTTTTTTTTCAGGACTTTGCAAGGTGCCACAGAAACTCCTCCGTATCGATCCCTCTCCTCTCTCGCAGTGTTTCATTCTCCCGATGTAACAAAAGAAATAACAGTGCTACTACAATTTCCTGAGCCTTGGTCCTCCTCTGGGAGCCTCTGAGCATGAAATCCCCTACACCCTGAGATGGAAAAAATAAATCTTTTATGTCATGCTATAGAACCTTGTTGAAACTCGTGTGAATTCATTCAACTGTCTTCCCCTTATAGAGGAACCTGAAGCTCCATATGGACACCACAGAGTCTATACACCTACACTATGTTAATGGTGGCGGCGGCAGGTGATGGCGTATCGCCACTCAGCAAGGGGAAAATGATAAGTGTGCATTTATCTGCAAAGCTGTGGCAGTAATTATGAGCTGTTGGTAGGTATGTCAGAGATTTAGACTGACGACTACACTCCCCAAGGGCTACGCACCACAATGTTTGAGCTAATTTCTAATTAGCAACCTCGACTGACTGCGAAATAACAGCCGATTTGGCCCGCTGTCCTTGTAATGAATTCAATTACCAAATAACGCAGAGTGGAATTAAAACCACATACAACCAACCCTCTGTGCTGTGCAGCCATGTCTCTGAGGAAGGTGGAGGAGCGAGATTACCGCATTAAAGAAGGCTTTGCCACACAAAATACACACATATCCTCAACAACTCTGACTTTTTTTAAACACTTTAATGACGTTACAGTAATGATAGCTCTGATGGTGTTTGTGATCACCTCTTTAATATCTGCCTTGACAGGTAAAGGATGTGACTTCTGTTTCTTTTCTTTGTCATTTCCTTGATTTACTTAATTACCATGTCTCTCATGAGAAAGTAAAATGAGAAAGAAAATCGTGATCCTTTGAGATCTCGACATAATTGGAGGCATAGAACAAGTGTTGGTATGTGTGCGCCTGATTACATATGCTTGCATGTATATTTAAAAGTGTTAAGCGCAGTATTTTCCCATCAATAATACATTACCACATTAATTTTGAGACATTAGTATAATTACATTCATGCAAACAAGAACTCTGCCAAGCAGACTGGCAACCTCCACCGTGCATGTTAGATGATGTGACACTGGTTCGGATTTGGCAGCAAGTGTGCTAAAGTGCTTAACGACACCAAACAAAGCTGAAACTTTCTCACAGTGTCAGATGGTGGAGGGAGGTATGGAGGGGGCTGACGGAAGAAAACCTGCCCCAACATGTTTATCCTCTTTGGCAAAGGCAAAGAGAAAACTGTAATCTGATTAAGCAACAAAACAAAAACTTTGTTTTGTCTTGTTTTGGGAAATATAGTCTTAATACTAAACAACAACAACAACTCACGTTTCATTTCCACACATTTTTGCCCCTTATTTCTTCTGATTATGACAATTGTTAAGACCACTGTGTCAGGCAAGAATGCACCTTTAACTACAATAAGCTGAAGCAACACGATTTTTTTAATTTGCCGAACCAGAGAATTGGTTTGCAAACTGCGATGTTCACCTTTATTTCTTTTCCAGATATGTTTTTCTAAATCTATTAATAACAACATTTCGGACTGCTTATGTTTAATCATTGTTGGATTTTTAGTGATGTTAATATGTTCTCAGGTCTCAGCAATTAATTTCAGAAGTACAGTGTTATTATTATTGCTAGAAACGACAGGAAAGAGCTATAAAAATTAGTTGAAAAATGGAAATCACCCTTTAAGAAACTTGAGCTTCACTACACTCTCATTTAGTTGCATTATTTTTATTTAGTTTTTCTAATTCATTTGCAAATTATACTTTTAAGTTTAGCCTTTTAAACTAAGTCTCTTTCCTTTAAATTCACCCTTAATCAACTCTGTATGTAAAAGTAAGCATTTTCTCTCCACACTGTATGAAAGTATCACATATGGATTCTCTATTTGCTTATTCCAACAGTTGTATTGGGGCAATATACAGCTGGTGTCTCATGAAATATTTAAACCTGAGGCATGATGCAAATTTCATTCTTCTACATATCTTGTGTATTCATTTATATCAACGTAAAACATGTGCTTTATCCTAGATAATTTAGTATCTCTGAATATCTGAATATTAAATAACCCACTGTTTGTTTTAGCAAAGCTTGCCGCTGCATTTTAATGGCTCCACAGGTGAGTCGCAGGTTTAACGAGATTAAATATGATACACGTTGGATCTTTAAGTGCCTTCATATGCTTTCATCTGTGTAAAAATATGTGATGTTTATTGCTTGAAATCAAAAAGATGTACTTTTTAGAATGGATAATAGTATTATTTATTAAACATATTATGTGATTATCTAAAAAGTCATATATGTCCTTGCTTTTTCTATATACCATCATATCATAACCTGAACCTTGTAATATGACATCACTCAACAGGCAGGTCAGAGGACACTAAACATCAACTCTGGTAGAAAAATGGTCCTCATAATCACCACAGGCCAGCTGGTAGGAATTTACAATAATTATGCTTTTTAGGCAAAAGACTAAAAACATGCAACTCCAGGTGAGTCAAGCAAAGGGCAAACATAGACCAAGATCAACATGTGAACAAAATTAACAACAAAAGTGAAAGTGACGGGGGAAAATAAAAATGTTTACATTGTACAATGTAAACTGAAAAAAAAAAATATATGATTTTGCTTCGAAGCACATTCCTTCACTTCCCTAAATTTTATGCAAATCTTTCACCATGTAAATGGTTGTCTGCCTGCTTGGCTGCGAAAAACAGCAATCATCACTTCATGCCCCGTGGGCACAAGTGTGTAATGAGAATAGATCTACAGCAATAACACAAAATCTGTGGCTGAGCACACACAGAGAGCCCTACATGCAGGTTTTCAGCTGCATTTTTTTGGTGCGTTTCTATTCGTCTTCTATTTCTCTCTGTGCTAAATGAGGCCATGCAACGTTTTTGGGGTGGAGGGGGAGCGAAGGGGGGAGAAGCAGGAGGCAGGAGGATGCTGGGAGAAAACACAGTTTGTCCTCAAAGGGGATGAGAATCAGAATTTCAGATGCACCATACAGAGAGGACAGTTCTGATGGGCTGTTGTTGTTGTCATTTGTCATTTTCCTGAAGCCACATCGTACGACCAAGGTCAAACAAACTTGACTCAACCTGGTTAAAATTCCTCACTGTGCTCCTGTTTACTAAATGCCTTTCAGCAAAGCAAACAGAGAGTGGCATCATGGGAACAGTAGTATTCATGGATTTTCAGAGCTGCAGGTAAATGGGACTGTGGGAAACGGGGATAAAAGGGACAAAGACAGGAAAAAGATGGAGGTGGGGAAAATTATGCTCCACAAGACCACCGCCGTGAAAGTCCCACAGGACATTGGCCCAAGAGAGGGGAGTGAGATTGAGAAAACGCTCCTGTGCCACCCACTACTGCTTCAGGCTTAGATAAATGAAGGAGGGAGGAGGAGGAGGACAAAGATGAAGGTTGGAGCAAGATGAAAGATGAAAGCCACAGCACACACCTCACCGGAAGCTGTGCTATCAGATCAGAAAGTAAGTTAATTTACACCTCAGTAAAGTCTACAGATAGAGGATGATGAATTACTGATGGGGCCCCATGTTGACAGTATAATCCTGTGTCTGCTCTTTGTTGGTTTGCTGGAACACAAGCGTTGAAGCTATGCATCTAATGTTAGCGGCAGAGCATGTCCTGTGTCAGAGAAGCTTAAATTCAAGCCTGAGGCGCTGCAGCTTCACTGTTTTCGGGGCAACCAGCAAGCTGACTGCACTCTGGGCCTGAATCACTCACCGCAGAGAGCAAAGGGATGAGAACAAGCCGGGCTGCAGACCTCGAGGCTCAGACTGGAGGCTAAAAGACTCTTATATGTGATAAGTTGAGGGCAACAGGCTCCAAGGCACGCTCATCAAACTCTTTGTTAGGACCTCAGCAGGCAACCAGCTGAACGGGCACACATAAAGACTGGGATGAATCGAAGGCTGTAAAGTGAAAACTACACAGCTCACCAGCAGCAAGATACAGCACATGTCAGTCAAGAACACCCAGCTGACAAAGAGAGGCAGAGTTCTTTTACCGTGTAGGTATTTGGTGACAAAACAGCACAGACTGTTGATGCCTTTAGAGGCTCCTCCAAGTGACAATAAGCTCCACAAAGCCAGGGATAAACAAGGTTACATCACAGATGCATTCAACAAGCGCCTGAGGGGGTTTCAGCAGTAAACTCATGTTGAATGATTGAACATTTCATGCCAACACTTGAGGCTCATAAATGATACATTTAATTAATATATTCAAACTGTTTCTGGTTGACATACAGGTGTGATGTAGCTTGATCTGACATCTCTCACCAACGGAGGAGCCACATAAATATTCAACCCATCTATTACACTGCAAAAGTGATCATCGTAGACTTAACAGCCTCTAACATAAACAGCAGACAGGTTCATCATTGCCTTTTGAAACAACCCATGGGAGCACTGTTTGTCAGCATCTCCCAAAACACATAACAACAGTTCATGTGACTGATTCTTAATCTGCTGCCTCTATGATTGGCATTTGTTTAGGTCTTTTTTTAGTTCATGCCTAAAAGAAACCATCAAAAAATGTTGGGAGGTGATGGAGTGCACAAGTACAAGTACAGCTTTACTTTTCAGAGCTCCAGTTATTGTTCTTTGCAATGGCAACAGATCTGTTGTGCTGATCATCCTGCTATGCTGATTTCAATGGGAATGTCTGTTCTACTCTTATTCTACTTCTATGTGTTTGGATTGTCCAAACTCTTGTTATTATTTCATGTGCAGTAGCCAATTCAGTAAGCCTCAGTCTTGTAAAAAAATAATGTTACCGAAAAGAATAAAAGAACAAGAAGAACCTACAACAGATGGCAAAATCGGTGTAAGAAGTGTAAGTACTCTCTCGTGTCCACTGCAGTGTCAGTATCCTAAAACAAAGAACATGACAGCATTAGTTACAAATCTGTCTCAGTATTTCCACCAGTGGACCCAAAGGAGATATTATGGGTGCAAAATGATCCTTGCTTTCTCCAACGATCCTTTTGCACTCACAGATGTTCTTCACCCTCCACATCTCATCCTCTCCCGCTGCTCTAACCTCCATCATTCTCTCTGCTTTGCACAGCTTCTGTGTTACATTTTTCAAAATCATGCAAAAGGTCAAACGTTATGAATGCGATGAGATGAAGTACAAGACACATTGTAAGTTAATTATGACAGCAACTGAGTTTATTGCTAGGCACAGTAGTTTATATTTTCTTCCTAAAAAATCCAAAAAAGTCATTTAAAACCTACATCATAAATGTAAAAAAAAAAAACTTTTAAAAAAGTATTTTTCATAGTTTGTTTCAAGACCTTCTGACTTCAGACCACACACACTCCAATCACCATATGTTCCTCAGATAATTTAATGTACCACTTCATTTTAGAGCTCAGGGATGTGCATATTTCTGCACAGCTGATGACAGAAGTCATCAATGACTTAACAGTCTTCCTGTCTCTGACCGCAATGTCCAATTTCAACTGGCAGTTACTTTCTGTGGTTACATTAGAACCACTTCCTGGCAGGCCCAAACCAATCAACGCCAAAAGGGAAGGCAGAGCAAAGCACATAAATGAGAAAATAAAGCTTGCACAGTTATAATAAAACATCACCACTTTCTTCACTACGAGTAGTAACTTAATATTTTATGTACCTCGTAAAATATTTCAGGCAAATATCAGATAGAATTCAAGGAATTGCAATTATTTCACAGAGTTGTAACTGCTAAAAACCTCCCTGCATAAAAGACAGAAAATGAGCACAGAAAATAAAACACAAATTATCCTGGCGTGTTCCAACAGGATACAAGATCCTTTAGTGCTCCTCGCAGAATAGATTTCACAGATTAATTTGCAGGATTATGGACTAATTCAGAATCATAAAGAAACAGTCACCAGGCAACACCACAGCAGCTCTCTGAATAAACTTCAGCTCATTTCCTGCAGAAAGAAACCCCTACCGTGTGGGCAATACCTTATGCTGATGAAAAGACTCTGCAGACATATATATTGTTATCCACATAGTGCTTCTTTTACAAAAAAAAGGTCAATGAGTTTGATATCTGGGCAGAATGACACTCAAAACCACCCATACATTACAATTAAAATTAATTAGCTCATCAGTTCTCTTTCATCTGCTGCAGGGTAGACATAGTTTGGTAAAATGAAAGAAAACGATTGCTGACTGTGACCAAGAAGCTTTATATCTTCACTATCTTGCATAAAATGGTGTCCTACGGAGAAAGATAGCTATAAATGAGAACAGGAGTGACAGAGATTGGAGCTGGAAAAGGGAAAAGAAGGGGAGAGAGAAAGAAAAATCTGACAGCAGTGCCGGGGCTCATAACTCAAGTAGTGTAGCAGTCATTACTCACCACTAATTTCAAAAGTTATGTTATTACTTTTCTTATTACCCCCTTGGAGTAATAATTCGTCACACTGCTTGTTAAATTACTTGCACTTTCAATTCAAAGTACTTGCATTCCCTCGTACTTTTACTTCTGTGAATAATCGTGGTAGCCAAACAATAAAAGCTGCCCAATGTTCTCCTGTAAATTTAGAAGGTGAAAACTGCTCTTTCTCATTAAGGATTGTTTAGAATGATTTGAAGACAACTAAAAGAGAGAATCAGTGGATGGAGATATTTTCCTGGATATTCATCTTAGGTGTTATTATTAAACAATAGTTAAATATTTTACTTTAAGCATACAAAAAGACATCAAAACAAAAACTTAACTTCAGTGCATACGGCCTTGTTGACAACTTTCTCAAGCATTTGATCAATCAGATCAAGGCGTAATCTTATTCTCAGAAGGAGAATTATAGACAGCCATTATTTCTTACAATTTATGCACTGATTTTACTGGTTTTGTACAACCCCAATCCTAAAAAAGTTTAAACACAGAAAGACGAGAGAAAACAATTAAATAAATAATGCATCAAATCAGAATAAAAGATTCAGAATATTTACAAAACACAAAACTTTAAGTTTCAACATAAATAATGTTGTATTTGTACAGTTTTAAATTGAATGAGTCAGCTCCCAATATACTTAGTAGGAAACCGTCATGTTTTCTAATATGCTTAAGTTTTAATTTCTAGCTAATTAGTGTATTATTATTTTACTGGGCAAAACTTTTCTGAATTTTAAATATTTTACATTTCCAAAGCACTAAATCCATCCTTAAAACACAAAGCCCCTTTACCAATCTACTCTACCTAATTTATTTAAGCAAAAGCCCTGTTTTTACACTAATTAAGTAACTTCAATGTCTTCAATGACTAATGTTCAGTTGCTGTTATTTACATTGTACACTTCTGGAGCAATTTTTTCACATTAAAAGCCTCTGAGTAGCTTTAATGGAATAATTTTTCCTTTTACTTGCAGACTTTTAATGTAAATCAAATGTACGAAGTGATGGATGACACTGACAGTAAAAAGAATTAAATGCAATTAATAAGTGAAAAATAACTGCATGCGCCTTTAAAGTAGGGATGGGTACCTTTCACATTTGAACCGATACGGCACCGATACCCGGTACCTGGGGATCGGTGTTGGTACTCAACGGTACCAATTTTCAGTACTTTTGCGTTTGTTTATGTGGTAATACATTTAATTTGTTAAATAATAAAATCTCAAAATGTTTCAATTCAACATATTTATTTCTCAAAATATAAACTTTAAAAAATATATCAAAACAATATAACATCCAGGATGAGCAGTGCTTTATTGTTGAGTGAACGTGCATTTTGTAACATGAAGGTTGCAGTGTTATCAAAGGATGCTGGAACAGAGGTTGGGAGGTGGATGATGCTGTCAACAAAGAGGAGCGCTCTCAGGTTGCAAGTGTGCGCATGTGATTTGTTGTGATGACGTCGTAGCTGTGCGGCTGAGCACCGGTCAGACACTATTGTGGGCATAGCATGGTTGGAATAAACAAAGCTGAGTCGGGCTGCTCTGGCACATATCGAGGATGACGCAGGAGTCCGAGGGATTTAATTTCAGCGAGGCAGTTTGGAGTAAAGTGGCAGGTCATATTCCTGAGTTGAAGAGCGGAGTATTAGTGGAGGACCGGAGATGCAGCAGCTAGCTGCTAGCTGTTAATGACTGGTCTACAGAAGAATGGAGAGAGCAAACGGAGTAAGGAAGGTCCAATCTGGAGGCAGAAGAAGGCCAAGCCCGGGTAGAGACATTGGAGAGATAGCAGCTGGCGGCTAGCAGGCCTAGAGCCGGCTGTTCGTCTCTGCGCCGTGGTGGAAGAGGGAAGCAGCTAGTGGCTAGTGTCCGCGGTGAGCAGACAGGACCAGACAAGGAGGTAAATTTTATAAAAAAGTAGTGTGATAGTCAGCACGCTTGTTAATCAAAGAAATCAAATGAAAACAGGTTGAAATCAATGATCAGTTTAAAGGAAACGCCGTATAGGTACCGAAACATGGTACCGTTTGATTTTACATGAATCGGTACTCGACTAGTACTGACGGAATTCGGTCGGTACCTATAAAAGTACCGAATTCTGTACCCATCCCTACTTTAAAGTGCACCCCTATCATGGTGTTTCCTGTGTTTTATTAGCAACCAGTTTTATTTGAGTATTTATAAGTTGCAAAAGAAAGTTCATCTTTTTATAGCCAGTGTCAGGCAAAGAGCAAGAACAAGAAAAAGACACATTTTTAAACTGGAACATAATTGCGTTTTCATATTTTTGGATGCACATAAGACCACAAATTACACCCTTACAAGACAGTCACAGAATATAACCTTTCCGAGTCATTTAACAAATGTGTTACTGAAACTAAAAGAGTAATTTGTTCCATTACTTTGACAGTTCTGTTTCATCATGCATACTTTCTCCTCCACGCGCCGATTTAATTCTCACCTCTTTGTGATCAGATGAAATTAGGATTTTGTCAGTACTTTTATGGGCCCAATCATGCAGACACTAAATGAGAAAAGGAAGTATGGCAGGGCTGCTTTGAATTCCAGCTGTGCCTGTATTAGCACAAAACTGGGTTAAAGTCTCTCTACATCCAGTCTATCCATGCAGCCTTAGGGCTTAAAACTGCTATACCAGCAGCAGAAGGGGCAGGATCCCCGGGGTGCCTGACACCCGCAGTCAGCAGCAAACAACTGTTATTAAGGCTCCAGCAAATCAACTTTTACGGTCTCAATGCAGAGCACTTATTGCTTATTGATATATCACACCTGCAGAGAGGCCCTCATCTTTATTAATGGATGCAGAGATCAATCTGGTCAATGACAGAGGGTAAGAGGAGTGTGTGTGTTTGTGTGTGTGTGTGTGTGTGTGTGAGAGAGAGAGAGAGAGGCAGTGTAGAAAGCAGCTTTATAACTAATAGAAGGCTGTACATCTGGGAGTGTTAGTGTGTGGAGTGACTTGTGTAAGTGTGTTTGCAGTCTTCTGCACTAATGATGTTGATTTGACCTCACAATAATTTTAAACCGTAGTTTGCAGTGCTACTACTCTCTCTCATTCTTAAACAATTATACTACTAACTGCTGGCAACAGCATGATTAATGTTGTCAACATTAACTGTGGAAGCACAAGACAGATTTACTTTTTCAACCATGACCTTTCTTCAACCTAGCCAAAACAACACTTGGGATGTCAATCCTATTCTCCAGCGCCAAAAAACTTAATTAAACTTAATTATTAAGAACTTGATTAGTACACCCCACCATCCAATCCAAACACCATCCTATTAAAAATGAATTACTGAATGTTTGTGATTGTCTGGCCCAACAATAAGCATCATAGTTGTATAGAAAAAAGTTAGAGGACAAGTAAATTGAATTGACATGCGTGGAATAACAGGGTATCATCAGCATAAAAATGTAAAAAAAATAACCCAGTGTTTATACACCGAGTCATAACATACGTATACAGAAAAGATGAGGACCAAGTATTGAACCTTTAGGTACACAAGATGCAACTGTGACAAAATATACAGGCAATTTGTCATTGTGAGTTTTGACAAATTACATTGCAGCCATGCTAAAGGAAACTTTGATGCTGAGGTGAAATAAGAAGCTGTTATCAATGAGTATAGAAAAGTAATCTGGGTAGCAACCAACCAAACGATTGCTGGTTATGAAATGAAATCTTCCTGTTAGTCTAAAACAGCGGTGTAAATGGATCTCTTGTGTACTAACTGCAAATACAATATAAGAAGGGAAAATTATCCAAGAGGGCACAAAAACATATACTACTAATAAGTAGTATTAAATAAGGAGTATTAAATTAACACCTCTCTGAAAGTTTTAATAGGAAAAAGGTTCACCGTTTTCGACTGTATTGGTCTTCTGTTTGATCGTCCTGTGTTTTTCGATGTGAATGTGAACATTGTCATCACTCACACTGGGCTCAAGACGCTTCCTTTACAAGCTGAAATATGAGCTCAGCACAGGGCTATGATCACTTATAAATCAAAATGAGGCTGGAGCAACAGGGGTACATAAAGGAAAGAGACAGAAAGGCGGAAAGGAGATGGATGGAGCTGGAATAAATAAAAGATGAGTGGGCGAGAGATTAGGAGGGAACATGTAGAAACAGAAGGAGGAACAGGAACCACTTAATATCTTGTGGGGACAATGAGAAGGCACAGGGTGAAAAATCACTGAAATGATGGAGGCCAAGGTGAGCATATGCTGCACCAAGAGCCACATTAAGTATCGACCTGATGGATGGAAATGAGGAGCAACACTGTGACAGACAAAAAAAGTGTTAACTGCCATGAGTGATTATATGCTTCAGAGCTGTCTTAATCTCTTGGAGATATACATGAATATCAATACAGTCTAATGACACATCTAATCAAAGCAGGATGTGCAGGGAAACACTTCAGCTACAGACATCCAGATCTATTTTATGAATGCACAAGCATGCATTTATTACAGGCTAAAGCAGCCTGTCCGCCTCCTGGCTCTCATATTCAGTGCACTTTTGTGGTATTAAATTCCTTCTGTCAGCTCATTTCCTCCTTGGCTGCCCACCTCTCCAGGAAATACTCTGTGCCACCTTTAATCTGCACTTCCTGCCACTCACAGGAAGTTCATTTATCTGGCGGAGGGAGAGGAAGACAACAAGTGTGATAAGACCCTGCCGCCAGACCTGGAGTGTTCAAGGGGAGAAAAGAAGGAGGCAAAAAACCTCTTAAAAAACTGTCGTCATGGAGACAAAACATCTTGGACATGCTGAGATGCAGCCGTTCCTCACAAAGAAGCAGTAAAAACAAAAGCCTGCTTACTGAGCAGGCACTAGCCATTTACATCTTGCGCTGACTTAGACTCAGTGAAGAAGAAGAGGTGTCACCCAGCACTTTACTGAGCCACGCTGAGATGACAGCGGTGAAATAAAAACGTCATCTCTTCTCCATCTCCAAAAATAATGTTGTAAACAGTCACTGGTCCATCGAGACACCTAATCTCAACACAGCAAACTGCAACACAACTCACACCTGAGTTGCTGTGTTGTCCTCGCCTCCACTCTGCACAGCTTGCTTCAGGAATCATCAAGTGCAAGTTAGTGTGCATTCAGTCAGACCAAGCACGGATTAACAGAGCAGAGGCCCAGGGGCATGCAGGGATATGTGGGTGTCTTCTGCATGCCTGTGACTAGATAACACCTGTAGATAGCTGAAAATACAAACATCTATCTATAGACCTCATACAACCCCTGCTCTGCAAGGCTGGGACGTAAATAAAACAGAATTTGATCACTTGCCAATCCTTTATACATATATTCAATTGAATGTTGTACAAAAACAGTATATTTAACCTCTTTAAACCCACCTACCTGCCAGCAGGAGGATGGTGGGGCTGTTTTTTTCGGTTAGGTTTTTTAATCTAATCCTAACCCTTGTCCTACCCCTTAACCTACCCAGGCATGTGGGTTTTAAGAGATTCATGTTTAAATTGATTAACTGAATTCTGAATTTGATACATCCTTTTGTTTTACACAGCTTCCCAACTTGGAATCAGAGTTGTAAAACCCAAGAAGAGAATAAGTAAAAAAGACTATACGTCTGACTATTTAATGCCAAATGTCAACAGCTGACAGTTTTCAATACTCATTCCTACCAACAAAGTTCAATGCATAGTACATATTTTATACAAAAATATAAGGAATGCATTGTTACAGGGACAGGTCAGCCAATCAGTTTTATCCAGTATTATTGCCCATCAGGAGGTAAAAGCAGCCATAGAGATGCAGATCTTCAAATTTAGTGCTTATTTAAGACTATGATAAAGAAGAAATGACCAAGTACTCCAAAATGCACGCCAACACTGGATACAAACAACTGCCTGACTTCACATTAGCATCTTGGCATCTCACCTAGATGTGGTTAGAAAAGCTGATCTACGCATATCATTCATCTCAAAACAATCAATACTGGCAACCTTTGGAGGCTGAAACTTAGTTAAATTTCACTTTAGTTTGAAAGTCAAAACCCAATGCTTGTTTTGTCTTAACAACAAACTGAGACCAAACAAGACTTAATTCCCAATTATATGAAGCAGGGGGGGGAAACAGCAATTCATCACATTAAAAAGCTGGAACCTGGATATGTTTTCCAATTTTGCTGAATAAATAAAAAATTCTTAGAACTGTTCATTTTCTAATCTACTTCTTAATTTAGGACTAATCATATCAGCATATCTCCACTTGGTTTGGCAGCATATTTTTCTTTTTATCAGTTCTGTCTCATCTTTCTAGATTCTGCGAACAACAACAATCTGCACAAGAAACAAACCCCCTGTGGGCGAGTCTGACACTATTAGACTTGTAGTTCTTTATGTAAAAACTATATGCCTGGCTATAAGCAATATGTTCACTGTGTTTTTTTCTGAAGGTTGTTCAAAGTCACTCAGGGAAAAGTAGGAAGTCAATACCTATATTATTAAGTCGGTGAAGCAAGGTTGAGAGAAAGTGCTAAACAAATGCCTTTTTAAAAGCATTTTTAAGCACACAGACATCATTCACTGACAGCATTAATTTGTGCGTCACCATCGATCTTCTGTCACGCACATTTTCAAGAAAAAGGACAACACGACCTTTGGTAAAAAGTTTGCTATTCATACACCCTGCGGCACAATATCTATCTGCGTTGCCACAAACAACGACTAAAAAAACGACAACAGCCGCTGTACATTTGTACCAGAACTAACACATCAAGCTGTCATCTTGGAGATGCTTATGTAATAAGACCTGAATATTTCTTGCTTGGTTTTCTCACAGTTTCTGAGTACAACAGCTGTCCAATTCACAGCCACTTGGTGTCACCTCTTTTCTTAAACGCCTTCCCCTCTGTCCATGTTTTCCAACCACAGACCTGCTCATAATACCCTGCAGCCTGTTGGCTTTTTCATGCCCAGCTCTGCTGTGAATGATTTAACATATGCCCAGTCATGTCCCGGAGCAGGGAAGGGGAAAATGCAAGTTTCATTACATTTGTGCTGGGCTGTAGGCAAGTAATTACACTCCGGCAACAGCAGATTTTACTTCCTTTCTTGGACACCCAGGTTGAATGACCACAGCTCTGCACCTACTCAGCAAAAAATCTTTTATTGTGGAGGGCCTCAGGTGCCACAATAGGTAAGTCTTTGACTGAAAGTATATTTTAAAGGCCTTTATTGTAAAGTAAGTACAAGTCACTTTAGTGTGATAGCAACAGAAGCAGCAGAGAAAGTCAAGTAGTTTCTGCTTTCTGAGGGAAGAAAGTGAGTTGTTTCTTTGCTCTTGCACAAGGCTAACATGAGGTCAAACTTCTCAGGAAGGTACATCAGTGCAGATTTTGTCCCAAGGGATGCAAAGTGAACAGGCAGACAGCCGCTGACTTCACTGTGCTGAACGGAGCCCATAGTTCAAAGGTCACAACTTGACTGTGTGGGTGAGCACAGCAGCGATGTCCAGATATCATATATACTGAAGAAGTTATCGAACTAGAAAGCATAATGTCAGTCAGATCCACAAGCATAAAGCTGACATTATCCTCTCCTCCCTCACGATTCCACATGACATTTACACAACCATAACATAGATGTGATTATAGATATATACAGCCAAAAGGAAAGGTTTTAAATAGCAATACATCTGTTGTTAAGTAGAAATTACGTACAACTTGTTCCAGCTTCTCATTTGTGAGGATTTGCTGTTTTTCTTTGTTATTTGTGATCACAAACATAGACAAATCATAAGTGTGACAGACATTTTTTGCTGTTTCTGACATTTTTCAATTTAATCGAGAAAGATTAAAGGTCACTGCATTTATAGAGGTAACTTCAAGCATGTACATATTTGCCATTGCTGCATGCCAGTGGTTCCCAACCTAGGGGTCTGGATTCACCAATGAGCCTACCAAAAAAAAGATGAGAAAATATGACAGCATCTTTCTCATCACATTTTGGCAGCTGTCCAGCGATTGGGGTGTTAGTCTTCAAATCATTTTTATTTACAAAATTGGGGGCCCTGCAGAAAAAGTTTGGTAACTAACTAATGAGTCCACAGGATAAATTTGAGGTGTTGTGAGATGATTAACAAGTTGGCAAAGAACCATAAAATTCAAATTACTTTTTGGAGGCCTTTAACTTTGCTTTTACTTTTTAAAGCAGGTTTGGATATTAACACAGTCACCAGCCAAACACACTGGTGCTAGATTTGCTTTACTCACAGCCAAACCAAACCAAAACAAAGGTAATCTACTGAGCAGGTGATAGACTTTGGAGTCCACCTGTCACTGTGGCAAAGTTAATTCCCAACCCTGTATAAAAGATTGGATGGTTTTACAAACCTCTTCAGGCCTCAGAAACATGGTTATTTTTTCTCTTTTTGCTTCCTCATATCCCAAAGGAATATGTAACCTTTGATGAGGGGTTATGAGTTCACTTTGTATCATTTTAAAGGGTCACAAGGGTGGGAAACAGTGCTCTAAGCTCCTCTGCTAAGACGAATCCTTTGAGTATCTAAAACAGCTTACAGCATTTTTTGCAAGTCATGCAGCACCTTGAAGCAGTGCCAAACTGTTACCCCTTTTTTAATCTGTACCCACATTAAATCCTCCCCATGAGTTTACCATGAGTCATTTTTATGTGTCCAAAGATGGCGAATGACTCTGCGGCTATATCACATGGGAAGCCTCAGGGTATTGCAATGACTGCTTGGTATTCTGCAAGAATCCGTAAGCCAGTAATCAGTATCTGTTTATTGGTCCTAATTGGCATCTCTCAGCACTTTCTTTCTCCCTTTCATGGGTCAACATGTATTGAGGCAACAGTGGAAAGTTTGACTACATTCTGTGTGCAAAGTCAGGACTCAGGAGGAAAACTACAGAGAGAGCAAGCTCAAATAAATTAAAAGGGTAAATTGTTAACAGATAATGAGATGAATGATATTCACGGCACCATTTGGTAAAGAACATTTTATTTTTCAACTAGCCCAAACCTCTTGGGGCTACTTCACATTACCGTTCTCCAAGGACAAATCTGGTCAGTGAATTTGAGTTAAACACAGTCTTTAGCTCCATTTGAAGGGGATTATTGTTCCAGAGAGAGCTGGGTAATTAAATATTTGACAGGCTCCACAGTTACTACACTCATCACTCCTGATGGCATTGTGGCCACTGCCGATCACAGGAGGTCTGTGTTAATTGGCCATGATGTTTAAGGGGAAACTACTTTGACCCAAGTTACGAGCAGCCCTATATATATGGCAGAAATTAACTTTAAAATATGGGACACAAAGGACTCAGTTTGAGAGGACAGTGAGCAGGTATCTGGGGCTGTCATTTTTACCCAGGTAAATTGAAGGCCGGAAATGATACACATGCACTTTGGATAAGTTTTGAATCACAGATCAGCAAATGTGATATTAAAATCATCCATCACCTCCAGAAGAATAAGCCCCGTCAAAATGGTAATTTGTTTATGATATGAAAATATACAAAGCAACAAATCACCGGAGCTGCTCTAATAATAACACTGATAATAACATGGTATAAATAGCGATTTAGCTGAACAAAGAGTGCTTTTACGGTGAAACCTATGCTATTATCACTGATGAGAAAAGAGCAAAATAAATATTTGGTCCGTCATCAACACCTGTTAGTTAATGTTGCTGTATCAGGCATTTTCAGTCAATGTATGCCTTTTAGCAACTACTGATAATTTATGCTATTGTGTTGTTGCTGTTGTTGTAGTAGTAGTAGTTATGGATATGGACCAAACAGGTCAGGATAACATGTTTCACTGTTAACAGCCTGCCATGCTTTTATCCTGCATAAACGTTATGCATAAATGTTCACAATTACAGGGCAATAAAAAATTTGATTGATCATTTAATTATTTTTGATTAATAGGTTATTTTTTTTGTGATATTTCGATTCAGATATGACACACAATATTGGAAGGAATGATCAATTACTCTCATTTACATTGAAAGATGTATTTAAAATGATCATGGTGTGACTTTTTTTTTTGCAATGATCTGTACCAAACAAAGATTTTTTTCTAAAAGCCTTATGTTTTTCTTCAGTTGATGTCTCCTACAATGCCATACTGACTTGTAGCCATTACTTCTATCAAATACATAAAAAGAGTAACATTTCATGTCGATGACATTTAATAAACACAATATTACTTGACAAAAAAAATAGAAAAATTTGATTTTTCATGTGAACAAAAAAATTCTAAGTTGCAGACCAATCAGAACAAACATTGTGGCATTTTTCCATATCAAACTAAATATAGTCTTTGGGTACAAATGGGTTAAGGGGGCAGCCTGAGCTGGATAATTATGTCATCAAGCTTGGTGTAACCGTGATATTACTCTGAATGATGTCACCACGTGATCAGTCTGTCCGAGCTACATTTTTCAAAAACTAAATCCCACCGTCAGTTGAGACTTTACTTTCTTTGGATGGAAAGAAGGTTTCCCTTTGACTTTATTGCACAAATAGAGGCTGCTGGGTCTCTGATCATTCACACAGAAACAAATAAGGATGAGTGACTCAGAAATGAGTTATCTTTGCTTTTTGAGTGTGAGGGAGAATTTGTAGACTGTACAAAAATTGAGTAGAACGATGAACGACTGCTCTGAGGCAGGAAGTATTTCAAAACGGTAAAGAATAATAAGCAGAAATATTGCTTTTTTTGATTAGCATGCCCAGCTGTGACACAGAGGGAAAATGTTTTCATGTCTAAGGTAAGGCAGAGTACAGGAGTGAAGGCAAACATATTGGAGTTATGCAGATGTAGTGAGCATAGGTCAGATGCCTGGTGAGGGACTAATTATGGCAGAGTGATTTGGACTAATAGGATCTGAGCCTCTGCACTGAGGTCAACTCCTCTGAGGACAGAATGATGATCAGTTCAGAGACCAGGCGATACGTCTCCCTACAGGCAAACCCCCGACTCTAATAATACCATTACGCAAATGCTTCTCATTTTGTATCCCTCAGCCATCCTTCACTTTCATCACTTCTCTTGTTCTGCTTTTCCAAGTCTCGTCCTTTCTTTTTCTCTCTCTCTCTCATTCTCCTCTTTGTGTTGCCTCTCACGCCAGTGGCTGTTGAATTATTGATGGGATGTTGAGCTGGTGAGATTTCTCCTGCTGCGGACTTGTTTGTTGGTCTGGGTTTGTGTTGCTTTCTCTTTCTGTTGTCATGCTGCGTCCATGTTTGAATGTGTGACTGTCTGTGTGTGTGTGTGTGTGTGTGTGTGTGTGTGTGTGTGTGTGTGTGTGTGTGTGTGTGTGTGTGTGTGCGTGTGTGTGTGTGTGTGTTTCTGCAGATGTTAGTGTGCATTTGTGTTTGGCTAATCAAATCTGCTGGTGCATCACCGCAAGACTTTTTAATCAGCGAGTGTTTGTTCGAAACCATGACTACATTCTGAGGAGCAGAAATGTATGCAAAACATGCACAGGAATGAATCCATGTGCTCACGATCACATAACCGCGTCATAAAGACGGTGGAAGGCAGCTGCACAGTTTATGCCACATGGTATATAAAAGGCTTTGTATTTCTCTATGATCAGTGAGCGAGCATTGAAAGAGCAGGGTTTCCAGAGCCAGAGCACACCATTGCAATAATGACACCCTTAAAACATCAAATATCCTGTCACTACAAGCTCCCTGTGCCCAATTTTTCCTCATAAATCCAAGGCCTGAATCAGAGCTTTTAACAGGCTTTCATTTTTAGATTTTATTCTCTGTAAGAGAACTCTTTTTAGTAAGTTAGCGAAACTGAAAAACAAAACTGTTGGCTGTTATTTGGTACATGTGAGTTTCATGCTAATGCTGGTAAAGACAAACTTTTTTAAGTTCAGTATATAACAAGCCTATTCTGCCTCAGATTCTGATCCGAGTCATTAAAAATTGGGTCCCAATCTGAAATTTCTATTTTTCCAGAAAAAACAGCTGCACAGTGGCCATTTCAAGTGCAGTAAAGATGTTAAAATCAATCTTACGCAGGGGTCATCAACCTTTATAAAAAACCGAGAGCTAATGCAAGGGTACTGAGTAATACGAAGGGCTACTTGTTTGATACAGACTTACTGTCTTTGAACCAATGACATGCTGTCAGGGGAGGCAAGTGAGGCAGTGCCTCACCTTGCCACCAGGGGAGGGTAAAAGGCTTAACCATGAGATGTTCAAAAACGAAGTAATAAAGTAAAAAAAGTTTTAATATTTGTCTTTTGGTCTATGCTTTCTATGTGATTTTGGTGTGGTTCCTGTATATTTTGATAATTTTCATGGTCAAAATCGTGGAAATTCTGTGTTTCCTGATCAAAATAACAAGGCAGACGAGAAGAGTGCCTCCACGGCTACACACCAAGTTTATTGAGCGTGTGCGTGCGAGGCGGCGCGTGCTTGTTGCCACAGGGAAAAGGCAGGCCATGAGGCAGCAAGTACCTCTGCCTCAAACAAGGGGGCGATATATTGTGAACTTGCAGGTCAAAAGTTCATGACCTGCCAACGCCGGTTAAGAAGTAGAAAAATAAAAATAAAAACAACAGACAACAACTGATATGCTTCCCGCAAACTGTGATGCTTTTTCGCCCTAAAAATGGAGGATTTGATTTCTAAAATAAGGAATTTTTCAAGGCTGGACTTTCAATCAAAGCAAGAAGTCATTAATACTGGAAGACCAATGCCAGAGCTGCCAGATTTGATTCAAACGTGTGTGGTCCGAGGACAGAAAATAACGCGTTCATTTCAAAAGGATTGGTATACTCGAAAAGACTGGCTTTGTGCTACAGAAAAATCTTTATTGCTCTCCCTGCCTTTTATTCTCAACGAGTGACCGTGTTTGGACCCAAATGGGATATACTGATCTGAAAAACCTATGCGAATGGACTTTATTTACAAGTAAAGGTAAGATATACTGTCTAGTGTCTGCTCTGCAGTGCTGTGTTAATTGTGTGCTCAGTGTGTTGAAATGTTTTATTCTAGCATCATACTGTGTGTTTTTGTAATTTTGATCCGGTGCCATAGCATCATACTGTCATGTTTGTAAATGTGACTAGTGGGTCAGTGCCTCCCCAACCTCAAACCTCACTGCATGTCACTGCTTTGAACACAGTGTTTGCAATTATCATCATTGCTTCTTTCAAAACCTCCCCGTCCGAAAAAGCTTTCTTGCTCTACATCAAAAACGTTTGCAGCTCTAAATGAAGCTTCAGCTGCCTTTTGTTACTTTTTCACCGTCCTTCTGAAAAAAGACTGCAGTTTGCCTAAAGCTGCCTTAACTCCCATGCTTTTTCTGCCTGTAGTGCGCTGCCAGGTGGGTAGTTAGCATGGAAGCTTTTGTGACAGGTACTGAAGTGTTTCACATTGTGGCGATTTGCCGTCGCCACAGTTGCCCCGCAAATGAGACATGCACACTTTTCTTTAACTGTCGTAAAAAAGAACTCTTCCTTGCATTCACTGTGAAAATGTTAATTTTTCTTTCGTTTATCTGCCATGTTTGTCTCTATTTTGGGAGTAAAAACCGCATCTAGCTCCCCATCGTAGCTGCGGCCGCTAGCTCGTCTTTGTTTTGAAAATGTAATATTCAATATTCTCATTTTCAAATCTACATCAAGTGTTATTGATTAAAAAAGGACAGCAGCACAATTCAATAAATTTTTTAGACGGACCTTCATTGTACATAGTGCTATTTTTAGAACATGCCCTGCGAGCGACTCACATGGTCCCTGCGGGCAACCAGGTACTCACACTGTGTTGGCTAGCCCTGATCTAATGTACAGTGCTCAGCATAAATGAGTACACCCTTCGAAAAGTAACATTTTAAACAATATCTCAATTAACAAAAAAACAATTTCCAAAATGTTGACAAGAACGTGATATATAACATGAAAGTTAATAATATAACTTTTCATCCAGAATTTTCAGTTTTACTCAAATTAGGGTGATGCAAAAATGAGTACACCCCACTGAAAGTCTCTGGAGCAAAGCTACTTTTTAGACTACAAATGTCTAATTTAACAATAATCGACCCCAGGTGAGTCTAATTATTCATTACACAGGTGTCCAGCAGACAGTTGACTATAAAAGGGTGTTACTTTAATAAGACCCCTTCCCATTTCATGTTGTTAGCAATGCCATCACACGGAGAAATGTCACAAGACCTGAGAAGGAAAATAATTTATTTACACCGAAAAGGTGAAGGCTACAAGAAGATAAGCAAATATTTACTTATCAGTCAGAATACTATAGCAAAAGTGGTACAAAAATATAAAAAAGATGGAACTGCAACCATCTCACAGAGACGTCCAGGCCGTCCACGAAAGTTAATACCTCGACCGCAGCGTCTTCTGATGAGAAGGGTTGAAGAAAATCTGCATGCAAGTTCATTGCAGTTATCTAAGGAAGAAGAAAGCCAAACTGGGTAGACTGTTTCTGGTGACACAATACGCCGTACACTGCACAGGAATGGCATGCATGGGTGCAGTCCACAAAAGAAGCCTCTCCTAAAGCCCAGGCACAAAAAAGCCCGCCTAGCGTTTGCCAGGGCCCATGCTGACAAAGATGAAGACTACAGGGACTCTGTACTCTGGAGTGATGAGACCAAGATAAATGTTTTTGGAACTGATGGCTTCAAAACTGTATGATGTCGCAAAGGTGAGGATTACAAAGAAAAATGCATGGTGCCTACAGTGAAACATGGTGGTGCATGGCAGTGTCCTGATGCGGGGTTGAGTGTGCTGTTGGTGTCGGGGAGCTGCATTTCATTGATGACATCATGAATTCACAGATGTATTGCTCTATACTGAAAGAGAAGATGCTACCATCACTCCGTGCCCTTGGTCGTCGTGCACTTTTCCAACATGACAATGATCCTAAACACACATCTAAGGCCACTGCTGGATTTCTGAAGAAGAACAGGGTGAAAGTGATTCAGTGGCCAAGTATGTCTCCTGATCTGAACCCAAATCCTGAACCCAACTGAACCCATATGGGGAATTCTGAAGAGACAAGTTGAGCATCACTCTCCATCCAGCATCCAGTCTCTAAAAGAGGCCATTCTTGAGGAATGGAAAAAGATCAATGGAGCAAAATGTTGTCAACTTGTTCATTCCATGCCTAGAAGACTTGGTGCTGTCATTAAAAATCATGGAGGCCATACAAAGTACCAGATGTAATAGTTTTTGTTGTGGGGTGTACTCATTTTTGCATCGCTCTTATTTCAGTAAAACTGAAAAATGTGTAATCTAAGTTATATAATTAACCTTACTTTCATGTTATGAGTTAAACAGATGTTATATTAAACTTGGTCTTGTCAACATTTTGGAAATTGTTTTTGTGTTCATTGAGATATTGTTTAAAATGTTGCTTTTCAAAGGGGGTGTACTCATTTTTGCTGAGCACTGTATATGCTCAACAATTTAATAGCTCGGCATTGTATTTAGAGAAAGAATACCTGCATCCAAGCTGTGCCTGATTATTTTTTTATTGTATTTGGTTTTTTTTTACAAAATAACAAAGCATAAAATAAGAAGCCCTCCCTGTAATCCTTTTGGCCTTGTTGCTTTATCAAGGGAATTTCTCTCCGCTTAAAAATGTTCTTTGTTTGTTGCTTCAGTGCAGCCTTTGCCTGAGTTACCTGAATGAACTATATTTTGTTGATTTTTTTTTGTTGTTGCAGGGATTAGATTTTAAAAACTCTTATTGGCTTTTTGCTCGGGAGGCTTTTGTTGCACTTGCAGTGGCTGTTGGCACCGCTGTCTGTCTCTCCTCCAACCAAATTAAAACGTACATTGTGTCATTATGGCTCTGGATCCGTACTGCACATGACTTGGTTGCAAAAAATCGATATTGAAAAGTGCAAAAGAAAATATCTCATAGTATCCTCGGGCAAGATACTGTACCCAAATTGCTCTCAGGTGGCTCCTTGCCACCAGTGTAGGAATGTGTGTGTGAATAAAGATCTGGAAAAGCGATTTGATTTTGTATATTTCACTCTAAATGGGACCAAAAGTTAGAAAATGAAACTACCATAAAATTAATCAGAAAAGTGTTTACTAAGTTAATAAGTCAAGTCATAAGTAGGGTAATTTTCCTATTGACTTACATACAAACTGACTTATTTTTCACACTTTAGGTAGCAGTCAAACACTGACAGACACACGACACTTGCAGATAGTAAACAACAGTTACAATCCCTCAGTTATACTTTTAAGCATAGAACATCAATATTTTCATCTCATTAACCAGAAACAGGCATTCAGAGCTGAGCAGCAGCTTGCCCTTTCCTCAGTGGACCTTTCTGTATTACAGTTATGTATGTTATCTGTTTTTTCGAGATACACATACAATTTTCAAGCTGACTTCAAGAAAAATACTGAATCAAATATTTGTCTGTGGCACAGTCAAATCACTGGTGAAACACAAGTTTATACTTTTTTCATCATTGCATTTTTTGATCCATGACTGTTTTTTCTCATTTGTTTAGATCAAAAAATGTGAAACATCAAATATAATATATGTAAAATTAATTTGTGTGTACATATTTCATAGTGCTGTTTATTGCCCCACTTAAATGGAGCATCTGACATCAAAAAGTACTATTGGGCAAATTTGACCCCCTCCTATGAGGATTTTGGCTCATTTACAGAACTACATTAAAGTCCTTGCTCAGTCTTCAGAGCACAGTCACTCCAGTAAAATCCAAAGTCCCTGGGAAACACTATATTTAACTAGGCCGGGAAAAAAATCAGCTCTAATGTTGTTTCCATAGTTGCATTACTACATGATACATTTCCCTCACTTAGGAAACCTCTAGATTCCCTCTGTGGTTATATAATGCTTTTCCCTCGATAATTATAACACCACACAGTGCAGAATATAGTCACGTCTTGCCATCAAAGCACTTTGAGGATTTAATGAAGAGTTTATACTCAAAGTACTCATTTGTACTCAAAGAACACCCCACAAAAAGCAAATTAATGTATTCAGTTAGTCGCCGCAACAGCAGCAGTCCTCTCACACTGGAGATTTCCCTCTAGCATCTAGTTTCACAACCACAAGCTAAGCCCACCTACATTGTCGAACACAAATCCAGAGCTCTCACTGAACCAAGACTCCACTGTTGTTTTTACAGCTGAGGCACTTGACATGAATATGCAAAAAGTTTTGGTCGAAGCTATTTGAATAATTTTATTTCCAGAGAAAGATGCTAAAGGGAACTTCAGCTTGAAAGAGACCTTGAAAGTTGACGAAGCTCCAGGGAGCCTTTCCCCCTTCAGCAACCACCAACAAATTAATTACTCCACGCTCTCTCAATGAAGAGGACAAAAGTAGACACTATAGTAGCTGGGAGATGATGAGCCTTATCGTTGGCAGCTGAAAAGAGTTATTAGTGTGTACTGAGAAGACATATTGAGTTGCTCCAAGCCATTCATACACTGATTCTTCTCAAACGCCTCTCACACAGAGAAGCTAAGAAAGAGCCAATGATTCTGCTTCTAAACCTGTTTCCACCAACTTCAGGAGAACATCACATTTTCAGCTTCTTTTATATCTTTACTTGTTAGCAAGTTTTATACTTTTAACATGCTACTTATGGATGCCATGTCATGTTATTTTGCGATAAATCTCAGCTTTCTGTAGGCTGTGTGCACAGGGTCAGAGAGATAGCTCTCTATTAGGAAAATACAGTTACAAGAAACAGTATGTGAACCCTTTGAATTACCTAGTTTTCTGCATTAATTTGTCATAAAATGTGATCTGATCTGCATCTAAGTCCCACGTATAGTCAAACACAATGTGCTTAATCTAAAACCACACATTTTATGACAAATTAATGCAGGAAACTAGGTAATTTCAAAGGGTTCACATACTTTTTCTTGTAACTGTCCATCCTTTGTCATAGCTTGTAAAATGTCTTGTGTAATCAATTTTCTCAACACACCAACATCTTTATCAGCCTTTAAAACCCAATCCATGGTGCGATACATGGGAAAGTCTGTCCCCATCTTCAGCATAAACAAAGCACTAAAGTTCAAATGCAGATTCAGCCAACAACATCCCTTTACAGGCATGTATGATGTGGCTGTTTGAATTTATTTTGCGTACTCACTAGGGGTGTGACGAGATCTCGTGCCACGAGAACTCGCAAGATTAAACTCGACGAGATTTGTTAGCTATCCAAACTTCTATTTGTGACCGACCTGTGGGGACAGGAAAAGGAAAAGAAGAAGAGAAAGAGAAGGAGAGGAAGCAGCAAGCATCCAGAATGACGTTGCAGGGGCCGGCGGCTTGTTAAGAAGAGTAAGAACGAACCAAAGCGGCACAGTCTTCCTGCAGCAGTCTCTACCAGCTTCAGAGCCGGACTCTCCAAATTGCTAATAGGTTAACAGTTAGCTCTGTAGCAGTACAGTGTGTATGTGCTGCTGCTGCAGGAGGTGTTCACATAGCGACCTCTGTTTGTTTACAACAAACACCGGACACTCTGTGCACAGTTTGTGATGCCGGTTAATTCAAGACCAATATGTTTATGATCAGCGGAGACGATGTGCATAATTAGCCATGCTGCTATGTTGTGATCAGCTGCTGATGTTGTGCACAGTAAGCGAAGGCGGCCACAGTTGTCTCCCGTGTTTAATCCATTGCTTATGTGATCACGGTCGAAACTGTCACTCTGCGCACCTCCATTTGTCACGGAGGTGCGCAGAGTGAGCGGACATTTGAGAGGGCGTGGCCTGAGACTTTCCATATTATTTCATAATAAGATGACAAAAAACCTGGTAGCCTTGTGTGAGGACTGGTTTAAGCAACTCTTCCCCCTAAAGGAAACATGGCTTATATTGTTTGCACTTGAAAAAAAGAAAGAAATATTTAATTTAGTTTATTTTATTTTAACTTTTATAAACTTTAGTTTTAGTTTCAATTTGTGGATTTTTTTTAAAAGCTCATGCCTACATCATGCATGTATATATATGTTATAATAAAACATTTCAAAATGCATGTGCAACTTGGTTAAATAAAAGTCTGTTTGTCCAGTCATGTATTGTGTCATTGTAATTTTCTTAAAATCCCGTCTCGTTCCCCTGAACCCAATATTGTGTCTCGTCTCGTTTCGTGAGAATCGTCACACCCCTAGTACTTACAATACCGTACTCAGAGCACATGCAGTGTTTTAGATATCGGGTGTACCTGAAAGGATCTGGAATTGATCAGGAATAAATTAGACCCCATATTGTGGATATGCTCTTCTTTTTTTCTTCTTTCTTTGAAGTGTGCTGGAAGGCAATGAAAGTTACACATACATGTTTTTGCAAGACATATAGTCTTATCAATATCTGTATCCAAGGTTTGTGATATTTGCTCTGTGTGATTACATCTGAGCTATATAAATCGAGTGACCTATATTTGTACCACATCAACCCGTCTGTGATCGTGAACAACAAACACACTTCCCAAGGTCGAACAGCGAGAATGCAGAAGGAACCAGACTCTCTGCAGTGATTTCTACAAGTCTGTGTTGTTTTACATGGACACACTCACTTATAACAGATCGATGCAGCACCTGACGTTTGCTCTGTCCCATACACGAGCAAAAAGGAAAAAACCTGTCTTCAAACGTGCAATAAATCTCCTGCTTTCCAGTGTTTGAAAAGCAAATCCCCTCTCTTTGCTTTGCTGCGTCTGTGAGCGCTCATGGGAAAACCGGAGAGGAAAGTCAACAGAGATTCCCATCGGTTGATTTCAGTGGGTGGCACTAAACCGTCATTAGCCACATTACAGAGACTTGTGTCTTGTGTTTGCTTGCAGTGGTTTTAACATTAAGCTGATTATACGTGAGGCTTTTGGAGACACGTTTATTAATGCCAATAATGCAGTTTGGATTAGGAGCGAATCCAAATCATCTGCTCCATTCTGCTTGGTTTGCTATTCTGGGAGAGACACAGTCACAGTTAGAGCATAATAGTCTCTCTCTCTCTCTCTCTCTCTCTCTCTCTCTCTGGCAGCCTCAGTTTTATGTATCAGAATACTGAGGTATTCCACACACATCTAACTCCACACTGTCTGTTGCTTGTTATAGACCTGCACTAAAACTAGCTGTTTTTGTTATTAGGTATGAACTTCTAATAATAAGCTGCTCTTTTAACCCTGTAGGGAAACTGTATTTTTATCTTGCTTTCTGCCACAGGAGGGTCAGAGGCCAGGGTCAACAGTGCCACAGGAGCAACCCTCAGATTCACAGATCCACTCATTTGGTGGAGATAACATTCTTTTTTTTTATCATTTAAAAAAGAAAAGAGATCAACTAACCAAAGGGTTAGAAATCACAGATTAACTTGTGATTTAATCTTACACTCTTAATCATACACTGCTTACAGTAACAATCATGACAAGTCTGTGATGAAAATAATAAAAATTAAAAATTAAAATAAAAGCTCAAGCACTATGAAATAATATATATTATAATATTATATATATTATAATAATATATATATATATATATATATATATATATATATATATATATATATATATATATATATATATATATATATATATATATACAGGGAGGAGAAATCTATATGCAGAGGTACCAACTTTCCCTCAGCAGCATCCTCCACAGACAATAACACACTGCAGCCTTGACGGCTTGTGTGTTTTCAAGTTTACAGTGCAGGATTTATCAGAGGGTGACGTTTCTAACTGCAGGGTCTGTCAACAAACTCATTATTTTGGCAGTTTTTCGAGCAGCAAGAGCTCAGACATCCATCTGTTATTATTAAATTAAGGCAAAAGGTACAAAGGCAGCCTGCAACGAGCTGAGCTTACATCTGTAGCGTGTGTCTGTAACCTGTGTGATTCACCAAGGAACATACACCAAAGGCACTTAAATATGTGTTTTTCTCAGAAAACTGTGAAGATGCAACTGAAAATGGAAGGGGTGAAAAGAGGCAGGGTTTTGCGTCAGCACCAGCACTTGAGAAAATACTAGACCTTTTTTTCCCCCAATTTCCTGTAAATATGTATTCAGCCACTCATGTTGGATATTGCTTCTCTGTCCTTCTGCAGAAATCTGCCTTTGAAAATATCTCCTTCCTCCCTTAAACCTCTGCTATTCCGGCCAGCACAGGCGGTGAATCACAAAACACCTGCAGGCATTTGCACACACACACACACACACACACACACAAGAATCTCTCCATCTTCTGCTCACACAATAGCTACCACCTTTCAGGCTAATAATCAGGTGTCCTTTCTAACCTGCTTCAATCTAATATGCTACCTCAGTTTGGGAGACTGAACCCTGTTTACCTGCTCTTTTATTGAGTTTACAGCCACTCTGCAGGACTGAAGCTCAGCTGGAATAGTTGAGTAGTTTTTTAAGGAATTCAGTCATGTTGGATAAGTAGACAATCTGACTCCTTGGTAGGGCTGAACAAAAAGTAGTAGTTAATAGTGGCACTGATATCACGAATCGATTTAGAAAGTGTTCATTCAATCCATTCCCGATTGAAGTGGATCAGAGACACACCAATATCTTAATTGTAAGCAATACTTGATTCATCCAGGCAACTAAAATGTATTTAATCCAATAGGTTACAAGGATCATAGGCAGTCATTTGCAAGCTCATTGGGAATTTCGGAGTTTGTTGTAATAACTCAATGGAAACAATGGAAACAATATTATGTATTTACATAATTTGTCCAAACTGTAGCATATTTAACAAGTCCACACATAACATTTCACAGAAAACATATATTCACTGAGAAAGGGCGTTGGTGCCAAGATCAATCTTTGGATTTTAAGAATCAATATGGGATCAATGACTGAAAATCATTACTAAAAAGAAATCTGTCTTTTCCCATTCACACAAAGATTTAGTGTGAACAGCATACTGACAGATGCTAATAAGCACTTCACACAAAAAACAGCTGAGGCTGATGGAAATGTCATTAGTGTTGCCGGTATCACGAGGGTCAACAGGATTCATCTCCTGAGAACCGTGAACATCTATATGAAATTTAATGGGAATCCTTTCAAAAGCTGTTGGGAAATTAAGCTGTAATGGACTGACTGAAAGACCAACAGACAGGCCGATACTATGGCCATAAAGCCACACTAGGAAGCTCAATTTAGTGTGCTCTGAAGATAACTGTATGACTGCGGTACCGTGGCTAGGTGATGCCCACCACAGGGTTGAGCCTATCAATTAATCTCATGTTATCTTAATGGCAATGCATTTGAGATCAGAGCAGTCACACACATGCCCAGTCAGGAACACAGCCTCGTATCGCTCCACAGCCTCAACTCCAGGCATCATGGAATTGAAAGAGCACAACAACTGTTTGCAAGTACCATTGTCATTTGCATAGCCAAATTGTTGGAATGGCGATAAAAAGCAAAATACTACTCAATTACAGTATATACAGCAAATGTATCCTTATGTGCTACACTGAAAAAAGAACCAACTTAATTGAATTGTTTCATTTGGTAACACCTAAATGAATTAATTTCTTTCAAATTAATTTAATAAGTTAGATTAACACAATTGATTTAAAATTAATTTGAAAGAACTTAATTCATTTAGGTGTTACCAAATGAAACAATTCAATTAAGTTGGTTCAACTATTTTCTTTTTTCAGTGTACTTCCACCCACATACAAAATCCCGAGAGGCATAGACTCAAAACTGGCATGGCCCCAGTTTGTGCATTTGATGGTGAAAGCACTTAATTTATTGGCGACCACATTTCACAGAGGAAGTTGGTGTAAAATGGTGCAGTAACTATGTCACCACTTGGAAATAATGGCTCCTTTAAATACTTAAAATCAAGAAGTGAATTACACTCCAACCCTTACTCTCACTCAGTTAGCCACACAGTTTCTCTATCAACAAGGGTCAAGCAATAACACCCTCGCAGAGTTAATCTGGCCTCCATGATTAAACTAAAAAACTCATTTACATTCTAACACACAGACAGACGGACCACATGGTGCTAGCTAGTGATAGCGTATAAACCGTGGATACAGTGGTGACTAAAGAAATAAGCAGAGCACAGGCTATTGGATTAAATTATACTGCATGAGTTTAGACTGTGGATGAGTGACAACGTGAACTAAAAGAGACAGACCACAGCTCCATCACAACAGTGATGCCTTTTAAACCAGTCTAGGGCTCAATCAGATACGGCTGCCAGTCTTTTACAGCTTCTCACACAATATATTTCTTTAGATATTACTTTTTTCATAACAGAAAACTATAAGTCAAAGTTTCAAAGACAAGTTGGATTTTTTTTTACAGGGATCATAAAAAAAAGAAAAGAAGCAAAGAAAAGAAACCAACTGTGAGCAAAAGAAGACACATGCTGCCCTGAGCTGAACCGGCAGCTTAGAAGAGCAAAGTCATGACATATTTTCACAAATTAAACAATACAATGAAAACGGCTCACTGCAGCAAAACAAGCCATACTCTATATACCAAGGGAACCCATGTCAACAGTAATAGATGGCAACAGCTTTAGACAAGAGGTAGACAAACAACGACCACAATCAGCTGCCCCCTAAAAGTCGATTATTTGAGTCATCAGTCATTGTTCACAAAGCAGTGCAGGAGCAACAGCTTGTCAGGCTGTCGCCTTTACAAACGGAGTCGTGTCTCACAATGACCTCTCCAGAAAACCACCTACTGGAAGAATAGGGGGGTGATGGAAACAGGGCAGCGTCACTATTGTCTGTTTGCTACTTCACACTCTCAGCTCAGGTGCTGACAGTCACTGAAATCGGCTAAACAACTTGACCCAAACGCTGGTCCAACCTCCTCTACTGTCATCCAGTGTGATTGACTCTTCGGTTGACAGAGCTGTCAGCAGCCTGACAGGAGAGACACTCTTTATAAGTGAACTATGACCAGAATACACACTTTTTCTTTCTCGGACTGGGTGCAAATATGATGGGTGCACATTACAGACACACACATGTAAGTTTTACCTTGTTGTTTGTTAGGGTTAGCCCCCCACTATCATCTCACTTAATTTTAAAGAAATGAAACTCATTTCAGTGCCCACATTCGTCAAAAAGGAAAAAAGATTTCAGGTTGAGGTCAGGACTGAGGATACAGTTCTTGAATTATTTCAAACCAAACTGAGAAAAAAAAAAATACTTTTGGAAGCTGAAAGCTACGGAGCCCCTAAAGGGACATGGAAAGGAAAATAATTAAGGTTGAAAAAAAAATAATGTACTTTTGCGAGATCTCGCAAAACCTTTGCGAGATCTCCCAAAAGTATAATTTTTTTTTCTTTCAATGTCCCTTAAGGGGCTCCGTAGAAAGCTTATAAGCTAGAGTAATTTGACACCTCACAACAACAAGGCCAAAAGTACACAGAAATATGTGTACAGGGGTGTTCATTTACTCCTGGTCAGATCATGGAGATTGATCAATTAGTAGGATGAAAAATCATCTTTGCATTGTGTCCATAGAGGCTTCAATTTCCAAACAACACATTTTTCTTCTTCCACTTCATGGCCATCCCTCCCTCTAACATGCTTGTTTTTTTCCCCCTTATCTCTCACCCATTCGCTCCGTCACTGTCTCACACACATATACACACATACACACTGTAGAAGCTGTCTGCTTGTCTCCTCCTGTCCTCATTAGTAGGCAAGGCCCCCGTTCTTGTTTGCACACTCCACTGTTCTGACTAAATGAGAAAATTAATGAGCTGGGGTGAGCTAGAGGGAACACCACAACCTTCAGTGTCTCCCCTCCCTCCCCTACCTCACCCAGGACTCCTCAGTCCACCCCGTGTTACTCTCTCACCTCACCGCTCCATCTCCTGTTCTACACCCCCATATCCTTGTTTAATTTCACGCCGTGGCTGGTGCTGATACCTGTCTTGGCTCTGTAGATAGGCCTAAGGTAAACAAAGAGGATGCTGTAAGACTTGACCCCTGTCTCCTCCACCGTTCTCATCACTCTCGCTGTTTGGCCGCAGGAACACCACACTCAATAAAGACAAGAGAAAGGGAATACCAATGATCGCAGAGAGATGCAGTGCATCCGCAGAACAACTGCTGTTCGATTATTAAGTGCTTTTAATAAAACGGTAAAGGAAGGCCACAGGCGAGAAGTGCACGCAGAAAGAAAGTTCTAAAATGTAGAATTCCTCAAATGGAACTTTGTAAGAGAGCTAATTTACATAATTACTCTGATACAATGCAGGCGCATAGAAGCTGAGTCACCCGAATACCTACACATTGTTTACACACTTATGAATAAATTAAATAAATTATATAAATAAGTAGACACCTGGCTGGCAGAGAAGATTAATAATGATCTGTTTCTTTTTGGTAGATGCTTTGAACACACAAACCCAAGAGCACAATTACAAACATACAGACAGATGATGGCACAAACATTTTTAAGCGAGCTCCAGGGATGTGGGTGACTGATAAAGTCCTGTTTGTACAGTCTGCTGCCTCAGCTGAACTAGATACTTGATTCATTACCTGCCCAGAGTGTGACAGAGAAAAACACTGTGCATCCTTAAAGCAAGAAGTTATCGTTCATCTTTTCTGTGTTTCTGTTCGTTTCTCTCCCTCAAAGAATACAAAAAACATACTGCTGCAGTAGGGGAAAGAAGATTCTAGTCATCAGTTTATTTTTGTTAAACTCCACTCCCTGTAGTTACTCTTGCGAAGTCAGTCAAGCTTTCAAAGCTCTAGACACATGCATATTTACCATTTAAAACCCTTAGTCATTTCTTAACAATGTGTCCTTGATTTTGGGGAGCGTCGGTTTTGTCAGCTGTAATAACAAATCTTACTGGCACAAGTGTAGCTATCCAACTAATGCAATGTAAATTTATGACTGTATGCTCAAGAACTTCTTACGGTTGTTTTGACTCTTAATTTTTTATAAAAACAATTTTATTGAGTGTTTCATGTTTTGATCGGCTTCTGACTTCTCACTCCTCATAGATGGGGTCACATGTCATCAACAACTGCTTCAATTGCATAGCAAAGGCATTTCCACTAATTGGCTAAGCGAAAAACAAGAGTAAACAACGCTCCCATTAACAATGCCATTCATTGACTGCGGCCAATCATCAGACAATCATGAAAGAGACATCTGTTAACCTGTGAAAACTGCAGACAAGACACCACGAAAAAGGTTTAGCGACATGGTTTGCTGCAGCTTCAGCTGCTGTTTTTTAAAATCACAGCAGATATGATGAAGAAAAATATACCCACAGACATTTTTTTATCATTTGGATTGTCATATCACCCTTGAAATAGCCCTTATGCATATTCTGCCTTTTGTGACTGCCCATTGTGTGGAGTGTATCACTGGCCAAGCAACTTTCATTCAGATGAATGCCTTGTTGGAATCTGGAAACCAGTTCTTATAATACATCTTATCATAATCCATATGAGAAAGCTACAGCTTGACAGGCCTGCAAGGCCTCGTTACAGCTGCTAAACTGTAACAATATGATTGCACAATCGCAGTGCAATCAAATAGTCAATTAAGCACAAAAAGACAACAAAATAAAAAGTTTCACTAGTCTCATAGTCCAAATAAAGCTTCAAATCCCTCTCGTCTCAATCAGTTGAAAACTCAAGTCCATTTTCTTGTTAGTTTTTTTTGGAGGGACTTTAAGGGCTTTGAACCCTCTGCTCCTCTGTTGCTCTGTGGTTATCCATACTGTATATGAGATTGTATAAATAAGAGCAAAGGGGAAACAGCCAGAAGTTGCACCATTAGAGAGTTCCTTTGGTATTTTCTTTATTTATTTATTTTTATGTTGGTTCTAATAGCTGAATAGGTCCGGGGGGAGGCATTGCACCGATGCCAGCAAGCACACCCAGGGTTTTTAATCAGCCTTCTAAATAAATAAACCATGATTGCATCCTTGGCTCTGTCTTTCAATACAACACAAATGGCCTGCAGGAATCAGATCAACTGATATATTAGCACAGATATGATGCTAATACATTTTAAATGCGGGGGGATAACACTAGGGGAGGGTGGGGATTTTTTATCGTCGGAGAGATGGAAGAAGAAAGGATACTAACTGCAGTAGAGGGGCAGTGGGGCAGCACACAGCGCCAAAGCAAGCTCAAATAAACTACATGAAATCGACAGTTTGGCTCACATATGATGGTTCCTTTGCTCTGCAACAGTAACTCATTAACAACAGAACCTGAATCCGAATCCTAGCTCTGTGTTAAGACATGGCCTCGGGGAGGGAACTTAAGGATGCTCAGAGTCTGTAAATAATAGATGCAGTTTGGGGAGTTAGAGACTGACACACAGAGAGTGGATGTGTCAGGAAGTGAAAGGAGGAAAAATGAAAAGGTGGTTTGATCAATCATGAAGGGCTGAAAGAAACATTCTCTGTTTTAGGGGCCGTTTCATACCATTCTTTGAAACTACTTTAAATTTCAAATAGCTGAACACAAAAAGCCATTTCATATTTATTTATCCAAAACATTCATGAGGGAATGTCATTTGAAACAACAGAAGGGTGAAATTATTGGAAAATACTCTCAACATCAGATCAATGCTGATACGGAGAGTCTTCAACATCTCTACCCGGGAGAGTGATGTGAGAGTCTTTCTTTCTTTTGTTTAAACAAATGGTTCTTTGTCTCCATTGAGCAATTATTCAAATCCCAAATGACTTCCAACAAAAGTAATTGATTGTAAGAAATATACAGAGAGATGCTGCCTTCAACTGGCTCAATGCATTTTTAACACTGACACATTCAGAAAATAGTACTGGCGCATTATTATTTTAGCTTGATGGTGAATCGGGTAAATCAGCAGACCATTCTCTGATCTCACATTTACAGAGACATAATTCTAGTTGATTGAAGCTCAAATCTTATTGCCTCCGCCAAAGAAATTATGATTTTGATTTAGTTTGTCTGTTTGTCAGCAGGATTACAGAAACCTATTTTCATGAAACTTGTAAGAGTGTAGCATGGGGCAAAGATTTTTTTTTTTTTTTACTTTTGGGAACACTACAAGATAGGGCATTTGGGATGCATTCATGAGCTACTGGGATAATCATAAAAATGAGTCCCCGATCATATTTAATGGCTCACTTGGACTGTTTCCTTTACTCTTAGTTGTCATGCAAATACTGGAAACAGCTGTCAACGCAAGCAACAGAATACAACACATCTTCTTTTAGTGTTATGTTGTTTCCACATTCCGACTTTAGGCACTTGAACACACCAAATTCATGAGAACCAACCATTCCAGTTTTCATAGAGGTTCTGCCAACATAATCCTTAATGATAATACTGTACTCCAGCAGTCCAAAAGGGCAAGACCCATGACTGTTCAGATATTTATCTTCTAAATTAGTTTGACTAACCTAAATGCTTTTTTAAACTTAGTATAGTAAAAAAATTAATGCTTATCTTCTTTTTGCTATGACTCCATGTTCCCAGCAAGTACTTTGGTTAGTACAGTGTTATTTTAACTGATAAAAAAAATGGTTAAAAATATACAAGTACACCAGTGTAAGAGCCAATTATACAAGTCAAATCAGATTTTTTTATACACAGCAAAAAAGAAAAGTTGGGTGAACTCAAAATTTCAAGGCAACAAACTTTGATAAAATTTTAAGTTGGACAATTAAACTAAATATTTTAAGTTTTGTTTTTGAGTTTGCTCAACTCTGAATTCAGATTTTTGTCAACTCAATTTTAAGTTGTAACTAGAAAATTTCCTCTGGGGAAATTTTGAAAGGGCCACGGGGGCTACTGCCGGTGTGTGTACACTATGATGAGATTCTTCAGAGATTTCAAACTATGCCCTTTAACCTCAAAATGTGTGTGTGTGAGTGTGTGTGTGTGTGTGTGTGTGTGTGTGTGTGTGTGTGTATAGGTGTAATTAAAATCACATGAAGTTACCTGTGTGTGTGTGTGTGTGTGTGTGTGTGTGTGTAATTAAAATCACATAAAGTTACCTGTGTGTGCGTGTATGAAGCATGTATATGCATGTGTGAGGAGTGTGCGCACTTTAGTGCATGTGTGTGTGTGTATCTGTAACTGTAATCACATCAAAGATCAAAGGCAATCAGATCAAAGCAATCAACAGAATTAACTGCAGCTGTTAATGTTCCGAAAGAGTGACAGCAGAGGTGGACAGATTCGAATTTCTGGCCTCGAACAGAAAGCATTTTTGTCAAAACCATAATACCTATCATTGATCCGACTTCACTTTGAGCGCCCCGAGTTTTTCCTGAACGTCTACATATGATTTTTTTTTAAGAAAAATTAAAAATAGCTTTGTTAGATCAGAAAAAACCTGTTGTTAGATCAGAAAAAACCTGTTCCATCTTCCTTTTTTTCGAAATCTTCCTGCGTTTTTAATATGGGACCCAATGAGGCTGTTGGTGGTTTTGGTGGCGCATCTTTGCGTCGTACGCCCAAACTATAACTCTGACAGCTTTACCAGAGGACTGTGAGTGAGAAGACAAATTTTCCTACATTTCTATGTATAAAATATTTCCGTAGAGTGAAATTTGTGGCCTGGAGCGCAGTTTTCAAATTTCTTTTTTGACAGTTTTACCTCTCCCTCTACACTCTGAGCGATGACATCACACACTCTGACACGAACATTCCGTGCAATACACACCCATTATAATCTCAGAATTTCTCCAAAAATGATCATGGTCATTGAACAGGGATTGATAGAAAGCTATATGACCTATTGAAACGTGGATTAATACACCGATACACAAGACTTGTGTCTACTGTTTAAAGTGCAAATGGAGTCTCTAGGTGAAATTATGCCGGAGAAGTAGACGTTTAAAAATCTCCAATGATTGTTCTTTTTCGCTCATTTTTTGTCGGCCGTCCCATTCATTTCAATGCAAAATTTTGAGCAGTTTCGTCTTCGCAATTCGTATTCTGTAGAGAAAAGTAATAGCACACCGATCCCGATCAAACCGCACATTTTGATATATAATTTGTCCTGCAACTCTTTAAGTTGTAGGACTAGTAGCAGGACGAAAAGCGTCCGAAAGACGAATAAGAAGAAATCCACAGTATAACAGTAGTGCTCGGGGCTTTGCACTGGTCCCTACAGCTATTGCTGTATGGGACCAGTGCTCGGTGCGATTGCCCCGAGGCCCTAATAACTCATAATTTTACATTGTAATAATGTTTAATCCTTACTTCTGCAATGTGCTGAATTGGCACGATTGTAACGCTGCTATGAAATGTCAGCTAATGTTGCGACCACAATTTTGAGTTAGCATCGATATACGCTAATGGCTACTCTTGTAGCTGTAACAAGCAGCGCTGCTAGCATCAGTTAGCCGCTAGCATCAGTTAGCCGCTAGCATCAGTTAGCCGCTAGCTTTCGCTAATGACCAAATTTCACAGCTTTCCCGCATTTCACAACAAAGAAATAAGAGTTACTATTGTCCCTTGTTTTGAACCCCAACTTAAAGATATAAGTAACAGCAACTCACAAACTTATTTTTTAGCATACAATTGGCTTTCTTTGTTGTTCTAACTTACACTGTTGCCCTAAATGTCAATAATTTATATTTCCCAGTTATAGTTCCCAACTTAAATCACTGTTTTAGGCCAAAAAATACAAGTTGGATTTCTTGCAGTGTATGGTCCCATATCACAAATCAAAAACCTCTATATGGCTTAGAAGAAAACTTGGCCCAAAAAACTTTGACAGGGAAAGAAAATGGAAAAAAAAAACTCAAAAAGGGCAACTGATCTCTTGTTTACTTATCTCAGGCTCTCCAAGAAAATGTAATATGACTACCAGATGTCATCTTCTGTCTACTTACATCCATAAAATGTTGCACTTTGAGGTTATTTCCTGAAGTCGCTTCACTCCAAATTACTCACTTGTAGCCTACTCACTTGTGTCATTTAAACAGAAGCTGAGGTGCATTTTAAGGCACCTGAGTGCAGAAATTTGAAGCAACTAAGATCGTTTTCATCTGCCCAGACAAACCAAACTGACAGAGTGAAAGTTGCAGGGTGGGTGCAGGGTGGAGAATCACATTAGAGTGTGACAGGGTAATACCCCAGACAGGGGTTGAAGGATGCCCGACTATTCCGCTTGCTGCCGTCAGCCTACAGGCCTGGATCGATTCTCAGAGTGAAGGGAAGAGAAGAGGAGAATGAGATGGGGAAGCCATCCAGGCGGCCCTTATATCCCTCAGTCTATCAATACCATTTGTCACCCGTCATGGCCTTGCCCCCACCAACCCTCCATCTTGTCCTGAACCTGTTATTCATTCTGACGTTTCCATACTGGCAGACAAACCTGGCTGCAGCATCTGCTTCTCAACCTTGAGACAAATCACCTGAGAGAATCTGACTGATGGATGTATTCCTGAAAGCTGTGGGGAGCTTGATCTCCATGAAACTCTACAACGGCTCAGCGTCAATTAATCATAATCATCATTAATATTGAGAGGCAGTGTGTTTAAGAATAAATGTGAAAAATAGGCAACCAGGAAAAGATTATTTCAGTATGTATTCACACTGAAGACAGAGAACATTTCTTCATTACTTTCTGCCCACTCACTCAACACTCCTGCAATCTAGCATTGCCTGACCTGCGTCTGATTAAAAGTGAGAGTGTGAAGAAAAGCTTTTTAGCCCGTGAGAAATAGCTTCAGGTGAATGTGGCATATAGTATAATATCACTCTGTGTTCATCTCATTTAAGCAGAATGCATAGTTAATGTGCAGGCAAACCCGTCATATTCATGTTGTAATGAGAACAGCACAGGCAGTCAGACTGAATCCCGGCATTTCAAAGATTGTATTCATACATTTCATTTGATATATCAAAGCAAGAGGACACACACAGGACCTGAAATGGTGAAATGAACAATGAGAGGTAAGTGTCATGGACGTTATAATGAGAAATTGGAAGAGCAATGAAATGGATAAGAAGGGAGATATTGTTGTAAAAGCAATAAAAGATGAAAAATATATCCAGAGATCTGCCAGGACAAATTATACGAATACTCCATGTATGGCTTCAGTTGCTCCAAGTTGGACTAGTTTTAGTGAGAGATGTTAAGACTGCAGTGCCGTTTTTAAACTAAAGTTAGAGCCTACGCAGTTATGTTCACTTTTAGTGTCGATGAGTAAATGATTCAGTGTCAGGACTCTACACCAAACATCCAGATCCTGGCTTTACTAAAGTTCACACTCGTTGCAAGCTGTTAAAAGCAGGGGCAGTATTCAGGAAGCATTACTCCTTCAATCTGAAGACAGTTCAGGTTAATAAGAAACCATCAGCTGAGAAACAAATCAAAACAATTAGATAACACAAGAGATGAAGATTTAACTCCTCACTTCTGTAACTCTGGAAAAATGCAGGTTGAGTCTCTGACAGAAGTATTGATCAAACCAAAAAAGCACTCTTCAGACCCTACTTTGTTAAACAGTAATAACCAAGTGAGTATGGCCCCAGATGTACATTTATGTAGTTATATTAAAGCAAGTCTGTTTAAGAAAAAAGCTCTGTCTCACTTCCTATGCAAACACTGAATCTTCACACTCCAACCTCAGTGTCAACTAACACAAAGCAATTTACATCTGTTATTTAAGTACAACTGTTTTTTTTTCCTCTACAGCATCTGCTCTATGAATCACTTGTGTTCTCTTCTGAGAAAAGAAAAAAAAAACATAAAATAAAAGGGAAAAAGTATATTTTATATTTTTTTCATGATGGTTCCCCCTAGTTTTGCATTATTTCGATAGAATATCAATAAGCAACCATTTATGTGTTATGACCCTTTTGTTGATACAGCCAATGAAATGTTAAAGCATTAAGCAGCAACCATCACTGATCCTGCTAAAATCTAATACTTCCACTTATAAGTAGGGGTGTGACGATACACTCAGCTCACGAGACCAGACACAATATTGGGTTCAGGAGAACGAGACGAGATATTAAGAAAATTACAATGACACAATATATGACTGGACAAACAGACTTTTATTTAACCGAGTTGCACATGCATTTTGAAATGTTTTATTATAACTCTTTACATTCGACCGTGATCACATAAGCCATGGATTAAACACGGGAGACAACTGTGGCCGCCTTCGCTAACTGTGCACAACATCAGCAGCTGATCACAACATAGCAGCATGGCTAATTATGCACATCGTCTCCGCTGATCATAAACATATTGGTCTTGAATTAACCGGCATCACTAACTGTGAGTGTCCGGTGCTTGTTGTAAACAAACAGAGATCGCTAAGTGAACACCTCCTGCAGCAGCAGCACATACACACTGTACTGCTACAGAGCTAACTGTTAGCCTATTAGCAATTTGCAGACTCCGGCTATGAAGCTGGGAGAGACTGCTGCAGGAAGACTGTGCCACTTTGATTCATTCTTACCAGTGGCGGGCCGTCAGGGCCAGCAAGGCCTTCTCTGCTGGCCTAACAACACCATAAATCATGATCATGATTATGATAAAGGTTAATTAAATTTTTCATTTACTTTCCCTAAATATCTAAAAGTATTCATATTCTCCTCATGTCATATTATGCTCCTTCCAGTGCTGTTGTTTTTAGGTTAGAGTTTTTATCCAATCAGAATTCAGCTATCTTATGTTGCCAGGCTGTATGAAATCTGCCCGGGCCTTCAGAATCAACAATGCGGGCGTCTGTGCACTGTAAGTGAACGGGCAAATACAGTTGATAGATAGTTGCAATAGCCAATCAGATCATGAGTTGTGTCATTAAGGCCCTCTAGCTGGCCTCACGTTGAACGTGACATTTACGCGTCCTGTGATTGGATATGGATACTTACTAGTTTGAGCCACGGCAGTGCTATGCAGATCAACAGAGTCACACCCGGCCGGGACTGTTAACGGTATGTAAATAATCTGGCGCATTGGCGCAGCTGTGTGGTTGTACTCAAAGCAACAGGTCACAGAAAGACGTGATACGTCACGTTTTGACATGAAAAAGTTTTTTCACAAAGAGACTTGTTTATTGTGTCGCTGTCGCCAAAGTATGGCCGTCTTGTTAGTGTCTTTCTGATATTAAACTGCAATTTTGCAATTTATTGTACAATCTTGTTAAAGCTTGCATATTCTTTGTGGACTCATTTAATAAACATTTTTGGAAAGATAATTTTAAAGACCCTTTTATTTTTAAGTTTTGACAGTAGCATATCAGATGTTTTAATTGCTAATGCGGTATTGTTGATTTTTAAAATGCGCCGGATAATAGCTCATTTTGTACACAACTGAGGTGATGCAATGCCTAGTAGTGCTTAAGTGTGTTTCTAACTACTCTCCAGTCCTGGTGTTATGAATGCTGGCATAATGAAAGGTATTTATTGACTAAGTTGGACATCACTGAAGGCCTAAGTGTGAAATGCACCGCCCGCCACTGGTTCTTACTCTTCTTAACAAGCCGCCGGCCCCTGCGACGTCATCCTGTATGCTTGCTGCTTCCCCTCCTTCTCTTTCTCTTCTTCTTTTCCTTTTCCTGTCCCCACAGGTCGGTCCCAAATAGAAGTTTGGATAGCTCACAAATCTCACAAGACAGATTTTTAAAGCAACAAGAAATATCGTCGGGTTTAATCTTGCGAGATCTTGTAGCACGAGATCTCGTCACACCCCTACTTATAAGCATGAACACATATTTTGTTGTTGATGCTGGTATGGTTCTTGAGCTTCAACAATAAAAAGAGCACCCTGTTTGTCCATGACATGTAGTCTTAAGAAGATTATTATGTATGTTTGTATATCGTCTATAGATGATTATCCTTGACATTAATTGACTATAAATATATTGTGCACTGTTATATATAAATGTATTAACCCTGGCATCAATAGAGTATATACAGGTTTTTTTTATTTTTGAGTTGCCCAAGCTGGGGAGAAACTATCTTATTATATCTTATAAAAATGAGACAAGCAGCACTGTAGTCATTAATTGCTAATATAATTTGAAGCCTACTTTCTTTTGACATTTATCTTGTGGTAGTTTACATTTTCAGTGTGCCATCTTTTTTGGAGGTGTTTTAAATGTCACTTCATGTCCTTTTCTGGAGTTTGCTTAATGGCTCAATAATTCTCTTGCAAAGTCTTCCATGAATAAATATTTGGATTATATGAATAACAGTCAGGGTTTAATTGTGTTAATCTTGTGGTAAATTAAATCATTGCTATATTAATGAGAGTCTTTACATCTCCTTTCATAATTTGGGCGTAGTAGGAATCACTGTTGCATTTATATTAGTCAGAAATAAAACTTTTTTGCAAAGAAATGTGTTCAATCGAAACTTGTAGATTATCTAAACTCGTTATTGAGTGAATAAACACTGAATCCTGGTCATTTTCAAGTATGTTGCCCTTATGATTTCAACCAGTGATATCACAGCGGGTGTGGTTTATCAGCTGTCAAATAAAAAACACCTGTTGTAACATCACTGGTCATTTCAGTTGTAAGTGTTTGTCATTATCACCAACTAATGACATTTTGAAAAAAGACTTCCTGCAGATTCTCTAGACTGAGTAGTAGCAATACTAATCGACAATTGTTCTATTTTCTTTTGTTTGAATATATTTTCTGAAATTTCAGCAGTGTTTTCATCATCTATCTTTTTGAGATTATTTTCAAGAGAAGTGACAAGGTCACACAGTAAATAAAGCATCAGTTGTGCTCTGAAATCATGGCATTTCACTGCCCTTTTCAGCTACAGTGGCATCTATGTCGACATTTTCTTGTTGTTTTTTAATCAATAAATGCTTCTATTCTTATCCATGTATATCTTGTAAATCAGCCACTATGGTGATAGGGAGAAGGGAGCTGACAAGAGCTTGTCTGTCTACATTAAAAGAAACAGATATGTAGGCGTATCACAGTTTGTCTTTTCACCACCTGCCAAGTGTAAGCAAAAACTTTTTTGTGATATTTCAATAAAACATTTTACATTTTTATGTTGTTGTTTTTCAAATTATTGGTGATGCTTTTCCCTAACTGAAAAAATATATTAAAAAGTGTAGATGTAAACTTGCTAGTAGCACATTTTCTATTGTTAGGAAAACTGTGAGCTCAGGCTGATGTGGCTTGTTATTTCCACCAATGTCTAATTTTCTTATGTGACAAAAGAAAAGAACAAAAACCTAGAAATGATTTACTCTGTAATGTCCTCTTAAAAGTCATTATTGCCAACAATAGTTTAAACACCATTAACCATGCATGTTGAGCAATTCCTAACTAACCAATCTGTGAATTGGAGTAGCTGATTGCCATTTAAATCAAAAGATTTTGGAGTCAATACAATCAAAAGAAATGCAGAGCAGATTATGTTACAGAGCGGGACTAATCAGGCATTTCATTATTCTAATTTTCAGCAGTTATCTGTGAAACACTACCTTGTTAATGTAGTGGCCCTGACCACACAGACGAACAATAACTCAAACCAAACACATTATTATAGATGCACAGCCCACACACTCTACATCCCTCTCTCAGTTTCCTGTTGTTTTCTCTCGCAGTCTCTCGCTGTTTCAGGCCTCCGGCCCACCAGAGCTGAGAGTGATTGGATCAGACATCAGCATGCCTGCTTCTCACAGCACAGACGCAGGAAAACACAAAGAGGCACAATGCACGGATAATCACGCACGCAGCCACGCGCATACACAAGCTGGGGAAAACGTGCACATACACACACAGCTGCATAATGAAGAAGGCATAAATATCCAGTGGATTTAGAGGCTTTTTTAGCCGCTTGGCATGACCTCTGGGTAAATCAGCATTTCAGCTTTAAAGGGTAGTATCACCCAATTTAAAAACTTCTCCGTTTTATTCTTATATCCAAAGATAGCCTAGTCAGTGATGGTGAGCATCAAAGCACAGAACAGGAACCGTCACAGTATGAAAGCCCCGGAGGTGCTTATTTAACACTGAATTAGAGAAGGACCTGTTTGTGTGTTCAGTAAAAATGCAAGTGATCACAGAAGTACAGTAGAGTCAGTGATTCTGTATCAGTGTATTTCCTTTTTCTGTGACACAGTGGAATCCCCTTGTTTGCTCATTTGCTACATAACAAACTTGCTGGGATCCTCTATAGTGAGTGGACGCTTGGTGAATCATCATCATCATTTGCTTCATCACTGACAAGTACATTTTTGCATAATAGCAATTGATGTATCTGGCAAAAGGAAAAAGGATTCCATTTTGGGATGTATAGCACAAAATAGTGCACATGATATGAAAACTATATTTGTTTCACTGTAAGGTTTTTTCATTTCAATCACTACCATGGATATGACCAATGAAAGAATCCTGACTTATGTTTTAAATTATTATAAGATGAGACTCTTTCAGGGTTTTGGACAAAACAAGTAATCAAAAGACATGTTTGTTTGCAGTTGAAGGTGTCATAATGGAGGTATCATAATGGTGAAAACGTTTTTTGGGCCCCACATAGTATGTAACCCCTAGCCAATAACATTGCTCTCATTACCTGGTTGTCAAACACCACCACTTTGTCACGCCCCTTGATATCTGATACCAACACAGGACACCCTTTAGCAGCTGTGGCTCAGTTGGTAGATTGATCAGCCATCGGAAGGTTGGTGGTTCGATCTCTGACCATGGTAGCCTACATATCAAAGTATCCTTGGGCAAGATACTGAACCCCAAAATTGCTCCCGATGCATTCATCGGTGTGTGGATGAATTCCTGATGGTGGCAGGTGGCACTCATGGTAGCTTCAGCCACCAGTGATTGTGTTTGTATGAATGGGTGAATGACTGCTGTCTGTAGTGTAAAGTGCTTTGAATGGTCACAAAGACTAGAAAAGCGCTATATAAGAGCAGTCCATTTACAAAACGGAGGTATTAGATATTGAAGGGCTGTTACAACACTGCATGTTTAAACTGCTCCTCTTTTGTCTCTGCTGTGTGCTATAGGTGTGTCTGTTGACTGAGGGGTGAACCACATTAAGCAGTGGCACTTCAGCTGCATCAATTAACATTTTAGAACATAACCATCCTTATACAATCAGAAAACAACATTTTATTTCTCTGATTCATGGCTTTCTTCTTACTCACACCGCTCTCTCTCTTTATTCACTTTTCCAGCTCACAAGACCACTGCCTCTCTCTCTCTCTCTCTCTCTCTCTCGCTCTCTCTCTCTCTCTCTCTCTCTCTCTCTCTCTCTCTCTCTCTCTCTCGCTCTCTCTCTGGCTGGCTCGTTTAGCCGGGAGAATGGGCCAATTTTAAACCCTGGGTGTTTATGAGCCCCACTCTGCAAAAGCTACATATTATACTAAGAAGTAATGAGTCAAAGGACCTTTAATGGTAGATGCCCCCTTTTTGTTGCTGGTGAAGTCTGGCTCTGCAGCTGACTTCCCAAGAAGTCTGCAGAAACAAGAACCTTGCTGACTTGATGAACTGTGAATTTGCACAGCGCTTCAGACGTCTGAAAGTAGGAGGTCTGCATATTTACATACAGCCGGGGAGTAATTTATGACACAGCTGATGTGTCATTATTTACTCGTGTGTAGTGAAATTTACATAAGAGATAAATAGATTACAGGAAAGACATTCTAAACATTCTACTTTGTTGCATTCTCCTTTAGGTCCTCTGTTTTAATACACATCCCATCTCCTGACAAACATGTCCAACTTGTCTTCCACCTAAACTTGAGAACAGAGATTAGACAGGAGTATAGAAGGTCATAAAAATGAATGTAATATATAGAGTTGCTAGAGATAGCGTAAAGGTAGAACTGCAGAGGGGAAAAAAGGACTTTTTTCACCAAGACGTAGACGTGAGACAAATAGAGTGGGTGAGAAACTGAGAGATAAGTCAGTCATTTCCTTTCGGATGTTTGCTTGGATGTTTTCATTATTCCTTACACCGAATCTTAACTGACATTCTCGATACGTTTTAACAGAGCTGCTTTCGGTGGCGATAACCACTCTGCCAGCAAAACACGTTAGAAATATGGAAATTTGTGTTACTACACAAGCTTTCAGACAGTATATCGCATCATCTGTCTTCTTTTTTTTGTTTTGTTTTTCCTGAGGTGTGAAAGAGAAATACCTTTCAGGAAATTAACCATCTTCCAACTGTTGAAATGTGCCACTGAAAAAGATATTTCACTTCTGTCGGTTCATGTATCATGCATTATGCAGTTTTTATATAGAAGTGGTGCTGTGTTTTAGCTGCAGCCTCTCCAAAACACACACAGCGTTTGAAAAAAATCAAGACATTAAGGAGCCATCACTTACAATCCTGTCCCGAAAAAGGAACAATTGAAACCCAATAACATGAATAACATGATCTAAATATCCCATTTGCAGCAGCTAATTACTGCTGTATTTCACTTACTGATACTTCAGAGCCAAAATCCATCCCCACAAAATACTTTAAAAGAAATGCATTGACACAAGACTGCCAGACACTCCACTAACTTGTCCTCTTGTTCATAAAGTTCCCTTTTTGCTAAACTCCATTTTACCAACTCCATCGGTGCAAACAATTCAGTCAAGGCATATAAACAGTTTCACAACACACAGCTGCCAAAACATTGTTCTGACACGTCACTTTCCACAAAAGAAGCCTCACTTTCAGACGTTTTATCCTGGAAATGCAGTTTTAATTTGATCTCAATATCAATAATTTATGCTTTGAGGTGTTTTTTTCCCCTCTCAGCCTTGCTGTCACGCTAAAATGAGATTCTGCCATTGTGCTGCATCTTGCACCAAAACAGCCTGCCTTATGCGTGGTGCAGAAGTATAATTACTAGAATGGCATTGCTGATTAAAAGCTATGGGTGGATGCTTGCACACACCTCCCAGTCACCATTTAGTAGTATGATTAATTCACTCCGAAGATAGAAGAGTAAACACAGAGGCAAAGTCAGAGACAGCGAGGTGAATAGAAAATAAAAAATAATAAGCAAAGCAAAGGCAAATGGGAAGTGCATATAGCTTATTTCCCAGTATGGCATCCAGCTGGGGCCTGAGAGAGTGGTCGGTAGTGTATCTCTTCATTCTGCTTATTATTATCATGCCTCTCTGTCTGTTTTATTCATCTGCCTGCCACAGCCCTCTGCCATCTCAGGCCCTGGGTGGGGGCTGTGCCACCGGTGCTAATTGGCAAATGGTCTGATCGTAATCCAGCCTCTGATCCGACTTTTCCGCCGGTGAGTCAGCACTGCTGCCCAAAGCTGATGAGATAACCGTTCAGGCGACTCATGCGACTAGGATCGATCCGCGCTCACATCGCTGTGTCTCTCAACAGGTCAGCTAACATTTATTCATATTTCCACTGATTTTCACGGATGAGGCAGTGTCGGGATGAAATGGCTACAGGGAGGTGAGTGTCCCGCTGTGTGTTGGATGGGTTACATGTGAGAGGCTGCGCCTGTTTAAACACCGCTGCACCAGCCTACTAGACCACAACACCATTGGAAAGATCAGACATGCTGGATCCACTGAAAGGCAGCAGGAAATTGACACTGGAAAGCATAATGCTGGGGCTTTAGGGATGTCAAGATACTGGAAATCTATTAGTTAATAAAAATACTAATAGATTAGTATTATAACAGGAATTTGAATACATCTGGATGTCTGTCTTTGAGGTGCTTCGCTAAAGCCGGGTAACGGATTTAAAAAATGTGGTTGCATCATATAAATGAGGAGAAACTTCACAGATCTCTCAAACATGCACACAATAAAATATTTCAAAATAATGGCACATTCCACACTGCAAGGAGTAGATGTAAACAAATGAAGACTGTACTAATGCATTGCAGTGTGAGAGCAAAAGGCTTAAATGAGTCTGTATGGGATGTTGGGCAGACACAGTCAGACAAGTTGTCTGTAGAATGGGGGGTGAGAGATTAACTGTCGGTTTTAATATCTAATATTAGTATTAGCCTACATTAGCCTCACAGGCTAGAATGTTAACCATTGCTTGAAAACACATTGGCTATTGTGGTACTACTCATTTGATTATCCCAAATATCAACATGCCTGATATTACTGTAAGGATAATAGTTCTAAGTGTTTAAGACTGGATCTGTACAAAGATATTCAGGCTGAATATGTTCAACGTGTTGTTGTTTTCAGCATTTTGGAACCAACTTGGCAACAAAGAAGTATTTGAATTCATGACATCCGTAGCCGGCATTACTCTATATTTTTCTTGTTATCAACAAATCCCATGAAAAGGCCACCTTCTGAATCCCCCACCCTGTCAATGGTACTCAGCCCCAAACACTTAGTTTGCTATTGACGATGTAAATCTTAAAAATAACAGGTGACAAATACATTATTCCTTTTACCTTTTTTATTAGATAATATAGAGTCACAAGGCAGACAGGAAATATGTAGAGAGAGGGGGATTATATGCACGAAAAGGCCCATGGCCACATTCAAAGTAGGAACATTGCCGTTACTTGGAACATTTTAGACCACTAGGCAACCGTGACAACCTGATATATGGTTTCATTTTTTAAAAAAGCCTTCAGGACAACACACATTAGTGGCATATGACGTGTGTCAAGACACCCACAGCCACGGTTTTCTATATAAGCCCACACCAATGTCAGTGTCTTGTCAAAAAGTCAGTCCATTATCATATTCCCTAGCGTTGAATCAACTCTCCAGAAAAGCAGCAATTTTAACAAATTTGCTCCCTGGATTGGCACATCCTGGCTACTGCACCTCCACTACTGCTACAGGCTTCGATTGATGTGGGTCTAATGATGTGACACTCCCAGACAGCCAATCTGTGTTGCAGTTAAGCAATTTCTGAAAGGAAGTATTGCAGTTTTTGAGCAAATATTACTAAAACAGTTTCTAGTGCTCTATTTATTCCTATTTTCAGCCACGGAGAAACTATTTTCTATTAACTGTTACGGCAGTGTCTCCAATATACTGAGGAGAGGCGGTTGGAGCTAACCTGAGGATTAATTAGAGCAACGATCACATTATTTTCGGACAGTACAAGGCGACTCATAAATTTACATCATATTACATCAGATTACGTAAAAGCGCTTCACAGGTGGGCACACCCAGGCTAACAAATAAAAAACACCCAGTAAGGCATAGAGACCACATGTTTTGTTGTTCTCCAGACCCATGACTGTACTGTGAATCTCCGCAGGAGTGATGAAATTATCCTCCGGGAATTCAACTCCATCTACTTGAAAAGTGTCACTTTTTATACAGTTATAAAACAGTTACTAGATACATATAGTACTTCAATTATAAAATCATATATGCCGCATAGAGCTGAACTGTGCTGCTAATTTTTACAGTTAGGATCCCGGCACAGCAGGATGTCCATTGGTAATTTGATAAACTGAAATCATTCATCTGTATGCAATGTATATTGCTGTACATTTTCTTTGGTGAGCTTTGAACAGTCCAGTTTGGCAGTGAATGAATTGGAAACATTGTCAGATTGTGCTGGAATATTCTCTAGATTTAAAACCAGTTGAAATGGAATATGGTCAGAAGTGGCCATTTCATAGCATATTCTTATGTTGCTCACAGACCCATGTGCGTCTGCAGTGCATATACAGTGGTCCAGCCATGATGTGGTATGCCATGCTTCACTGACATAAGTATAGCTGTTCACAGGTAGCAGGCATTTGGTGGATAGCACAAAATTATTGTCGTCACAAAAGGTAGTAAGACATTTGGCAAAGAGAGATCTTTCATCAGAAATATCTGCATTAAAAGCATCCACTACAAGTGCTAGTCTATTGCAGTAGTCTTCTTTATTCTGATAAGATCCATAGGGAGTATAAATATTCAGTATGATGAAGAACCTGTTGTCATACTTGATCTTTATACCAATTGCACAGTCAACATCTAGACGTACAGTACAGGCCTAAAGTTTGGACACACACCTTCTCATTCAATGCGTTTTCTTTATTTTCATGACTATTTACATTGAGATTCTTACTGAAGGCATCGAAACTATGAATGAACACATATGGAATTATGTACTTAACAAAAAAGTGTGAAATAACTGAAAACATGTCTTGTATTTTAGATTCCTCAAAGCAACCACCCTTTGCTTAATAGAATATAAGACCAAAAACATATTGCCAGAATGTTTATTTAAAGTGAACAGGAGAATGTATTGGTTGTTTTCATATTTAGCTGTTCTGCAAGTAGATGTACGACCAACAAGCATCAAAAGTTTCCAACAGCATTTGCCTTATTTCACATTCACTGCAATACTGAAAAGTAGGATATTTATTCAGTACAGTCAACTCCGCCAGTGCTTGCATAAATTGCCACCTACTGGGACTGCAGAGAGCCCATGGTGACACAAGTTAAATGTGAAGTAAGTAGGATGAAAATAAATGCGTTGAATTGAAGATGTGCTCTGATTCTTTATGCGCCATATAAGAGTAAAGACAAAGTGGTGAAAAGGTAACAAGTCCCCTTCCTGCCTCTGGAGACAATCTCTTTATAATATACCCTTTTTTTTTTACAAATACTAATAATAAAAACTCATGAAGGAACCATGACTTTGGACGGATTTTATTTCATCAGTATTAATGTCATGGATAAACTGACCTCAGACTGCAGTTAACTGACATCTTGTTGAAGAGCAGCTGAGTGGAGGCGGCTCAACTCATCTTAATTGCGTGCTGTGATCAGTGGGGATATGAGAGAGCATCAGAGGGAAGACGATGTGATCTTGAGCACTAAAACTTAATTGCCATCAACTTTGTTTTTTGGCACTTTTGACTCAGATTTCCAAAAATAGTCATATGGTCTGCACTCAAAGATCAGGACGAGAGTTATTAATCTTTAAAAGGGAAGACAAGAGGGACAGACTGCTTTTGGTAATAGGCCATCATCACTTGTCATGTAGTTTTCCCTGGAAGATTGCTTTGGGGAAGGCAAGTTATTTTCGACATTACATCAGTGACCTAGATAAACACCTAGGATCCTCCACTGTGTTGAAGCACGGACATCTCTGTATTAACTTGTAATACAATGATGTAGTCTTGTAAGGGACAAGGCTACAATCAACAGACGGACAACTGACTGTTAACTAAACCCTTCACCCAAGCAGCGGTAGTCCATTAGCAACCAGACAGTAACCAGGCATGGCAGGCCAGACAAGCTTTGGATTTATCCCCATTAAATTGGTGTACATGGGGCTGTAGTAGGAGTATCTATTGACAAAGATCTGTAAAATCTATATACATACAATGCATACGTATCTTGATACAGGGGTTATGATTAAATATATTAACAATCAAAATAACAATCATGCACACCACACACACACCATCATGCATATTATGTGAAAAATAATGTTTGTTATGTAATCAGTAGGGATCCCTGTTACATCAAACATCAAAGCACTTTTGTGCAATCTGTCTGCTGTGAATACTTGCATGCAAACTATTAATTTAAAAGAAACGATACTCAAGAGTATTTTCTTACAACCCTAGGCCATGATAAAATATATTACATATTTTTAACAGTTTAACATTTTTAACTTTCTAAAAACACAAAAGAAAAAGTGTAATGAATTGATTAAACACTGTTTTTATCTGCATAATGTATGATGCATGACTCACCAGCACCAACTTCAGTGGTAAACAGGTGTTACTTACATGACCAAGGAGCACAATATTCACTAACAACTCAGGTTTGTGAGGTAAACAGCGCCACATTCATGACAAGCACATGTATGCTTTCTGTAGTATTTCCCCTCTCCATGGGAGCTAGTTCTAGATGCTCTCAAAGTTTAGGCTATAGTTTACCTCTGCCCTGCTCTTTATTGAATTTGGGGAAGTTTAACCTCAGTCAATGTTACTTGAGAAGTTTGCCAAACCCAAAACTTAGTCCTCATAACTCCCTTTTCTCTGCTAAGGTTGAAAGTGAAATGTATTATTTATAAAAAAGAAGAAGAAGACCATGAGCTAAGCAGCTAAACAGCTAAACAGGGTTATGGTAGAACTAGAAATGTGATTTATTTTCACATCAGGAATTAATAGTACTGGAATACAACAAATCTGTTCCTTTATTCCCATGTCTTAACTATGGATGCTGACTTGTAATGTGGGGTGTGTTATCACAATATCAGACATGTAGACAACAAGTGCATATTTAAGATCCTTTTATAGGGAAAGCTTTTAAAACAAGTTGGTTAGAAAAATCAGAAACTGAAACCATTCATGAAGCTAACTTTATCTTAATTTGCTAATTTGCTAGCCAGCAACAGGTTTCACTTAAGCCAGTAAAATCCACAGTCGCTGGCTGGAAATGAGAAGCGGCTTTGGTCTAAAGCTTGGCAGAATATTGCTCAAAGCAGGGGTAAGCTAGTGATCAATAGTAAAGTGAGATCAATAGACACAGTTTGCAACAGTGTACAAATACATACATATTTGTGTGATTGATATAAAATCCAATTATTCTGGCAGATATGTGGTGTAGCCTGGTTGAATCTCATGTGACCTAATGCTTTATTTACATTCAAATATATCAGACGATTTTTCCTCTCATACAATGCTTCAGGCCTTGAGGGATCAGTGTCAGTAAGATGATTCTATTTGACTAAAAGATCGTCTGTAAGACAGCGCTAAAAGAAACAGTCAACACTGCAGCGTTTGTGGTTCTTTTCAACATTCTTATGCTAGCTAGTCTTTATACGTGTGTCCATCAAAGGTGAAAAACATTATCATATTAATATTACATCTTTGTGAAGGACAAGCTATGTCATGGGAACACAAGAATAATTCATTACATATGTTCTCTCTGCTGTCATTGAAGACTAACCAGAGATCCTACATGTGCATTGGTTTGTGAAAAAAAAGCATACAAATACACAAAAACACATATTATAACAAGATGGTAAATGTATGATGAGATTGCTACTGCTATTTTAACTATGCAGACTTTCATTTAGTATATAATGACACTCCACACAACAACTGAACCGTCACAAGAACAAACAGACCCTCAGTACAGGAGATAAAAGAAGAAAAAACAGCATATTGAGTCAGCTAATGACACAACCTGCCTGTTGTTGTTTTCTTTCTTTTCTCTGCTTAATATAGAACCTACAGACAACAAGATGTCTTAGTAGGTTTGTCACCTTGCTTCCCTGTGAAGTAGAAACAAAAACAAGAAGCATACAATTTTTTTTTTTTTTTTTAATCTTTAAGTGGTGTCAGAGAGTGTGGAACTTTTGATGTTGACAACCTGTACAACTGACTTAAAACACTAATAACCTTTTTGCAAGCAAGTGCACACGCATACTTTATGTTGCAATCAAGAGCCTGTGTAGTAGGCATACTATAATCTATAGTTAAGACAGGAGGGGAGGAAAAGGACTTGTTCATCTTTATCATATGTTGAAAATCGTAAGAGTTTCTGAAAGTTACTTGTTGTGAATAAGATCACATCCCCACTGGTTAACAAATTTTGCCATAAATAAGGGACAGAAGAGATGACCTGGCATAAAACACACAATAATGACAACACTTATTAGTTGCAGTAACGATGTACTATTTCCTCTCTGTAAAAATGTGTTGTTATACATTTGTTCAGAATGTGTCTTTCTGAGATCTCAAAGTTGGGGGAAATAACTGTTTATCCTTGCCAGTGATTCAGCAAGATGCTTTAATCCCTCCAGTTCATCACTATAGCCTCTGGACTGATCAATATCATGAAAAAGTGATCAATCTCCAGTCTGTAGATTGCTTTGCAAAATTGCTCAAATTCATAAGATTGAGCATTGCACTCCACAGGAAGGGAATATCACCTCTCTGTTGATGTCTCTGGCATCTTTCCAAATACACTGGACTTTGGACTGCATCCATAAAGGCCAAAGAGGGAAACTGCGATCACACCAACAATTTGCAGGGTTTCCCATAAGTCAATAGTTTGCAACACTTAAATTAGCACCAACAAAATAGCCTTACTAATTGAAATTACATTGAAAGGGGAAACAGTCTAGAGATCTATCCTGCGATTGCATTTTTCATTTTTAGACATCTCAGTAATTTGTTGTAAATTAAGTTCAAATGCCATTATTCTAATCTGCCCAAGAAAACTAAGCTAAAGGCACAAACTTCTCATAGCTCCCACCAATGCTTCAAAACCCAACGTATCATTCAGACCTGACTTTAAATTTGCAGAATTTGTATAGTATTATGGTAAAAGCACAGCACCTAACCTAAAATAAATATCACCTCTGCTTATGTCTAAATAAATGAGCATACTTCATTAAATATATTAAGTTGCCAGGAAAATAAGCAGCGTCAAGACCACAGCAAAGGCCACACATTTAATAAGTCAGGTGCACATACGTACGTTTTTGGCATTGAATATTGGACTACTATGACTTGCGTGAACTTTTAAAAGAACAGTTAGTCCCGAAATAAAAAACATATTTTTCTTTTAGCTGGAGTGCTATTTATCAGTCTAAATAGTTTTTGGGTGAGTTGCCGAGTGTTGGAGATACTGGCCCTAGAGATGTTTGCTTTCTCTGCAATATAATGCAACTATATGGCAATTTGCCTGTGCTGCTGAAAGAGAGCCAGAAAAAAAAAAACTCAACACTATGTTTCTTGCCAGAACATGAAACTGGTCACAATCAACTTAAAACCAAACAATCTAGAGTGGTAAATATCACTACAGGGTAGAAAATAATATATATATTTTTTTATTTTGGGGTGAATTGACCCTTTAAACACTCTTAATCAGAAAAAATATAAACCTCTGTATTTTTTATAACATCATTTGACAGACCAGCAAATTACAACCAGTGCAATGCCAGCAGGGCTAAAAACAAAATTAGCTCAATGGCACGGGACAGGGAGGGACCTTTAATATCAACAAGACACCAGACAATCAGATTCAGCAAGAATCATAAATGATACTATTCTGGAGCAGAAAATGGCGCAGTGCGAGTGGCAGGCAGTTGCAGCAGCTCCTGTAAGAATTTCCATTACGGGATAAATTAAGTATATATATATATATATATATATATATATATATATATATAGAAAAGCCTTATCTGGTCCACACCTATTAGCATCCACACAAACTGTATTTACAGTACAAATGCAAATGCAGTGGTGCAAATGTCAAAACTGCAGCAAGTTCCCATTCCTGCTGGTTGGGCGGCTTGCTGAAACCATTGAGTAATGCTGACTGGGTTTTGGTTTCAAGTGCATTAATGCCACTGTGTGTCCCTATTTAACAAACACAACAACAAATAATTGCACACCACTGTTTACAACTAAAAGGATGTCTGTAGATAGAAGGGGTTACAAGATCTTTATAAGATTAGACATTCGTACATACACAGCAGACACAAAAATTACAGAGCTCTTTCACCACAGACTTTTGAGTCTTGGCTCATCCTATAAACCACTTAATTTGATTTAATACAATTTCAGTTTTTCTCCCAGAGGGACCAGCAGTTAAAAGCATTCCCGTGTACTTGTCCTTGAGACCAACCAATGCCGCCATGGCTTTTAACTCTGGCTGCCCTCTACACATTTATGCTACTATTTTACGCACAGCAATGGCCTGAGCCTTTAGTTATGCTACAGGACAACCCACTACCACTACCACTGTTTTTTACTCCATTCCAAGACTCATTTTGTTACAGCTTGGTGGTGTTGCATTGGATCAGGAGATAAGCTCATTCGAAGCCCCAACACATGGCCTGATGATAGTGCTGAAGGAAAGTTCACTTCATGAAGCATTATCTTCCTTTTTGTTACCAGAAAGTAACTGATTCAATTTGAATGCCCTGGGTCTCTAGTTTATGGTCGTAAAGTTTCATGAGGATATGATTAATATAGAGGTCACAAAAGGTAATGTTAAACAGTGAGGTCAAGTTTTTTTTTTTAATGGCCTCACTGCAATTAAATGGCTTCTATGGGGACGAACATCATCACACATTAATACAATTAGGCACATTGAATTCAATCAGTCTCAGATTTCCAGTGATATACAATTTATGCAATTCTAATACTATGTAAGGACCCCAGTATGCAAAAATATTCAAATACAATAGGTGGAAACGTTGAATAGAATAGATATAGTGGAAACGTACAATAGGTGGAACGTTGAACATCGAACATGATGAAGGTATTCTTGTTTTTATGTGGCCGGCAGGAGCAGCTTCAGTGATGAATGTAATGTATCCAACTGATGTTTCCTGACTGATGTTTAACATATTTGTACTGCACAAGGAAAACTGTATGGTTTGTGCCCAAAACTGCTAGGTTTAATCATAAAGTGAGCATGTCTGTAAAGTGGAGACTCATGGGTACCCAGAAAACTATACATCTTCTTATCTAGATATATCTTGAGGTCAGAGGTAAAGGGACCCTTTTGAAAATGACCATGTCAGTTTCTCCCTCACTAAAATGTTTATATTTTTGGAGCATTATTTCTTGACAAGATATAAGGTGCGTACCAGCAGATTTCAGATTCATATGATTCCAGTATCTGAGCTGTAGCTTAAAGTGAGCCTACTGCAGCCTCTGAGAGTGGGCAGTCAGAATGCTACAGGGTTAAATGAATTTAAAATAATATCACCTGTAGCGGGCTGGCATCCAGTGATGTCGCTGGCATCTTTCCATATACACTGGACATGGACTGCATCCAGAGAGAGTAGCTGCAGTAGCAGCAAGCAACAATTTGCAGGGTTTCCCCCAAGACATTACTTAGCCAGACTTGAACCAGCACCCTCAAAATGTTGTTATTATTACATATTATTGGAAGACGAAAAGAGTCTACAGATATACCATTCATTTGCACTGTAATCAATTTTTTTCTAAATAAAAATCTTTCTTTCATTTGGTGCAGCCAGAATTCAAATGCCATTGATCGTATCTGCCCAAAGAAATTCATCTAAATGCAGAAGCCTCTGAGAGCTCAGACCTGTACTTCCAAATCCAATATTCAAAAGCTTCCTTCACTATTTTACCATCCAGGACTGGCAGAGTTTTACCATGTTATATTATATTAAAAGCAGCACCTCACCTAAAATAAAGAGCTCTACTTCTAATGTACAAATACATTATAACACCTAATTAAAAGTATTAAGCCTGCAGGAAAATAACCAGAGACAATTCCACCACAAAGGCCTCATTATTAATGAGTAAGGCAATTATTTAAACTCCCATGGAGTAACTAAGAAGAAGGAGAGAAGGAGATGAAATACATCAGAATATCTCTGCTTAATCAAATCTTGGGAACAGAGAAAAACAGTTTAATAAAGCATAATCACACTTTTCCTACTTTAAGTCTGTAATATTGGCCAGGCTCCTAAAACACTGGATTCTAAATCTCCCATAATGCAACCCCATCTCCCATCAAACCTTCCATGCCTGGTAAATGCACATATCTTCCTAACTCCACACGCTGGCTTTCTGTTATGAATTTCATGACAGAAAGCCAAGCCCAAGCCGAGAAAATCCTGGTAACATCACCAAAGTTATTTTCTCAGTCTTGACAAAGTACAGGCTGAGTGGTTCTCCATATAATGAGCAAACTGATTTTCATGTGTAGAGTACTCCTTAAAACATAATAAAAACATCAAATGATGGTTCGCTATGCACCAAAACTGCTCATAGGGTAAACAAACTGAAATGTATCAGCATTTTGCTCCGAGCGGATGTTAACTTTTTTCGGATGTATCTGCTCCACATTTTGCCTTAAGAAGGATTCTCTTTTTTTTTACAGCATCTAAACATCTTAAACCAAGGCTGTCCTTTACTTCATATAAAAAGAATCCTCCATCACACCCTACTAAACAAATCCTCTTACCCCCTGAGCTCATACCATCTCTGTTCTTTCAGCTCATAACCACCTATTGTGCTAATCCACACTGCCTGCTAAACTTTTAGATAAAGATAAATGATTGTGCCTGTGAGCTATGCCTGCATATATGCAAACAAAAATGCACACATGCACGCGTATGCATGGATTTACAAGGTATATCTGCATCACAATTCCCACTTATCTCACACTCAAAGACTAGTTTACAAAGAGAAAAAAAAAACTTTAAAAATAAGTTATCTCACTTAAGAAGAGTAGGAGGAGCACATTTGTGCAGACTGATGTGATAATTGTCTGTCATCATTTTGCCTTAAGTGAGGTGTATAGATGCACTAGCAGAGAGGGAGAGGTGGAAAGAGAGGATGAGAGGTTTATCACCACTGCCTGAGTCACTCAGAATAGCCCGCAGAGCCACCGCATGGAGCTCTTACAGACATTTTCATTTTCACCATAGCATCTCACTCACACTGCATTTGGTCACTTGTATATTGTAACTGCCTCTCCGGGGCTCTGCCTTCCTCTCTTCCCCTTCAACTCTCCGCACCTCTTACCATGTTCCACGCCATCTATTTGCCACAACTATTCCCTCCATGTTGATGGCCTCCCCCATTTTTACAGAGATCCCTACTGTAATGATGTCTCTTTACCTCGCTTTACATCTCTCCTTCACATGCCCTCTCTCACAGTATCAGACTCTCACTGTCATCCCTAATGACAGTCTCTCTCATCTCACTTTTTCTGCAAATTTTGTCACCCTAGAGACATAAAGAGCAGGGGTGGACCTACGTGACACTGTGGAAATGCATATTTTTATTATTCCGGGGCTCTCTAGTTGTCTGAATGTACATGCCTTGCATTTTATCTCTCTGATGCCTAAAGCTGACTGATTCTTTGACTGACTATAATCTATTTGGGGTGAGCGAGGAAGGCACTTAGGGAATAATTATTAACGCTATTTGCATGAGAATGCCACAGCCTTCAGCATTCCCTTCACATACTGCAGCCTAAGATGAGATTAATTTTGGGTTTCTGTTCTATTGATTGAGTCTGATAATGACAAACCATCCAAAGAAAGGGTATCAATCAGCCATACTCTCTGCTGTCTGGTGGGTCTGTCTAATTCAAAACAAACAAAAAGAAAACTGAAAAGATCTTTTTCTCCTATACCCTTCAATAGAGATGTTTTTCAGAGGTAAATCAAAATGTAAGTCAAAATGAATCCAAACATAAGGCTTAATATAAACCCAGATTCCAACAAAGTTGGGGTGCTGTGAAAAGCAATAATAACTAGAAAATTTCCTCTGGGGAAATTCTAAAAGGGCCACGGGGGCTACTGCTGGTGTGTGTACACTATGATGAGATTCTTCAGAGATTTAAAACAATTAATACTAGTAATGTTATGATGCTATATTATATACAAAGAGCACACCTACAAAAAGCATTCATTTTCAAGTATTTATTACAGCAACTTATGCCCTTTAACCTCAAGATGTGTGTGTGTGTGTGTGTGTGTGTGTGTGTGTGTGTGTGTGTGTGTGTGTGTGTGAAACATGTGTATCTGGAAGAGTGTGCGCGATTATGCGCATGTGTGTGTGTGCGACTTATGTCGCGAAAAATTTGTATTCCGTAGAGAAAAGTAATAGCACATCGATCCCACAAAATTGTGTCCGGAAGAGGAAGAAGAAAAAATCCACAGTATAACAGTAGTGCTCAGTGCGATTGCCCCGTGGCCCTAAAAATAAATCAAATGCAGCAGTAAGAGTGTAGGCTTATATTTACAAAGGTAAAAGTGTATTAGTTTGAACTTAAAATATACTGTCAGTTTTTTTAAATATACATTTTGTGCTGAAATGAAAATAGACCTTTTCTATGTGGATTGTGCAACGATTTTGTACCACTATGACTCTGCAAAGGTGTTTTTCAAACAATTAACTATTTTACATTATCATACATTATACATACAATGTACATTACAATGTACATTCTCAAACAATTCAAGAAGCGATAGCTCACAAAATTGCTCACAAAATAAATAAATATATAAAACTATTAAATAAAATAACTTTCAGGGCAAACAAGCAGAGAAACTAAATCCCAGATCAAGATATAGGATTACAATTGTTATAGCAGATTTTACCCTTATCGCCTCTCTTTTAAGTTAAAATCTCATTATACGTATGCTTATAAAGGAGCTAATTCAGTTTCGATTAACAATACGAGAAGCCCCAGTGGCAAGATGTGCACATTCACAAACATTTACTGCTCTGTACTAACACAGAACAAAAAATTACATTTTTTTTTCTTAGCTGGCCTGCAGCTCTGTATCTGTAGTGGTATCAAATATTCATTTATATTTATGCACACTGTGCAGCGTTTGGGGCTCTCCGTAAGTGAAGAGATTTGATTATGGTAAGAGTATTAATGGCTCAGAATGACTGTGGTGCAGCCGAGGAGCAAAGAAGAGCTCATGTCTGGTGCGGAGGGGGGGTACAATGGTGTAAATGCAAAGCAGAAGACAGCCAATACCATTCTTTTCTTATAATGCTCTCAACCCAGAGCCTGACCTCGAACCTCTGTGTAAGCAGATACTGCAGCTTTAGGGCCATGAGGGTGAAAAAGAGGAAATGAATTAAGGTACACAGTCGGCTGAGAAGTAGAAGGCCAACTGAGAAAGGTGAGTACAGCAGAGAAAAGTTCTGGTTGGAGCAGATGTGTTTTATATTTGCTGCTGTAAACAAAAAAACACCCAGTGCACACAACCACTGTTTATAAGGACCTTGTAACACCATGCTGTATTATCAGTATCAATCAATAAAACAGTCAATTCTTTGCAGTTTTTTTATATATATAAATATATCTCCTCAAGTTTGATTAATTTCCTGGCAAACATGCTAATATTCTCCTGGTACCAGCAGCTAGTCTGAAGATTTGCTGTTCTTTTATTCGGATATATATGATAGTATTGAATATCTTTGAGTTTTGGACCGTTGGTCAGACAGAGAAATGTTGCGATACTATTTTCTGACATTTGATTGACAAATACTATAATAGTTTTATCAAGTAAATGATCAACACAGTTACTATTGTTAGTTGAAGCCATCTTCCTCAGTGTTTGTGTTTAAATGTAGACGGAGTAATAAAATGACATTTTATATTTACATTCTGCAAAGAACTACAAAAGGAGCTGTGATAGTCATCATTGCTAAATCAGACACAAAACAGCCACATGAAATAAGTCAATAGATCATGCACGGAAAATCACATAACACAACTGCCCACCCGGCATGATTGACATTTAATTTTGGGGCGTTGCAAGTGCTCAACAGTGACAGCTAGGCAGAGTCACCAGATTTATGGGATAAGTGCAGCAAAAAAAAAAGAGAAATGCCATGGTTTTTTATGTCTAGAGCAAAGACCAAAAAAAAGAATCTGAAGGCAGATGATTTGATTGACAACTTGTGTCAGTTAAATTATAATAGATTGCAGCACAAAAAGGAACTGGTTATCAAGATTTTTCATCAATATTTTCACTTTTTCAATTTAAAGTTTTCAATAATGTACATTATTTTAAGTTGAGCATATGCCTGGAATCCATTGTCATTTTCTTACATTTATTCTGTGTGAAAAATGCTCCAGTCAAGAGGATTGTGTCCTGTCTCCTTTCTTCTTCTGCCAAGTTTCAGAGCATTAAAACACAGAGTTGAATCAGAATATGTTAGGATGTGCATCATTTAGACAAAACTCCTACTACACTTTTGGCATGTCATGTTATTTTTATGATCTCAGCAATAGGGCGTTTTTTACTTCAACTAAAACATATTCCAGCAAAATATTTGTAATGACAGTGAAGGATGTTGGCACGCATGTCAGTTTATCAAATCACAGACGAGATATACAGTACACATGCCAAGCACTGCAGAAATGGAATTGAAACAATCATTTTTAATGCTTTAACACCAAGAAGTTTAAAATGGTAAGAGGCAAATTCCTGCAAAATATATTGCTATTATTTAATATTATTTATTTACTTTTAAAAAAATACTGTATTTGTACTGCTATTTGGGATGTAGTTCAATTTGCTGGTAAGTTGCAGGCAATAGTGTGTGTTTATTTACTTACAAGTATGAATCTGATGCCTTAAGTCCCATAATGGGGGGGGGGGGGGGGGGGTTGGTAAGTAAAGAGTGAAATGATGTTGAGGTTGATGAAACGTCACAGTAATTCAGTGAGGAGAAAAGTCCTTCACTAGTAACCTTGTTGAAAGACAGCAAGAGAGCTGAGCCAGCATCTTAAGCATTTATCACCTTCAGTGATGAGGACCCGCTATTCATTCAGGGCACAAAAACACAGTTAACATGAAGGCCATTTGGATGTCAAGCTTTTTATACCAGGTCAATGAAAAGGACTGTAAACTGCAGGTTCTGTCATAGTTTTAATTGAGTGAAAACACTAAGAGGGAGCACAGGAAAATCAATATGTACATATGGTACTGTAGCTGAAGATGAAGCAAAGAAGGAGGAGAGCAACACACACAGCAAAAAACTACGAGAGGGGACATACGGAAGTTTCAATTTTTACATATTAAATTAAAATGAAATGTTGATTGCATTATTTCCCTGTAATTAAGTTGCAATCATCATCCATCACATTCCACACCCATTTGTCATTTTGTTCAAGAGAATGAAAAGCTAATTTTCAACTGATTAATGCACTGGTGTGGATTCGGTTGTTTTTTAATTATACGACAAAACAACAAAACAATAAAAGGAGAGACAAAATAATTACATTCAAAACATGATGTGACACAAAGCAGACAGGGGACAGGAACTAAGGTAATATGATTTGAAGAACATTTAAATGAAGGTTTGGTTTTAATTGAAGGTTTATTTTGCTTGTGTCCTATTCTTTATCACCTTTTCAAGTGCCGATTGGTCGACTATTTCTCCAACCAGTAAAAACAGATGTCGATGAGTACAACACCAAATCTATCAAGTCAGTAACCATGCTTGCCATTTTCTTCCCATCCCGCTGTAAAGTCACATTTCCATTTTATGGTACAGCATGGTTCAACCTGACTCACCCTTTTTAAGGGTGAGTCAGGTTGAACCATGCTGTCAAAAGTTGTTGATAGTAACTTGCACTTTTTCTTAGCAACATCGTGGTTGAGGTTCAGGCAAGCTTATACTAGAGCAGGGGTGGGCAATTAATTTCCCCAAGGGGCCACATGACCAATACCACGAAGGTTGCAGGGGCCGGACCAAAACTCTGAACTAAATTCTGCTCAATATTAATATAATCGCTTTATAAAATACAGTAAATTATCTGGTTTTGGGCTGCTACTGATAAGAATACATGTTATGATAAGACTGTTTATAATGTGGAGTAAATGACCTTTAGCAAGGTTCCTATTGGTGTTTTTGTGTTATATAGCTTGTTTGTATATTTTATAGGTGTTTTACAATGTTGTGATGCCTTTATTTTGAAAAGGTGCCGTCCAGTGTGAAACGGGTGCTTTCGTTTTGAAAGGTAGTGACAGGAAATAACAGGTGGAACGGTTAAATGAAAAACGAACGGTAAATAATAACGAGTGCGTCGTAATTCATATAAAGTTGATATAAAGTATCAACAAGGCTTCTATAGTGGCTGGCTGACAGGGCACAAGGTTTGGTAAAGTTCATTTTCTTCTGTCATATATATATTAGTGGCTATATTTGTTGTCTTAACTATAGTAAAAGTGCTTGTTTGCACAATTGCTAATGCTAATGTTTGTTATTGCTCTTATGGATTCACAAGGTGACCAATGAATGTCTTATTTTTATTTTCATGGAGCTACGATTTAAAATAAATAAATGAATGCTACTAAACATACATTCAAACCACAAAAACAATATAGAGCATGTATGTTATGCAGTAAACCAGTAATTTATTAACTTTATGCAAAAAGCAATACACGTTTTTGACAAGGTACCGAGGTAACTCGGGTAACTCAGATATACGTAAATCTCCTTCAAAATAAAAGCACTGCGGTTGTATTGATTTCTAATTTCTGGGTAACCTCATGCGGGCCGGACCAGGACAGCCAACGGGCCGGATGTGGCCCGCGGGCCGCCCAATGCCCAGGTCTGTACTACAGGATGGAGAAAGAACACCACAGATCACAGATTGGTCAGAGAATGTCACGTGCATGACACAGGCCATCATGCACAATCTTACAACTTTTTATTAGCCAAGCTATGTTTAATAAAGGCCACAACTTTTGTTGGTCCTCTATTTGGTTGCCAATGAAAGGATTCAGCAAGTGTTGCATTGAAGATGTTAACACGGTATTTTCACGCTATGGGAACTATCTGTAGTGGCAAAAGAAAAAAGGAAAAGGACCTGGTACCATAGTGAGTTGAATCAAGATGAGCAGAGTATGAGTGGAAACACAGCAAGAATGTCTATCTCTCTTCCACTTTCCTACATTGTCAAGGTTCATTTAATTCAAAACTCCTTTCATCACCTAATCTGGCCAAACATCTATGCAGTGTAGGGATCCAGTCCTATCTCTAATCTTAATGGGTGCTTAATAAAGATGCTTCACATCAATGGTTTTGGCTTGCCAACATCTGGTTTTCTATTGCTGTACGCTGTACACCAATTCATCTCTCCTTACTGAAAAGAGTTGAGGAGACCAGAAAAAGGGGGAAAAGCAGAGGAGAATGTTGATAAAATGGTCAAGAAGATTGGCTATTAAATCTTTTTCCTTTCAATTGGAATTGAGCTGAGTTTGTTTATGAATGACAATAAGATAAATAAGGGGCAGCGGTCAATATCAGGCTTGCAGGAAGATTTTCAATCATCAAGGATTGTTGTTGCCAGAATGTGTAAATGCTTAGCAGTCCTATTCATGGCTTGATGTGTTTTCTAAGTGACAGGGACACTGGGATAAAGGAAAGACAATCCATGTTTATTTTGTGGTGCCAGGCGGCATAGATGTAGTTGTTGCAGGTGTGCTAATTTCAAATTCTGTTAATCTGTTAATCACATTTTAAACACAGCCAGTGAAAATAAATTACCTTCAACTGTATAAGTTTTAGGGCAGTGATTAAATTAAATTTTATACCCAGATTTTAAACACATATTCTTACAGATTATTGCATGGTCCAGAAGTCAGTACTGGCATAGACAGCTATCAGAAACTGATTTGCCCTCTTTTATTACTATTCTGCATTTCAGATAGAGCTTTTATTGTTGACATTGTTGCTTTACCCATTGGCTTTTATGTCAACTATAGCACCTTCAGGAGATCAAATCTTAAAATGAAACCATTGTGTTTTAAGGTGAAAAAGAATATTTTGTGGAAGGATGTTTGGGAAACTAGAGTGAAGAACCAGTTGCCAAAACCAAAATCACTCTGTGGCATGTCAGTTATGTGCATCAACCATTGCTTATTTCTGTCTAGACGAATCAATGACTGTGCTGAAATAACATTCAATTTCATTTGGACATAAGACACTTGAGAGTTGTCAAAGAATAGAATGTCAGCATTTAGACTGTAAATGTTGCTGGTGAACAAGATCTTTGTCATGATGAAATGTCCTTCAAGATGTTTTAGGGTTTTTTTTCCACTTATAAAAGAACTTAGTGAGTGACAGCAACAATGATAAAGAACTGCTCCTAAACTAGTAGTTTTAACATTCCCAACCATGCTTGCTCAACATCACACAAAGTGAACCTACAAGGTATGCCTGAAACAAACCAGACAGCTTTCTGAAAAGGTTACACATTTTTCAGACAGCTCTGGGCCAGATGAAAATAATAGTCAAACAACTAAACAGTAGTGCACATATCTATGTCATAAGTAGAGCCATACAGTTTGACATACATTTATATTTCTGCTCATCCTGACACCCACTCAACTCATATACTCAGTGCTTAAATTACTGGAGGTTGCCAGAGTCAGTTCATTATGGAGCTTAATTATCGTTTCCTTCTTGTTTTGGATTTATGAGTACCCTATGACACTGCCTTGTGCAGTTTAATGAGGTTTAGATATATGTGCACCAGGAGTCTTGTTTAGACAAGACTTCTGAGACCTTATGTAGCAGTAGCCTTAAGGTGGAATTGATGTGCGAATGGAGCCCTCTGAAATCTGAAGTATTAACACAAGATAGTCCATGTAGCTGCTAAAAATAAAAGGGCGATAACTACATGGAAAACACATTGAGAACTTTGAGTGTATTGCACATTATGAGTGTTGAAGGATCCAGAAGAGCTGGTCGTATTATTCCCCCAGTCCCCCTTGGTCAATCCAAATGATAAACTGCAAAATGTTAAAAGCTGCACTCTCAATAAGAAGGATATGTTTTAATTAGACTTCTTTTGAAAATCATTTCACCATTCTTTTCACATCAAGGCCTCATGAATGTTTTTCATATTAGATAATTTTGTGTTTTGTACACTCAAGAGCTTACTCTTTATCTTTCACTGCAACTGGTTTAGATATCATTTGAAGTACATTTTGCTTGATAAATACTTGGGCTAGGCGCTATTATACTTTCAGACAAGATATAGGGTGAGACAATATATATTAATTTGTGCCTTTTCTGAATAGATTTATGCGGCAATGTCCTGTAATTTTTAGGTACACCTAAAGGCACAACGAAGTCCTTGTCAGCGCACCTCGATTTACTGTACAAAGCGCAGTCGACCAACAATTGTTTTTTAAGTGGATATAACATATAATTCTAACTTATAACTTATATAATGTTACACCAAACAACATGTACATTTTTATACTGCAAACCCCACTCACCAAGCTTTTCGCTTAAGCAAAATATACATTGCAGAAACACTGATGCTGTTTGTATCAATATAGTTTGACATTGCATCACAAAATTAGTTTCTTCCCTAGCGTGTTTGCATATCTCCAGATTCTCCAGACTCTCTGAACATAAGGCTGTGAATATTCAGACACAACACAGTGTGTTTAAGGACATCTGCCAAGGGTGAAAGTATGTTTAAGTACCTTCTTCTGAACTTTATTTGTTATCTTTTTCCATCCAGACACGCTGGGGGATCCGTTATCTACAATCTACAATGATTTATACTGAGACTACTGCTCTCTTTTGCAGGAATGTCCTAATTGCATTCACTCAGTGATACATTAACACCTGAAAGCTGCCCAGTACAACCACAGTCTGATCTGATGGCCACTGAGCAGCTCCCCTGGACCAGTTGGGGTTAAGGATCTTGCGCAAGGGCACCTCAGGAGATTGGAGGTCATGAGGGGCAGGTGCTGCTCTTTCACCACCTAGATTTATCCTGCTGCCGATCTTCCAGTCACAAGCTTGCTTCTCTAACCTTTAGGTTACAACTTCCCACTGCTAATATTACATGAAATCAATTGTAATGTCCTACGGTAAATCATGTGCACACCATAGAAACAGAATAAGAATAAGAATAGACATTAAATAGTTTGCAGCTGTTATTCGGCTCCACTGTAATAAATTATTCTGTAGTCATTTCATTTTACTTAATATATTTGATAAAATGTATTAAATATAAAGGCGTCCTTGATTTTGAGGCAGTTGTTTAAGTAACTTTAATATAAAAATGTTTGAGATAGAATCTACTTATTTTGATCACATTAAATATCATCTTTATGTGTATGTAATTGTAAATCAAGAGAATTTTGAATGAATCCAACACAATAGAATTAGTCCGTTTTTAATTGACACTTAACACTTCCTGTTAGGTTGTTATTAACTCAACTTGTAACGTAGTTAGATTTAATAAATAATATTGCAATCTGCAATCTGTTGCCTCAATTTTATTGAGTAGCTATTATTTATCTTTTTTTACAGTGTAGTACATATGGCAATTGTTGTTAATTGTTATGGTGACAACACACGTCAGCAGCTAATTTTCTGTAACAAGTGTAGTATGAACCATGGTTGAATTAGCAAGATACCTAACTAAACTAGCGGATGACTGGCTAGTTTGCTAATTCTTCCAGGCTGTCAACTCATCTGGGGACAACTTTGTGAAGTTAACCTTCTGCATATAAGATGACATCACTCGATAACTTCACAAGCTATAGCCAAAAGTTGGAAGGTAACGGTGACCTTGATATTTGGCCATATCTGTGCATTCTGTCCAAGTGCCAGTATGAAGAAAATTTCTCAAGGCATTCCTGAGACATTGGGTTCACAAGAATGGGGGGGAGGGATGGACAGACAGACAACCTGCAAACATCTTGCCTTAGGCCACGGCAGTTGCTGACACATAGGAATGAAACAAACCTCTGGTCTCTCTTTTCTCTTTCTCAACACACGCTAGGTTCGCTGCTGTGGGGTCCCGGATGGTTTGACAGAGAATTGATGCAAATTAGTGTCTCATTAAACGTGATGGGCTTTTGTGAGACTTAGCTTATGACCCATGAGAAAGGGGAGGAGGGCAGGACTGACACCCACTGCACTTACAAAGGAAAGCTCACACCTGACACGGGTGCATGCAAATGTTGTGATGGTGTGTTAACAGTTGCGTAATCCTTGTCAAGAAATGCTATAAATTACACCATTACATCATTGTTTCCACAGGTAAAGGGTACAGCTGGATTTATGTCCTGTTCGTGGTACCAACAAAATGTGTGTGTGTGTGTGTGTGTGTGTGTGTGTGTGTGTGTGTGTGTGTGTGTGTGTGTGTTTATAAAGTACGAAATGAAACCAATGTAAGACTTTATTTAACATCTGTAAACCTTAGCTTTCAATAAATCAGTTTTCCTTGAGAAATATGTTTGTATTTCTATAAAAATAGAAAGATTTTGTTGTGTGGGGGTCAAAGCCGTTATGATAGTTGTGTGGAATCAGTTTCTCATCATCATGAAATAATGAAGTGTTTGATTGGAGACCTTGGGCTCTGAGTAATGTGTATTTTTAACTTCCTTTTGACATTAGATGGACTAAAAAACGTTAATAATTAACTGATGAATCCTTTAGTTGCTCAGTTTCTGTCTGTTTTCAAGCTTCTCAAGTGTGACGATTTACTGCTTGTCTTTTATACTAATATCTTTAAACAGATAAAAGCTTTAAAAAGGCATTAAAACTGTCACCTGGACTCTGGTAAATTATAAAAGGTAGCTTTCAATGTTTTCTAACATTTCATGGTCTTATAGTTAAGTGCAGCCCTAAACAAAGTAGTTTAGTTTAGTTTAGTTGCAGTATAACTTAGGTAGCATACTTTGCAGTGCTTGCATTGCCAACTGAACTCAAACACTCACTCAAAACTATATTGCTCTCTATTTTTCTCCGTTTGTCACACAAACAACCACAGAAACTTGACTCTGACTGACTCTCCATCTTCTCCCCTCCTCCTGCCCTTATCATGAAGCCAGCCAGGCATGAGACGGCACCACTTTGGGTGTCAGCTGCCTTCTTTTAGCCTGGTGTAACAATAACGCACACATCCAAACTCAGCCTGCTCTACTTCCTCACCCTGCTCCACTTCTCCATCCCCGCCCCCGCCTGTCTTCCAGTCGTTCTCATGCTGAGCAAATGTCCATGTTGATACCATATCAAACACTGCCTCTGCTGCTCGCCTGCTGTCAGTACATATTCATAACAAGTCAAACTCTACAACCGCCGACCTTCCTGCATCACAGCTGATGCTGACAATGAGCTGGCTTCACAGCGATGCACTCATCTCGTCAGGAACACCAGCCGGTATCACTGCCGCTGGTACGTGGCGTGTTGTTGTAGCAAGACATGATAGAGACAGTTACTAATGGTACCAGTCGCCCAACGGTGCCGCATGTGGTATCTCAGGATGGAGTTTGGATCGAGATCCGTGGACATCCAAGCAACCACTCGTTGAATAATGAATGGAGAGGGAAAGCGTGGCGGCAACTACCAAAGCAGGACTGAGTGTGAATGCTGAGAAGGGAAAGTAAAGAAGGCAGAACTGACACAAACTTAGCAAGATATTACCAGACTGAGAAAGACTGAATGATAAGGTGAGAAAAGAATATGTGAAACAAACAATTTAACACTAACAGTTGTTTGCCCTGCTGCTCATTTATGTGGAATTTGCAGAAAAAGGGGGGCTTTTAGGCAGGTATTTTTATGTTACAGATTTGCTGACAATTTTTTTCTTTAAATATCCCAGCACTCAAGCACAAGATGTGGTTTTATGTTTATATCCATTAAAATGTCTGACCTTGACATACTGACTTATAGAAATTTGTTACTAGAGAGCTGTTTTACACTCCTCGAGTGAAAGAGGAGATGTCTGTGCATTCCCCTACAATTTGATATTTAAATATACAGGGGACAAGCACAGTTGTAGATTACAAAGATAGAGTACATCACAAATTCAAAATCCAGAAAAGAAACCTGAAATATCCATGGCAGAGTAGACTTGTCAATGCAGAGTGCAAAAACACTCTGTGTTAAACACAGAAGATGTTTTTGTGTGTTTCACAGCCACTTTCTTATGGATCCCACAACCTTTCTTGGCAAGACTTTTTATGTTGGAAAACTAAGTTCAACAAAAACAATAATCATAGCAGAGTATTCTCAAATGCTTTAGTATATTTCTAGGTGGAAATTAAAACAAAACTTTTACCTTTGGAAATATTTTTTTAGTTATGATGCAGAGTTGTAAGAAAGGATTAAACTTGATAAAATATTCATCCAAATGAGCTCTCAAAGGACACTCCAAGTGCTGGGGAATCCAATCAAAAGTGCATACTGGCTCATTATATAGAAGGTCAGAAGTTCAAATTTATGCGAGACAGCATATCAAACACCATCTGATATCAGTCTGTTATCAAAGGCTTTTGTGTATTTCACCAGGATGTTCAGGAAACACCAAAGGATTTCATCAGGCAGATGCTTAAAATTCAGTGTCATCACCACCCAAACTATTTTTCCTCTAAATGAGGAAATGGGGACATGTTGCCTGTTCATACTGCTGTGTTGTTTATCTCTGGTGTCCCCATGGTAACAAGGTTTATGTAGCTGCTCTGTCCTTTTTTTTTTTTTTTTTTTTTTTTTTTACGGATTGCTCACCTGGAGTCTAGAGAGACAATAGTAGATGGAAGAGGTCTGAGGAAACAGAGGATGGAATAATACAGGGTCCATTCATGCAGGTGTTTGTATTTACACAAACAAACATTAAGCACACTGTTATCCATACAGGCTTTGCTTTATTTCTTCCACAGTGCTGCTGCCAAACCAAAGAGGAGAAGTGAAGGAAGCTGGAAGTGAGACATCACTCGATCTCAGCAAAATAATTTTAAAAACTTGAAAACAGCTGGAAACATAAAGTTTTTGGGTCAGAGTAAGAGGCAGAGTAAAAAGTAAAACTCTCAATATAGTTCATAACATATTTCTGACGGGCCAGAATGCAACATAGCCGCCAGATGTGCTGCGTTTTTAATCTGAGGCACTCGATTTACGAGCTTGTTACATTCATACACCCATATTCACACTGTTGATGGATAGCAAAAATGTTAAAAGTAAATTACTGGTAGAGTAAAATCAGAGATTTGTATGGAAACATATTTTTATAAGGTACAAAATAAAAGCTGAAAACATGTACAAAGATTGAAAACTATATCTGACTGAACTTTGGAGCTAGGCCCTTAAGCTATTTTTCTCCATTTCTGTGTTCAGAATTTTTGGGGCATGTCTGCAATCATGGCTCGATTAAGCACTGGAGCTTCTTTATCATAAGTCTGCCCCAACAATGGCTAACATTTATACATTTACTCATAACGTTTGCTGAGGCTAGCGTTAACTTGTGTCAGCGGTTAAGTGACAAAAGATTAAAATGTCTGAAGTAATATTCTACATATGTGCTAATTCTGGAGCATTTTATGAACCTAAAAATAAAACTTTATTGTCAGCAGGTAGTCACGAGGAACTTCATGCTGAAGACAACGGGACAAGACCCGACATGAGAGTAGACATACAAGCATACAAGTTCAGATCTCTGCCAAACATTAAACAAGATTTATTCTCCGCAGTTTGTTTGGCATAAACATTTTGAGCAGAGAGCCATTGTGACAGCAGCAGGGAGTCACCCGAGAAGTTGTATATCAATATATTTATTTTAGCGCCTTCAGCAGACACGCCCCAGCATTGCAGAGCAGAGAAGACTGCTCATTTTTTCATTATTTTGAAACCAAAATTTTTTATGATTTAAATTTGGCTGGGTGTTTAAGAACACATTTTTCTGTGGTGCGGAAAACTCAGATCACAAATGTATTTTTGCTCTACCCGGACTTTAATTGCAAAATTATCGACAACATAGTGTTAAGTAGTGGATACGCTCTTTAAATGCTTAAAATAAAATGCACTTATTGGGTTTTTTTGGGCCATTTTGAGGCGGCAGAACAACAATAATACTGACATATTATTACTTTATAACTTTCAGGCGTTAAAGCAAATATTAAATGAAACAGCCTATTTACAAAAGCATCACACACAGAGCAGCATTTGCAATCATGTGGATTCATGTTTACTGCCACATATCAAGTCACCATATTTACCCTACTTCTAGCTGTTTTTATTGTCCACAAACTCTTGAGGGGAATATATTCTTCTTTAGCTGCTGAATGCTCCACTGTGTTCACCTGATAGTCACTAAATGTGTTTTTTGGTCATTTGAGCAACAACATGCTAAAATTCTACAATTCTACAATGTCATTTAGCAGACGATTTTATCCAGAGCGACGTACAAATGAGAGTAATACAACACAAGCAAGGATGAAGTCAAGAAACATAGCAAGAGTAAGTGCTGTGGGTTAAGTTTGAATCCATTAGGACACAAGTGCTTTATAGGTCGCAAGAGCGGTCAGTGCGATACTTATCGTAGTCATCAGTGTAGATTAAGAGTGAAGGTGTTCAGTAAAGAGAGTCTTCAGTCTCTTCTATAAGATTGAGAAGGACTCAGCAGAAGGGATGGAGTTTGTAAGTTCATTCCACCACCGGGGCACTACAGAGGAGAAGAGTCTAGTTTGAGATCCAGAGGCCTTCAGCGGGGGAGGAGCCAGACGTCTTTCACTCGAGGAGCGTAGTGAATGGGAGGGTTTGTGGACCTGAACAAAGGAGTTTAGATAAGAAGGGGCTGTGCCCATTGCTATTTTATAGGCAAGAGACAAGGCTTTGAATTTGATGCGGGCTGTGACCGGGAGCCAGTGCAGAGAGATGAAGAGCGGAGTGACATGTGCTCTCCTGGATGAAGACCAGACATGCAGCCGCGTTCTGGATCATCTGCAGAGTTCTGGTGGCGCATGCATGAAGACCCGCCAGTAGTGAGTTGCAGTAGTCTAAACGGGATAACACAAGGGCCTGAACCAGGAGTTGTGTCGATTGCTCGGTCAGATAGGGTCTGATTTTCCTGATGTTGTACAGGGGGAATCAACAAGATCGGGCAATTGAGGATACATGAACCTTGAAGGTCAGTTGGTCATCAATCATGACACCCAAGTTTCGTGTAGAGCTTGTGGGTACAAGTTGCATAGATCCAAGCCGAAGATTGATAGGCTGATATAAGGTCAGATGGGGTGGGATGACGAGGAGCTCCGTCTTTGAGAGGTTAAGCTGAATGTGGTGTTCTGTCATCCATGTGGAGATGTCCACAAGACAAACAGAGATGCGGGTCGAGACTGTGGGGTCGTTTGGTGGGAAGGAAAAGAACAGCTGGGTATCATCGGCAAAACAATGGTATGAGACGCCATGATTGCGGATGATTGTGCCGAGTGAGGTGGTGTAAATTGAGAAGAGAAAGGGGCCTAGCACTGATCCTTGAGGCACCCCAGTGGAAAGGTTTTGTAGTTTGGACACTTCTCCCTTCCAAGATACTCTAAAAGATCTCCCTGCTAGGTAGGACTCGAACCATCGGGGGGGAGAACCTGAAATACCAAGTTCTGCAAGTGAAGAGAGGAGGATCTGGTGGTTAACCGTGTCGAAAGATGTGGAGAGGTCTAGCAACAAAAGAGCTGATGATTGACCAGCTGCTCGAGCCAGACGCAGTGATTCTGTTACAGACTGGAGTGCAGTCTCAGTAAAGTGACCCTGCTTGAAGCCAGACTGATTTGGATCGTACAGGTTGTTCTCAAAAAAGGAACCTGGAGACTTGGTTCAAGACTGTGCGCTCCAGAATTTTTGAAAGGAATGGTAGGAGTGAGACAGGTCTGTAGTTGCCCACCTGTGTGAGGTCCAGTGATGGTTTTTTGAGCAGTGGAGTCACCTGGGCCTGTTTGAAGGTGGTGGGAAACACGCCAGCTGTAAGTGAGGAGTTGATGATGTGTGTGATTGAGGTATTTACTGCCGAGGAGATGGTTTGAAGGAGATTGGATGGTATCAGAGGGTGTAGAGAGGTGAGAGAAGCCCGGTTAGGTGGTAGCAGCAGCTGTCGCTGGTCAGGCTTAGAGAACTGGTTACTGATCGCAGCAGCGAAGGGCTTCAGCCAATGGAGTATTACACTGCATTAATTACATACTTTTTCTTAGTTGTTCTCACTACATCTAACACCATGGCTGAATTTTTAGCCTGTATGCACATTTCTTCAGCCTAACATTGTTGAAATAGACTAGCTGATGTTTGTAGGGAGCAGCAAGTTGGCGGACTACTGAGTAATTGAATGCTGTCTCTCTGCTCTGCACTGTAACACACAAATTTTATCTTACAACAGGCTCCTAGTGCATCCATATAGATTTGCTCATCTGTTGCTAACATTACTTATCAAGCTAAATGGCTTAAGATGTTTGCACATAATAAGGTTAGCTGACTGCAGGGTTCAGATAACATTAAAAAACATTTATCATGCCTGAAACCTGTTCTTCTTTTACACTGACGGATATGGCCCGGCATGTAAAGACAACAATGAAAAGAAAGACCCTGGTAAAACAGAAATAGTTGAGACAGAGAATCAATCCAACTTTGGCCTCATGGGGCCAATGTCTGTGATTTCAAGTCATGCTGTCCTGCACACAAGCATCATTTTGACAAAAAGAACGCACATTGTCCTGACAACGATGTGAGATCCTTTCCAGCAGGACGGCAGCCATACCTGGAGACAGGGAAGGGGCTGGCACTGGCAGGTGGAGCTGTTATAAGGAATAACTTGACATTTAGAGTTTTAGTCTGGTATTTCAGCAGACTCTAAAGTCACATTGCAAGGTAGAACAAAATGTGCCCATATGGGTAAATTACACCACCTCTCTATATATTCCCTGCACTTTCCAACACAAAGGCATAGTAAAAAAGCAACCACTAAACAGTTTCAACAACGTGAAGCATCCAAACAAAGCTTAAGCTGATTTAATGAATAAAACACAAAATCATGGTTTGTGAGTTTGTACATCTGCTTCCACGTGACAAGAATTTCGAGATGATCACAAAAGAAACTCCAAGTCAAAGTACCCATTTAAGCAGTGGTCAGTTTCTCTTAACCCATTAAGGCCTAAAACGCCTGGAAAAAAAATGCCTGGAAAACCTATGGCCAATTTTGAAAGAACCCCCTAAAACCTTAAGTTTTTCTGGAAATTCAACAGAAGATTTTTCAGCCTCTGTAGCAGATAGAAATTAAATTCAAAAAGTTTTTGAGAGCTTATACCCATGGCTTTCATGAGAAGTTGAGTTATTTGAGTCCAAACCTTCAATAAAGTTTTTTAAAAAATCAACAAACTCAGCAAATGTTACAGTTGACTGAACAAAAATCCTATGCATAAAACTAATACATGCCCATTAGCAAGATGCAAACATGATATGACCATTGGAAAAAATAGACATAGTTCTCATTAGCCTACTGTAATAATATAAAAATAAAATAAAATAAAATAAAATAAAATAAAATAAAATAAAATAAAATAAAACAAAATAAAATAAAATAAAATAAAATAATAATAACACATTTTATATATTGGACTTTTCAGGGTACTCAACGTCGCATAAAGTAATAGAAGACATAAACAGTCATGATTTCTTATATCATCTTCACAGTCAATTATTATTATTATTGTTATTATTACTATTGTTATTAATAATAATAATAATAATAATAATAATAATAATATTATCTCCAGATGGCCACAAATCTGTCTGTTCTTCTGTGAAAATATGTCGTCTAAAAACATATTCCTCATCCATAAATGCCGGTCGATTGGTTCCGAGGGTTCAAAGTCCAGATCAGCAATAAAGTCATTGGTGCTGTTTTCATCAAGATCGCTTCCGTCACTTACTTCTGAGCTCCTCCGCTATAGTCATCCTCCGCCATGATTTCAAAGTTCTGATAAAGTCCAATGTTGCATTGCGACACTCCTGCATGTATTCTGATCATGATTCTGATGCATTTCATTGGCCAAGAGACCGAAAATAGGTGGAAAAAAATACAAATACTACAAAACGACGTATCCGCTGTCCCGACCATAATGGTAGAATAACGCAACAGCGCTCCCGGTTTTAATGGTAGAAATGCAGTAATGCTTTCTCGGCTTAAATGGGTTAAAGCCGCCTAAATCTTTTTACCTCTGCAGACCCATGAGACCCAAAGCACACAGCTCTCAGGTGAGTCTGAACGCTTGAGATCAAAAAAGCTTCTGGGCAGCTTTAAGAGATTAAAGAGAGAAAGACAGTGGGGCAAAAAGGAATCTAAAGCCCCTTTCAGACTGAGTTTCTGGAGAAGTCCCGCTATATTGCCGTTAAGAGCTGTGCTGGCTTCTCGCCTTAGGACATCCATACTCATTCCGCGGCGGCTTAATATTGGCGTTCATTCACATTGCAGGCCAGCATCGCAGAACAAAGTGGTTGAAGACGGTGTTGTGTAACAGAGCATCAGCAATGCAGCACAGTAGCACAGTGCTAATGGGCTGCACAGTTAGCATAGTAGTGCAGTACAGTATGTGCTGCAGCAGTATGTGTACAGCAAGCAACATCCGTTTGTTTACAATAAGCGGCAGACACTTTGTGTACAGTGAGCGCTGTCTGTTTGTTTACAATTAGCAGCCGATACTTTGTGTACAGTGAACAACATCTGTTTGTTTACAATTAGGGCAGACACTTTGTGTACATTAAGCAACGGCAGCAGCAATGAATTCAAAACAGTAATGGCTGAACAACTGCCAGTTGTTCTGTTTCTGGCTGTACAGACTCAGCAAAGTTGTTATGCATTTTGCTGAACATGATTTGATTATATTCGGACTCAAGTGAGAGGCTGTTTCTGATGATACGTCACATATTTTTTGCGTATTTTCTGCCGGTTCACATTGATCCCGCCTCGAACAGTCTCATCAATTTTATGCCTATTACTACCTCTAAAGGAGTTACAGTGCCGGGATAACTTGGTCCCCCCATCACGCCTCTGGCACATTAAGATTGCAGGCGAAAAGTTACAGAGGGGTAAATATTGCGGTTTGAAACCTGCAGTCTAAACGGGGATTCAGGGTCAGTCTGTTTAAGGAGGTCGTGTGATTTTATCTTTTTCAAACACCAACCAGTCAAGTTTGAGCATCTAACACTGTTAGATGTTGAGCAAAGTCAGGCAGCTTATCAAGGAACCTGACAGAGCCAAAAACCTCTAACACTCTACAGCTGCAAGGAGAATACAAATGTAACGCCAATTCACAGGTGCCCACCCACACCAGCATTTTCTGACTGCAACCAAAAACAATTTTGTGAATTTCTCACCAAAACCAATTTGCTATTATTTGCTTTAGCCTATCATTCAGAATTATTTTCACATGTAATTCAGCAGATTCAATTTCAAAATAAGAGCTCAGTTAAAGCCATTAAAGTCTCAACAGAAGAAAAAAAAGAAGTGCAACCTTCTGGTTACATTTTGCTTAAATCGTTTAGTGCAAGTCACTGTATTTTCATTACTCCCCAGGATGCTGACATTACTGTCTGCAGAGGTAGGCAAACAAAAGAGGATCTCTCAAACTGATCAATAGAGCATAAAATTATCATTATCATGCAAGACACAATGCTTCTTAGAAGCTAAGTACTGATTACAGTAGATCATAATTTCCTCTGTAGTATCCAGACAGAACAGACGATTCAAATTAACTAGCTAGTTGATCTTTGATTTTATACCCATTAGTCAATATCTGTTGGAAGCAATTCATGACTAATGCATGTAGCAGCAGCAACAAACAAACACACACACACACACACACACACACACACTAACACACGTAGTACAAACCAAGACTGACTGCATGTGACAGAAACTTACAACACAAACCCACATACACATGAAAATATAAACATACCCTGGAGCACATTAAAACACACACTCATGAACAAACACACACACAGCCAGACACACTCCTCGCATATCCTCCTCCTCTTGTGGCCATGATGCAGTAGGTCTCCAGACAGGCTGCTGAGGTAATGGGCCGTACTCCTCTCCTCTCTTCCAGCTTCCCCTTCTCTCTTTGCAGACGTGAATGCAAGCCAAAATCAAACCATGATTTCATGTCCTGACTTCTCCTCTCCTCAGTCACTGACACAGCTCTCTATCTCTGCCATAAACCACTCATTTTCCAACTCCCTTTAGAGACCACAAGGTGATTAACTAGGCTATGAAATAAAACATATATATCAGGTATGTCCTAAGCCGAACTCGGTCAGGGCAGGAGCTGATCCAGGCATTTTTTGATAGATTCATATGGACTATATAGAGCCCTACTTATTTCCAAATCACTGTCACTGACACTGCACTCCGTTAACTGCACAATGAAGTAGGCCTGGGACGATAACAAATTTTGCTGGACGATATATTGTCCCACAAATTATTGCCGATAAACGATATTATTGTCAACATGATAATATATCATAATAATGCACACCCTACAATACATTTTCATTTCTCAGTGTTTTTTACCATTGTAATTGTAATTTTAAGAACGTTTAAATATCCTAAATAAATAAAACTATTTTTTTTTTTTTTTAAAGGGCAGCATTTATTTTGCGATGTAGCAAACTCCACTTTATGTGAGCGCACAGCGTTTATATTTACTTTGTCGACCAGTGTTGACTGTCGGGAGGAAGGCTCTGCATCTCCAGGTGCAGTTTTTTTCCCCAGCTGGGAAAACTGGGTCGGGTGGTTCTGCTTTAGATGGGCATGCAAGTTTGTTGTGGTGGCTTTTTTTGTTGCCACCACTTTTGAACAAATTCGGCATACAGGCTCGTCCGTGTGTTGATGGGCTCACCTTTTTCATTCGGTTTGAAACCGACACATTCCCACACCGGGGCTGTGGCATTTGGCTTTGCAATCATCTTTTTTCCTCGCGTTGCTCCGCACGAGGCTCACCTGCTGCACTCTGTGTGTAGCCAATGCTAGCGGCCCAGCCTTCCCCACAGAGACAAAGAGACTGGATGACTGACAGGAGGGTTCACTCCGCTCATTCTGCTATGGAACAAAGGCGCCCAGGTGCTGAGATCGAGCACAGAGTGAACCCTCTTGTCATCCAGCCTGCTTGGAGGCAACAGACGAGGAAAACAAACACGCATGCGCATGGCGATACATCGAGGCCGGCAAAATTATTGAGTTCATTTAATTTATCTTGCGATTAATTGATTTATTGATTATCGGCCCAGGCCTACAATGAAGTGCACAAAATAATTACATGCATTCCAGCAAAAGTGGCATTTTATGTCTATTCCTGCAGCACTCTGAAGGTGAACCACACCAAGAGTTTCTCTTGGTTGAACCTGCATTTGAACTTGACATTTTGTTCATGCTGAGCATAAAGAAAGGCTGTCTAAATGTCGTCTGTAGTTTCTCCTGCTGCAACAGAACCATACAAACACTACTCTCTCCATGAAAACTGTGCATACCAAATAACCTTTTTTGGGACCAAACTATACAGAACAGAGTATCGAAATCAGTCAAAAGAAACTTTGATATTCAGTTTCAGGTCAGATTTGTGCCCTACATTATTTTTCAACATGGTCTCACAGAAATCTGTGAAATAGCCACGGATTTCGCTTAACTCAAAATCCGTGGAATAGCCACAGAATCGCTCAAATTTCCGTGAAACTGACACGGATTTCGCTACAATGCAAGTTAATGACATAGTCATATCCCGTGGCTATTCCAACATACAAAGTGATTATGTACATTCACTGAGTGAATATTTAGAAAATAAAACATATATTTCTCGCTAGGAATGTGATCAAAATCCATTTTTATGCAGAAACTAAGTCAAAATATTGATTTTTCACTAAAAATGAGAGAACTGTCCGCCATGTTTTTTGTTCTGACCGCTGGGACCTTGAAAGTCACGTGACTTGGAACAAACCAATAGCCACGGGATATGACTGTCATTAACTTGCATTGTAGCGAAATCCGTGTCAGTTTCACGGAAATTTGAGCGATTCCGTGGCTATTCCACGGATTTTGAGTTAAGCAAAATCCGTGGCTATTTCACGGATTTCTGTGAGACCAGGTTGTTATTTTTACATTATCTTTGATCAGATGATTCCTCATATTATAATAATTTTGCATTTTGTTAAGATCTCATTATATTCAAGCAAAGTTATTATAGTTATTATTATGGCTGCTTATGTTTAGACAACATTCAACAGTCGAGAATTTTGTTCATATTTTTCATAGTAAGGCTTCAAAAAACAGGAAAAAATGAAACTCAGGTATGGCATTGACACTAGTATCAGAAAACGTCAAAATATGCCCAGCCCCTAATAAGGAGCAGGAACAAAATCATGATTTGAATGTGTCTAAATATCTTATCTTATATTAAATACCCAATATTAATTAATTACATGCTGTATGGTTTATATACTCCTTCATAACTACATCATATGATGCATAGCCCCTCTCACTGTGACTGTCTGGCAATGTACATTAACAGCACAGCTAACTGTCGCATTGGATTTAGCTAAATTTGTAAACTATATGACTAATCGCCTACAACTTTGAGAGCAGAAATCGGCGAGGGTGGTGCAGCGCCACGGCTAATGCTGATGCTCCCCATAGGAAAACAATGGCACAGCCAGAGAAGAGCAGTTTTACTGCTGATCAAGTGTAGCTGCCTTAAAGCAAGATTTTAAATATTTCCAACACCAAGTAACAAACTGATTTAGTCAACGCAGGACCCACTGTGACAAAGGCCACCTGTTACATTCACATCATCTCAGTTTTACAAAGAGGGAAGAGTAGAAAATATTCCTACGTTGTATACTTCGCCTGCTAGCAACTGAGTCAAGTGTGCAAGACCATGTGTTTATCCTGTTCATGATTAAAGCTCTGAAAATGGAGGAAGGACTGGATGAACGTATTTTCTATTGGACAGGAAACAAACTGCCAAATTAATCATTTCATTAATCACTAAGCCAATAATCTCCAGCACAGTCCAAAATCAGTATCGGTTGTTAGAGAGTGAGGAAAACACTTCAGGGGAAAATTACTGCTCCTTTAAGCTTCACCACAACACACACTATATATCATCAGCCTACCATAATCCACCACTGCAGACAGCTGCAGTGTCTACCACATAAGCACCATCCACACTGAGCTGTCTGTCTGTGGCTGCACTCCAGCTTTTCTTCCAAGCTGGTTAAATAGTACAGGTTGCTGCTGCCTCTCTGGGGCGTTTTAGAGAGGCGGGCTTGTGGGTGGTAGCGGTGCTTTCCATGCCCTTTAAGAGACTCAGACATCATGCCTGCCGGGAATGTAAAATGCCATGGTAATGCCACATTAGTGATTAATACAGTACATCCACTAAAACCTAATGTGATGCATTGGGTTTTCAGATGTTGAGAAATGAAAGTGATAAAATGCGGTTGTAGCGGCCAGAGGATGAGGAGGTGGTGAGGGAGGGAGGACAGATTAGAAAGCACAAAATCCTCCCTGATGGGTGACTGACAGTAGTCTTGTGTTGCTCTGCTGGCGAGAGCGAGGACAACCAAGCCATGCAATAGTCAGCTAGTGGAGCGCTAAGGCCACAGGTTGTGTGTAACAACTAATTACTGCTGCTGTAAACAGCCAGCACCATTGCATTTGCAGTGTTGTTCCAACAAGGCTCTGGTCAGAGGAATAGACGAGTGGCTAATTAGTGTCTGTGTGATACAGAGCTCAGGGTCTGGCTGCTATCAGGTTTCACATTAAGGCAGAGAGTGTGATAGGGTCCTCCCTGGCCTGCAGTGCTCCAGGGGTATTTATATATACAACTGAAGCATGCAGCGAGTGCAGGTCAGACACACTGAGCTGATTCACTCTGGCAGACACGGATGTGGCTTGTCAGTGTGATCAATCAGCATTTAATCATAGTTGTAATCACACTCGACAAAACCAACGCAGGCAAGGGGAAGTCCACTAAATCACATAATGCATGATCCACTCACCGACATCAGCACACCTTCTTACTGTTGGGTGAAATGGATGATATCAAAATTACAATAGAGTTCACCACAGGAAACATTCAGCTCAATTGATAAGGCACCCAGATCCTCATCTCAGCTTATGATCAATTGAGGAAATAGATGATCAGAGATGACACAATTTTTTTACATCATCACACCAGACAGGGTGGCTGAGGCTAAGTTGGTAGAGTGGTCGCCAACTGATCGATGGTTCGATCCCTGACCATGGCGGCCTATATCAAAGTATCCTTGGGCAAGATACTGAACCCCAAATTGCTCCCCTTGCTGTGTTCATCGATGTGTGAATGAATTCCTGATGGTGGCAGGTAGCACCGTTTAGGGTAGCCTCAGCCACCAGTATGAATGTGTGTGTGAATGGATGAATGAGCGCCTTCTGTAGTGTTAAGCTTTGAGTGGTCTCAACGACTAGAAAATTGCTATAGAAGTGCAGTCCGTTTTCAGTTTGTGATATAAATTTGAGATTTTTCCAATTTTAGGTTATGTTGTTGTGCGGCTACTGTACATTAAGACAACAGCTTTTCACCAAGTTTAATCGAGCCAGTAATTTTTACAGAATCTGCTCATAAACAGACAACAACAAACACAAAAAGTAACAAAATCCTAACCTCCTTTGCAAAGGTAATACAACACCATGAAAGAGGGGGGAAAAAAACTATTCATAGAAAATAAAACATCACACAAGCATGTCTACACAGTATGGCTTTGAGGTATAATACACTTCTGTTATGGGTGTAACAAATATATTGATGTGTATCAACATATCAATTGAGTGATCAGTAATCTTAAATTACCGATATAAAGTGAAAATATTGATACATATTTTCTCTATGATATGCTTTGATTTTATTTTTCCCACTTTTTTATTGTCATTATGAAAAATAATAGATTGTTTCTTATTTTAATGTTTGAAGAGCTCAGAAATAAATGACTAAATCATATTTTTGTTGTCTTTTGTGAGTTGATATAAATATGATTTTTAACCTATTGTGTTAAATGGGTGCATGATATCATCTCATATCGACAACATGTCGATATATTGAATTCAATCAAATTGAAATCGCATCGTGGTAGACTTTGTGATATCAGCAAATATTGTATCACTTTCCAAAGAATCAATATAATGAGATGTACTCTGACCACTCAGCATCCATGCAGAGTATGTTGTATTGAAAGAATTTCTTGTGAGAGTGTGAAAGCAGGCTTTTGTATTGTTTGGCAGAAGGATGCTGCATGTGGCTCGAGTCATTTTCTCCCTTTTGGCATCCTTGAGAAAACAAGTGTACCAAAATGCTTATTTAGGAATAATTTTGTCAGATGGGTTGTGAGGCGTGCTCACATATGAGCACAAAAATGAACAACATAAGCAGTCTGCACATTTGAGAAATGCTAAAAAATGTCCGGGCCCGCACATAATGCATGCATATAGGTGGAAATGTGCACACTGATGCTGTCATTTCCCTTTTGTGCAGCGCTCTGCTCCAGTTCCATCAGTCACATCACACTGTCTCCTGTGTCCCACAATCCTCCCTACGGTCATTCATCACAATGTCAGTCAAACGCTGACTCGGGTCCCTGGAGTATCATGGTAATGTCGTTCCTCCATGTGTGTGTGCGTGTAGTCATTCATGTATGCGTATATTTTGGTGTGTATGCGTTTGTCTGTATGCATGTGTCTGTGCGCATTCATGCATGTGTTTTTCTATTTTTGGTGGCCCTTTTTTGTTTTTTTTCTTTTTTCCCCTCTCAGAAGGCGGCTGAGATATGAAGGTGTGTCGATGCAGTGACAGAGAAGAGACAGAGCGAGTCGACAGAGAGGAGTGGGGAGAAGTCAGGAGGAGCTCAGCAGCAGCAACAGGCAGAGGGCAAAGAGGATGACAGTGCCTTCTAGTAGCCTCTCTGTCAACATGATTATCTTTGAACCCAGCTTGAGGTCAAAGGCGTGTCATACAACATGCAAGACTCAGGGGAGTCAAATAGAGACTCAGTGGGCTGCATGGAAAGGCAGTGACAAGCCAAACTAGCTTTATATTAACTCCCTAAAGATTCAACAGAATGATATTATGAAAATGTTCTCCTGTCAGACTTGCAGCTTTGCTGCAGCTCACTGAAATATGGATCAAAACTCCAGGGGAAGCATTCCTCTGAAGTCACGGGAAATCCAGTATTGTTGTTTTTCCAATTAGCGTCTCTGCATTGAGTATCTCTCAGGATGAAACATGAAGATATCAATCCAACAGTAAAGCTGTAATGTCTTAGATTAAACACAGCTGATGTGCAATAATGCTGTGGATGTGCTCTGTTAATGAAAACAGTATCCACTCTCCACGAAATGAAGACCTCATCAAAGCGGATCGGATCCCAGAGGCAGCTTCATAGTGCTGTGTGTATTGTGCATGCTTCACTGGTCAGTTTTAAGGCCAACAAACAAACAGAACGTCTCGTTAATACAGATCTGTATCAGCTGCAATCTGTGTACAAGCTTGAAATAGAAAGTCAGGCTGCTAGTTAGGCAACTGCCCATTACACGACTCTATGCAATGGTACATACAAAGTGAAGGAATTCAAGGAAAACTGTAGCTGTGTTTCTACTGTACCAGGAATTCATTGTTTTTCACTAATGTCTGTGCAGTGCAGTACATTAAACATTAAGACTGCAACACGTTTATTTGTGATCCAGCTCCTGTTCTGCTACATACCTGGATTTATTAAGATCTGACACTAGAGCTGAAATGTTTAATCATTAAGTCAATCAACAGAAAAATATCAGTCAGTCCTTTTTCAAGCAAAAAATGTTTTTAATGATACACAATGTCCAGCTCGAGCTTCTCAAATGACAGTGGCTGCTTCTAATTGTCATAATAAAACTGAATATATTTTGTTATTGACTTTTTGGTCCAGCAAAAATATGACATTTGAGCATGTCATGTTGGGTTCTTAAAAATTGCAATGGGAATTTATTTTCAATGTTTTTAGCCTTTCATAGAACAAGCAATTAATCAATAAATTGAGAAATTGATCAGCAGAATAGATAGATAGATAGATAGATAGATAGATAGATAGATAGATAGATAGATAGATAGATAGATAGATAGATAGATAGATAGATAGATAGATAGATGGATGGATGGATGGATGGATGGATGGATGGATGGATGGATGGATGGATGGATGGATGGATGGATGGATGGATGGATGGATGGATAGATAGATAGATAGATAGATAGATAGATAGATAGATAGATAGATAGATAGATAGATAGATAGATAGATAGATAATGACTGTAATTCCCTATCTAACATCTCTTATTAAATCTTTTATATTTCCTCACACTGCACAGTGTATTTTAACAACATTCAGGTAACGTTAGCAAGCTTATCTTTCTTTTACCAGTTGAAATTACAAACATCATGGGCGGCGGACTTTATCAGCTGCAGCTAATTAAAGGTAACTCCATAACTTGACAACAGGCCAAAAGAAACTTTTGGCTACTATCTGGTATATGTGCTCTCTTCAAGCTTCATCAAGCATCTATACTGAGTGATTATGAGAGAACAGATGCTTTCTCTCTCAATACCAATTCTGGTACTTCAATTTAATACTGCCAAGTACTGACCCCATACTTGTCTTCTAGGTCCCAAACCATAAATTCTGTGACAATGACTGTAACTGATGGCACAAACACACACGTTTGTACTGCTATAAGCATAGAAACAGGTGCATCTCTAAAAGAAGCATCACGTCACATCAGTGGAAAAATCACCCAATAATAGTTTTAGGCATAGCATACAGGTGTTTTTAGCTCATCACCAAACAGTTCTGAATCAAGAATTCCTGTATTTAAATGAAAGTAGTTCATGAAATATATGGTGCAAAAGGCAGTGAAGGCAGGAAGAACTGTTAATCTAATGTGTTGATGCTGCTCAACATGTGAACTAAATGTAGGCTTTCACTAAAATGCAGAAATGTGTGTCTTCTCAGCCAACAAAAGGTGTTAATTACAGATCTATATTGTTATTTTTATCTATCACTATTGTTACTTGGAAATGTTGGAAGCTAAACTAATATAGATTAAATTGTCATCAAACCCCACCCACAGTCATCGTTACATGAATATTATATAGCAGTCTTTAATATCAATCTGCACCTAAAATGCAAAGGCAGACAATAATAATGCAACAAAAAACAGCCCAAATGCAGTTTGGGTGTTCAGTGTGATGGATTACACAACTCAAGGGTCTGCCAAAAGTCTTTAACAGCAGAGGAAAAGTAAAAAAAAAAAAAAAAAAAACATTTCAAAATGGTCTGCAGAACTGTTAATATGATTTGTGATAGTGAGATAAACCTTGCAAAAGTACCAGCAACAAAATCCTCCACAACACTTTCCCAAGACACCTTAGAAGATTGAAAATGTCTTTTAACATCCTGTTTGTCATTGAAGAAATGAGAGACAGGGTTTTTACTCACAAGGTCAGTTTCTCTCTCAATAGAGGGGCAAGGTTTTCTATTAAAGCTTCATCTTTCATTTTTCTAGCAATCACATACTGAATGCAGTGTGCTCTTCACCTAGTTGCTTATGAACTTAGTTAACAATCAGTCTGAAGGAGTCCAAGTGTGCAACAAGTGGGTGTTCAGAATCTGCTTTTTGTGTCAAAACCAACTTTTGCCAGAAATTGCTCACTTTGATCTGCCAAAAAAATATTTGCTGAAAAATAAATGCCTTAAATCAGTGTATTTCACCAACACAACATAACCTAGCTCTGGTATATGTCATCAGGTTTTCTAAACAAACGATTCACACAGAACAAGCAAAACAACACACTGCTACACTGAATAGCAAGCAAAATTAGAGGTAGAAATTAACTCCAGTATATTTTGGCTGCCTTTTTTCTTCTATATTACCAGACAATCCAGCAGGTACAAAAACATCCTTTCAATTCTCTGATTTGTTGAACAAAGAAATAAACCTCTTTGCCTGGAAAAATAAAGAATGGGATTTAGGGGAATTTGCTATTCACTATGGCCCGAGACAAAACAATTACTTTCCTTCAGTGACCAAAATACTGAAGACCTGTTGCAGAACTGTACATGCCACTAAGCACAGTGGTATTATGTGAAGGCTGAGGAGAACAACCAGGCAACAGCAGAGAATATATTTGCAGAACAAAGCTTGAGAGTCAACCTGTGCAGCCAAACATAAGAGTCCCAAGGAGAAAAACCCAGCAGGAGAAAACCCAGCATAGCAGCGTGGGAGGGAAAGAGCATCTATCAGCATACATCAAGTCATTTTGCTGGCAGAAAAAAATCATCCATCTCTGGAAACTTGCAAGACTCAGAACACGCAACCGGAACACCTCACAAGCAGAGTCCTCTGAGGGCTAGGATGCTGCAGAAAGGTTCTGACCTCAACAGAGCTGACATTTAAAAGAAGACATGAGTGGACTCACGGTTTTGAAGTCGCTGTGGCTGCACTCCTGGCCTTGGTAACGGCAGTAGAGCATCATCTCTTTAAGGTCATGGCCGACCCTCTCAATGAACTCCTTCATGCTGAATGCCTTGGGCCTGTAGGCGGTGAAGTTGGCTTTTTCCTGCAGGAAAGCCAGCACATCAGGCTCCGCCAGGTGAGGCTGGGGGATCGTCAGGTGCACATCCAGCAGGGCCAGCAGCTCTCCAGCGTGATACAAATCATTGCGCGTGAGGCGGCTGAATCGGTAAGCATTGAGGTTACAAATGGTCACAGCAGGGAAGACCAGGCTGCTCGACACCACAGCGTCCACGCTGGTCACATGAGGGTAGGAGAAGAAATAGGCCAGGCGCTCAGCACTCTCCAAAGCTAACAGTCCCAGGCAGGCCAGCAGAGCCACAGCCCAGAGCAAGCGGCGCAGACTGGGCTGACCATAAGGAAAGATGAAGCGCAGGCCATGCAGCGTGCTGGTGTGAGCGAAGGCCTGCCAGGAGGTGGGATGCAGGCTGGAGCTCTCCTGGCTCCCCTGACTGCCACAGCTCTCCTTTAGATCCATCATCAGCCCTCCAGCCCCTCAGCCAGGGAGCGCCCGGTGCACTCACACCTGCACAGACAGAGAGGGAACGTCAATAACAGCCTAGGTCCACAGCCCATAATCATATTGAGTACATTGATGAAGCAAGAGAGTAGTAAGAAAGAAAGAAAGAAAGAAAGAAAGAAAGAAAGTAAGAAAGAAAGAAAGAAAGAAAGGCATCAAAATGCAAAAAACAGAAGGGCACTGTTAAAAAAAAAATAATAGACACTGAAGAAGCAGCAAATTTAAACCAAAGCAATAACTGACAGAGAAAAGGAAGAAAACATAAGGAAGCAAAGCAACCCAAATAACTACTACGGAGTGTAAGAGAAAGATGCTCCCTCAGGGCATCCCTCTCCTCTCCACCTCCACTCTCAATCACTCCCTTGAGCTGAGAGTTACTGTGGCTGCCAGCTTGGCTGTGGCTCCTATTACACCCACAACACCCACACACACTCTACCCAGATCCCAAACTGCCCCAAACCCTCATCTCCATCCTCTGTCACCCTCTGTGACTGCTCGATTTCATTGACAAAATCCCAGAGGTAAGTCCTCTGTGACACCCGGAGCGAGAGGTGAGAGTCACTTAAGCCTCAAGCCAATCAAAGCTGCCTCTGTGTATTTAACGTCCTGACTCATCTCCATTCAAAAACACACACGCACTCAGGCAGTAACTCTCTCATGCATGAGTGTGCACGAAAACTGACACACACACATACACTATTCCAGGCTTCTCAGGATCTCCCGTGCGCCCAACTAATGACAAGCCTAAGCACCTCTCTCGTTCAGCCTAGCGAGAAGACATCCAGTCGGCGCGAGTGTGTGTGAGTCTCAGAGCGCACGTGTGTTTGTGCGTGTGTGAAAGAGAGAGAGACAGAGAGACAGGGAGGGACGCACACACAGAGAAAGAGAGGGAGAGCCGTTGATGATCAGAGCCGCTGGTAAGTCTCGCATGTCGATCCAAACTCCTCCCGTTTTCCTCTGGCCAGATACATCCGCTTTCCCTCCTCTTCCCAGCTCATCTGTGACGGCGGTGAACAACAGCGGAGCCGGGAGAGACGGAAGGCGCACACACCAACACACATGCTCGCACAGTGAGGAGAGAGAGAGAGAGAGAGAGAGAGAGAAGGAGGGGGGAGAAAGAGAGGAGGGAAGAAGGCACTCTCCTCCTTTGCTCTCTCAACAGCAAAGTCTCTTATTGAATGTTTTCTTCCTCCTCAAACCCTGCCACCTTCCCTCTCTCATTTGTCTCTCAGCCTTTCATATTTCCACATCTCGTCCGTCACAAGCAGATTGATGGATGGATGAAAAACGTGAAGCTGTCGGAGAGACAGATAGTACAGGGGAAAACAGTGGTGTTTGCTTGGTCGGGGAAAGGGGAAGGGGAGGGAGTGGGGGTTGGGGGTGTATGTCATGGGAAGTGAAGCAGAAGCAGAGACGGAGGAGTAAAAGGAGGTTGAAGGGAGGGATGAGGACAAAAATAAGATAGGAAAACTAAAAAAAGAGCGAGCAAGCGAGCGAAGAAGTGCGGTCACACAGGCTGCACAGTAATGTCACACAGAAGAAAGTAATTCAGACACATACGCTCACGTTCACAGCAGGGCAACACAGATGTAAAGGGAATAATAAGTACAGAGAGTGTGTTTGTCATGTGCAAGAAACTCTCAAACAGAACAGTCTATCTGTAATTTCAGGCACTTGTGAGCAGCATTGTATCTATCAATCAAGAGTCAGTATGTGAAGAGATTTGAGGAGACAGGTAGTGATAGCCAGTGAGAGGAAAATAAAAAGAAGGGTTAAAAGGTGGTGAAAGAGAAAACTACTTTAGTCTGTATTTGGATTGAATGGAAATAGGCAGGTTGTCAACATGATCTTTGACAATAAATCTGAATTCCACCTCATCAATTTCAGGTAAAAGAAAAGTTAAAAGCTTAATGAACTGGATTATGAGCGATATGGAGAGAAATAAAACTAAACAAAGCAGGATTTTCTTTGGGCTGATAACGACAAAAAAATATCAGGACCCCTTCAATTAGAATATCCCGGCCAAGCAAAAATAAACCTGTCAAAAGCATAACACAACAGAAAACACAGAAGGGGAATTGGATCAATAGCATTTATAAACAACACAATATATGTAGTATGTATATACAGAAGAGTATGTTGCCGTGAGCTAAGAAAAGCAGAACAGTAAGTAGAGTACAAAGAAATGCAGCATTACAGATGTTGGTACAGTGGTTAGCATAGCTGCCAACCAAGCAATTGACCTGTTTGTTTCCAAGCCAACGCACTTGGTTTTATCGACTACACCTTTAAAAAGAACCAGCCAATATAAACTTCCTGGGCCAACTCTGGAGGTTAAACCTGCCTCAGGAGCTGCTGATGCAGTTCTACACTTCAGTCATACTGTCTGGTAAACATCACTTAGTACACAAATTTTAAACCCTGGACACAACCAGTTCCAACTTTTCCCCTGTGGTACCAAAGCAAACAGAGACAAGAAAAGTCTCTTTTCCACACGCTATCATTCTAATGGACAGTTAAATCAGTCATATAGTGTTAGAAACAATTCCTGTGCAATACTCCTGAACATGGACCTGGACAATCCTCTTTGGCTCTCACAACAAAATATCAAACTTCACAGCAGAAATAAACATTTTTACGGCCTGGTAAAAAAAATGGTTTTGTTCATAATAGCCAAATTTCCCCTTCAATAGAACTATGAGGGAGTGAAGTTTTATAACTCACCTGTTGTGCACACACTGCCCTTACAGTTGGCTCGCCGTTGCATTAGCCCCGCCTCAGTTCAGCCCTGCTCCACCGCTCTGCCTCTTTATTTCGATTAGACAGGAGTTAGAAAGGCTTTGCCTCAGTCTCCCTTCTTGACTTCTTTTTCCTTGATCACTTGACCCGGAAATCGATCAAGACCTGCTATCTTGAAAGGACATCCCAATGCGCAAACTCTATATGAAGGAACCTTTTATCCTTATCATTTAATATTTGTTTGAGCATTCTTTGCAGTGCTGCATGCTTGTTTACAATCCACAAAATTTGACTTCCTCTTTATAACAGGAAAATGAATTAATCTCAACAGAATGCATTCCAACAAAACTTGCCTTTTTAAAATTTAGTCTTCCTGGAATTTCTGTACTGTGATTTTTACTTGCCAAGAAAGAGCCAGATACACTATATCTGTAATAAGGTAGGATCAGAGGATCAGACTCTAGGGAGAAAGTGAGTCAAGGGAGCCATTTGAATATACAATCAGTGGAAGCTGACAGGATGAGGGGCTGAATAACAAAGAAAGCCACTCTGCACACACATGTGTTATGCTTTGAATTAAGTTCAAACAAAGATCATGTGGATTATTATTATAATAAGCAACGCTAGCTGACAGTACATGCATCCATTTCACCACACTTGCAGCTTCACTCACTCCCATCTTCTGTAAAAGCTTGGATTACATGTCAGGCCAGCATGCCAATCACAGTTTATATGATATTTGGAAACATAGCAACAAGGAGGCAGTCTCACAATAGAAAGCTCAAATCAGCCAACATTAACACATCACAACTTAAAAACTAAAAGTTAACTTTTTGTAAAATCTCAACATGCTGTCAGCTAAGAACCTACTTATAAAATTATTGGGCAATCACTAACTAATTATTGGACGTTTTAGCAAATTTTATCTTTAAGCTTACAGGGTGTTGTTTATTTATCATCAGTTCTAGCTTTTCCAAAATTTCAAACACAGATATGGTAATAATACTGGTCCAAAATGATTTGAAACTGGATAGTTTCAAGTAAAAAAACATAACTTTTAATGAGGGAGGACCCCCAAACACCCAATAATTTGTCCATACTCTCCATGGTGCTGGGTTGAGATGTTGTGTTTAATTTAATTTTAACAGTAATTTAGTTTTCCCAAGTTGCTGAAGTGGTTACATAACTTTTTTTTTTGGCTTTTGAAAGTCTTTTCTGATTTATGAAATGATAAAAGGAGATATGAAATTTGCTTTAGCCAATGTTCAGATTAATATCCTTGAAATATATGCAAATTAGTACATATTTAATGACTTCACACCATAGACTGTATTGAATAGGTTAACACCTCATTTGCAGATCTAAAACACAACATTTCAGAAAACTTGAAAAAACTTGAAAAAGAACAAACTGGAGAAGTTTCATGGTGATATCTACACTGAAAAAAAAAGTTGTTTTTGGCCCTGTAATTATTATTTCAATCATCTATATATATTCTACAAAGAAATACGAATTCGGTGGTTTTACTTTAAAATAGCAGTTTTTCATGTAGTGCATTACTTAGTGATTGTTTGTTATTATGTGTCCTCAGTTTTGTATGTAAATTAAATCATTTGTTCCAAGTAATATTCACTAAACCAGTTCATCGGCTTAATTAGTTGATATTTACAAGTAAAATGTAATTGAGGGACATCTGTGAATCTGCAATTTACTTGTGTATTTTCTTTTTTTTTTTTTTAAAGCGGTTCTATTAAATAAATATTACTTAGAAACAGCCTGAGTAAAGATTACAAACACTTTCTGTGTGGAAAAACTCGCCTAGCTTTTTTTAAGTAAATGTCACTCCAATTTTTTTGCATAAGTTTAAAAAATTACCCTATTTACCTGTAGTGTCCTTAAACGTTTGTTTCGGATTCATAACAGTCGAAATATGAACGTTAATTATCAGATTGAGTGCTATTTAGCACTTTAATATTTAATTACCTGAATATTGTTATCCGTCCAGAATTTTGTAGTGCTGTTATTTTAATTATTTTAATCGGTTTTGTTGGCTTCAACGTTTGTTTCAGCGTCATAACCATTGAAATATGAACGTTAACTAGAAAATTTCCTCTGGGGAAATTCTGAAAGGGCCACGGGGGCTACTGCTGGTGTGTGTACACTATGATGAGATTCTTCAGAGATTTCAAACAATAAATACTAGTTATGTTATGATACTATATTATATTCAAGGAGCACACCACAAGGAGTGCGTGCGCTTACGTGCGCATTTGTGTATTTGTGTGTGTGTGTGTGTGTGTGTGTAAGTGTGTGTGTTTGTGTGTGTAATCTGTAACTGTAATCACATCAAAGGATCAAAGGCAATCAGAGCAGAGCAATCAACCGAATTAACTGCAGCTGTAGAATGTTACGACACAGTGACAGCAGCCAGAGGTGGACAGATTGGAATTTCTGGCCTTGAACAGAAAGCATTTTTGGCGAAACCATTATACCTATCATTGATCCAACTTCACTTTGAGCGTCCTGAGTTCTTCCTGAACGTCTACATATGTTTTTGGTGAAGAAAAATGAAGAAATAGCTTTGTAAGAGCGATCTGAAAAACTGTTAAAAATGCTTTTCTACAGAAATCTTCCTGCGTTTTTAATATGGGACTCTCAACTCTGACAGCTTTACCAGAGGATTGTGAGTGAGAAGACAAATTTTCCTACGTTTCTATGTATAAATTATTTCTGTAGAGTGGAATTTGCGGTCTGGAGCGCTGTTTTCAAATGTATTTTTTGACAATTTTTTCTCTCCCTCCACACTCTGGCAATGATGTCACACACTGTGACACGATCATTCCATGCAATACACACCCATTATGAAAGGATTTCTCCAAAAATGATCATGGTCATTGAACAGGGATTGATAAAAAACTATATGACCTATTGAAACGTGGATTAATAAACTAATACACAAGACTTGTGTCTACTGTTTAAAGTTTAAATGGAGTCTAGGTGAAATTATGCCGGAGAAGTAGACGGGTTTTTTTTCGGCCTTCCCATTCACTTCCATGCAAAATTTTGTGCAGTTTTTCGCGACTTACGTCACGAAAAAATCGTATTCCGTAGAGAAAAGTAATAGCACATAGATCCCGATCAAACCGCACGCTAGTAGCGGGACAAAAAAAATCCACAGTGTAACAATAGTGCTCGGGGCTGTAGGGGCCAGTGCTCGGTGCGATTGCCCCATGGCCCTAATAATAGCATAACTGTTAGCTTACTTGCTGCCGTTAACTGCCGTTAGGGAGCTGTCAGTTCGGCTGCAGGTTGCTGTCACCGAGCGCAGCGTTTTATTCCTCCTTCTCATCGTCTTCCGAATAAATGTATCCATTAATGGTGCATTGGAAAATATTTCTGAATGGGGGATTGGGATAAACAACATAGAGACGGTAATTTGGGGTTTGTATCCGCCACCGAGCGTCTACCTGCCTGCCGTCTCCGGTAAAGTTCCCAAACTAGTAACGAAAGAAAAAGAAAAAAGATGGCGAATTTTTTTAATTTTTTTTTTAAATACGTAATAAGTTATTCTTATAAGAAAATGGGAAGTCTTATGTAAAATTCTCCCCAGATATTACCCAGCTTATTATCTCATCAAGTTGAAATATGATATCACTTTGAATTGTTCTGTGATGTACTCCCAGGAACACTCCTTCATTTGTTTTGGTACTGTGCCCATACTAATAGGCTATGGAAGGACTTAAGTAGATTTATTACTGATAATATTGCCTCTGGTTCCACTTTATGCCTAAAGTTTTATGTAATTTCAATGAATGTAATGGTAATGAGATGAATGAATATCATATTATTAATCTAATGATTCTTTTAGCATAATATCATATACACAATGAAATAACTCTGTACTAATGAAACCAAGCAATGCATGAAGACTGTTTTCTCCTCCAAAAGCATGAAGACTACTAGGGCAATGAATTTGTGCCTGATTATTAATATTGGTTTCTATCTCTTAAATGTGTTGTATAGTTTTTAAGTCTATCTACCATTATAGTTTAATTGAGCAATAGTCACAATTTGATTCACACATGTAAAAATTATGCCTTTTTAGTTGTGTATTGCTTCAGCTGGCTATAACAGCCTGTAGTAAAATTTGAAAATGTCTTTAAAACTTTATCTTACCATTAAGGGAAAAAAAACTGTGGCTCCAGTGTAACCATCTGTCCAACAGTAACCAATGAAAAAAAAAGAATAAAAATGAGATATATAAGAGGCACCAAGTGCTTCTGTAACAGACCAAATAAATGTCAAACTTTCCCAATAACATTGCACATTTTGTTGCCAAGAATTGCACGACTATGCCAAATCTGTTTAAAAAGTCCTGGACTAACAGTACAGCATTTTTATGTAATTCTTGTTTATGATGAATCTGTATTCATATTAGGTATCGTCAGTATTTATACACAGCATGACAGGCTGTGTTTAATGGGAATCTTGGGGTATCTGCTCATCTGTTCACAGTTTCAGACTAAGTTAAGCAATTTGCAACAACACAGAAACCCTAATTAAAAGTAGAGAATGACTGATGAGTATTTTATTTTCTTTCTTCCATCGAACACACACTCATTTACACACAAAAGCGTACACCCCACACACACACACTGTCAGTCGATCACACGGTCTTTCTCCCAAATGAAATTTGCTGTGGTCTCAGACAGCTGCAGGGTTTGCTGGTTTCTTAACAACTTAATTAAGCAAATCTCCCTTTTTTCCACCGAGGTAATGAGCGTAGTGTTACAGGGATTAAACAGTCTCCAGGGTTGAAAATAAGGCTTTATGCTTTAGCAATCTTATCTGCCTTTATCCATCCAGCCAATTTTCCATCCACGGGATTATTATGGGCGGGAGCCTTGTTAGCCATACCATATTCTTCTTCTTTTTAATTTGCAAGGTATTAATGCTAAAACGCTTAGTGCAACACGCTGAAATATGAGTCTGAGTTTATTCTCTCTGTCCCAGAGTAAAGGCATACATTTGCCTTCTTGACTTGGATTAACACTGACAGCAGATAATGAGTCATGCAGTTAAGAGATGTCAACGTAAATGTATGCATGCAGATGACAAATTAAAGAAAAACCAGAACGAGTGTTTTAGTAAGCCCAACATATACAAGCAGAGCCAAAATCTTGGCATAGATTCTCAGAGTCTGTTGGACGCTTGCATAATATATTCCCTCATTTAATGTTTTGATTATCGTGTCTAACATGCTGCTTGAAGTTCTCTCGTAGGTGTTAAGTTGGGCTGAGATCTGGCGACTGTCAAGGCCAAATCAAATTATTCACATCATTTTCATACTCATCAAACCGTTCAGTGATCACCCTCCTGCCATGTGTGGAAGCATCTGCAGAGTTTCTTTCCTAACTAATTTATTCTGGGGTTTTCTTTAATCTGTATGTAAGCAGTACACTGTAAGGAAATATATGCACTATTTACAGACATAAATGCAGTAAGGAAACTACTGTGCAACGCTCAATTGAAAACATTTTCACTCTTCTCTTTATTCTATAATTTTAGGGTTCAATCTTGACATTGGAAACAGCACTTGATCAAACAATCTCACCTGATAATCCAGAGTTCTCAATCACTTCACATGATCTTCATCAGTGAATGGACTTTTATTACCATTATGGAATTACAGATCCTCCTAAATCCCTCCACACCAGACCTTTAAGTGTTCAGGAAATAAAATAAAATCTGAACAAATAAAAGTCAATGACAACTGAGCAAAATGCATCTGTCCAGAAGGATCATGTGATGTGTAAGAAAACTCCAGAAAAGCTGCTAAACTTAGTTAAGCTTCCACTTTTGGATCAGTTTCTCTGATTTTTTTTTAATTATCCAACAGCTACAGCATGTTTGCCTGAATTTAATAAGGTTATATTACACAGCACTTGTGATTGGCCCAGTTATTAGTGTAAATAACATCCGTAGCTTCTATTGAAACAAACTAAAACCATGTTCAAGCCTTTACTATAAAGTCAGATTGGCATTTTCTTACATTGTGAGTGATCAAGCACAACACAAGAAGCTGAACTTGTTAAAAAAAGATATCTGTTGGATATTTTAGGGCTTTTTATCCAAATCTCAGAGAGTTAACGGTACTTTACATCAGAGATGAGAAAGTTCTTTTCCCTCTTGGGACTCTAAACCCGAATAAACCGAAGATAGCTTTAAAAATTTTTGGGTCAGTAGGCACTTCTTAGACTATGCATGACGAGGCTGAAAGAGTAATTACACTTTCAAACTATCTTAATGGATTATGAAAAATAATAAGCTCTTACAAGGAGATAATTAGGATGTATAAGTACCAGAGTTGGCAAGACTTGCCGCAGTTGATTGTTACCTCTGGCGAGAGGCGAGTGAAGGGCAAATTATTCTACAGTGTGATCAGGAGCTGAACACTTGCTGGAACCGAGCCCCCACCCCTTTTGTGAAGGTCTTAATTGGTTGATGTGTAGATAAAGGAAGGAGCAACCCTGTGCGCACGCACACACACACACACACACACAAAGAGACAGAGAGTTTCAAAGAGCCTTGTTCTGGTCAAATTAAGTTTCCCTCCAATTAAGAGTTTTATCATCAGGTCTCTTAACTGTCTCTTATAAGCTCATGAACTTGACTAATGATGTCCACCAGGACCTGAACTGCCAACGTGGGTGTTAAATGCTACCCCCTGCTGGTATTCAGATTAAAGTATTATTTACTAAAGTACTGTATTGTGGTTCCCAACTTTTTTTGGAATCGTAGTCCATCTACCCCTTACTCTGTATTCAATACCTTACTCTGTTCTTTGATGCTTTTTGCACTTCTGGTTAAATTAAACTGCATTTATTGTCTCAGTATTTGGTCTCTGTGCAATGACAATAAAGTGAATCTAATTTATCTAATCTAATGGTCTGAGTGAGAGCAGTTAAATGACTGATTTATCAGTCCCAAATTGTTTAATTTGATTTTAAGAGGCCTGAAGATGACAGCATCAGTTTTTTCCCCTTAAAAAACAGAAATAGATTAAATCCAAAACAATTTGAGGAAAAAATTTGTATAATAAATATTTTCCTTATAGTACAGTGGTTTCCAAAACTACTATGAAGAGTTGTGAGAATAGGGAAACGAAGAAAAATACTTCTGCTGCAAAACATTTCTTTAGAATATCATAAAAATGTTAGATTTTTGCTTGTGAATTCCTTAATAGTTTAACTGTTGTTATCTAAAGATGCATGCAAAGCTTCATTTGAAGGAGTCACAAATCAAAAAGGTCAAGAACTGTTAATTTAGTAAAACTCTATGCTTGATACAGAGCTGGCAACCACTGCTTTAACCTGTACAGAGGGCAGTCCCTCAGTATTTAGACAGCGACACAATCCTTGTTATTTTGGCTCCATATGTTATTTTTTCTGTGGAGGTCACAGTACTCAGGGTTTTAATGAATGCTGGGTTAAAAATGACTGCTCTGTTCTTCACATAGAGAGGTAAACACCTACAAATCAAGGTTGGTCTAAAAAAACAACCTAGACGCAGATAGTTTTCTCAATATAATGCTGTTTAAAAACAGTAATATATCAGTTATAATAACTGAATACTTCTGCCTCCAACCTCCTGCCTCTGTAGGGAAGAATCTGAAGGAATTTAATAAAAAGGTGTTAAGTGAATCCTTTGTGAAACATGGATGCTTCACACACATCTTCAACCCAGCAGCACAGAAGATCTATACAATCACAATAGTTTAAAATGAGTCACACATTATCCGATCAAACGTCTCCCTTTCTGTTCCTGAGTTATAATAATGGTCATGATGAAATGTTATCACTTCATCATTTTAGACCAAAGTGTGATATTTTGTTGTATTTAGCATCAGCTATTATCAAAAAACATATTCTGAGGTCACAGTGACCTTGATGTTTAGCCACCAAATTCTCATCAGTTCATCTTTGGGTCCAAGTGGATGAGTGTGTCAAATAAAAAAAATATACACTCAAGACATTTCAGGGCAGGCGTAGGGGAAACACAATGCCCAAGCTGTCGACATAAAAATTCAACAGCAATGACTTCTTCTAGAAACAGTGTCCTGGTTCCTCTGTATAATCCACCGAACACACCGTCAACACTTTTTATTTATCTGCAGTGTAAAGTAGCTTGACTGAAAACTCTTCAGTGAGAGGTGTGGATTATCCACAGTTCCCAGGATACTGTTTTTGGAAAGACATGTTGCATTGTTGAATTGTGTAAGGTGTGTTTCCCTGTTCCCAGTTGAGAGACTCAAAACCTGGACAGGTAAAACCAAATCTGTCTGGAAGACGCGAGATACCACTAAGGGAGAGTGAGAAGAGAGGATGAACAGAACCTTTAAGAGTGTTCAAATCTATTGAGGTAACAGCATTGGACAATTTTTTAAGCACTGGAACAATTAGAAGGCTATGTTTCCAACACTGTTTACCCCGTATGGATGTAAACACCATCAAATTTGAAAATTAGCATCTTAACCACAAAATCATTGATTAGTAGAACTCCAGCTCAAATGGGCAGAAGTACAAAGCCATAACAGAAAAACAGAAAATATCCAAATACTTAGAGACTGCACTGCAAATCGTACTTATTTCAGCCAAACAAACGGAGCAAAGACCATTCGGGATGACAGAAAATGAAGCCTGTTTCATCATCCCCATCCTTTTTTTCACCATAAACCAGGCAATTTAAGCAGCGGCATTATACCCCCAATGACAAAGAGGCAGAGGATTAACCTGAATCTTTTACAGTGAGGCTGGGGAGTGGAGGAGTCTGGATCTTGTTGGGAAAGCCTCCATAAGAGCCTGTTAGTCACAGTGCGACTCCACCCTGATGCTCTGGGTAAACACTTTCTTGGTCAAGCAATCCACATGGGACTCTGAGACTACCTCCCTGCAATCCCTGCTCCCGAAAAGAAAAAAAACCCTTTGATACAACTCTTAATGCATAGCAAACGAGCTGGGTCACAGTGTATCTACTCCACTCTGAGCCTCAGAGGAACAGACACGACTGAAAATGGAGGGTGAGGGGAAAAAACAAACAAACAAGCCTCACCTTGCTTTCGTTTTGCATGATTAGCAAATCAATGCCGTGTAGATTTAGTTGTTTATTTCAAGGTCACTGAACTAAAGTGCAACAATGGTTAAGAATGAAAGTAAAGTGAGGGGTTTGCATCCTAAATACAGATTATACATTTTCAGCTTAACAATATAAGACATAAGGCTGAAATCAAACGGAGCGGATTTTTAGAGCTTCTGTAATGAATTTAAGAGCGTGTGTCGGCTTTGAGTGGCCACTTTTTATCACACATCAGTCATTAGTGATGCATAAAAAAAAGGACACAGTAACAGCAAATTATCTCAAGACTATTCTTTGAAGGATTTATGAACTGGATACACAGTTGAGGAAAGAAAAAAAAACTTTTACAACATATATACATTTTCAGAAGTTCTCTAGAGGCCACACAATTGATTTGATGTGGGGAAAACAGAGGATAACATCTTTACTGTTGTTCAGTGGTGAAAATAACTCCAGTCAGTGGAGACAGTCTGTACAGTCTGAGCTTTTGCTGATGTAAAATCAGAGGCTGTAGGTGTCCTCAGGTAACTCTCCCAGGAGTTTGTCCAGGTCGTCATCTGCACAACACAGACAGACACACAGAAGAAGAAATAATTCACATCAGAGCCACTCCAATTCAACTGGTAGAAAACTAGGAAATCATTACTTGCCTGGAGTTAATGTTAAAAAAGTAAAGTTTTCACAACATAAATGTAACAATTGTTTTTTAGAAGACTGTTTTGGGGCATTTTTGTTGTTATTGGACAGAACAAAGGTAGACAAGAAACAAGGGAACAGAGGCCCCGAGGCTGGAAATAAAGTATGTGGTTGTGAGTCTTAACCATTCATCTGTTTGTTGACAGTTTAATGTTGTTTTGGTTAAAAGGATAAAAAGACAGCGTACAGTGTGTTTATCTGAAAAATACTCTGAACTGAAAGAGATTTAAAATACAATCCATCCAGAGAGCAGAGAAGCAGGAGCAATTAACAAAACATTAAGATGATTGCGATCATTAATTACTGTTAGTATGCATTTCTTTGAAGTTGATGTTTAAGAGTGCTGACCATTCAGGAATAGGTTTTGTGCCTCCCCTGAACATCTGAGATGCTGACCACAGGACATTTGGTGACGTCTGTGTTGACAATGTTTACCATGTTTGGACAACTGTTGAACAACTTTACTGTGTCCAGAAATAACTGGCCATGTACCAAAGACGAGTACTTAAGGCGACTACCAGAGAGGCCTGTCACGATAATTACGATATCGACTTATCGTTTGATATATGAAAATGGACAAGCTATAATAGGATTCAATATATTGTCGTTTACATGCGTCATTCTGTTCGCATGTGAGAATTGAATATGGCGCAGTTTGAATTAAAACTCATGCATAGAACTTCATTCTCTTTCTTCAATTTACCACAAACACATCCCTACAATTACAAAGTTAACTGCTTGTTGTCTTGGTCAGTCATCAAGTAGCGGTGGCAGGCACCACCATGGGAAAACCATGAGTATTTTAAAATACTTTAAAACATGTATTGAGGGAGACTTTAACTTCTTTTGGGTTTTATTTGTTATGTTCTTGTTTGCCGCTGTAACAAGACAATTTCCACTCCTCTATATCCATAAAGTCTTATCTGTCTTTTTCTGAAACTTCCGAGTCAACTTCTGATCCGTTGATGGATTTAAGTCATTAGGATTCATCCCTCTGTGGACGTTTATTGTCTACACAAAATTTCATGAAAACCCATTTAGTCAAAAGTGGCTGGAATATTTGATTCTAGGGGAGTCGTTGAGTGATGGTAAGGCATTAAGGTTCTTGGAGCCATTTCCTTGAACTTGGCTCGTCTCCACATTTCATAGAAATATGAGATGAATGCTTCTGAGTTGGCGGCTGATCAGACTAATCACGTCATTATAAAAAAAAATACAAATTCAGGCTCTGCTACCTTGCATTGTGAACCAACATGTGAAAAATAAAAAGGCAGATTAATGAAAATGAGAGCTTCGCTTAGCTGCAGCTTCAGTGCAAAACAATACAATCAGGAGCCTCTTTGTTTTGCCGCAGTTAGATTGGGTTCGGGTCAGCGAGTCAAATGTTAATGACTCAAAACGTTACCAGACGGTGTCACGGTTTTATTCAGCAAAACATAATTTTACTGGAGTTGACATTTGGCCACCCCGGGATGTGACTGGAATTAATCTTGCTCTCTCATCACAAGTGTTATTACATTTCAGAGGCCCCACCTGCATCCCAGCCGGAGTCCTGTGCTGCTGCGTTCCCAGCGGGCTCTCTGGAGCCGGCTCGCGTCTCTCTTGGGGCTTTAGGGTCCTCACCTCCCTCTGAGCGTCCCCCCCCCTGTTGTCCCTCGTCATCCTCCTCGTCAAACACCAGCTGCATCCGAGACACAGGCTCCCGGAGGACGGCGGAGCGAGGTTGAGCGCATGACTGTAGCATCGGCTCCTAGAGAGAAAAAGAGAAAAAAAAAAACATTTTAAGGGGACAGCTGACAGGTTGACAGAGCATTTCTGTATGACAGATTTCATATTTGTTGGACTGTGCTATTCTTGTTTTCAGCTGACAGCTGTGGTGCTCACCAGGACGAGCGGGGGGAGCTGAGTGGAGGACAGGCCGACTCCGTCAGGGGAGTAGATCCTCAGCAGGTTGTTGGGCGTCACGTTCAGGTAATGGTTACGCTGGGAGGGCGAGAACACTCCCACCTGTCCACAGAGCGAGCCAGACATGAGTCGAAAACCTCTGTAATTTCCGGTTGGGCTTAAACACTGAACTGCAGTTAGCATCTTTAAAGTTTAAAGAGAAGGGAGCAGCAAGTCTCACTTGTTTGAGCAGGAGTACAGCTCCGACCTTCAGCTCCTCCGCCCGGTCCTCCAGGAGATGCCGATGAACTGTTCCCTGAATCTCCCCTTCAGTCAAAAACAGTTTGGACAAAACAAAGAGAGAAAGTGACAGTGAAACGAAAGTCCGACATGTCCTGAGGCACTCTGCACTTATCATACGACTCTCATAATAAAAGGTTAACATGAGACAAACATAAAGTATCATAAAAATAAACATCCGTTAGACCTCCCAAAATGGTCCCAAAAAACCTTTATCCTCTTTAATTCTAGACTAGTAGTTGAGTAGTCAATAGATTTAGCATTGCACTTCTGTTCACATTGACTAAGATAAGACTTTATTTATCCTGCAGTGGATAATACAGTTGTCGTTTACATGCACATTAATGTTCTACTATTAACTAGCATTTTCTGATTAGGACATGTGAGATATGCCATTTCATTCATTTTTATAGAGCATTCTTTGGACATGTATACAGCACATTTGGAAGACCGTCTCAAATGGAGCTTTACTTGCAGTTTGCAACACACGGTGTCATACCGGTCAGCTCTGTGCGTTGCTGTGGTTTTTGTACACCAACCAACCAACCAACTAGTCAACAGTTTGTGAAAAAGGTGTGTGATTCATTCTGTCTTAATCGCCTGATATTTACACTACTGAAATGACTTAATTTCAGAAAATACTATATTTTTATACTATAAAAATATATATAATTTATATTATAATACTATAATTTTGTCATCTCTATCAGTCACACAAAAACTCAAAGTCCTCGAGAAAAAAGTAAATACCTGTGAGGTAAGCTGTCACTAGGATTAATATCCAAGACTACTATCATTTAAGAGCAAAAATCAACACCCCCCAAAAATAATATTTTGTCCCAGTTTCCCAGAATGAGAGGTTGTATATGGTGTATACTGACAGATAACTGCCTGCTTGAGACAAAACCTTTCAGCAGGTGGGAAGCACATTACTGACAGAACGCTCCCTCGTGGTGTCACAAGCACTTAAAACCCACCCACTGCTGATGCCAATCTACTGCAATTGAATCACTAATAAGCACTTAAGTCCTGTGTTGAGTACAACATCCACTCCTGAGTGTTAATAATCAGTGCACCTCCTGTGGCGGCTCTCTGGGGGCCATGGCAACCGGTTAGGCTTGAGAGGAGGATCAGATAAAAAAAAAAAAAAATTGGCTTCCTGCTGTCCGGGCAGAATGGATGACTGTGTGTAATGTATATAAATGTATAGCTGTGTAATTGAACACATTACTGCAGCTGAACTATGATCTCATATGATGTGGAGCTCGATTATATTTATTGTGCACATTGTACTGAAACATATCTGCAATGAGCCAGTGCAATTGTTCGTGTGTGTGTGTGTGTGTGTGTGTGTGTGTGTGTGTGTGTGTGTGGGCACACTACCTGTTGGGTCTTTAAACACAGCCTTGGCATCAGCGTGTGTGTGGATGATGCTCTTCAGGAGCACGGCCATGTTGGGCACTTTGTTCTTCGCCAGCTGTTTCAGAGCAGCCTATATCGTCGAGGGGAAACAAACAAACATCAGCTGGACGATCAAATAACACAGTATATTATAATAACTCAATTATTTCAAGATAACTTTCACACCTATTACCTTTGTCAGAAAATTAACTTGTTTCCACCCTGATTCATTTTGAAATCAAAGTAAAGTAAAAATCTCAAAAAAACATCTGCTAGTTAAAGTTTCTAGGAGGATTGTTGAAGTCTGATTTTGTTATCGACAAAACGATCATTTGATTGTACAAGAAAATCAAATCATAAAACATAATGGTTAGTTGAAGGCATAAACATTTTATCTGAGCTTGGATTAGATAAATGTATCAATAATACTGTAAGAAAATAAGTAAAATAGCCACACTCAGGTAACACTGTAAAATGTATGAATAAATTAATTAGTTTGAGTTCTCACCATGAAATTCATAAAAAATTGTTGTTTGACTTCTTGAGGCATGTTTTTTTTTGTCATTGCCGTAAATTATTTAAAATTTGTGGAAAAATAGACAGCAATGCACACCATGCAAACAACTTGTAACTGTAAGTGCAGCGCTTCATTCGTTGGCATTAATGTAATGTTACGACTCAGCAGGTTTGTTATTTCCTCAGCTAAGAATCTGTATAGATCATAAATTGATTACAGAGTGCCGCTTTTTCTAAAACAATTCAATGAGGTAAAGGCGATTTTTTGGGGGGCTGATTTTTGTCAAAAATGGTCAAATTTTAAAATGCCAGAAAGTTTTTTTGAAAATGGCCCAATTATAGTCTGTCGATACATGATAGAGCATGGTTTATCCTGAAATGACAGAAAAACATAATTGTATGGGATTTTATGGGATGTCCAAAATTTAACAAAAGAAAAAAAAGTCATACGATTTTTGTCAAAAATGGTCAAATATGAAAAATGTTTTATAAATATTATAATATACATTAATAATATGGACAGAAAAACACCATATTATGGGGTGTGAAAAATGTGAACGAAAAAAAGTCATACTAGAGTAACATAGCCATTTTCCATGGTTTTCTTGTTAATAACCAAAATCATTATTAATAACAAAATGGAAAATGGCTAGATATTGGCTCTTTGTCCAAACAAATGTACCTTTAGTTGTACCAGGCATTAAAATCAACAAGAAACTGAAGAAAACAAGGGTGGTCTAATATTTTTTTCCATGACTGTATGTCGATTTTTGTTAAAAATGGTCAAATGTCCAAGGTCCAAAGCAGGTTAATAGTTCAGTATACCATGGTTATCTGGCCAGGTTAAAAGAGAGCCACGTTCGTGACAAAGAAAAGCCGCATACCTCCCTAATCTCACATCCTGGTAAGAAGTGATCAGGATTAAACCTGAAGTTACCTCGCTTACCCAAAATCCTGTTTCTTAGCGCAGGCCTCTGGTTTGTTAATAAATGAACAGTGGAGAGCATTATTTACTGGTGGGATCATCCTCTCCTCCTGCTGCACTAGATCTAACATGTTATTGTTCAGTCAACAGCAGTGAGGAGGGCTGCGTGATAATAGATTTACTCATACAAACAGGGATTTTGGGGGGGAAGCTGAGGATCATGTAAACAGCTTAACCAGAGCGAGCTCGACCTGCGACTCTCTGCGTGTAAACAGAGCACGTGTCAACAACCGGCGACAGAAACAAACATGTTAACAAAGAAGACTGGTGAGTTTATTCCACAGAGGTCAACACACGGAGAGCAGCAGAGTCTCCATTAGAGTGATTGATGAGTGATCGTACTGTTTATAATTACAAAACATCTCTGCTGCGGCTCCCCCATTTGTCCTGATTATGCCAATAGACCTCCGGCAGCGACACACGCACTGTTATGATGAAGAGAATAAATAATAAAACGATGGCTTGACCCAGATAAAAACGCACTTATTGCAAGCGTGTGAACTGGACTGAAAAGGGAAATGTTTTTCGGGAGATTCTTCGCTGTCGTTTGGGTTTATAAGTGAGGTGATAATGACCTTTCGGAGCACCATGACCACGCTGTAGGAGTGCAGGAAGCACGAAGGGTTCCTCTCATCCAATCCCATCTCTGCCTTCATCGCCGCCCAGGCACCGCCGCTGAACTCTTCTTCTTCAGTCTGTGAGCTGGAGCCCTGCGAATCAAAGTCAAACAGGTTATACACTCACAAAGCTCAACCGTTACTGTGCACACCTGGCTTTAAAAATATCTTCTTTTTCTGTTTTTTTTCATCCTCTCTGCCGCTTCACAGTTCTCACTCAGTCCCCGTGGCTGCGCTGCAATCAGATTGTGTGAAAGTTGATTTCACGCTGCAGTCTGGTTTTAAAAGTAAGGAGAAGCCATATGAAGAAATAAAAAATGCAAACGGGAAGCTTTGGGAAATCAAAACTTCAAGTCATGTCAGAAATATCAAAGGATGTTTTTAAAGCCCAGAGATTTTTTTTCTCAGAGCTGCTGTTGGCATAAACAAAAAGTCCTGTTGGAAACAATGGAAGTCTTGTCAGCTGCAGACAGGAAAATGATCAGTTATTGCTCCAATTACAAATGTGCCTTCATCACATGTTTGGGCCTTTTTTTGTTCCTGTTATCATAATGTCTTGACAGAAACATAAATTCTGTGAATAGACAGACATCCTGTTTCTAGGCTCGCTTATTCTGTTCTGAGTGCATGGCAAAAGCCTCTAGCATATAAAAACAAATAAAGTGAAGGAAAAATTATGGATATCCTAAGAGACGCCATTATATATTTTATTGCACTGCACTATTGTACTTGGAAGCCCATGCATATACATTTGATTTGTGTGTTTTTGACGTGTGTTTTTTAAAATTTTATATAGTTAATAGTATTAATAATTCAATAGTTAATACAAAAAATATATAATTGCATGTTATATGATTGTTAGAGATGTGAATCCCCAGAGGCCGCAGGATAAGATTTTATCCTGATACTTGAGTCACGATACGATATTATTGCGATTTTTAGCATTTTGCAATATGGTGAGTAATGCAATACAGTATATATCTCACTTCAGTCTTTTTATTTCTCCACAATGAGAGTCAAACCCACAGACTGACCAACAAAGTATTCAGTCAAACTGCCTGAACTGATATCAAACATGTATGGACGACAACAACATTTTATCAAACTTTCAGCTTCCCTGCTCTCAATTTTCTTGAACGAACACGACGCGATATCCTGACGCACATGGTGCCCATCAATTCCTTAGATCTTCTAGTTTCATAAGATATCTCCAGTATATTCCTAAAAGTGAGCCCGCTACGGCCTCTGGTAAAAATAAATGCTAAATATCGATACTTGGCAGCCATGTATCGATATAATATTGCCACGCAAAATATCACTATGCTATGCTGTATCGATTTTTTCCCCACCTCTAATTATTGTATGCAGTATTTTAATAAATATACTTTGTTGCCTTTGAGTTGATGGTTTATCATCTATAATGAGCGTTTTCATGGGTGCTGCCACTGTTGTGTGTTGTCAGATAATTAATTCTTCAAGAAGTCAGCGTAGTTGGATTTGCCAAGTTTTCTGAGTGGCATTTTATTACATTTTTTTCTAGTAGGAGGTCAGAAATGTTGAAGTTGAAGAACGCAGCATTAATCCCTCCCACCAAGGATAAAACAGGAAAGTACGTGAAGGCATCACAGCTGGATCAGCTCTTACAGCCGTTTGTGTGACTGCACACAGTTATCAGTGGCAGAGCAGCAGTGTTTTATCTCTGTAGCCTGTTACCTTTTAACAAACACCTGCTAATGAACAACCTGCATTTATACTGTTTCGTGCTTACGGGCAGATTGTGTTACTTATTCAGTATTTGCACCTGTATTTAATTATATTCTAATTATGAGTTCACTATTTTAAAACCCAGAATGTTAGGATTATGGTGTCTTTTGAACGCTGGTAATTAATTATTAGGGTTAAATGTTTCAGGGAAAACATTAAATTGGCTGACTCTTATCAAACCCGAGGCATAGGAAACATGTGACTTAACAGAAATCATAATAAATGATGTAAAAAAGTGTTTTTCTGCTGACAGACAGACTCTCCTATTCTCTCTGACTTGTTGTAGCCGTAATATAGGTTAATAAGGGACATAAAAGATCATGAAATAAAAAATAAACAAGGAACGTTTTTGTGGTCCTTTTGTTGCTCAGACCAACAATTAATGTTGATTGTTTTGACTAGAAATAACTATAAAATAAAATATAAAACTTGGGAGTGACACACTTGAGTTTAATCTGTTTTAATCTGTTGTCTCTCTGGTATGAAACTGCAACTCCTCCTCAGTTCTTCATAGGCATATATTCTAATTAAGTTTCTTAAGAGTTTAATTAAGAGCTTTGGGAAGTTGTGACAGCATTTTCTAGTATTTTCTGTCATTTTCTGCACCAAATAGTTCACTTAAGGATCGATAAAATGATGATTCCATCTATAATACAAACGTGTAACAAGTTAAACAGGCTTTCGTGAATTTTCCTGCATGTCCGACTGTGATTTTATTACCTGGCTTGGCAGCCGAGCCACAGCACCATGAGCTGGAGTCTGAGGGACAGAAACCACAATGTCATCCAGGCTCTGACCCTGCGGCTGAGAGAGAGAAAAAATTATTATAAAATTAACGATTACACAGCGCTGTGGCGGGAAAACAAACACATAACCGATAGATTTCTGTGACAGTCATTTAATTAGAGCTCAGGTGACAAAACCACACAGCTGCGGCATGATTTCTGAGCATGAGGGTGAGATGTAATTTGGCTGCACTGGTGTTTTGATTTAAAAAATAAGTCAACACACACACACACACACACACACACACACACACACACACACACACACACACATTTTCAATGACAAAAAGAGGGAAAAATAAAATCTAGATTAGGCAGACCTGCTGTGGCAGGAATCCAGCAGGGCCTGGGAAGCGTCTGGTTCTGGTATGATGAGGTTCAGAGCGAGGTCTCTTGTTGGGAAGCTTATTGGAGGCTGATACCAGCTGGACCAGGCGGTTTGTAAGGACTGGAGTATGAAGGGGATGAGGGCTCAGAGTGGAGGTGCTCAGAGATGAGGAGGATGAAGAAGGCGCTGGGGAGACTGTTTCAAAGAGGTTGCGGCCCCTAGGGGAGGGTACAGGAGTTGTCCATGGTCTCTGGGGCCTGTTTAGTGTCCTGGAAATGGGGCTGGGGACAGGAGAGGACGCAGTAAGTCCAGGGAAAACACCAGGACTTTGTGGAGTGGCTGACAAGAAAGAAGGGCGGGGATTTGGAGATCGCGGAAGAGTGGAGGAGATCCGAGGAGGTGGGTTATGATTGGCGGATGCCTGGCGTGCAGTGCTAAAGTCTCTCAGGGTCCGGTTAGGTTGTGTCTGAATCCCTCCACAGGTCGGGGGCCGCAGCCCTATGGCAGTAGATGCAGGCTGGACCGCGGGCGCAGTTGGGGTTGGAGCACGAGAGTGTCCCATCTGGCCATCACACTCATCCAGGTCTGCCAGGTCGACATCCCAATCATCAAAATCATCCTGAGCCACACAGGGCTTCGGCTGCCCCTCAGTGTCTCCATGACTCTGTTGTAATGCCAAATGAGGCTGAGCGGTATTCAGTGTGGGGGGATGAAGATGAGCAGAGGAGGAGGGCTGTCTCAAACCCAGAGCAACAGTTTGTCCAGCAGCAGCAGCAGCAGCAGCAGCGTGTGTGCTGCTCCTTGATGCTGTGCCATTACACAAGGCGGCTGATCTCTCTCCAGTTTGCTGAAGGCGGTTTTTCTCCGGCTCTCTGTGAGCAACAGAGGAGGCACGCAGCGTGCAGGATGACACAGCAGCTGCCACATCGGCTGGTCCAGACGCTGAGGGGACAGCCCAGTCTGTCCCGAGCAGGTCCTGGAAACACACACACACACACACACACACACACACACACACACACATATAGTGTAAGAGAGGGGAACAGAAGGGACTTACTGACAATTAAGTAAAATCAGGTGCGTTTGTTTAATCACCTCATCATCAAAGTCCTCGCCAATGCTGAACAGGCCACTTAATTTGCAGGTCTGTAACAGAGGTAACAACAAATTGATGTGATGTGTAACAATAAAAGTCCAGATGCTACTTAACATATTATATAAACAAGAAAACGTGTCAAAAACTAACGTGTTACCTGTGTGTCTTGTTAGCATGCTAGCTTAGTTAGCTCAGATTGTTTTTAGTTTTACTCACCATCGCTGTCATGAGATATCGCGATGAAAGCCGTATTTGATCAGTTTGAACACCAAACTTACAGAGACACTTACTGCCATTCAATAACTGCGTGTAAATATAAGTTGTCGTTTTGTTCCCACATCTTTAATTTAACTAGAAAAAGCCGCTAACCAGCGAGCTTGTGAAAACTTGAAGCCTGCTGCTTGGTACCGCGCCGTAACGTTCAAATCAACACGACGTGATGACGTAGGGTTCTTTTAAACGGAGAGTGTAGAAACGGTGCAAGATAATTCACTCCAACTTCATGTATTTCAACTAGCTTCGTTTTTGTTAGGTTTTTATAGTCCATATAAAGCAAATTTGGTTTATACAGTTAACATTTGATTTTTTTCTCTTAGCTTTGGTATATGTTCTTAATTTCACAATATACTTAGTTGAGTGAAAGCACTAATTTTGCAGGATGGTCCTTTTTTTCCCCTACAAACAGTGTACAAGCAGAACAAGATGATTCACCCCAACTTCCCTATTTCTACCATTTGTTTTACTGTTTTTGTAAATAAGAAGCAAAATTTGGTTTTAACACTTAACATTTTTATTTCTTTATGAGCTTTAGTTTATGCTCCTAATAACTCATCATTCATTTAAGTAGCAATAGGTTTAATTCAGCATAAATCTGAAAACTGAGTATATATTAGCTACACTAGCTACTATTTTCATAGCTCCAATTTTGTGACATTAACTTGTTTTCTTTAACGTGACTTTGTTTGCATTTGTTTGTTGTTTTTAGATTCAACTTTTAGTTTTGCCTTCTTGTATAACCATTGTATTGTTTGCACCTTTTATTCACTTGATCATGTTTATCTGCATTGTGGCAGATGATTACCCATCTGCCTCATCTGGATATATGCTATGTGCTATATAAACTCATTAGGCTTTTGATTGTTAAAATACATGTTAGTGAGCACATCCAATCACCTGATAGGTGCAGCATATCAAGATGCTGACTGAACAGCATGATTATTACACACGTATATCTTGGACTGGTCACAGTATAATGTGCACTTTTATCACACAACACAATGCCACAGATGTTGTATGTTTTGAGGCAATATGCTGAATGCAGGAATGTGAAAATTGTGCACAAAATCTGACAAAGTATTTTGTGTGGATAGGAACAGCTTTAGATCTCTTCAACTCGTGAAAAATAGGAGTGATAACAAGGCGGATTTTACTGCTTTTTGCCTTTAATCTTATGTTATTTACAAAACTATTGTAACTCATAGCTGCGACTATTAATCAAAAACCCATTTCAAAGCTGGAAAACAAAAGACAAAGGAGAGGACAGACAGCTAAACACTCAGCACTGGGGATATTCTGCCTGTGAAAAAGAAACCAAAAGCCACACTTAAAATAAAAGCAATACACAGTAATATAATACACAGTGGTGGAAGAAGTACTCAGTACTTTTATTTAAGTAAAAGTAGCAATACCTTTGTGTAGAAGTACTTTAATAGCCTTGCATTCATAATTTCACGAAAGTATAGGTATGCGCATCACAATATACTCAAAGTAAAAACAATCATTTTGCAGGATGCTGTATTTCAGAATCATATATATCATTTAACTGGACTATAATTATTGATTAATTATTGCTTATATCACTTTAATGTTGCAGATGGTAAATGTGGAGCTAATTTAAATAACTTTATGCACTGCTGAATAGTTTAATCTACCATTATATATGATAATTAATTCGTTGATTTATATTTTGCATGAATAATGTGAATGTGTAAGGTAACTAGTAATTAAAGTTGGGACATAAATGTAGTGGGATAAACCCTCTGAATTGTTGTGGATTTTAAGTATGAAGTAGCATAAAATGGAAAATACAAGTACATCAAAGGTGTACTTAAGTGCAGTACTTAAATGTACTCGACTGTCACCAAAAACCATACCACCAAAGTGACAAATTTCAGTTCTAGCTGTTGAAAGAAGCAGCACTCGTTAAACTTGACCTTCAAGTTGTTTTTTCTGCAGTCGTTACAACACCAGCTCCAATCTCTGCAGATGCTGATCAACAGAGGGTGAAAATATAATATTTTTTAAAATCAAAATCCAATTAAAATTTTACACCTGATAGGACAGATAAACCTAAAATGATGATGCATTCAAATCATAGATCAAACAAACTAAATGTCTTATATAGATTTATGATTTGATTTTTTTTGTTTGTTGTTGCCAGACTTTGGTACCACTTCGATTAAAGTTAATTGGACGAGCACAGCAAATCCCACTATGACATCATACCTGTGTTATGTTTTTTTTTTCCAAACACTGCAAAATTTGATTAACATCAGCTGACAGGACGTAAAGAAGGACCCGACCTGTTGCCTAGCAATGCAATTACAGTGAAACTAGAAAATATTTTTTTAACATAAAATATAGTTTTTTATATGCAGATTCCCTCACAGCAGGTCCACATATGAATTATAATGTTAAATATATTAAAATGCATTAAATTAAGGATGATTCTCACAATGCTATCTCCTCATTGTGACTTTTAAATCAAATGGAAGCTGTTTAAGTTTTATCAGATATGCTCTCAACACACTTTCATGGTCATAAAAAGTTGCAAACTGCACCAGAACAGTCTACAACACATATTAAAAGTTGCTACTCTAACTGTAAAGTGGTGAACCCACAGTCCACTACAATAATAGCTGGCTTGAGCTGCAGTGTATCTTTACATTTCTTGGTTCCTTGGTTTACAATGCTCCTTTTGGGCTCATAAACACAGGACCAACGCTGCTATCTAGTGGCCAGTTGTGGTATAACAAGTCTCAGCTTGCATTCTGATCTAATAATAACCAGTGCTGAAGTTGTGTTTGAGCAACAAGCGTGTGACTGCGTCCATAAAGGGAAGGCATTTCATTTTTTTGTTGTGATATTTGACATAAAAAGGGAAGGAAGACTGATTTAAATGATGATAGCGTTTACCTGACCTCTGCTGGGACCTCTGAGACTGAACAACAGCTCTGTTAGAGGTGAGTAGAAGCTGCAGGTTGACCTTTTCTCTGAACAGGAACTGCACAGTGCTTCAGAGGCTGTCTCTTTAAAGACTTTAATGTGCAGGAAAATGCCATGAAATCGACTTTCGAACTCACCTTTCTTGCCACATGTCAACTCTCTTGTGGTCTCACTTTAAGTTGCCATGTCGAAGAACTCGTTCCCGTTCACCTCCACCTCCCTGCGCTCCCTGAGGGTGGAGCAGGAGCTGCAGGAGTGGGAGGATGCTCGGAGAGCGTTGGCTCACAGGAGAGCCATGACAAGGGCCCCGCTGCCCCGCGCGCCCAGGCCCCCTCCCAGGCAGCAGCGGCGGCTCCAGGAGGTCCGAGCCCCCCCGGACCAGGTGCGGTGCAGGGATGCGGCCGTGCACAACACCTTCATGTGTGGGGACATGAAGGGAGTGTACGCCGTGCTGAAGGACCCTGCCATGGTCAACGCCCTGATGGAGACGGTGCACGAGGAGATGGTGTGGACGCCAGAGATGGGTAGGCTACCAGTTCAAGACCTCGGATTATCTCATAGTGCTGTTAACTCCACCAGAAAAAGAACAAAATAACAGGAAAGCCAAAAAACTATACTATGAAAAAGGATCCTGCCTTAGTAGTATCTTTTGAGAAAGTTTCTCATTATTTTGAGCTATTAACTCATTCCAAGATAAGTCATTATGTTGAGAGTTTCTCATTTTTTTTTACAAACCAAGTTATTATTTCAAGATGCAATTTAATTATTTTGTCATTTCATTATCAAGTTAATTTCATTATAAAATTTGTAATTTTTTTAAGATAAGCAAGTCATTATTTTGAGTTTTTCATTATCTCCAGATGCTGTTTTTGTAATATTTAGATAAGTTAACCATTAAAGCAAGTGATTACTTTAAGAAAGTTTCTTATTTTATATATATATATATATATATATATATATATATATATATATACCCCAACTATTTTTTGTGATACTTAGTATCACAGATAGATCCTATTTTATTTTATTATTTTAATTACCTATTTTATTTTATTGATTTTCTTCTTATTTTGGGATACGTGAGTCATTATTTTAAGATAGTAGTTCTTTTTTCTTTTTTTAAAGCCATTATTTCGAGAGATTAAGTCATTCTTTAGCAATAATAAGTTATAATTTTGAGATATTAATTAATTATTTTGGGAAAGTTTCTCATTATTTTGGGATAGGTTCGGTAAGCCATTATTTTTGAGAGTTTCTAATTCTTGTAAGGTACGACATTATCATTTTGAGAAACCAAGTCATTATTTCAAGATGCTTTTCATTATTTGGGGAAAGTTTATACTTATTTTAAGATAAGTCAATCTTTTTTTTGAGAGTTTCCCATTATTTCGAGATACTTAGTTATTACTTTTGAGATTCAGATTGATTTTGTGCAAGACAGTCATTATTTTGAGATACTATTTCATCAGTTTGGGAAAGTTTTTCATTATTTTGAGATAAATTAGTCAGTATTTTGAGAATGTTCCGCATTATAATGACTTACAGGATCTTTTTGTTCATCACATGAGCAGAACTGTGCTTCCATCCTTACCAGTCTCTCGGTTCCTCTGCCAGGCCTGTGGACTCTGAGCTCCAAAGTGAAGCAGACTTCAGCACTGCGTCTGGCTGCCAGCAGAGGACACAGCGGCTGCGTGGAGGAGCTGCTGTTTCGTGGGGCCGAGGTGAACGATGACCCCGGAGGAAACACGGCCCTCCATGACGCCTGCAGAGGCGGACACGCCGTCTGTGTGCAGCTGCTGCTCTCTCATGGAGCAGATCCAGACTTGCTGGCTGCAGACGGCAGTGCTCCTCTCCACCTCTGCACCTCCGCCCAGTCATTCCAGTGAGTGACATATGAGCTGAAATACATTAATAAAAATAATCTATTTTAGGCCTGAATATGAGTTTCATTGAAATATTCTCTGACTGTGCAAAAATGTTTTTTCTTTAAAAGTAATTTCCTCTTTCTGTAGTATTAAGTCTAATTTAAAAACCCAATTTTCTTATAAAAAGACAAATGGCTCTCCAAGAATGTTGGAAAATTAGATTTTTCCTTTAGAACCAAAAGATCTTTCATCTGTCTTTCAAGAAAACTAATAACTAATGTAAGGGAGAAAAGACTGGATGTTTCTGCAGATGTCTCCCTTTTGTTCCAGGTGTGCTGAGCTGCTGATAGAGGGAGGTGCAGAGGTCAGCGTTAGGGCGAAGGAGTCGAGGCTGACACCTCTGCACATGGCCGCCCGGCGAGGCCTGGAGGAGCACGTGGAGCTCTTCCTTCGCCACGGAGCAGACGTGTTGGCCACAAATCAAGAGGGGGAGACCCCTCTGAACGCTGCCTGCTCCGGTGCAGAGAGGCCCTCTGAGGCCGGGCGATATCTGCGAGTGATTCAGAAGCTGCTGGATGCAGGAGCCGACCCCAGGACTGCAGGCAGGAAGCAGCACACCCCGCTGCACAACGCCTGCTCCAACTGCAGCCCGCGGATAGTGGAGCTCCTCCTGCAGCACGGAGCCAGGGCTGATGTCGCCAACTGTGCCGGATACACACCAATCGACTGTCTGCTGCAGGTAGCTCCTGGAGGTTATGTGAAACAGAAATCATGTCAAGTTTAGAATCTGACTGATCAAGTACAGATATTATTTTTACTTTCTGTTTGTTCTTTAAGGTGGTTGAGGATTACCCGGGGCAGCAGCCAGAAGCGATAGCACAGTCACTTCTGAACCATGGAGCTCAGCCTCTTTCACCACAGGTTAAAACAAAACACAGTGAAAGAATGCACACTGATGCATAATAGTTGTTTTCTAATGAACACATGATTGACAGGTCACTAAATGGTGAAAATAAATGGTTAAAGTTCTGTTTTTTGAGTCTAAAAACAACATATTTATACTGAAGCCACAGGCTGTAGCAACCCACCAAAAGAGGAGCCAAATTCTCGATTTTAAGGAGGGAGATCAATCAAACCCAGTCCAAGTCTTATAAACCAAATTGAAAATATTTTTACAATTTGAGTACAATAAAAAAATCGAAATACTAAGCGTGAAAAATGGCACATAAACTGTAAATATCAAGCTGGGGCTTTCTGAATCAAAACAATAACAAAAGAGTTGTTGTCTTCACAATTATTGCCATCACTGCAGACAGTCAGGAGGTTTTTACTGGGAGCCAAATTATCTGCAGAAGTCTTCTCATCGCCAAAACAAACAGACCTGCTGATCATAACTGGTAAAAACACTGAAAAAAGAAGTTTAGCATGAAGAATCAGTGTTTTTTTTTTACATGTGTTAATGGGTTACGACATCATTGACAGGGGACCAAATGAAACATCTTACTTCATTCAAATGACAGATTTCCCCGAGTTTGAAAATTCTTGGGCACATTTGGAATAATGGAAATAAGCTAATCAAAATACAGTCATGGAAAAAAAATATTAGACCACCCTTTTCCTTCAATTTCTTGTTCATTTTAATGCCTGGTACAACTAAAGGTACATTTGTTTGGACATATATAACAATAACAACAAAAATAGCTCATAAGAGTTTAATTTAAATGCTGATATCTAGTCATTTTCCATGGTTTTCTTGATAATAACCAAATCATCAATAAAACCATGGAAAACGGCTAGATATCAGCTCCTTAATTAAACCATTATGAGCTACTTTTTTGTTGTTATCATTATAAATGTACCTTTAGTTGTACCAGGCATTAAAATGAACAAGAAATTGAAGAAAACAAGGGTCTAATAATTTTTTGCTCACATGACTTTTGACAAGACATTTTAACAAGGAAAATGTTTATATTTTACATTTGATGTCATTTGACTTGATATTGTTTTCAAATTCTCTCAGGAAATCTTTTAGTATTTTCTCTCCTCTCTGCAGTTGTTGAAGCAGTGTGTTCTCTCTCCTGCCGTTCTGGAGGTGATGTTGAACTCGTACGTGTCCGTCCCTCCCTGTGAGTGGATGGACTCTCTGTCCGCTGAGATATATGAGGTATGAAGTGTCTAAATCACCTCTTCTCGTCTTGTTTACCATCCACTGCTCTAAACGTTTTGTTCCGTTTTGTCCCTCAGGAGCACAGAACTTTCTTGGAGTTGGTGCGTCAGCGGAGCGGGCAGCCCCGCTCTCTGCAGCATCTCTGTCGATGTGCGTTACGCCTGAACTTTGGAGCCCAATGTTTCCCAGCTGTCAGTGAACTGGACATTCCCGGCTCTGTGAGGGACTACCTGCTGCTGCAAAATGACGGGACGCTGCATTGACTTCATACTGTATACATGTTCAACTCTCTGGAAACAAGATTTATTTAAGATTACAGTAACCTGTTTCTCTTTTTTTAAACTAACTTGTTTTTGTCTCCTTGAAATACTTTCAGATGGAGTTTATGTAAGAAAATACAAATAAATACACTTTCTGTTGGATTATTATGTATCTACTTTTTATTTATTTATATTTTTTGGTTGTTTGGTACTATTGTTTCAGATGTGGTTGCATAAAACTTTAAAACATCACTGCTGCATGAAAGTGCAATCATTATAAACTTACAGGTAATTTACACAATATACACATATTGATTATCATATGAGACATGCACTTTTATATGGAAGCGTATTGCTGCCACCCATATAAAAAAATATCCTCCATTTATCTCATTATAACGAGATACTATCACGTTATTTCGAGATAATGATCTTGTTCTTGTTGATCTTCTTAACGAGAAACTGTCATTATCCCGAAATAACGTGATAGTATCTCGTTATAACGAAATAAATAAATGGAGAATAGTTTTTTATATGGGTGGCAGCAATACGCTTCCATAGTTTAGTTTGTAAAAAAAAGTAATTCATGATGTCTGCTATGTTTAACCAACAGACTAAACCTCTATATTATTTAAAAAACAAACAAATGAAAAGTATTCAAATAAAACAAAATTTCTTAATCAAATATATTACTACTATTCCTGTCATTATTAATTGTATTTGTGTACTTTTAATTAATTATTTTCAGACGTTGGGAATACAGACGCTATTATAAAGATGGAAGCTGGGTTATAGAGGCTTAAAGGCACATATGAAAAGGAGCTAAACATCACAATTGATGATGAAGAGTGGAAGGATATCTGGACACATGCTAAATCAATTTCAGTCTGCAATTGCACCAAAGCAATACAGATAAAGATTATACACAGAATGCACATATCCCCCAACCGCAGGCATCACTTCAATTCTTGCTCTCTCATGTGCCTTAAATGCAAGCTAGACATTTGGTACCCTAAAACATTGTTTTGGTCATGTTCAAAACAGCAAATGTATTGGTGTAATGTCTTATCCGAAATAGAAAACATATTGGGCTTAGAACTTGAGATGGACCCTGTGTCTCTCATACTGAGCCTCCCAAGCCATATCTTAACATCCAAACATAATAAGAGGTTGTGTTGTATTCTTACTTACGCAGCGAGGTGTTTGATCTAGTGTCATTAAAGTCCCTTACATGTATATAACATTCAAAAACAGACCAATTCTATAAAGTGTGGGAACCCTATTTGAACTATGTAGAGACTGATGTCTCTATTATCATGCTGCAGGGATTTTCTTTACTGCTCATTATGCACATTAATACTGTTACCCCAAGTATTATTTATATGGATCTAAGCTGGTGTTCTGTTTTTTTGTTTTGTTTTTGATTTGTTTGTATTGTTTTGTTTACTTGTTTGTTTGTTTTGCTTTTTATAACTGTGAACCATATTATCGTCATACTGTTAAAATAATTGCCTAAGTCACTTTTTGCCTAAATCATCTGCTCATGATGCCGGCCACTGATTTATTATGCCTAGGTGAAAATAAAATGTGACTTAGACATTTTTTTTTGAGCATGCCTTTGTGACTTAAGCAAGATATGGTAACACTTTATTTTGAAGGTGTCTACATAAGAGTGACATGGACGTTTCATGATCATTAATGACACTTTGAAGTAACATTAATGCTCATGATACTTGTCATGTCATGTTTCTGACAGGCTTGTGTGACTCTAATGTAGACACCTTCAAAATAAAGTGTTACCATATCTTGCTTACGTCACAAAGGCAAGTTAAAAAAATGGCCTAAATCATTGATTTATCTTATGTTACATAATTTAAACACAGTGTTATTACTATGCCAATAGCCATCCTTTGTTATATGCTTTTTGAGTAAAATGATCAATAAATGTCATATGTTACACTTTTGATGAAGTTTTTTGTGTTTCCTGCAAAACTTGAAAAAATTAGTTAGGCGATTATCTTAACAGGGTGACGTTATGTAACCATCCTTTACTTGTGAAAGTGAAAAATAATAATAATTTAAAAAAAATTTAAAAAAAATAAATAAATAAATAAAGACGGGCGTAATTACAATAGGGGATAACAATTTAACAAATAAATGAAATACTAAAGTACAGAGAGCAGGAGGAGCAACAGGCGCGCGCCGTCTCCAAAACAAGCAGCTCCCAGCTGCCCCGTGGTGACGTCACGCCGCGTCGTCGCTGTGTGTTTATTATGTGGGTTTTAAGGAGTCGCTGCTAACGAGCACAGAGAGCCTCGTCTTCAAACATGCTCTGATTCCAACAGCTGGCAGGTAATATCGAGGAGTAACAGCACCATAAAGATACGCCGACGTCAACACTACTCCTCTGTTTCGTTTAATAACTGTTTAAATCAAAACAAAGCTGCCAGTCGTTACAGTCGAAGGTCGTTTTTTAAAGCTAGCTCGGCAGGCAAGCTCACAAGCTAACTTAGCTCGCTAACTAGCAGCATAAACTACAGCACAACAAGTTAGCAGCACGGAGGATTAGTGTTACATAATGGCACATTTTACGTTTAAATATCGAGTTTACTCACGAACGTGGTAAAATAAATCACAGTGTTTGAACAGCTGGGTATTTAGCTTCACAGCTAACTACAACAAACAGCTGTTGACCATCCCTGAAGCTGCTGTGGAGCTTTACGTTTCACCCCAAATAATAACTCTTACACATAACACTTTGTTGAAGAGTTTTTCATCTGCCAGCAGTTCTGGTTGTAATCAAGCATGTATATGTAGCTAGTGAGCTATAAATACTGCCATTATAATGTGTTTATACGAGTAGAAAACTTAAGAATGTGAAGTAGCTTTGTCTGATTGTGCAGAATACAACTTTGTCATTCCTGCTTGATCAAAGCTCATTTTTAGGATTCTTTTGGTTTTTATTTCGTTTTGATTTTATTGAATTTTCTGCCAAAAACAGAAACCGGGACTAAGGTTTTCTACCGTCATCATATAGGCCATGGGTGGGACCTATTTCCTGGCTTATGTACACCCAAACTTATGTAATTACATATGTATTATTGTGTGAGGCTAAAAAGTCGATTAATGAACCTTTCGATCCCCAGACAACGAATCTTATGTTAAGTCGCTCTTGTATGGCTCATATTTTAAACGTGCATATACCTCTTCTATCTATATATCCCATTTTTATCTTATTTTTACATTCCAATTTATCTGAACTTAGGTCTGTGTTAGTGCTGCTGCAACACCTAAATTTCCCCTCATGGGATCAGGCTCTAATCTTAGTTATTATACGTTATTCAATAATGAAATTAATAATTAGTTGCAGCCCTAATTTAACACCATGAAGAAAAAATCAAATGAGAAACAGTATATAGATACAACTAAATAAAATAACAGGACAAAAAAACAGAAAAAAAAATGTCAACAGTTGACCATAGTTTATCTTATCATCTGTGTTGTTAGGGAAAAGGTGTTTTTGAGTTGCAATTAAAATAACTTGCCAAATACATGTCATTGTGAAAATAACTATACAAACAACACCAGATTACATCAGATAAATTCTGTTATGGTTGTTAGATGTTGCAATGTTGTAAAAAAAAACTGCAGTGTTTAGTGAATTTATCGATTATTTGACTGACAGAACATGACATTTTAAGCAAAAATGTTGCAGGTTCCCAAATGTAAAGATTTGCTTCTTTTCTTGGTTTTACATTACAGTAAATCCTTTATTTGGAGTATAGAAATGTTGGATGGATAAAATGAGACATTTGATGAAATCTCCTAAGACTGTTGTAACAGGCTTTTCTCACTGTTTAATCGTTAATGATCTTTTCAGTCCTGTTGTAAATCTCTTTGGGTTAATATAAAAAAAGGTGTTGTGTCTTCAGGTTTGGAGGACAGAGATGGCAGTGTGTGCACTGACCATGCTGGATGGGATGGAGGAGGAGGTCACGGCTGCCGGTGGTGTGTTGCTCCTGGTCCTCGCCCTCGTCTTCGCTTGGCTCTCAACCCATGTGGCTGACCGGGGCGACCACATCCTAGGCACCATCCTCACCGTGGGCGCTCACGCCTCTCTGATCGGACTGGGAGGTCACGACAGCTACAGCGGAGGGTCGACCAGCTCCGATGCCCCCGAGCAGCAGACTCCTCCGCCTTCTCAGGAGAACAAGCCGGACGATGGCGAGCCGGGGACGGAGAGAGGAGATGGCGAGGGGACGGGGGAGGGAGCTGAGGGGGTCAGGACGGATCCCCTGCTGGACATACGGAGCAAACAACCACAGGCTGGAAGACTGCACACTTCAGATGAGGAGGAGGAAGAAGATGAGGAGGACGATGAGGAGGAGGAGGAGCTGGAGGAGGAAGATAAAAAGATTATAAAGCATATTTCAATGTTGTCCAGCACCATCTCCTCCTCCACCACCACTACTACTGCCACTTCCATCTCTCTCCGTCTCAAGTATTTAAATGACACGGAGGAGGTTGCTGTTGTAGAACCACAGGATACAGTGGGAGAACTGAAAAGGTAAAACCACAAACATCCACCTGCAGACTTCAGATTGTTAAAAGAATAGTTTTGCATTTTAGGAAATATACATCCTTGATTTCTTGCAGAGTTAGATGAAAACTCAAGTTTTCATCTTGCACATCTCATCTCATCTCACACGTCATGTCTGAACACTAAATATGTAGCTACAGCGAGCAGTCGGTTAGCTGAACTCAGCATAAAGGCTGGAAACAGCCAGCCTGGCTCTGCTTATTAATATATTCATAACATGATGTCTAATTGTATTGATATGTTATTACCAAACACATGAATTTTTAAACATTTGTGTTTTTCATATATCTCAAGCTGCTGCCGTGCCACCAAAGCCTTCAGCATCGACATTCTCCTGAACTTTTCAGAAAACAAGCTTGTTAAAAGTTATTTGCTCGTTGTCTTGTAAACAGAAATAACAAAGCATCTATTCAGACTTTTTACAAGTCGGCATCAGAATGTATTCATTTCTGCATACTTTTGGCCTGTTTATTGCAATTAAAACAAAGCCAGAATCTGGTTTTTTGGTACATTCTGATGTAGTAAACTAGATTCATTCTCCCCTGTAACTTGCTAGATACAGTGAATATGTATTGATATCCACACACCATAATGAAATGGCTACTTACCAGAGTGCTGCAGATGAGACGAAACATCTGTAGTTGGTTTCTATCTGAAAAATCCTTGTGGTGATGCTTACTAAAAGGTCATCAAAAAGGGCACTGGTCAGCCTCAAGTAGCGCTGGAAGCAGCAGTCATTCAGACACAGTTCATGGAGAAGGCATTATGCTTCTCTGGATGGTGATATGAACCCAGACATGAAGGCATTTTGTTTTCCTATATGTCTGGGACTTCCACAACAGGCACAAAGCTGCAGTGGTGGACACCAGTGTGTCTCATGTGAATAAACACAAATCATCCTACAGTCAAAGTAGAGCAACGCAAGGTCGAAAATTCAACACAGCATAAAAATGAAACGTTGTTTTACGTGAGGTTACATGTGGAAGTATTTCTTGGCCTTGAGTTTGGAGGATGTCCAAGAAATAGTCAAGCGCACAAACTATACACTTTTTGTCAAATTTAACAAACAAGATTTCACATGTTCATTAGTGAGCTTTAGAGTTGCTGACCTTAGCTACCAAAATTATCTTTACAATTTTTAAAAATGTTGGACAGAGCCTATGCTTCTGTCTGTAACATATTAATTGTCAAAGATATCAGTATTGTGTTGATTATCTTATCTAGCTCTCTGCAAGGAAGCAAATAAGCATAATTCCCCAAATTATGCGCAGTACTAATCATCTTTTAACGACCTTTCTCTCTCCTCCTCCTCCAGTAAATACTTCTCAGGTCGGGAGCATCAAATTAAACTAATCTACCAAGGCCAGTTGCTGCAGGACCCCAAGAAGACTCTGTTGTCCCTAAACATCACACACAACAGCGTGATCCACTGCCACATCTCCCAGGCCCTGCACGAGCCCACTCCAGAGGAAGGGGCGCAGTCCGGGGCTGGGGCAGGAGTCGGGTCTGGGGTCTCTGGAGGAGTCAGGGCCGCCGGTGTAGCCATCAGCACCAGCAGCCTGGTGGTGCCCGTGTTCGTGGTGATACTGGCTGTAGTGTGGTACTTCCGCATCAACTACAGGCAGTTCTTCACCGCCCCTGCGACCATCTCCCTCGTGGGAGTCACTGTGTTCTTCAGCTTTCTGATATTTGGGATGCACAGCCGCTGAAAAGGCAGAGAGAAGTTACACACACTTGAATGTTGTGAGGTGAAATAAAAATAACCACAGCAGTAGGTGGCGCCTGGAGAGAGAGAGACTAATCAAAACAAGGCTTGGTGCGAATGCCGCAGCTGATTGGATCCCTGCGGAGTGTGTGCGTGGGTGGCGAGGTGAGCCTGTTTGTGCATGTACCAAGATAAAACAACAGATGAGTGATTGTACAGTTTGTGGAGTAAACAATAATCCACAGTTGGTGAAACTGAAATGCTTCTCTCCAAACATGACTTAGTGGTTTACACCATGTTTAAACACTCTGGCTTTATCTTGTCTGCTCTTTTATTGCTAAAAGATTCATGATGCTTTCTTGTTTGTTTTTTAGGCCATCGTTCCTGTGTTTAAAAAATAATTATAATAATAATTAACTGATAGATGCAAGAATCTTTCGGAACCACTCACTCTTGTGCTGTGTGTGCCAGTTTAACTTTCATTATTTTGTGTTTTTTGAATGAGTCGAGCTCTGTGTACGCAAATACAGACTTGGGGATATTTTTGTTGCTCAAAAAATTGTTGCTATGTAGAAATAGGCTAATTTAAATAATCACTAGACATGAAAATAGACACTTTTTGAGAACATATTGTAAATAAATTGTGTATTTTCTGTAAATAAAATGATAGAATGAATCAGATGAACCTGCATCTGGCACTTAAAGATTTGGAGGGGGACCTTTGACCCTCCTGATTATGCTGGACTGCTCTGGCTTCAGTGATGTCTAAAATTAAAGCATTTCAAACCAAAACCTGCTTCAGTATTTGTTTTGAGGTCTAAAGAAATGAGCCTCAGATTACCGTTTGTGTTTATTTATATACAAACACCAGTATGCATGGCATGAAGAAAAATATACACATGATCATATACAACAGCTTGTGCATGGAAAAATACTATAAACTCACAATATCACGTTCTATGTTATTGCACTCGTACTGCACACAGATAAACAAAGAGCCACAAGAGAACATCAGCTGTTAGCTTCCTCCACAGAAAGTGGCTGAAGAATCTAAATCACACCTACAAAAGTATCTCAATAACAGTTCATTTACTTTTAGTGCACATCACAAGACTTTACTGGAAAAATATAAAAGGGGCATTGCCAAAGTTAATACAAATCCTAAAGGGATAGATTGGATTCTTTTAAGTGGAGTTATATGAGGCACTTTAACAAAGTCAGAGTTTAACCTACAGTAGATGGCTGTCGACACGTCCCCAGATTTAAAAAGCAGATTGGAGTACCAACACAGAAGCCAAGCAGTGTCTAGCTGTGGCCAGGGGCAGCAAGACAACAAAGAAATATGTGTCCGCTATATTTAGAATATTTTCACATTTTTACCTTGTCCTCAGACAACCCTTTCCAACTGGGCACTGAAGCCGTAAATTGATCTACAATCTAGTCAAAGCCACCAGATTACCCCACAAAACACAGGAGTTTCTGGTCTCCTGCTGACCCGACCGGCTAGTTTATTTGCTTTTTTGTGTGACTTTGGTGATTCCAAACGAACCCTTTAAAACACCAAAGTCACCCAATAACACAAACTAACAGGCGGAGGCAGCTGTAGAACGGCAACTCGTGTTCTGTGAGGTAAAATTACTGTTTTTGTCAACAGGATCTGGTCTGGGCTTTGACAAGAGCAGAGAACGACTAAAATTTTTACGCATGAACTTAAACAGGGATGCCTGACAGCAAGGCAAAGCAGTGAAAATAATATAAATATTGTGTACAGCAGTGTATTGTTTAGCTTCCGTGCCTGTTCTTCTTCAAACTGGCGGTCCTGACTACCCTCTATTGTAGGTAATACACTGACTATGAATAAGTACCTCAAACAAAACCACTTAGAAAAACTGTCTAAACTGTCCCTTTAACTGTACTGGAGATTTTATCAGGCTTTGATGGATTGTCATGTTCACGACATTTAAGACAACTGAATGCGGCTGACTTTAAGGACGGTATGAAAACTATTTTTGGGTGGGTAGCGAGATTGAATCTTGTATTTTGTTCACCACAATATTAAACATTTAAATTTATTTTTTAACCCTCCCCTTGACTTGGAATAAAATGGAACAGCCTTCACCCAATAGCTGGAGATAAAATATCAACAAACATAAAAACATGGCGAATATTCAAGCAATTTCTGACTTAATTTACTGTTATTTCTGCCAAATTAGTGAATTGGCCACTGTTATCTAAAATAAATCTGACATGGGAAGAATAAAATTAAATCTGGGATGAGAAAAAGTCAAAGCCTCTTCCCAAAAATGTTAGAAAAAAAGAAAAAAGACAATATCTAAGGGTTGGATTAAACTTTGGCCCGTTCGAAGGTCGAGAGAAAAGTGATCCTTCTAAATTGGACTTCACATAAAATAGTGGCAGAAATACTCGAAAGAAATAATTAAAAAGAGCATTAGAACTGAAACTGAACCCTTTTTCTTTTTACTCTTTTACCCGCTAATAATTTTCATAAAGTCCCTCAGTTTTACAGCGAACAAACAAAATACATCATCCTTATACTAAACTATGCATTTTGGACTCTACAGTTTCAGGTGTTATTGTAAAGTCTTTGGGTTTGAAAAGAAGAAAAACAAATTTAAAACAAAAAGCTTCTTTAAGACATCAACTGGCAAAAGTTGCAAGTATAAGATTAGAGAAATAGTGCATCTGACCTCTAAAGCACGGAGGACATCTTACAACTTTTACTAGACATTATATAAGCTGACAGACTTATCACTCATGGTGAATAATAAGTAGAACTGCAGCTCTGACCTACTTAAGATTATCCAGAAGCAAAAACTAACTAAAGAAAGTTACATTAAATTCATGATTAATTTTCCATATGACTTATCACACATAAATGTACTGTACATGTGCCCCAAAAGCCTCCCCGCTCATCAAATATCAAAATCTGCATTTTTTTTCTCCACACAAATAATATACACATAGCTTTAAAGGCAGTGACAAGTAGGAACTTAAATATATCATTGATGTAAACAAATAAAGTTAAATATTTAAAATGGCACACATACTTTCACAAAATGTCACATTCTAGGATGCATAGTTTTATGAAAATATAGGTGATCGCACACATACACACCCTCTAATCACACATACACAAAAAAGTGACGTTCACACTGAATGCAAGACACACACGCACACACGCACACGAGGGGCATTTTATGCCAGCGAACTATACTAAAACGCAGCACCTATGCGATGACATCAAACCTCTAACGTGCGCGTGTAAATTCCATTCACTTTCAATGGACAGACGAGCGTCACGCTGCGTGCCTGTACGCACGCCTATTCATCAGTCTTTATGCAGGCGACGCGGTTAAGGCATTTTAGTATAGTTCGCTGGCATAAAATGCCCCCCCCCACACACACACACACACAAACACAGTGCAATACAATGCTAGAATTAAAAAGCCACTGATGAGTAGTCCAGTAAATGCCTGTCAAGTGTCGTTCAAAAAAGTTGAAGTCCACACGTCTCCTCAAGAATGAGTGAAATGAACACAGGGTCTACTCGAAACAGAGTACCTGAAGGTTTCAGAAATTTAAGATGTTTCACGCTTAGAGGAAAACATTCTGGGCTTTTTCTGACAGACTACACATACCAAAAGGTCTTAAACTTGTAGTTTAAGAAAAATAGGTCTTCAAGAATTTAGTTGTAAAAGGACATTTTGTGCAAACTTTCAAAATAAGGGTGGGCAAATAAAAGGTCCATACCAATAGTACAATACTATTTAATATGCTAGAATATTAAAAAATATATATATTTAGTGTGTCCAAATATATACAGGTGCATCTCAATAAATTAGTATGTCATGGAAAAATCAATTTCCAGTAGTTCAAGTCAAATAGCCCCAACCAAGTATTGAGTGCATATCGATGGACATACTTTTCAGAGGCCAACATTTCCATATTAAACATACTTTTAAAAATTGTTTTTTTGTAATACTCAAATTTCTTGAGACACTGAATTTTAGGTCTTCATTAAACAAAAGCCATAATTATTATAATTAGAAGAAATTAAATAAACTTAGACATGAGATGTGTAATGGATCTATATAATGTTTTATTTCCACTTTTTTAATTGAATTACTGACATAAATAAACTTTTCTATGATATTCTAATTTATTGTTGACCTGTGGTCAAACGCAGTATCCTAAAAATACCCAGATGTCAAACTGCATCTGGCTGCATTTTGCTGTATGCAAGCAAACGTGCTTCTCTGGCTATTATGACCCACAATCTTCTGCACAGCATATATAACAAGTGGGTGAAAGTTCAAGGGGCACTGTTATGACGAAGTTGCATCTCCAAACTGTACAAATACAGTGCAGACTTTGTTCAGGCAGCTTCAGTACATACTAGAGGTAAAAAGAAAGATTTTGAACAAAGAAAAAGACTCCTGATAGACCTGTTCCATGCCAGACACTTTGACGTGTCATAGCAGGAAGAGCACAGGTGTAAATGATAATGTTAATGAGTGTATCATGTGTCAACATACCTTTGTCCATACAGTGCAACAGAATACATTTAAATACCTGCTTGGAGACTATAATGCTGGGTAAAGTTTGTTATAAGGTGGATTTTTTTCCATTCAGTTCCTGCAGATACTCTGTGACTCTTAATCACAATATTTAGAACGCTGTGTTCATACCACAGAAGGAGAAATTTTCACTTAAAATGACTTACTTGTCAAGGCGGAGTTAATAAGAACTACTAAGTCAAGTTTCGTCCCGTCCTGTTCAGGCTTGTAAATGAACTCAGGGACTTAATAGACAAGGTTACAGACGGGGCTTATGCTAGTTTAAGTCATCATAGATACTGGAAATAGAAGGTGCTGAGAGTTTGGGCCTCTTTTTTTTGGTGGATAAGCTGATATTACTCTGACAGCTGCTGCTGCTGCCGCCGCCTCCAGTCAGACTTCCTCCGCCTCCAGTCAGGCTTCCTACTACTACTCCTCCACCCCCTCCTCCTCCTCCTCCTCCTCCTCCACCACTCATCAAACCGAGAGACGTCCTCTTCTTTTTCTTGGGCCTCCTAGAATCTGAATGGTTGGTGCCTGTGAGAGAGACAGAAAAAATATCTATTTATTGTCTCTACATTAGATCAAAAAATGTCTTGAACACCACAGCTTAAAAACAATCCCAATCTAAGCTTAAAATAGCAATATTTCATCAAAATCACTTTATTCTAAATCTCGGTTAAAATTTTACCAAAAATAAACTGTTTACACTCGCCAGATCCAGCTATAAAACATTACAGTCAACATGACAAAAATTCTGTGAAACTTGAACTGAACTGTGGGTTGTTTACTAGAGCTATCCTGGACTAAAGAAATCTTAAATTAACGAACACTAATACACTTTTTTACTTTTGTTGACTAATTGATTAGTTGATCAACAGCTCTGTACAACAAGCAATCATGCAAAATACCACTTTAAATAGTGTGTGCACTAGTTATATGCTCATACATTACTTTGAAATATGCTATATAGCATGAAAAAAATAATAAAAAGTGACTAATCATCGGCCGACTAAAACCAAAATTAGTCAACTAATAAGCTAAGAGGGAACAGTCTCACTGTTTACACAGAGCAAGAGAGGTTGTTAAAATGTAAATAGTTTAATATGTATAGCATGTAGATTATTTTTCAATATTTTAACACCTGTGAGGACTTGGAAAAAAGATTTATACTGCACATAGACTTTAAAGAACAACAACCTGAATCTGCTTGGGGTTCAGGGGGTAAAGTGTAACGCATGTTACTTCCTTACTGGTTTTAGATGAGGCAGAGTCGGTGGGTGAAATATCCGGGGAGTCTTCCCACTGCAGCCGGCTCATCAGGGTTTGTGCATCTGGAATGTCGAAGCTGTCGCTCTCCACCACAGCGTCTGCATCTGGCAGCGACGGCCTGTTACATGAAACCCAGACAAAGATACTGTCTGGTTAGACTAGACTAGAGGATAAAGCTCACTGACCACACAGTGATCCAAATGTCTATTGCATATACTAAATGTAGTCGAGAAAGAAGTAAAGAGTCTGTAAGATTATTTTTTCTCTACAGATTCAGATTCAATGATCTGAACCTCTTTCAGTGCTGTACCTTGCCATCAGACTGCCCTGTTTACATTTACATGAAAGTTTCTTCACCAGATGCCTTGGACAAATACAGTAATTTACCCCACAGAACATGAGAGTTGCTGAGTTGCTGAAGCTTGGTGCCTTTGACGAAAGCTTTCAGCTCAGGGCTGTCTGATGTCAAGATAAAGCAGTAAAAATATTCTAAATATAGCATACACTTCAGCTGATATTGATTTTTTAGGAGGCTTAAATGTGTTTCACTGCTGCCCCTGTCCACAGCAGTACATTGCTTAGCTTCCATGTTTCTCTAAACTGGGGAGGTGCCGACCACCATCTACTGTAGGTAATACACTGAATATGAATAAGTACAACATACATGCCCACTTCAATAAGTGCAAACTATCACTAACAATTCTGCTGGAGGATATTCACAACTCTGCCTTTGTCAAAGAGCTGCGACCTGCAGAAAAGTATCAAAGTGTTCACAACACTGAGCAGCAGCAGTCCTTTTTTCCTAGCTCTGTCAACATGATCAGAAAACAGTCAACTGTATCAGCAAAGAGCTGCACCATGAGGGTCACAACACTCGTTCAGACATGACTTTTGTTAAGTACACTTGTGGGTGAGGGAGGGGAAGGGCACTCACGCGGAGGGCCCCAGGAGGAACACCCTGACGGCCCTCCTCTGTTCATCCGTGTGCTGGGGACATCGCTGAGACCTGGTGGGACACAAGGTGGCATTATACATCCCTGAGACAAGTTCACGCATCACCCTGCCTGCAAACATACAGCCACAGGGAGGGAGAGGGGTGGGAGGGACTGCTGCGGACACTATCAGTGACCAATCAGATTAAGCAGAGCAACGGTGAGGTGTTATGAAAGGTTAGAGGTTGGTCGCTGACAGGGTCCTCCAATGTCTACTTAAGAATATCTTTATCTTTGGTGTTTTTATTTGAGGAGAAAAAAAACAGGTCAATCAAGGGTCCAGAAAAAACTTTAAATGCAATGACGTGCCACTTGTGTACCCTTGTCCCAACATACATGATCATTTTCATAAATATGCACATGAAACTGATCATGCTTTAGGATATCACATGCAACAATGACTTGAAGAAATGTGGTTTAGTTTTCACAAAGGGGCACAAACATAAAGACACACAGACAGGATTGGATTAAATAACATGGTGACACCAACATAAGACCAGGTGTTACAATACCTTAACTATAAGGCATCATTCCACAAATCAGCACAACAAATCAGAAAAGTGTTCTTCCCACAGAGAAGATTCTTCACTAGTTTATCTATGTGTCAGTGGATTAATCAATAATTACCTGGTGCACATCTTCTTGGTGTGTTCAGAGATCACTCCACATTGCTGCAAAAAACAAGCACGAAGATAAACATCAGTTTAATTAAAAACAACACAGCATTTGTCCAGAGAAATACGACTCAGTATACTGGGCTACTCACCGTTGTTAAGAGAGATCTGACTTCATCAGGGCCTAGACTTTCATAACTGATGCCAGTATTATAGTTGTACTAAAATGAAAGACAGAGAGAACAACTGTCAAAACGTTGCACTGATTGACAATATAAGATGGAATAACTTTGAGGTCTTGAAGGCATGATAGACAAATAAATGTTTGTCACCTTGTAAGGATCAGAAGAACTGACACCGCCCCCGAGCTCACCTGGGAAAAGAAGCACAACTGTTGGCGTTCTTTATTTAAACCACATGCACCATTAAAACTATTAAAACATCATCAAAATTGGACTTTAAGTCAAAGTCAAAAAAGGTTTCCAACCACTCCAAGTGTATATACTATGGCCAAGTTTGGCTGAAAATTTGACTAATGTCACCCAACCAAATAATTAAAAAATAAATTCACCCAACTGCGTATTTTGCTGACTTTTGGTCCTGGATCAGTTCATCTAAAAAGGTGAACCCTTTTCTGGTAAAACCTGTCAACACTGAGAGCAGGTATATATTCTATTTCTTGTAACAGAGATAACTGCCTGCACTGAACACCTGATCTGTAAAATGAGACTGCTGGACCCAAACTTCCACAATACTCAAGAAGCTGTGCACCTGATAGACTCACCATTTTTATGTTTTAGAGATTTGGATCTTCTTGGGGAATTTTGATTCTGCACACAAAAAACAGTCAGATTAGATCACCTCATTAAACACATTAAAACATTATAACACTATAATACCATCTGCAAAAGGAAAAAATGCAAAAATACCTTATCTGACTTTCTCTTTTTGGCTGCGAGAGGGAAATAAGAAGTGTGTTTATTACGTGGAAGCAAATTTGAGTCTTACTTAATTAAATTTCCACCATAGTAGAAATTAAAGTTGAACCATTTTTGAATGCTTACCTTTTTTTTCTGCCCCGTACGACCAGTCGTTATCATTGAGGTCATCATTGTCTTCCTGATCACTCTCTGATTTGCTCATGTTATTATTGGTCGCCAGCCTGTTAAAAAGGTTAAAAAAAACAAAAAAACAATCAAAAAAATTGATGATAGCCATTTTGGATCAGTCCTGAATTACCTTTTTTTTTTAAACCGACCTTCGGTTGGCAATGCGACTGCTGTTGCGTCCCATGCCTAGGCATTTCTCCAAGTGCGGGGCGAAGCGAGAAGCTGCTATCAATCTTTTGCAGTTTGGACACTCACACTCTTTGTTTTTCCACTGATTGTACACTTGGCCGAATATGTCCACACCTGGCTGATCCACAATTTCTGGAAGATAAATAAAAAAAAAGGCACATACTGTCAGGAGACACCCCTAAAAAATGAGAAGACAAATGGGCCGAAAGTAGCTCGAAGACACTGCACTAACCGAACTCTTTCATGCTCTCTTGGTCCGTTTCATCCAAGAAGAAATAGCCCTGTTTCACAGCGCGATGCACCTCGAAACACAGGCCCAAACAGGCATCTTCCACCAGCTCAGAGTAGATGTCATGGACCAGGGCCTATAATATGGTGAATTAAAACCCAATTCAGAGTGAAGGCTTAATATAAATAGATGAAAGACATAACATCTGTCTGTGGATGACAATTAAAAGCTACATTTATTAAAAATGATATATATTCACTCACCTCCAGCCTGGTGTTGTCTGGGCCTGACAGGGGCATATCCTCCATTTTCATTTGAAAATCTGTGTGGGAAATCTTGATAGCAAGGTAATGAGATGCTGACCTGAGGATTTTGAACCAAAAACGAACAAACTTACAATCATGAGACAGTCAGCATAGTTAACAGGTAACAGATCAAAGAGGGAGACAAATCCAAACGGTCATCAAGGGTCCAGTTTATGAATCAAACTGATACTTAAAATACTTACTTTTAAAAGAGATGTTGACAGTTGTTGCAGATATCTCTTTCTTCTGTTGAAAATAAGAAAATATATAAATTAATAGATATGATAAGCCTTTATTGATAACTCAGAAACGAATACAGATTAAAAGTATGGCTTCAAAATATATATAATTGATGCAAACAGTAAACACGTCGCAAAAGACAGCAAAGTTGCACTTTTTAGAGCTAGTTGAAAGAAAGTAACAGGTGCTATTTATGCTTAGTTCATTGTGTTTACTCAAAGAATGCTGGAAATAATTTCCCTTTTTTTAAACCAAAAGCATCAGAAAAGCAGAACTTGTGTTATTTTGCAGCCCTAGCAAATAGAGAAAGTAAAAATATAAACTATACAAGAGCATTATAGCACTGTATAACATGGAATGGTATATGAAAACAGTATAGATAAAATACTATTCTATTCTATTCTATGATAGCTGTAGATTTATGGTGTTAGGCAGCATTTTTCATAGACTAAAAAATGCAGGACCAATACATGCACCCCACACATTACATGTAGATAGAGTAATAAGAATATTTGTTAATTAATACAGTGAAAGAAGACTGTAATTTACCCCAACGTTACATCCCAAGATAACTGAGGTAAAATGCGTCTTTATTTAGACTAATTATGACAAAACTACTACAAGTGTCAGGTACATGTAACAGGCAACAGAGTCAGCAAGTCAGTAATATATACACAGTGTACCCCAGATTGATATTTAGCCTAATATAAGTGTTGATAGTTGTTGTCTGTATTGATGCAGAATTATAACTGAAAAATTATAATAATTTCGTACACAATATAATAACAGGATCATACATTAACATCATAATGTCTGTCTCTGTGTGTAAGATTTATGGTGGTAAGCTATATTTTCCTAAACTAAGCAATGCAGGATAACATCAGTCCCATACACATGTAGATATAGTAATATGCGTGTTTTTAACCAATGGTGACACCTGTGTAACAAACACTTTAAATCTTCTACAATCTCCCATATTCAGCTCCATGCTTCACCTTAACTCATTAAATCCCTAAGCGACACATGCTCAACACCCTGGTGTGGTGATCATGTGACTTTGACAAGAAGTGACTTGTAGCTGTGACTGGAAACAGAAGTGTGAAAAAAAACAGCTAATTTCAAAAAGCTTATTAGGGCCACGGGGCAATCGCACCGAGCACTATTATACTGTGGATTTTTTCTTCTTCCTCTTAGGGACACAATTTCATCCCGCTACAAATTATATATCAAAACGTGCAGTTTGATCGGGATTGGTGTGCTATTACTTTTCTCTACGGAATACGATTTTTTTTTTTTTTGATTTATTACTATTTTGTTACTTAAAGAAAAATCTGAAAAATAATTTTGATGAATGTTGTGAAGATGCAAAGAAAAAGGCAAATTTATGTTTCTGTAAGCAGAAAAGGTGTCTAGTTTTTGACATTTTAAAATAAGAAATATAAACATAAATACTATAAACGCCCATTGCAACGTATATGTCACATCTCAGATCTTTGACATTTAGGGGTAGTATTTTTGAAAACACATCATAAATGTGTTCTATGTGGTTCACTTGGTCTGTGGTATATGATGATGATGTTTTAATTAAAAAAATTCTACCCCTAAATGTCAAAGCGTTTATGGTATTTATGTTTATGATATTTCTTATTTTAAAATAAATAAACTAGACACCTTTTCTGCTTACAGAAACACAAATTCGCCTTTTTCGTTGCATCTCCACAACATATATCAAAATTGTGATAGGATAGGATTATTATTTTGTTTATCTTTGATCAAATGTACTTAGATTAGAATTATAATTGTTAAATGGGTTTAAACGTAGCCTAGTAACAAAAGATAAGCTTTTTGAAATTAGCTACTTTTTCACATTTCTGTTTCCAGTCACACGCATATTTTGGAGATGTCACTTCTTGTCACAGTCAAATAGTCTTGCTAAGGGACTCAATGAGTAAAGGTGAAGCATAAAGCTGAATATGGGAGATTCTAGAACATTTAAAGTATTTGTTACACGTGTGTCACCATGGATTCTTACGGGTTAAATAATTAATACAGTGAAACTAGACTAACGCTATTAAAACGGCAACAACAGCTAACGGCTAGCTAACGTTCATAGGGAAAAAATAAATAAACGCAGGTAATGACAGTTGTAAGCAAACCAAACTGTTTTAACGTCGATTAACATTACTTTTTTTTAGCATTTGCTAGCAAGCTCTGCCCTAAATTAACTAGTCGGAGATGAAGCAGACGACTCTGCTGCATATTAATGTTAAATTCTCGGATACAATGTAGTGACGTTAACTGTTGTTTCTAATGTCACCAAAAGAAAACCGTTTCCTCTCACCCTGTCATGCCGAAAACTCAGCCTGAAACAGGCGGTTTACCCGAGAGAGGCAGCATCACCGCGTCGGTCCACATTAAAACACGCTAATAAAAAACCTGAAGCTTTGTTACATCCATCTCTTTTAACGCCAGTGAAACAAAATCCCTCCTTTGAGTTGTTTGTTGTCGCAGGTGTCGGTTAATTTAACGTTACACTGAAGAGGCCGCCAGTTAAGAAGCCAACGGAAAAATAAAACAATTAACTTCCGGTTCAGCCTTAAAAATAAAAGCATTGTTTACTTTATAATAACACTGCAGTAGCTGGCACTTTTGTTGTTGTTGTTGTTGTTGTTGTTGTTGTTGTTGTTTCCTTATTTAAATTGTAGACCTATTTCACTGCATCTATTTTGTTTTTTTTGTTTCCCTCTTGTCTCCCTCTGATTTGATTTGATTTGATTTGATTTGATTTGATTTGATATTATTGTGATTGTACAGAAAAATACAACAACATTCAACCGGGGGCATGAGTAACTCATCTTTACTTATTTTACTTTATTACACTCAACTTTAGAACATCTAAATTGTACTTTAGTACATCACTTGAAAAATGTTTGGGAATATAACTACTTGTTCCATCTTTATTTAGCTGTGCCTGTCAGGAGTCATGTGACGCAGCATCGGCCCTTTAGGCTATTTTATTTTTGAAGGAACACAAAGCGTGTTTCCGGGGTTGCTGACTGACTTGACGCGGTTTGGGGACGTTTACGTCCCTTTAAGACATTAATAATTGAACGTGAGATTTTCGCTCGGGATCTGTGTTCACATAGTCATGTCTGAGCGGTTGGATGAGGTCATTTGTAACAACAACATGCACTATTATGGCCAAAAGTATGTGGACAACCCAAAACTTCAGGAACTCCTATTTTGATAATATAATCGTTATAATACATTCTGTTTTGACATTTTATATCCTAAGAAGTCAAATTTAAGCACTTTTTAGCACCTTACATCTGAGGTAAATTACATATTTATATACAGTTCATACAGTATACTGGTTGTTTCACTTTTTCACCACATTAAATTAGATGTAATTGTGCTGGAAACAACCAAAATAACATTTTGTGATCTACAAATTTAAGGAAAACACATCCTCTATAACCTAAAATTCAACCAGTTTTAAGCACTATAATAAAAAAGGAACCATGTTATTCCTACTTTAGTGCATATAGGTTGCATATTAGTTATTTATGTATAACCCAACTTGTGGCCAGATCATGTTAATGTGGCTTTAAAAATTGTTGAAAGCACATTAGGACTGCAGCTCAGGATTATATTTAGTAAGGATTAAGTAGTCAATTATTTTTGTATATATTTAGTATTTTAGTAAATTTAGTTTATAAAATATCAGAAAATGTGAAAAATGGTCATTTTGAGTTCCCTAAGCAAAAGTTTGACTAATTCAAGCTGTTGTTTTGTCTGACTAACGGTCAAAGACCATTCAGTTTTTTAATCATTTAACAGAAAAAAACACAAATCCTAACATTTTAGAATTCAGAAGTGAATTTTGGTAATTTTGCTTGAAAATAATAACTATGTTTAGACAGCACCTACAAAACATGTTGCTTTACAATGACGCACAGCAAAGGAAACGACCAGATAAATAATGAATTAGTGAAACACACTGAGAACAAGTAAACACCCACACATTGCTATGCTGATCTACGCCTCGCCTGCTTGTGTAAGGCTAAAACAAAACACACCTAACTGTTAAAGATCATTTTTTATTTGCCCAAATACTTGAACTACAAGGACATAAGAACACCCTCAGCTATAGAAAACATCAACATTTTGTCAAATGATCAGCAGTACAAACTTGTAAAGCTTTGCCGTCTTAGATATCTCTATAAACCAACAGAAGGGAGAGAAGAAACGACTAAAAGAGGTGAATTAAACCAAAAACTCTCCCCCGTGAGTGAAAAACTCACTGGCTTCAGAAGTCACAGATGAGGGTTTGCCAAATTAAAGCACTAACAAAACAATAAGCACTCAATACAAAAACAGTATTTACAGGAAAAATTGCAATTTTTTTATACCCCAATTCATCTGGCAACTCAGCTCCCCAAATCCCTTTTATAAATCAATCCATATCAGCAATCACTTTTCTTATTCCAGCCCCAAATTATTTAAATAGTCCACGTTTGTTTTGTTTCAGACAGCGATGAAATTCATAAAGATCAAAAATCAGTCTGATTATTAACAGTTGCCATGTATTCTTCTGTCTGTGGACCCAAAAAGACAGTCATGGAAGTCTTGTCATCAGTCTGTCTTCAGGTAACTAATGACACAACATCGCAGAGCAGAAAAATTACTGAAAGAACTTTGGAAAAAAAAAATTAAAAGATTTAACAATATCTACATTCATGGTGTTGGTATGACGTCCCCACACAGGCACAAACATGCACGCTGCCGCAGTCTCATCATGGTATGCAACAAAACAGTAAAAACGGCACACATTAAAGCAAAGAAACACACTCACACCCTCATATATACACAGTTCTGTGCATGCATGCACACAAACTCACACTGAGGGACAGATTTACATTAAGTGCACACTTTTTTGGGATTAAGCATCAGACTAAGACCCATATGGATTACAGTCAATACCTTTGAAAATAAAAATAGATGAAAACCATTCATCCACAAAATGATTCGAGATGGATCAGAACACAACTGCTCACAATTAATATTAACAATTCATATAAACCGCAAACGTAAAAAACAACGGTACAGAGAAGAAACTGTATGACGTATTCTTTAAAAACACAGAGTAAGATCGGGCTCTACATGAGGAAAACAAGTGTTATCCCTTCGATGAAGAGCTGCTCTGCTCACACAATAAACACTGTTTATTACGGTCAGGCCAGAATGGACTGAGCCAAACAGAATTGTTTCAGACTGATGGATTAATGTGTAAAACAATGACAAGGAGTCCTACAGCAACTATATAAGATATTCACCTTCTTGAAACTTTTTTTGTTGTTTTGCATCTCTGAAGTATTATCAGGCTTTTTTGACACTCCTCAGGAAAACCAATCTTCACAAATGGATCAAAATTGAGTTGTGAGATAAAATAATTAATTGCATACGTATTGAGTGGGCAGACAAATTTGTTTTTATATATTCAACTGAGATCATAAAAGTCTGCATCTTGCAGCACCAACGGCTTGTTTTGTATCATTATTAACTACATCATAGATAAGTGAAAATGCATTTTACTGAAAACTACCTTTCAAAAGGGATTCATGGATTTACAAGAATATTTTCAAGGCACAGAATAGCCTGCAGTATAAGGTCAATCGCTAAGAAATAAATGTAAAGAATATGGCACAGCTGTTAATCTGCTTAAAGCAGGCTGTGTTAGTGCAAGAAACGCATTCATCAAATAGTAAATTTGTGGAATCTGCTGCTAACAGCCACTTTAAACCTTCGATTGGACAGAAAGGAACCGTACAGGAGGAAATGCAGATGAAGACAAATCCTCCTGAAGGGTGAAAAAACATGTAATCAATTGTTGTTTTTAACTCACTTACTTTAGATACATCTGCAGAGATTTGTTTTTCCTGTGACATTATGGGAAAAGTGGGTTTTTTTGTTAAAATGTCAGCCACACTTGTTTTTGGTCACTTTCTCTTATTTTAGCAAGTACATATTTACTTAAATAGAAAGAGTACACTTCTCTTGAGTATCAAAGCATCCTCTGTTGGTTCAGAGTTGTAAAACAATAAAAAATGGAAAAAAAGTCAGAATAGGGGGTGAACACTTTATACAGGCTCTGGCATATTTTAAATGAGAACATGGGTAGGTAACAGGTTCTGAAAAATGTTCCAGCAACATAAAGACATTCATAATGGCTTGATTTTTTTCCTGAAAAAATACCACCTCTTTAAGAACCAAATGATAAAATCTACATCATAAATTGAGAATAGAGAACAACACAACAATGTTCTGGAAAAAAAAAAATTAAAGGAAACATTCTGAAGAGTGCAATATTTCGGTACCCTACACCCCCCCTCCCCTCCCTCTCCTCACAATCCACCGCACTACAATGTTCTTTGGCTCTATGAAGCCTGTTCACAACCCATGCCAGCTGTCTTCAGCCAACTACCAGAATAATAAAATAAACCTTCGATATTAAAACTCTAACCTTAAACAATTGAACCTATGAGTCAAGATTGAAACCATAAATGTTCATGACATCACCAGACCAGTGGGATGCTGTTTTTGGCATAATGTCAGCGGCCTGTGCCGTGAGATGACGTCACGCTGGGAGGGAGTGAGAACGTATTTTGGACGCGAGGGCAGGGTCCCTCCATGAGTAGATCACCGAAACGCAGCAACATAAAGTGGGTGAGTGTGAAGTGGATGAGGCGATGCGGGGGCTCCCTCTGGTGGTGGGAGGAGAGCAGGGTTGGCACAGTGGCAGAGCTCCCTTGACTCTTGGCTCAGCTCAGCGCTGCTCAGTTTGTCTCGCGAGAAGACGTCGTCGGTTCGTTTCAGTCCGAATCAGAGTCTGATGACCCCTGTGAATTTGATTCGCTGCTGCTGTCCTCAGACTTGTTTTCCTTGTCTTCTGCCTCATCGTCATCATCCTCGTCGTCGTCATCATCATCCTCGTCGTCTTCCTCATCATCCTCCTTCTGTTAAAACAATGCAAAATAGATTTTAATCAAACCAAATTGTGGGACTAATAAAAGGAAATCTCAATCTTGATTTATTGTGATTGTGTAAACCCTGCATATGCGATGAAGTTGGATTTAAGTGCTAAGAATAAAGTTTTCATCAACTCACATCCTCATCGTCATCATCCTCCTCCTCGTCGTCGCTGGATGAGTCTCCCTCAGAGGAAGCCTTCTCCCGCTCATCCTCGTCGTCCTCCTCCTCCTCCGTGTCCTGTGGGAATTGAGATGTTCAGAGAAATCACTACAGCTGGTAGAGGTGGGGGAAATCGATGCAGCATAGTATCATGATATTTTGCGTGGCAATATTATAAAGATTCATGGCCTCCAAGTATCGATATTTAGCGTTCCGTCTTCTGTCAGTATTTTCAACGTTTTTGTTTTTTTCCGGAGGCTGTAGCTTGCTCACTTTTAGGAGTATATTGGAGATACTGGTATCTAAGGAATATATAGGCACAATGCATCAGGATATCGTACAGGGAAGTACAAGTTGTCGAAATAACGCTGCAAATTTAGGCTATTTTTTAATGTTTCATGCTGATTTTCAAAGTGCTCATGTGACCTCTGACGTCATGCTATCTCAATAAGAATAGGCTCTCTGGGTTCCCACAAGTCTCCTCTTTACATACATGGCTGCCTCCCAATTCAGAATGTGCCAAGAAAATAACAAAACCCATTACTTTCTTCATTTGAAAAGACTTGAGGCCATACAACATGGTGGAAAAAGACTGAAGTGAGATTAATAGACCGAGAATTTTCACTTACTTGACCAAACAATTTTTGATTGAATTTAACTTTGTGGAAACAAAACGCAGTTAAACCACAATATATTGTAATGCAATAATATTGTGTCGTTACTCAAGTATCGGGATAAAATGGTATCATGGGGCTTCTGCTCAGAGGTGGAAAAAGTATTCAGATCTCTTACTTAAGTAAAAGTACTAATACTACACTGTGAAATTACTCCACTACAAGTAAAAGTCCTGCATTCAAAATGTACTTAAGTGAAAGTACAAAAGTATCAGCATCAAAATGTACTTAAAGTATCAAAGTAAAAGTACTCGTTATGCAGAATGGAGCCGCTCAGATTATTTTATATATTCCAAATATTATATTAGATTATTATTAATGATGCATTTATGTATACAGCGTTTTAATTTTCTCAAGGTAGGGCTCATATTGACTACTTAATATTCTGTTATGAGGTTTATTTTAAAAATTGTCTAATCACCTAAATTTAGTGTTTTTTTTATGTTAAACCTCAACCTGTAAAGTAACTAAAGCTGTCGGCTAAATGTAGTGGAGTAAAAAGTACAATATTTGCCTCAAAATGTAGTGAAGTAGAAGTATAAAGTGACATAAAATGGAAATACTCAAGTAAAGTACAAGTACCTCAAAATTGTACTTCAGTACAGTACTTGAGTAAAAGTACTTAGTTACTTTCCACCACTGCTTCTGCTGATTCCCACCTCTAACAGCTGGTTCATGAGTCAAGGAGAGTCTGCACTTACAGATTTTTTGGCCTTTGCCTTTGGGCCCCCTGGCTTGGCTGTGGTTCTCCTTTTCTGAAACATCAAAAAGATAAACACAGGGTTCATACAACTTTTAAGGGTGACATTTAAGCATGAAATTCTTACTTTAAATGCAATAGAGAAAAATAAAGTTTAAAAAAACTTATTTATACCCAAACCTTTTCATTTTACCAGCTTTTTACATTAACCTCCATCTTAAAATCAAACATTGTCCTAATCTTGGAAACATAATAGTTAAATGTAAGCATTTTCCAAACTTTCTAGACTTTGTATGAACCTTATTAAGAGTTTTGTACATGCCGTTGAAAGATATTAGGACACTTTAAACATGGAGCACACTTTGTGATCCAGTTTGTGGCAAAACTTACTTGTGAGTTGTACTCTTTGTACGTGTTCCTCTCTTGTGAAGACAAGCTCTGTAAAATAATAAACAGTGCATGTTAGATAAGTCAAGTGCCCAACGTGTCTTGAAAAACCCTCCCCGTCCTCACAAACAACCACTTCTTACAGCGAGCCACTGTTCCAGCTGGACTTTGTACTGCCTCTGCTTCTCCTCTGCAATCTTCTTGTAGCGGTCCTTGTCCTTCAGTGGTAACCTCTGCCAGCGGCTGCCGATCTCAGTCATTCGCTCTTTCATCGGGAGGTGATTCAGCTCTCCGTTGGACAGCATCTCCTGAGAGAACTTCTGATATCCATTTCTAGACGGACAAAAGCAAGAGAAAAACAAAAAAAGTAAGTTTTTTTTTTTTTTAAATAGGAGAAACACAACAGGCAGCAGAAGGGTCGGATGTGTCGGACGTACGATGGCGGTTTCTTCGGTTCACCCTCAAACTTCATCTTCTTCCCTGAGGCGATGGCAGCAGCAGGTGAGCGCATCTCACACAGGTCTCTCTGTGAAGGAGAGGAAAGTGACCTGTGAGATCTCACTGCTCCTTTAAACAAATACTGTGGAGCTCGGCTGTGAACCGACACTAACCTCGTATCTTTTCTGGTCCTCTGCTGCCTTTTTGATCCACATGATTTTCTCCTTTTTCTCCATGGTGCTCCAGGTTGCTTCCATTGCTTTCTGAGCCTTTGGCCGGTCACTCTATGAAACACAGGTTTACATCAAATACATGTGTGGAGAGTTGTTTGTATATTTTACAGCAATTTGAAAGTTAGAGAATCATACAGCTCTCTTTCATTAACAATAGCAGTATAACTGTGTCCTTTTCTATATATATAATATAAATATATATAATAGTAATTACATTTTTAATTTAAAAAATATAGATGGATGGATGGATACACACACACGTATATTGACTGAATATGTTTATATTTATTTATTCATATATTTATTGAGTCACTTATTCATTTCAGGATTTATTTCAGTCATATTTATTCATCTCACATATTTATTTCCTTAGTTGAGTATTAATTAAAAATCTGTTTAAATGGCCTTCCATATCATATAGATGAGTAAATAGATATAGGTGCATTTAAAGCTCTAATGCCTTCTTTTATTTCTTATATTTACTTCACTTTCATTGTAGCTAAGGTTTGATGTCGGAGGCTAAGAAACGACAGAAAGTAAAAAACATGTACACAACTACCTCTGTCTTTTTTGGACATACCTGTAAAGAATCAGCTATTAAACCAGTGTTTATAGTGTAATGGGCTAAAACAAAACCACCAGTTTGTAGTCTTGTTGAAGTCAGTGATGCATACCTTAAATCTGGCCAGGTAGTCTCCGATGACACTCTGCTGCCAGATGTCCTGTGCAGTCTTGGGCGGGTCGGGCAGACTGCGATCCTCCTTCTCCTTCTTCACGGACTCTGCCTTCAGGACTGTTTCTAGGCGTTTATACTTTTCCTAAATGACACCAAGATCATTAGAAATACAAAAAGTGTTAGAACTCAACTCAAACTTTATTTATGAAGCACATTTAAAACAACCAGGGTTGACCAAAGTGCTGTACAGATATCGTAATTGCAGTAAATAAGGTAAAAACTAAAATACATAAACACAATACAATAAAATAGAATGAAAATAAAGTAGAATAAAATTAATTAAAATGTAATTTTTTTTTTGCCAGATGTCCACTTAAACTTGATGCCAGGGAGAAAAAGTGTGTTTTTAGGGAGCATTTAAAAACCTAAAGATCCTGCAGATGGGATGTGACAGGGCAGGTTATTCCAGAGCCACAAAGGCACGGTCACCTTTGGTTTTGAGACTAGTTTCAGGGGTGGCCAGTAGCAGCTGATTGGAGGATCTCAGTATTATGGCAGGTATGTGGATTTGAAGGAGCTCAGTCAAATACTGGGGGGCTAGGCCATTAAGAGCTTTAAAAACAAACAATACAATTTTAAAATCTATTCTAAAAGCAACCGTGAGTCAGTGCAGCGAAGCTAGGACGGTGATATGTGGTCACGTTTGCGTGTGCCAGTAAGGAGACAGGCAGCTGCATTTTGTACCAGTTGCAGGCAGGGCAAAAGGGCCAACGTAAAATTAATTACAGTAATCCAAATTGAAAAACAAAATGTACATATTTGGATGTTTTGCCTCCACTCGACTCCATTCTCCATACATTTGTTTTACAGTTTAATGTAACGTTACCTTCTTCTTGTCCGGCAGCTCGTTCCACATGCGAGCCAGGAGTCTCGTGAGCTCACTGTCAGAAAGGTCCGGCCGCTCCTGCTGCAGCTTTGGGCGCTTCTCCTCAGAGAAGATGAACATGGCTGAAATCGGCCTTTTGGGTTTTTCTGGATTGGCCTTTAGATTATGGAGAAAGGGAATATGAGAGAAGGATATTTCAATATCTATATAGCTATTTAAATTTATTTGGATAAAAGCAAAAATACTGGAAGTTTCAGTATTCATGAAGCTTTTTAAGAGTAAATACAAGCACTTTCAAGGTACACCAATTTCAAATATTAAAAGATTTTTGGTTTATATTATAAATTGTGCAAATGAGACCTGTGTATGTTGAAAATTAAGCATTTTTCAGGGAGTATCTTAAAATTCGGTCATATTCCTAAACTTCAAAAACTTAATGGTTAACATTTAGCATTTTTCCAAACATTTCAAAACACTGTGCAAACTCTACAAATGTTAAGACAGGACTTACCTTTGCTTTAGAGGCCTTCTTTTTGGCAGCAGGACTGTTGGCTCCACCCTTCTTAAAACCCATTTTATCCTCAGACAAAACCCGCTGCTGCTCCTCCTCTGATAAAGACTACAGATCCCAAAAAATAATAATAAAAAAAACAGGTTAAAAAAATTAAAACATGACAAATTTGTGCAGTAAAAAGTTGAATAGCACACAAATGAGAACAGAAATAACAACACCACAAACTGGGAGTAGAAAGCAAAATTAAGACTTACACTGAGAAATCTGTTCATCTCGATTTCGAACTCTTTCTTCCTCTGAAAAAAATAAGTGACATTTTTAGACAAAACTGAAGTACTCTTCTTGTTTTTTTTTTTTTTAAATTTAATTATCTGACTTAGTTCCAGACTCACCTGTTCACAGCGTCTCTGGTAAGCGTCCTTCTCACCCTGTTTCAGCAGCTTCCACCGCTGGCTGCACATCACCATACGCTCTGTGCTGGGAACATCTTTCATGCTGGACATCAGCTCCGCGCAGAACATCGAGTAGCCATTTCTGAAACCGTATGACACGTCATATTCACATAACTCGCTAACAGGCCGGCATCTTACAGATATGTCAACAACAGTGTGTGTGCAGCGGTGACTCACGGAGGGGGTTTGTCAGGTCGGCCGTCAGATTTGTCCTTCAGGTGTCTCTCAGCCTTAGTCAGGGTGGACTTGACGATGTCTCCCTGTGTCATGTTTAACTCTGGGTGCTGCTGGATGTACTCACGCATCGTCTCCTGGAATATCGTAAAAACACATCAGCATCACACTTCATAATTCTACCACAACTGCCTCTATGAATGAACAACATATCACACACCGACGGACCCTTACCTCGTATAGCTTCTGCTGCTCCAGGGACTTGGCGATCCATTTGAGTCTCTTCTTGTCAGACAGCTGTGTCCACTGCTTGCCAAGACTGTCCTTAATGTCTTTGGTGGTCGCCTGATGTCACATATGGAAAGTTAACATCTGTCACATGGTATACTTCATTTTACTGCATATACTGCATTTTCTGGGCAGAAATTTGCAACCTTCTATGTGGATGACCAACCATTGTTGATGGTAAATGTCAACGACAGAAGCAGTAAACTGTGTTGTGTGCTATACTGACTGAAAAAGTTTGGAAGAGGCTGAATTTGTTCTTTCTGCATCTAGTGTTCTTTTTGTCATAGAAAGCTATTGTTAGCCATTTTGCTGAGTTACTTTTTAGCGGAATATGGATGATAATATGGACGATTATGAGTTGTTGCAGTCTTGTTTCATGCTGGTATGAACTACGAAGCCTCTACATTTTAATTTTATCATCTCCATAAATATAGACACAAATCTAGCCCATAGCTTGTGTGCATTGCATCCTGGGACATGTAGTCACTGCTGACAGGCTCCATGCAGAACCACCTTTCTCTATCACACTTTATTACTTTAGTAGACTACATTTACCTTCATCACTGATTGGAGATCCATATAAAACATGGTGAATTTTTCCTTGAACTTACATCTGGGCGTGTCTTGAGGACTGCCTTCTTTTCATGGTTGTACCACAGCTGTTGGGGGGTCTTGGGCTTCTCTGGCACATTTGAACCCTTCTTGGTCATGCTCTCCATAAGGTCTGGGTGCAGTTCTCTTCATTAACAAAACAGTTAAGCACAATCATTATCTTTGCAGGTGCAGACCCCAATATTGATAGCGGATGAGACCTGTTTAAATGATGAATAATAATAATACGTAAGCTTACCTAAACTTCATCATGCTGTGCACAAATGTTTCTTTGTCTCTTAAGAAGTCCTCAACGTACTTTTTCTGTAGCCGTGCAAAGAAAACAACATTTCTGTTAGAGGTTAATGAGTTCAGAAACAGTTGTCTTTCTTTCAGCTGCAGCTCAGATGCTTCTTTTCTGACCTTCTTTTTGTCAGGCAGCTCTCTGTACTTCTTGGAGAGGATCTTAGTTAGGTCTAGGTTGCTCATCTCAGGGTGCAACTTTGCGTATTTGGCCCTCTTTTCCATGAAGAAGCGGAAGTATGGAGTCAAGGGCTTCTTGGGAAAATCTGGGTGTTTCTGTAGATCAAGAGGGGAGGAATTTTAAGTGAACAGTTTGACGATTTTATCTATGAATGCTACTTGTTCGTAGTTGAGTTGAAATGTATGTTTAACCCACCTTTATCTTTTTGCCCTTGTAAGGGTTCTTGATGTATTCTTGGGCATCAAATATCAGCTCTGTTAGAGTCCGGAATTTACGAATCTGTGGTAAAGACAGACAAAAAAGTATTAAAAAATACACTTGAGACCCAACATATAAGTACAAGGAATTCAAATTGAAACTTCTACTGACTCACCTCTTTAGAGACCTCCTGCCACTTCTGCTTACACATCTCTGCTGTGTAGGAGTTGAAGGCCACCTTCTGCCAGTCGAGGTGGGACTCTGATGTTTTGTATTTAGTCAGGTCCTTCTGGGGCAGAGCCATTTTCATGGCCTCCAGCAGTTTTAAAAGGTCATCCTGAGCCCACACTGTGTTGACACAAAAACAATTAAAAAAAAAGGAAATGGGAAAGGTGGGACACTTCGTTAATATGGAACAAAAACAGAATGCATCAAATTCAGCATTCAGAGTTTATAGTAAAAAAAAAAAAATGTTTATCAGTTTGAACATTTATTTAAATTTAGATTGAGAAGGATTAGCAAATCAATGCATTTTTTTTAAATTTACATTTTTCACTGCATCCCAAATCCATTGGAATCAGGGTTAAAACTATGACAAATTATGATTACCCTGAAAAAATGATATTCATATGATGACTTTAACATATGTAATACACCCTGATATTGTGGTTTCAGTGAATCAATCATATATTCTGGTATGTTTTTAAAAAATCAAGTTCTCACTGTGTTGTAATATAAATAGTCATAATTGGAGTTATACAGTGATAATGGGAGTGTTAGGAGTAATTAATAAATGATCATACATGTCAAAACCCCACCTTGGTCTTGGGTGGTTGCCTCCATTTCCCCATTCATTTGTGAGTGTACTGTCTTGTATCTACAAAAGCAAAAAAAGTAAATAAAAAAATCAAGTTATCAAACACTTTAATAAAGAAAAACATCAAAATCCGCAATACGTAGCGTCATACGAATAACCGTATTCAAAAATAGCAAATTTTATTATATTGTTATTTTAATGTGTTTATTATTCATAAAAAGGTTATTTCTCTGTGGTATAAAAGTAAAAACTCCGATGATCTCAAGTGGTGGAATTTAAATTTGCTTCGACATAATGGTTTATGTTCATTACACCGCCCCTTAAACGTTTACGCTACATGGTGAGACATAGGCTATTGCTTGTGACGGCTTCAAATCTCAAATAACACTGCGGAGGGCTTCAACTAGCTACGACAACAGGAGTCTCCGTCGAGCAAATATCTCCAGCCAGAATTGAAAACGTATTAGTGCTGTCCTTTTCACTTCACAACCAAAGTATCGTGAACACACAAGGAGCGACCATTTTCTCGCCCCGTCGGCTCGGTAATGGAGGATTTTCTGTGGGAACGAAGGTTGGGGAGGATCCACGGAAGGAGGAAGCGAATGGACGTGGACGGACAGGCAGCTGTAGGCGACCAGCTGACCACGGACGGGGGATCTGCTTTCGGTCTCCGACATGGGGGAATGGTTGCTTGGAAGCACTGCAGCCAAATGCGCCACTCGGTAGAGGCGCCTCATCACCGATGGACGCGGATCTAGCTCCGCCATGCAACCCTATAATCTTCTCTTCAAATGTTAACCAATACTGGAGCGAGGAAACCAATATAATATACGTTTACAGTTATTAAAAGTGTCTAAAGAGTATTTACAGATCGAATTATTCGGGTTTGGGGCGTTTTACGTTGAGATTTTAGAGCAAAACTCAGTGCATTCTTCAGCGAGGCGTAGCCGAGCTGTGCTCCAATGATGGCGGATGCTTGTTGTTCATCGTGTCCTTGATGGCCCCAGTTCACTGTCGTGTTCACGGCGTGACCCAGCCTCATTAAAACCATCGATATCCCCATTTATGTAACGAAACAACAGCTATAACCTACATCTGGAGCCGTTTTAACGTCAAATATTTTTTTAATTTTCACAAAAATAACGGATGATTTTTAAAAATACGGAGATGAAGCATTGCGGCCAAGGACAACCTGGTACGCAAAATGAAGCTGAAATTAGACTTTTAACCTATACATTTACAGTCAACCCTTTAAAATGTAATTTTTAATACAAAACATTAAGCTTGTCTGCAGTTAACACGAATCAACCGTTTCCTAAGGGTAAACATTTTAAACGTTACTATTTACAACAAATCAATTTAAACAGTTACTTAACGGTTATAATTTGTAGCTCATTTAAATGTTTTATACACTTAACCGTGATTTGTGAAAGATTGTAACAAATTATGATACTGTGAGATTCATCTCACGCTGGTGGCTTGGAAGGACTCGCGGAGGCGCAGGAAGAAAGAAGAAAATGGAAAATATTTTTTAACGGTCAAACGTTACAGCCTCGAGCTTACTTTTCAAAAGAGTTCGTATTAGAGGTCGCTCCTAACGGCTTCGGCTACATTATTATGCGGTTACACTTGAGCTACATTAGACGTTAAAAGCTCGAAGGAAACACGTTAACATCCGAGGCTTCACTGGCTCCAGGTCCGCCATGCTTCAGCTCTGCTCTACAAGGAAACCTACCGTGACAAGGTCCAATGGCGCACTGCAAACACTCAAATACGGAGCTTAAAACTAAACCCAGGGCGTTGCAGACTCGCTTCCCTCGATCCAAAAAGCGCATAAGCGAGAACAAGAAGGCGGGTTCTCCCGAGCTCGGTCGTCGGTGGTTCTGGGCTAGTCACTGAGAGAGAGAGGGGGTGAGAGAGGGCGAGTCTCTGCACGGTGAGATATTAAACCGAGATCCCTGATGGCTAACCGAGAGAGGCGGCTGGCTGTTCCGCCAACAGCCGCATGGAGGTCTCGGCGCGGAAACCACCGTTAATTCCCCCACGCAAATATCCCGCTGAAACCACAAATAGTCGAGTTTCGATGACGGGTGTTAGCACAAAACAGTCGCTGGGTTTAATTTTGAGTAAATAACACATTTACCTCCGGGTCTTACATGCAGTTTCTTCCCCGCCGTAGAGGACAAGAAATCCGGCTATGGCCGACCTCGTCTGTACCGCCACAGCGGTCCGTTTATTTCGCTACTACAAAGAGGCTACCGACCGAGTCGCTTTTTACGTACACAAAGTAAACCAATAACGGTATATATTCTTCGTTTCCGACGCTTATTCTGGTTTGTTTATCGCGCAGTTACACCTTATTATGAAACCGAGCGGCGGTTTTGTTGGCTTACCTGTCTCTCGGCGTCGTTGTGGAGGAAGAAGGGGAGGGTTGAACGACAGCCAGCACTGCGCCGTCGGTCCTGGGCTCCAGTCCCCGCAGAGATGGTCCTTCCCCCCCGCCTCCATCTCACTCTCCGTCCCCCTCCACTCAACACGCAGCAGCTCCTCTCTCTCCATCCAACCATTTCGCTACGCGGAGACATCCATTTTTCCCCCAACCTCGCACCGTTGTTTCTGAACCCAACCGAGCGATTATTTTTCACTCCCGTAGGCCGACCATGTTTGATTGTCGGCCGAAGTTTGCACCCGCAATATTTTATCAGGGGAAGTTTCATGAAAGTTGTGCCACTGGTTATCTTATTTAAATGCAACCAGTTCATCTCTCACACACCCCTAATTTAATATAATTAACATTAAAATAAATTTTCTTTTTTTTTTAAAAGTTTATAATTTTCACTTAAACTTCAAATTTCCACTTTAAAGAAAACTATCTAACAGGTCTACAAGGCAGCCTCAATCCATTTTCATATTGCCCGATTCCTCTCTTTTGGCTAATAGTAAGAGGCTGTTTGACAGCTTCATTTTGGCCCAGCATGCTGTTTCTTTTCAACTCCACCTTGTGTGTTTGTGGGCGGAACCCCCGGCCGTCCAATCCAGTCAGTCTGATTCAGAGAAAACAAATGACTTTCAGGCACTCGGCCTTGTTAAACCGTGCTGCGTTCCCTTGCTGTCGGAAATATTACCACATGAGCAGACCCAAACAGGAAAGGCCAAAGTTTAAATACACGTAGAAGACATGATTTTAGTATATTCATATACCATATACTGTTTGTTCTAATTATTTCCCCCTATGTATTTACATTAATTCTACCTCTGATAACATGCTCCTGCATTTTAGGGTCTCAGTACTTGTATACAGTGACAATAGCACTGAAAATAATCGTTTCACATTTGAAATGAACAATGACCGAAAATCAGAATATCATTTATAACAAAAAAAAATCTAAATTCAGTTTATAATCTTGAAAATGTTATTTATTTTTGTTTATTTCGACATAATAGTTTATAAACCAACAGATGTAATGTTTTAAAAACATCTTTCACTGGTTTTTAATTTCAAAACAACTTTTTCCTATATGTATTTATTTTGTACACTTCGCATATATGATATGATGCATTTTTATTATTATCTGTTGAATATTTTTATGATTTAACCTCAGTTTTTTTATGAGTAAACCTTAGTCAATCAAATCTGTTTTTAAAAAATGAATAAAAAAATAAAAATGCGCAAATTCGAGCATAATTTGACAGCCACGGCACAAGAAAATCATTCAGACTACATAGAAGTTAGAGTTTACTTAATGACACTGAAGGCAGCATGCAGCTGAGTGGCAGGCCTCTTGCTTCAAGTCAACACCCCTCTCCTGTGATTTGGAGGATAAAATAATAAAAGTGAGCTGAGTGATGTGAACCAGTACATACATTTTCTAATGCATCAATGAAAAAACAACACGTTAATGGATGTTTTTTATTTTTGATAAAGTGAAAATCCATCCAATCCAATCAAGCATGTACAGTGTTTCAAGCACACAAACAAGCATTGTAAGATAACATTTACAAACAAGGTTTCCCCTGATTATATCATCAGTACAACAACCAAACAAATATGTATTATCATCCACTATCTACCCATTACTGCTTATCACATTTTATGATCATGAAAGCAATTACACACTTAAAATTATAATATAAGTGCATTATAAATCTATTACGCATCAAATATATCAAATGATGCAAATTCAAGTAACAATTGAAAACACATGTTTAGGTATACTGTATGGGACAAATGCTGGCCTGAAAATCCCACGAAAATGCATCATTTGTGCGTATGTAGAGCTCAATACATATAGATTATGCAATAAAAGAACAAACAATATTGTAAAGAGAAAATAGTTCTCATTTAAAGAAATCAGATAGTATTATTCCTGGATCAAAAAGATAACTCTATATTTAGGTAAATAAACAGCCTGAAGTATAAAGATTTTAAATATAATCATATATGGATTACATTATTGGTTGAAACGAACATTAACTACTGAAAGATAAATAACAGAACAGAACGTTTGAAACTGTATATGTTTACAAATATATAGTATATATGTATAAACATAAATATATTAAATGTTCACATAATTACTGGCAGTTGAGAATTGAGTTCATTTGAATGTTTGTGAATGAAACATTAATGATACGGCGTTGTTTATGGCAGTGGGGACTCATCATACACGTCTACGCCAGGTTCCTCCTCAAACGTCACTTTGGCATCATCTGCGTCCAGCTGCAACACAAACACATTCAGTTACAACAGAGAAATCTACATCCACATCAAATAAGATGAGACAGAGAGGCACCTACGCATTTCATCTCCTTGGCAGTGAAGAGCGTGCCGGTCATCACCATGCGCAGAGGGATGGTGAGGATGAGAACAAAAGGCAGCGCCAGAGAGAAGGGGCTCATCTTCACCGCCCACAGGACAGCCAGGCACACGAGCTGGATCAGAGTGAACAAATGCATCCGGGGTGTGCTCACCTGCAGGTATGACAACAGAGAAGAGAGTTTGCAGGGCGAAAGATAGAGCGAAAGACTAAAATTAGAATATACAAAATGTTAGGATAATTTGCAGGGAGGTGGTCATCAGCTAGAGAACAATGAAACATACATATATTTAGGAACCCCTGTGCAATCTAATGTGGCCCCAGAGATACAAAATGACCACAAAGAGAGACAAAAGGACCTCAAAAGGAGAAAATAATGATCACAAGGAGACTACAAAGAGATGTAAGATGGCCAAAAAGCAATGCAAAATTACCAGAAAAAGCCACAATGAGAATCGAAATGACCGCAAAGAAGCCCTAAAGCACCACAAAGAAATTCAAAACAATCACTAAGATGTGGGATGACTACAAAGACGTGCAACGTGGCAAGAAAAACATAGAAAGCGACCAGAAAAAGATAACATGGCTACAAACAAATGTAAAATGACCACAAAGAGACACAAAAGGAACTAAAAAAGGATCACAAGGAGTCTCAGAACGGCCACATAGATGTGGGACAACAAAAAGAAAAACAAAATGATCAGAAAGAGACATGAAATGGCCACAATGAGAATCAAAATGACCGCAAAGATTTGAAATGATGACAAAAATATGTAAAATGACTGCAAGAAACTCGAGCACAAAGCTGTGAGACAACTGTAAAGTCATGCAAAATGGCATATGAAAGACATATGAACGACCAGAAAAACACAAAAATCTGTCCACAAACAAATGCAAAATGACCACAAAGAGACACAAAATGACCACAAACGGACTAAACAGGATTACAAGTAGACTCGAAATAACTGCAAAAGGACTCAAAACGGTCAGAATGACCATAAACACTGAAAACAAACACAAAAGTGTGAGCCAAGACATGCACAAAGGCCATACAGAGTCACAAAACAACCATAAAGAGACACAAAACAACTACAGAGGTGCAAAGACAGGCCAAAAAGAAACACGAAATGGCCACATGGAGACTCAGAACAACCATAAAGATTTAAGACGAAATCAAAACAGACACGACTAGAATCAAAATCACCACAAATAGTTGTGAATTGACTGCAAAGATACCAAAAAGCAACACAAAGAGACTGAGAGAACGAAATAGTGAGATGAATAAAAAGACAAATGCACGGAGCACTACGTGTAAACATAACAAATATGTTTTAGCGTGAAATGCAATAGAATAAGCTTAATATTAACCTATTTTTATGACATTTTAGTCTACATAGAAGTCCAGTATGCAAATATTTTCAGGTCAGACATAAAGGTCTTCCTCATTAAATAATATATATATGAACAGAGGGAAGTTGTGGGCTATGTTTGAGGAGGCTGTGTACCATGGTGGCGTAGGCGTCAGACGGATGGTATTTCTTCGGTGTGATTAACAGAAGCATCCTGTCCCACATCTGGATTCCACTCAGAGAGGTGATACCCATGTAGAGGAAGATACCGAACAAGGCTGTCATAGGAATCATCTTCAGAATGGGCTCCATGAAAATAGAAACACCTGGGAACCACAGAAAGTGAATGATTATTGAAGGGAGTTTATTCTGAGCCTGCTGTGTCTGCATCAGCCCTGTAGGTGGCAGAACTTACCAACCATGATGGCCACAAGGATGCCACTGATCCTCTGCTCAACCACCTTCTCAATCTCTGGTTTCGGACCCTTGGACATGACAGTGAGAGCGTTGGCGTGGGTCACAGACCGCACGGTGGCGGCACTCAGCCAGGGCACCCCAAAGATGGAGGAGATGCCCCCCATGGTGACCAGGATGAGCAGATCCAGATGGAAACCGGATCCTTTCATCATCTTCCTCTCAGGTTTGCTCACAATCAGCCTGATGATTCACAGAGAAACAGAAATCTCTCAAAAACCTCCTCTAGTTTTATTATTTTTGTCTTATCTTATCTTGTATAGGGACACTCACGTGGTGATCTGGGACTCCAGGAAGATGAGGATGAAGACGAGGACTGCCGGGACACAGCAGGCGCCCATCATCCAAATGGGGAAGGCCTTCTTCTCTCCCATGGGGTTGATAAACCAGCCTCTGACTTTGGGGTTGGTCACCTGAACACCTTTTGGCACGACCAGTTTCTACAACGGGACAGGATCATTTTAAATCATTTACCACCATAAAAAAAACAAAAAACAAATAAGACACCCATCATTGAGAATCTAGGCATTTTTCATTATATATATATATAGCAATAGTACATACAGTCATGGAAAAAAATATTAGACCACCCTTGTTTTCTTCAATTTTATTTTCATGCCTGCCTGCCTAAAGGTATATTTGTACCAAAATAATTATCAAGAAAACCATGGGAAATGGCTAGATATCAGTTCTTAAATTAAACTCTTATGGCAAATTTTGTTGTTATCATTATATTTGTCCAAACAAATGTACCTTTAGTTGTACCAGGCATTAAAATGAACAAGAAATTGAAGAAAACAGGGGTGGTCTAATAATTTTTTCCATGACTGTATATGGCTCAAAATCATTGTCCTCACATAAAGCCGTCTTAAATGTAATATTTCTATATTTTGTAAGTTTTCTACACTGTATCATTAAGATTTTTTTTAAATGTAAGTACATGTAAATGTACATGTGAGGCTAATGGCTTGTTTTGAGAGAAAAATTAGCATTATTAAATCCTATTTGAGATGACTTAACTCACCTGAGTGTAAGCGTCCTCAATGCTGATATCCACAGCAATCATGAAGAAAATAGCGATGGGGACTCCGAAATCTCCAATCAAACGACGGACCTGGTGAGACAGAGAGCAGAGGATACACCCCGGTCAGAATCACAGGACATCTTCAAAATGACACCTTCTCCAGACGAAGAAAGCTGATCTTACCGGGCCAGGCAGATAATGACCATTCTTGAAGTAGCGGAGGAAGTAGGCAATGAAGAAGCAGCCGAACATCAGGCACATGGACAACAGGGCCGTGTTGGGGAAGGGCCGTTCTATCTCCAACTCTTTAACGGTTACGTTGCCGTCTGGATGGATCTCGATGTGCTCTGTGATGACGGGGTGGAAGGGGTTGTCCTTCGAGCTGTTGAGATGGTCGTAGTTCAGGATCAGAGGGTGGGCTTTAAAGATCTGAGCAAGAGCAGAGAGATGAGAAGTCAGGGGGAGCCAAAGAAGAGAAAACATGTTAGCCAGTTACAGGAAAATGGTTTATGAATGGATGAAGGCGATGAGGAGGGGAAACCTTCATGAGCTTATTGAAGGTCTCGTAGATGAAGATGAGAGAGATGAGGATGGAGAAGATTTCCTGAGTGAAGCGGGAGATGAATCGGACCAGGAAGCTGCCCTCCACGGCCACGATGATGAACACGATCACTATCAGCCACATCCCCACCCAGATACGGCCCACGATGTACTCAATACCCTGGGACTTGCAGAACTAGTATGAAATCAGAGGTGGAAGAAGTATTCAGATCCCTTACTTCAATTAAAGTACTGAAACCACACTGTGAAATTACTCGACTACAAGTAAAAGTCCTCCTTTCAAACTCTTACTCAAGTCAAAGTACAAAAGTATCAGCACCAAAATGTACTTAAAGTATCAAAGGTAAAAGTATTAAGATAACTCAGATTGTTAAATATATTCCAAATATTTAATAATAATAAGCAGTATTTTATTTTACTCAAGGTAAGGCTCATTTTAGCTACTTAATATACTGTTATGAGGTTTAATGACTTTAAATTGATCATGTTTTTTAATCTAAATCTCGACCTGAAAAGAAACTAAAGCTATTGGCGAAATGTAGTGGAGTAAAAAGTACAATATTAGCCTCAAAACGTAGTGAAATAGAAGCATTAAGCCATATAAAATGTTTGCAAATGAGTGCAAACAGGGCTTCCTGATCATGTATAAGAATAATTATTTATCTTATAAAAATAGAAGAAGACCCCTTTTTCTCTCAACTAAACAATAATACAAAGACTTTATAAAACTGCCTTTAAGAAAATTTGATTTAAAGTAATTGTGTAATATGGTAAAACCATGCAGTAGAGGGCCATTAGTAAATAATAATAACCAAATCATTATCAAGAAAACCATGGAAAATGGCTAGATATCAGCTCTTAAATTAAACTCTTATTAGCTTTTTGTGTTGTTATCATTATATTTGTCAAAACAAATGTACCTTTAGTTGTACCAGGCATTAAAATGAACAAGAAATTGAAGAAAACAAGGGTGGTCTAATCATTATTTTTTCATGACTGTACTGTTATGAGGTCTAATCACTTTAAATTGATCATGTTTTTCATGATAAACCTCGACCTAAAAAAAGTAACTAAAGCTGGCAGTTAAATGTAGTGGAGTAAAAAGTGCAATATTTGCCTCAAAATATAGTGGAGTAGAAGTATAAAGTTGAATAAAATGGAAATACTCAAGTCAAAATTGTACTTAAGAACAGTACTTGAGTTAAAGTACTAAGTTACATTCAACCACTGTATGGAATGAAGAAGACAGATGATAATGTAGGAAAAAAAGGTAATACAAAATGTATATCAGGAGTTGTGGAGTCATACGTACGGCGTAAAAAGCTTCCTCAAACACTAGCAGCGGTCCGGAGAATCCGATGACGAGGACTGGCTGGGCAGCGATGAGACAGAAGATGACGCCCTGGATGCTGGTGGAGATCATCAGCTCGGACACGCCCATCATTTTCTCTGTTTTGTCAGCTGGAGTCAGACAACAGAGAGAGATATTAACAGAGGTGGAAAGTAACTAGGTAGATTTACTCAAGTATTGTACTTAAGTACAATTTTGAGGTACTTGTCCTTTACTTGAGTATTTCCATATTACGTAAGTTTATACTTCTACTTCACTACATTTTGGGGCAAATATTGTACTTTTTACTCCACTACTTTTAGCTGACAGCTTTAATTTAACATAAAAAAACATGATCAATTTAAAGGGATTGGGCTTTTTAAAAATGTAATATTATAACAGTATATTAAGTAGTTAAATAAGCCCTATCTCTACAAAATTAAAACTCTGCTAACATGAATTCATTAATACAAAAAGTCATATAATATATTTGGAATATATAAGACATCTGAGTGGGTTCATTCTGCATAACGAGTACTTTTACTTTTAATACTTTAAGTACATTTTGATGCTGATACTTTTGTACTTTTACTTCAGTAAATTTTGAATGCAGGACTTTTACTTGTAGTGGAGTGACTTCACAGTGCTTTTACTGAAGTAAGGGATCTGAATACTTCTTCCACCACTGGTTATTGATAATATTAAAAGGTCAAATACATTAATTGAGGCTCAGAAATCAGACACACAAAGTATTTTTTTTTTTTACCCAGAAGCCCTCCAAAAGTGATGGCAGGGGACAGGGCAGCGAAGTAGATGAAGATGACGGCAGCGAGGACCTGAGGGTTCAGAGCGTCTGTGTAGTCGCTGATATAGTGGCGATAACGGCGCTTCAAGTCCTTCACCATCCCGCCGAAAGGATATCCTGTACGGGCCAGAGGGTCCTCCCGAGGCTCTGCTGGAGCTTTCTCAACTAGAGGAAAAAAAACAAACGGATTATTAAGCTGCCATTTTTCTGCTGCCTTAAAGAAATGCTTTGTTTATACAGGTGCATCTCAATAAATTAGAATATCATGGAAAAGTCCATTTCAGTCGTTCAAGTCAAATAGCCCCAACCAAGTATAAGTGCATATAGATGGACATACTTTTCAGAGGCCAACATTTCCATATTAAACATAATTTTTAAAATTGTTTTTTTGTCTTTTTTTTTTTGAGACACTTAATTTTAGGTCTTCATTAAATGTAAGACATAATCATTATAAATAGAAGAAATTAAATAAATTGAGACGTGAAATGTTTCACTTTGTGTGTAATAGATCTATATAATGTATTATTTCTACTTTTTTAATTTAATTACTGACATAAATCAACTTTTCTATGATATTCTAATTTATTGAGATGCACCTGTAAGTGTGCCATCCCATAACATCTTGCTCAAACTCATTGAAATCCATTAAAAGTGGTTTTAATGGGGACATTTTGTGCTCAAGGGTCTGAGCGTGTTCATCTTGACTACACAGTGTATTATAAACATATGATCAGAGCTGACGTTGAGCTTCAAGACTTAATTAATTAATTACCAACACAATGCATACTGACAACATAGGTGTAAAAATGTACCATTATAATCATTTTTTATTAAAAAAAAAAAAAATTCTGAAAATGTTGACCTATTAATCTTGCGTCCCAAATTTTCAGCAGAATTTCTCCTTAAATGTTATTTATTTTGCTGTGGTTGAATTTCAAGAATGAATGAAAAAATAGATAAATAAAAATCACACCCTTGCTAAAAAATTAAGCTGTTTGCACTATCACAGCATCACATATAGAAAGATTTTAAAAAGCCAAAAATGTCCTGAACGGTTAAGGAACAAAGGGTTGAGACTAATATAAAACCAAAAAATGTATTTAAGTTAAAGGGGTGAATTTGAGGAGCAGTTGTAGGGACGAACTGAAGATGAGAAGACTCTTTAAGTGTAAAAGAGTTGCTGACCTTTGACCCTGTCGCCGTAGGCCAGGCGGGTATCGTTGGGGCGGAGTCTTTCCTGCAGCATTTTCTTCTGGAAGTTGATGATTGGCTCCAGCATGGCCGCGTCCTGGATCTCGGTGGGCGGGATCACGATGCTGCAGTCCATGAAGTCAGCGATGGCGTTGGTCAGATCTTTGTCGGTCTGAGCCAAGAAGGCCTCCAGACAAAACACCTATGGGACCAGGTAGCTTTTAATCACCTGCATCAGACATTGAGGCTTTGTTTTTATTTTCCTCTTTCACTACTCTCTCTCCTCTCTCACCCAGTCGGCCATCAGGGCTCCCATGGCACGGCCGCTCTCGCTGTAGTTCATCCCGCTCTGGCTGGGGCCCACCAGCACAAACACGAAGCGGACGGGGACAGGAGACTCCAGGGAGGACTCCATCACCACAGAGTCCCTCAGCCTCACAAAAGCCACCACTGGCTTCTCCAGAGTGTCCAGGGCACCTGTTGAAAACACACTATTTTAGCCACATCTGCTCCAGAGCCACATAAGGAGACACGTGACTCGACCTGAAGGTACCTGAGAGGATGATCGAGGCCTCCATGTTGTCAGAAGTGTCTCTCTGCAGGAATAACGTATGTTAATGCCATAATATGATATGCATGATCACCCAAATGATAAAGAGGGATAAAACAATATTATAAACAAAATGTTTACCTTGTTGCTGACAGAAAAAGTCTGCATCTCAATGTCTCCAGAGGCAGTTACTGCAGGTCCCCCAGTCTGACTGGAAGAACCGATAAAAGGAGCATAAGATGAATGCAGCAAAGATTATTATGGCTGACATCTTTTGGAAATAAATAGAGACAGGAATGGGCAGCATACTTAGTTAATTAACCCTCTAATCTATGGTTTTACCATATGGCAATAATTACTTTATATCATACTCCTGAAATACATTTTGTATTACTTATTTTTTCTACATTATCTTCTGTTTTCTTCAGTCCATACAGTGGTTGAATGTAAGTACCTTCATTCAAGTACTGCACTTAAGTACAATTTTGACTTGAGTATTCCCATTTTATGTAACTTTATACTTCTATTCCACTACATTTTGAGGCAAATATTGCACTTTTTACTCCACTACATTTAGCTGACAGCTTTAGTTACTTTTCAGGTCGAGATTTACCATGAAAGACATGATCAATTTAAAGTGATCAGACCTCATGACTGTATATTAAGCATACATATTTAATTAGCCCTCTGCTGCATGGTTTTACCATATGGCAACAATTACTTTAAATTAATTTTTCTTAATGGGCGTTTTATAAAGTCTGTTTTATTGTTTAGTTGATAAAAAAGGGGTTTTCTACTATTACATGACAAACAATTATTATTATTATACATAATCAGGAGGTCCTGTTTGCACTCATTTTATGTAGCTTTATACTCCTAGTTCACTACATATTAAGGCAAATATTGTACTTTTTCTTTTGTTCTGTGCTTTAGTGACTTTTCACATCGAGATTTAACATGAAAAAAATGCCTAAAATAAACCATAAACCTCAGTAAACAGTATATTTAGTTAAAATTAGCCCAAATTAAAATGTGGCTTATATAAATGCTTGAAAAATAATTATCTGATAATATACACTGTTGCTCATAAAGTTGGGATACATTTTTTTAAATCTCTTTCTATGAAATGATTGTGACAATTTGATTTAATATTGATTATTATTATTTATTCTTCCAGCTCTGGTATAAATCAATCTCATGATTGTGATACTGATGCATTTAAATAGGAATAAACAGACGATTGTGTCTGAAAACATAATTATTCCAACTTAATGCACAACACTGTATATATAATATATAGTCACGGAAAAGAGACCATTGTTTTCTTCAATTTCTTGTTCATTTTAATGCCCGGTACAACTAAAGGTACATTTTTTGTTGAAATATAAAAAAAATATCTTTTCCATGGTTTTCTTGATAATGATTTTGGTTATTATCAAGAAAACCATAGAAAATGGCCAGATATCAGCTCTTAAATTAAACTCTTATGAGCTATTTTTGATGTTAGCATTATATTTAAAAAATGCACCTTTAATTGTACCAGGCATTTAAAATGAACAAGACATTGAAGAAAACAAGGGTGGTTTAATATCTTTTTCCATGACTGTATAAAACAATCTGTGGGTCCATTATGCATAATGAGTACTTTTACTTTTGATACTTTGATGCTGATACTTTTATACTTTAACTTCATTAAGTTTTGAATGCAGTACTTTTAGTTGTAGTGGATTTATTTCACAGTGTGGTATTAGTGCTTTTACTGAAGTAATGTATCTGTAGACTCTTTCCACCTCTGGTACAGACACAGTGGGTCTGGTGGGTTACCTGCGTCTCAGGAGCAGAGCCCTCAGCAGGTTGTCCCGGTCACTGGCTCTGATCTCCCCCTTGTCCAGCAGCTCGTCGGCCACCTTCTCAGCCACAGCAGACAGACTACTGGCGTTCAGGTCCAGGATGACGGCACCTGGGTACATTTGACCAGTCATATTCATCGAACTAAAACAATTTGGATTTACTCACTTGTACAGATTTCATTTGGGCTTCTAGAATCACCTGTGCTTATGGTCTTGCGGAGCTGGATCAGGCTCTTGAAGGTGAGATGGGAGATGTGAGAAGAACCCCATGTTCCTGTTCTGGGGTTAAAGTTCTCCTCGTAGCCCAGCCAGCGGCTCGTCTCCTGCCAGACGCTGCCCTGGAGCTCATTCAGCTCCACATAGGCCTGTGGGGACGCAGTGTTTTCAGGTAAAAACCACACCAGATCATGTTGCTTCAGATTAATCAACTTTTACATCTGATGAGTGTGAAGAATGTGGACTTACCTGAGCGTCTCCTCTCGTGGTGGCGTTGGTGTTCCGGTTCAGAAACGCTGAAAAAGGAGACAGAAAACAGTTTGTTTCAGCATTCAAAACCTGATTTAAGTCAAACTAAAAATCTGCAAAATTTATTGGTAACACTTTATAAAAAACATGATTAATAAAAGGTAAATTGACGGTTAATTAAACCTCATTAATAGCTATTAAATGTTAAAAATGACATCATAATCAGAAATGTCTATTAATAATTAGTACAGCTATAATTTGAATTATTTAACATTTTACTGTTGCAAACATTAAAGCATAATGAATGGCTCTTATAAAGTTGCAACTGAGGATTATAGAAAAACCTTGTTAAATGCTTGATTAATACTCATTTAGATAGATATTACCAGTGCAAAAAATAAATGTTTATGGATGCTATTGATGTAACCACTTTACCATTTATTATTAGCCATTTAACAAGGTATTATAATCACCAGTTGCAATTTTCTAAAAGCATTCAAACGATGTTCAGAGATGATTACCAGACGATTTCTTAAAAGTTTACAAATCAATTTGTGATAATTTACAAATAAAGTACATAAAATGTTATATAATGTGTGCAAAAATAAACTGTTAAAATGACAAATTACAGCATTACTGTACTGAATTGTATTCCACTGCTGCAGAAAAGTGATTTTATGTCCAGATATTAAAAGTGAAGTGGAACTTACCCTCTGAGCCACTGGGGATGGTGATGGCCTGATGGTCCCTCTGCTCCTCCTCCTCCTCCTCCTCCTGGCTCTTCCCCATCAGGTCATAGATGGCACTCTGGTCCGGTGGAGTCCTGGTGGTGGTGTGGAGAAACAAAAACATCAATAAAAATGTTTCTTTTAAGCACAGGTGGCTCTCAAAAACACCTCCTAACATCTACAGTGTGAAGTGATTCAACTCAGCTCTGATAGAGAAAAGGGGAAATTTTTTGATTTATTTAGTTGGATTTATAAGTTAATGCATTCCCATGATTTTGTGTGAAAGTTAAATTCACTTTGAAGTCTGTAATTGTAGACTTAAAAGCCATTGCAGTTAGGGTCTCAGTTAAGGCTTATCAATTGTCACATTAGTGCTATTCTGTTCTCTGCCACTAGAGGGCAACACTGCTCAACATATTCCTTATCACTGACTCGTGACCCGAACACGGATAATCGGTTAATGGTAATGAATGAATGAATGAATGAATGAATGACTGTTTGGACTAAATGGTTTCAGTTTGAGTTTGGACTCTCAGGCATGTTTAACACAAACTGCATTAAAAAATATCACCTCCCTATCAAGTATTTTCACATTACTGGGAAGTTATTAACCTCTTTCTGCCTTTTAATCAGTAAAATCATGATAATTATTCATGTTAAGATCCTAGTTTTGTCTATGAAAAGAAAATCAGCCATTCTATGTCCTTAAGTCAAGTTAGCTTTAACCTTATTTTATTGTATATTTGATAAATGTTTATTTAATGGATTGAATACTTGCAAGTCACAAGCATGTGAATGTGACTCGTGACATGAGATCATGCAGTTTTTAGGGGAGGACCGTCCTCACCTAAAAACTGCATGAACTGTTGTTGTTTTTTTGGCCACTAGGGAGCAGTGCAAACAAGTTGATGACATAACATTGGCCCAGTCCCAGTGGCCCCCCCGAGGTGACGTCAAACTTCACGACATTGGACGTCAATCTTGCCAAAACATGTTGCATATAATGGTGGGTTTGGGATTTTTTATTTTCTGTTTTCTAGCTGATTTAAACATCTCCAAGGCTCTCAAAACAGCATCAATATGCAAAATGAAAAGAAATGGTTAATGGAATGATGATAAATAAATCCTATGCTTGCATTCCTCTGATTAAATTCTGTTATTTTTTAACATGAATCATTTTAAATGTTTATGTAATGGGGCTGAACACCCTCTTTCGGGCTTCGCCTGATAACTTTGTGAACGTCACAATTCGATTAATTGTAGGTAATTCTGTCACGTAAAATTCAGCAGAAATGTGAGAAAAAAGCCCTCATGCACTTGACGTTTTAAAAGTGGGTAAGCCCTGAACTCTCTCTGGATACACGCTTCATCGTCTGTGAGTCTGTGATTGTGGACTTTGGAATTGGGCTTTTCAAACAAACAAATTGCTGTTCACACACAGTGGACACATTAGCTGTCATTTGACATTGTATTTCAGGAAACCGGATGAATGTAAGTCAATATTTCTTGCGTTTATAGCTCTGTTTTTGGTCTCCACCAACCATGTGTGGAAGTAAATATCTGACTCTTTACCTGCTACATTGATTTACCATCATGTTTATGAGCTAGTTTGGAGTGTAAAGTAGGTTTATCAGAGTTTAAAACTAAAACAATGAGCTGAAAGAGGCTAAAATGCATCATAAAGATCATGGTCAGTGCAGGGAAAGAAAGACCCGTTGTCAAACCTGTGTCATATCAGAAACAGGATGCAGAACTAAAAACACACATTTACAGAACTTATACAATAGTATTATTGTTATTATTATTATTATTATAGGACTCACAGTCTCAGTGGAGAGGGGAAGGCTGACTCATTGTCTTCAGAGGACACGTCACTGCCCTACACAAGAAGAAAGTTAAAGTATTGAGAGAAGAAAGTTTGATGTAGGGGAAATATGTATCGTTGCAAGATTAACTGAAAACATCAAACTCCACAGTCAAATTATGATCGATTCTGATTCAGACGTAAAAAGGAAACACGACAAACCTCAAAACTAAAGTTGGTTTCCATTGATGTCTTTCAGATGTTCAACTCTCAGGTACTTTTATGCATTCCCTGAGACAGAAAAATAAACCATTAAAAAACAATTATATAATAGTCATATTAGATACAACACAATTAGAAATAACCTCTGCCTTAATGGGGATGATAAATATGACATATCCATCTTTTTACTGGTGAATTTTGAGTCATGGATTTTAACATACTTTTTACTACAAACAAGTGCATCTACAGCATCCAAAGCACAGACTTTTTTTTTTAATAATTATATTTCATATTTTTGTTGCAATCATTGCAAAAGCACCATTATTCTGTATTCAACTTGACAGGGTGTTAACACTATTGAGGAACAGGTTTCTGAGCCCCTGCAGAGGCTAATAAGGCCTGCTTTAAACCCTTTTAAAGGTAGTTTTGATGAGGATACTGCCATCTACCAGCTCACAGCTGCTCTGCCTGCAGGGTCACGGCTCAGAACAGATAGTCAAACAGCCGTTGAGAATGTGGACGTCGTTATTTTTTTAAATAGAGAGACGTACAGCGCCTTATCTTTGTGTCACACCCTTCTACAACCAGATACCTCTGTTTTCTTCAGTTATAGTGCAGTGTCAAAACTTTAAATGCAGCTACTTTAACAACAATTCATTTAAAATAGTTACATTTTGACAGAAATAAACAAAATGCACAAACATAATGTAATATCCATGTTGCTTTTAATGGACTGCCTTTTTAATTTAACGAACAATGGAATAAGTCTGACCTCTAACTTTACAAACTCAGATTAATATATTTCTTAGAGGTTGAGCACCTGCACACAATTGTTGAGGAATGATTGATACTCGTACTTTACAGATCTGTGCTGCACAATAACAAAACATGACAATTCTTTACTCCAACACTGAGAATATGAAGATATTTTAGCACAAAGGCTGTAATATATATGGCTGTATATTACAGCCATATATATTACATGGTCTGTGCAACAAATTATGACAACTCAAAGATGATAATCCTACTTCACCTTGACCTCAAATTAGTTAAAAATGCTTTGTTTGTCATGACAGAAAATGAGCACAAGAAACATGTTTTTTTGAAAATATTAATAATATTTTTCCAGAAAAATGATTCAAGCTCAAGTAAAGAGTTTCCCGCCTTTATCTTACGATCACAGCAAAGACATTAAAGGTCAGAATAAGCTCCTATCCTGTTGTTCAGATATCCCTCCTGTTGACCTCTACTCTCTGGACCAGGAGCACCCTGTCCTGAGGAGGACACACCCCTACCTGCATGCAGGTACTCCCACCTGGTCTCCGGCACTGGAAACAGGACGATCTCCGTTCTGTCAGTCCACACGAGCCCCGTGACAAAGTGACCTGTGACAGATGAAAAAGATGGGTACAGAGCGGAGCGGGAACACCCATCAGAAACTACGACACGCTGTACCGCTCAACCCCTGATGATAAGGCCTGTGAGACAGACAAACAGCCCTATCGGCCACAGACACCTTGACACGGGGATATCCCAGCCCTGTTTGCTCGCTCCGCCCTCCCTACGTGACCCAGGGTCCAAGCCCGGTCAGACAGGAGCCTGCCAGGACCAGCAGGCCCGACCTCATCCTGTTTGGGGGCACACAGGGGTAAAGAGGGTAAAAAAGGGGGCAAAATACACTATCAGGAGGACAGCATCTTGGTACGTCATCTTGTTTACGTGCTGGGGATTCCCTCACGATGAGGGAGGTAGTTCCTCTGAACGTGATCATCATGAGATAAGCATATTAAACTCACTTGGTTTGACTCATGTAGGGTTCATGAGACATGGCAGCTTATTTATACAGTCTACCGGTGAGACATCTTCTGCAGCTGAGTGGAGGTCGGACCCAGGCTGATGACAGATACTGACATAAGGATGCAGCACACACTGGTGAAAGAGAAAACAGCAGACATTTAGTACAACAAAAACACCCCAAAACTAAAACACACACACCATAATACTGCAAAAACACTGTTGTTTCTGCAAGGGTCCTGCAAGAATAGTTAAGTCATACATTGGACTGATGAACCTTCAATTCAAAGAACTTTAATTTGTCCTTTAACCCTCATGTTATGTTCATTTTTCAGTAACAGCAATAATGATTGTGGGTCAATTTATTATCCAAATGTTCATGTTCGTTCAATGTTCAATGTTTATATTTCATTAATAACTCCATTACTAACCATTAGTCACCTCTCACAGATCATGGTTCAATTAGGATAATTCTCTCGTTTTTCAAAAAAATGTATGTTAAAACTTTTTTTTAATGTATATTGGAATGACCTACATATAAAATACAATGGTTTTACATGATGTTGATTTTTTAAAAATTTTTATTTAACAATTCTAAATTTTGGCAAATATGTGAAATAAATCATTTTAATCTTATATGTTGATTACACTTATTAAGCCAAGCAGTAGAAGTTTCATCCCGAAAAAAATAATATTTCTTTAGATTTTTAAACTTTGAAATGGGTCAAAATGGGCAAAAATAACAGGAGGGTTAAAGAGACAATTCACACACAAAACACACAAATAATTCAATCACAGACATCTATCTCTTCTATCTCTTATCTTATTCTGCAACTGTTCACAGTATTAATTCTGGACTAAAGCTAAACTTTATATCTAAAGCTTAAAACAATATCTTAAAGTAGTCATAGCTATTGGTCAGTGTGGTTGAACCTTTTTTTCTTTTCTGGGCTGGAAAAGAAATTCTAAATCCAAGTTATAGCAATATTTTCTCTCTCTCTCTCTCTCTTATATATCTCTATATATTTATATTGCACATATAAATTAAATCATAGAAATATTGTACTGTGTTTATAGAGCAGTGGTTGTCAATGTCTAGTTTGTGACACATGGTTTATGTCTTGGGTTTTTTGGTCTCTTGTAGTCAGTATGTGTATCTTCGAGTGTGATGGCCATGAGGGTCCCTGACACTTAATAACCTATCCATACTCCTGTTATGCAACACTATGGTAACTTTGATTACAAGGAAATGTGAATCATGTAAGTAAATAAGTTAATTATATGTTCAAATAAGTCAATTTGAATAGGTCACCAAAGTTTTCACCATCAAATGGGAAACATGCTTCTCTTCCTGAGTGGTGGTGTTGAATAATGGCAATGAAAAAGTTATTTTGCAGAACATAATGATGTCACAGTGAAGTTGACCTTTTGGCCTTCTGGATACAAAATGTAATCACTTCAACCTGAAATGAGTGAAATGTTGCCATAATTGGAGTAGAAATTCTTGAGTTACGGCCAAAAACCCATATCCCGCTAATGGGCCGCCAGATAGACAACCTGAAAACATAACGCATAATAATAGATTTGGTTTGAGTTTTTGTGTTTATCTCTGTAAATAAAAATATCAATATATGTCATTCCAGTGTACACATAAGTTTGAGCACCGCTGACAATTTCCATTATTTACATTTATAAATCATTGGTAGTTTGGATCAGCAACTTCAATTTGATCCATCATAAAACAGGAGTGAAATTAGGTTTTTTGGATTAACAGAAGATGTGCAATATGCATCAAAACAAAGTGAGACAGGTGCAAAAAATTGGGCACCCCAACAGAAAAATCACATCAATATTTACTAGAGCCTCCTTTTACAAAAACAGCAGCTTCTAGATGCTTCCTATAGCCTCTAATAAGCATCTGGTTAAATGTAAGCCGTAATAATTCTAATTAGAAAAAAAAAAGAATAAATTAAGACAAGAAACATTTCACTCTGTGTGTAATGGATCTGTATAATGTGTTATTTCCACTTTTTGAATTGAATTAATGACATAAAAACACTTTCTATGATATTCTAATTTATTGAGATGCACCTCTAAAAATTGATGTGTCTGTTGGGGTGCCCAAATTTTTGCACCTGTCTAATTTTGTTTTGATGCATATTGCACTTCTTCTGTCAATCCAATAAACCTAATTTCACTACTGAAATATCACTGTGTCCATCAGTAATTTGATGGATCAAAATGAAGTTGATGATCCAAACAACCAATGATTTATAAAAGAAAATAATCAAAATTGTCAGGGGTGCCCACACTTTTGCATACCACCCGTAACTGAAAAGGAGGTATGAGAGACTTTTGATTGGGGTAATAATACATTTTCTTTAAAAAAAAAAAAGGTGAATAATCAAACTATGAGGTATTGGATGACCTTAAAAAGACTCCAGTCACAACCAGTCCACGTGTATCTGTTTGTTAAATGCATGTAGTCACACCGGCTTCACGGCTGTACAGGGTGAACTGATCCCCTGTGCTGAGATCAAGTGAGGGTCACAGAAAGAAGAGATTTTCTGTCACAATAGCAGAACTCTTTGCTAGGCTACTCTATTCTATTTCATCATCAAATCTCCAATAAATGTGATTTGGTCTTTGTGGCCGGAGAATGATGAGCCACAAGTCACAAGTTTTATATCAAGGAATTAATGCCAGATAACCGTTGCTATCACAACTCCTGAAACTAATAGGGAATGCAGGAAGGAAGTGATGTGTTAATGTGGTTTGTTAGGGATATTTACTCACGTTACTCAGACGTTATAAAATTCAAGTGTGGTACCTAAGTCACCTGAGACAGAAATTGACCTGAAATGAACAGTTCTCACTGATACGGTGTTAATGTGAAATTTGTGCCAATTTTAGCAGCTTAAAAGTTTCACTCTGTATCTTTTATAAAGAGCTTTTTGTTATAATTCCAGAAACTGTCTGTGTATTCCAACAGAAATACACGAGACAGAAATACCAGGTTCCTCTCGCTCATCCCTTATCCATTTGCAAGAGTCACAGTGTCACACTGCTCGTCACACAGATGGAGTAAGGCAGAGTGATTGTCATTTCCCATAACAAGCCTACAGGGAAAGCGCTGGGCTCTGGAGCTCATTGGAAAAAGCGGCAAAACAGTGGAATTACAATTTCAGGCTCTGTCACGCGAGGCTATTGAACCATCTGTCAATCAGCAGATCTTTTCTTTTTTAACTCTGCTAAATGTCTTGTTTTACTCTCAGAATTTGATCGATTCGGTCCGATAATATTTGGGAAGTCTAGAAGACCTGTGAGATTAATTCATTTAATTCATATTAAAGTGAGTCGAGCGCTAAACCGGAAGCAGACAGAAGTTTTTTGACTCCATTCACCACTGAGTGTCAGAGGGAATAAGCAGAGAACTGCCTCCAACACTGCATCCAAGCATAGTGGAATTAACAAACGAGCTAGCTAACTAGCTGGCTGTGCAACTGCAAGCAATGCAGGAGTGTCCCGGTGGAACACAGGTAGAGCACACGCCACAGAGGCCAAGTCCTTGTAAGCAGGGGGCCTGGGTTTGAATCCAGCACAGAGCCATTTCTCTGCCTCCCCCTTTCACTCTGTATCTCTGCACTATCAATATAAGCCGTAAAATGCCTGGAGAAAATAACAAAAATAACAAATAGATTTATGGAAGTACATCACCAAGTGTCACAGCCCACTTGGTCATCTTCTGCAGCTGACTGGAGGTGCAGCACAGTCTGATGGCAGATACTGACACCAGGATGCAGCACACACTGGTAAAAGAGGAAACATCAGATGTAGGTTAGTACAAAAAATACAAATCTTTAACGCTTCATACACAACTTGTCGCAGTGCAGGAAAGCACATCAGTATTGTCAGATAAAAGACAACTTTTTCCATCTCTATTTATTTCAAATGTATGCCTTTATTTACATATTTCTATTTGTGTGTGTGTGTACATATATATATATATATATATATCCATATATATAGACTTTTTGCATTTGTATTGTATATTTAGTATAACGCACTTCTAAAAAAATCTGAGACTTACTTATTTCTATTTATTTTACGGCAGCACCTGTAACAAACGCAATTCCCCCCCAGGGATCAATAAAGTATTTCTGATTCTGAAATAAATGAAGGAAACTGTAAGTTTATCTCAAGGCAGATAGATCTTTAAGGGTCAACATGCATGATTATTTTGTGTAAGAGGGGAGAGAAAAAAGACCAAAAGGGTTCCTAAGTTCTGACAAACTGTCCTGCATCCTTCCCTCATATATCTAATTTTCATGTGTAAAAAGTGTAAAAAGCTCATAAAGTCTCTCATCCAGTGTATAAAGGCAGGAGACACTGTTGTTTCCAATTCAGGAGGATGACACGAGAATACACATTACAGTGTGACCTAAAGGGAAAGTGAGGACTTTTTGAAGTGAGTTTGCATGAGGTTCTTATCTATAATTCTTCTGAAACATTGAGTTGCTAGTTCTCTGAAAAAAGGACAAACTGTGAAAACCAGTGGAGCATGAAAGTATGGTGGAGTTAGCCAGCTGCAGTGGTGGAATGTAATTAAGTACATTTACTCAAGTACTGTATTTACGTACAATTTCAATCTACTTTATTTTACTCCATATTTTAAAGGCAAATATTGTGCTTTTTACTCCACTATATTTAGCTGACAGCTTTAGTTACTTTCAGTTTGAGATTTAACATAAAAAAACATGATAAACTTAAAGTGATTACACATTTTATAAATTAAACCAGATAACAGTATATTAAGTTATTAGTTGTTAAAGTTAGTCCTACTTTAATGACAGTATAACACTACTTACATAATGCATCATCAATAATAATAATAACAATAATCTATTAATATATGAAGAACATATAAACCAATCTGAGCGGGTCAATTCTGCATAACGAGGACTTAAATTTTTTTTTTTTTTTCCAACTTTATTTATAAAGTTTTGAACATTTTAGACAGACAGTGTGATGCCACAAGGTTACAAAACAGGTATCCAATATTACAGCTGAATGTCCATTCCCTCCCCATACCCCAACCCCCCACCCACTAGCAGGCCAACCCCAAGTCTAACCAAAAGGGAAGAAACAGAAAGGAAGAGAAGCCAAACAAAACAAACAGATAACTAGACGAATAACAACAATCGAATAAAAAAAAAAAAGAAAAAAAAACCCAACAATAATAAACAATAAATAGATGAATAAATAAAATACAGTAGCAGATATTAGTCTTCCAGCTCAGAGGAGAAGTCTTAAGAGTCTATATAGTTCATAAAGGGATCCCATGTGACATGAAACAATTTCAGGGAGCTTCTTAGTGTAAACCTAAGTTTCTCAAGTTTCAGGTTGTGGAGCACCTCATCAACCCAGCGAGAATGTGAAGGAGGAATGGGGAGTTTCCAATTAAGGAGAATCAACCGACGAGCCAACAGAGTAGTAAAAGCCAAGGCCTGTTTTAGATTTTTAGGAGTACCAGTAAGGGGAGCAACACCAAAGATTGCAGACAAACTGTTAGGAGCAATAACGTAGCCATATGCTTTAGATAGAGTGTCAGAGAGTTCTGGACCAGAACATATGAGCATGATTTGCAGGGGAATAGTCACATCTACCACAAGCATCACTGACAGAGGGATATATTTTAGCAAGTCTTACGTTTGTATAGTGGGTCCTAAAGAACACTTTGCATTGAATCAGCCTGTGTCGAGAGCAGATTGATGATAAGTGAATAAGAGAGAGTGCAGATTCCCATTGTTGCTCAGTTAGTTTAACGTTAAGGCTCTCCTCCCAAGCGTTCTGAACCGCATTAAGGGAGGTTGGAGATGCAGACCAGATAGATCTATATAGGAAGGAGATACAGCCCTTAGCGACCGGATCTCTGTTTAACAGGGTGTCAACTAAGGTTTCTGGTGGGCGATTCGGGAAGTGGGGGAATAATTTTTTTACATAGTCGCGAACCTGAAAGAAGCGAAAAAGATGATGTCGTGGGAGGTTATATTTTGCTAGGAGGTTTGCAAAAGAGGCAAAGACCTTGTCTGTATATAAATACTTAACTGATTTTATGCCTTTGTCATGCCAAGTCAAAAATGCTGCATCCGACATAGATGGCTCAAAGGCGCAATTTCTGTGTATGGGAGTCAGAGTAGATGGAGCCGGAAGGCCAAAAGCCTTTCTAAATTGACACCAGATCTTTAAAGAGACATCTACAATAGGACAGTTAGCCATACCCGACACAGGCAGTGGAAGTTGTGCACATAGAACTGAACGTAATGAAAACGGGGAAGTTTTGTTTTCCAAATGTACCCACACAGGCATGGGTTCTTGATCCTCACGCATCCAAAAGAGAAGCTTTTGCATATTTGCTGCCCAATAGTGGTATCTAAATACAGGGAGGGCAAAGCCGCCTTTGTCCTTAGGGGACTGTAGAATCGATCTGCGAATTCTTGCTGGTTTGCCATTCCATAGAAATGTCGAGATTTTCTTGTCCAAATTGTCAAAGAAGGATTTAGTCAATAAAACTGGGAGGTGCTGAAAGAGGTATAGAAACTTGGGGAGAACAACCATTTTAATCAAATTTATTCGACCCACTAATGACAGGGGTAGAGCCAACCAACGGCCAAAATCTTCTTCAGTCTTTTTAATCAGGGGGGTAAAATTGTTGTGATAAAGATCACTTTTTGATCACTTTTTTGGTAATTGAGTTTATATCCGGAAACGCTGCTGTACTAATCAAGAATTTGAAAAATAGTAGGGAATGAGTTAATTGGGTCTGAGACATATAGAAGAAGGTCATCCGCATATAAGGAAACTTTGTGTACTAAGTCTAAACGGGTGACCCCCTGGAAGCCAGCGTCCGAACGCAGCCAGAGAGCCAGTGGTTCTATGACGAGAGTAAACAAAAGTGGGGAAAGAGGGCAGCCCTGTCTCGTGCCGCGACCTAGATGGATTGGGGAAGAGGAAATATCGTTGGTTAGTACTGAGGCTTTTGGAGACGCGTAGAGAAGCTTAACCCATTTAACAAAAGCACCACCCAGCCCGAACCTGGCCAACACTTCATATAGAAAACTCCACTCCACCCGGTCGAAGGCCTTCTCCGCATCGTGGTAAACCACAACTTCTGGGGAGAGGGAGCAGGGTGAAGCTATAATGTTTAACAAGCGCCTGGTGTTATGAAAGGATTGTCGGCATGGCATAAACCCGGTTTGGTCCAGATCTATGATAGGGGATAAAACAGTCTGAAGTCGTAGGGCAAGAATTTTTGAAAGGATTTTAAAATCAACATTCAAAAGCGAAATTGGCCTGTAGCTGCCACAAAGGAGGGGGTCCTTATCCTTTTTAAGGAGGAGAGAGATGGAGGCCTCTGACAGAGAGTCCGGGAGGTGACCTAGAGCGAATGCTTCGTTGTACATATCGGCCAGATAAGGGCTAAGCAAGTTTGAAAAGGACTTATAATATTCAGCGGTAAAACCATCTGGTCCATCCATTAATTTCTTTTGGGTCATTAAATATTTCTCCCGTAGTTGACTTAATTTCTTGAATTAGCCTAGAGGTCGCTTCAGCCCTTGCCTGGTGGGCGAGTAACTTGCCTGCTTTGTCTCCCGATTCGTAAAACCGTTGTCTAGATTTTAGTAGCAGGGTGTTAACTTTGTTGGTAGAAATGAGGTCAAACTCAGACTTTAGTTTAAGGCGTTCCCCATAGAGGCTCGGGTCCGGATTGGCAGCATAACATTCATCAATAGCCTTTATATCATTAAGAAGTCTAATAGTTATTGAGGTCTCAACTTTCTTGGAATTTGATATAAATGAGATAAGGTGGCCCCTAATGCAGGCTTTGGATGCTTCCCAAAGTATACCTCTGCCTGTGCCAGGCAAGTCGTTCAGTTCAAAAAACATGGTAATCTGCGAATGCAAAAATTGTTTGTAACGTTCTTCCGCTAGAAGGACAGAGTTAAACCTCCAGGGTCTCAGTGGCTGCGGTGGTGTAAACAGGGACAGAACGAGAGTAGTTGGGGCATGGTCAGAAATGGCAATACTATGGTATTCTGTTGTAATTATTTTTGAAAGTAGCCTAACATCTAAAAGGAAGAAATCAATCCGAGAGTAGGAATGGTGGACGTGGGAGAAAAATGAGTACGTTTTAGAATCTGGAAATCTATGTCTCCACGGGTCAGTAAGGCCAAATTGTTAGGATATGGTAGATAAAGTTTTGGCTGACTTGGATAGCGGAGCAACTTTGTTGGATGATCTATCCAACGCCGAGTCCTGAACCAAATTGAAATCACCTCCCATAATTATATAATGGCCTTCAAGGTCTGGGATGGATGTAAATAATCTAGATATGAAGAGGTTATCGTCCCAATTGGGGCCATAGACACATACAAATAGAACAGGAATTCCTTGAAGCCTCCCGGAGACCATCATAAACCTCCCATGTGGGTCTGATATGGATCTATCTGCAGTAAACGGAACCCCTCTGCGAATTAGTATGGCAGCACCCCTAGCTTTGCTGTTAAATGTTGAGTGGAAAACCTCTCCAACCCATCCTTTTTTAAGCCGACTTGTCTGTCTGTTAAGCATGTGTGTCTCCTGGAGAAAGCATACATCACCTTTCAGCTGATTCAGATGGGTCATTACTCGGCCAAGTTTTGTAGCATTACCCGTCCCCTTCACATTCCAGGAAATAAACCTAAGTGCGGTATTTGAAGTCATACCTCAATATCAAAGTCAGCAGAATGCAAGAAGATCTGTAATATACAATACAGGTTAGAGGCGCACGAGGCAAACCGGGTGAACATCTGCGAAAAGACTGGGAAGACAAGTGAATAATGGAGAGAAAAAACACAACAAAACAAAACAAAACAAACAAAAAACAACAGAAAAAACACCCACAAAACAAAGCAAAACAAAACAAAAAACAAAAAAAAAGTGCCTGCAAAATCCCGCATGAAAGGAAAAACAAACAAACTCTTGTGTCTATTACACCTTGGTGCTAACTGCACTGTAAGACTTCCTTCTAACCGGAGTTCCCATCTCCCTTTTCAGAAACACATACTTAGGTTTTGGTCACTTAACCTCAGGCAGAAACATCATGCCTACATTGATAGTCATGTAAACGAGAAAAATAGGAACAAACATATTAAGATATTACGACCTCAAAGAAGCAAAAAGCACCCGCTCAGTGATGTACAAAGAGAAAAAAGAAAAGATGCGTTCATAACGCCGCCTTACATCGCTTCATAACAGTCAGCGTGTGTCCATTAAACAGTACTATAATGAGGACCGTAAACGCGGCGAGTAAATTAAGTGTCAATAAACCAATAAACAGTACAGTAGTGACGGCTATGTTTAAGACTGAAACAGGTGAAGCATCAGTTACCAGCAGGCTGTGCATCTTGGAGACGCGAAGCAACAAAGTCTGCAGCCTCTTTCACCCCGGGAAGACATTTCCTTGATCCGTCTTCGGCCACGATAAACAGTTTAGCGGGGTAGCGGAGGGCAGGTTTAAGACCCAGGTCGTACAGCTTCTTCATGACATCTCTGTACTGTGCGCGTTGTTCCGCGACCTCAGGAGCGTAGTCCTCCAGGATGTGGATGGGGTGGTCGCCGTACTTCAGCTTTCCCCGCAGTTTTCTTGCCGCCCGTACCACCTGCTCCCGGGTTTGAAATCGGTGAAAACAGATTAGCACAGCCCGTGGTCTGCCAGACGGTCCCGGTTTGGCGGTTAGAGTGCGGTGAGCCCTGTCTAATTCAGGTGGAGACGTCAGGACATCAGTACAAAGCACATCGAAAAGCAATTTAGAGAAGAAAACAGTCGGCTGGGAGTCCTCTATGTTCTCAGGGAGCCCGATGATGCGTACATTGTTGCGGCGACTTCTGCCTTCGAGATCTATTACTTTAGCTTTTAGCTTAGCATTCTCAGAAGCCATGCCAGGCTGCACTCAGCCTAGGATCCACATCTCCGATGTAGTCCGCGAACTGCTCCAACTTCTCAATGCGTTGTTGGTGATCATTCACGGTCGCTTGCACCGAGTCCAGTTTAGCTTCGTATTTAGCGTAGGTGTCTTATCTCCGCCAAAAGTGACTGCATGTGTTCAGCTAGCTGCTCCGTTAGCAATGCTGAGATCGAGCTAGTGATGTTAGCTTCCTCTCGGACCTGATCTTCTTTCTTCGCTTTTTTCGCCATGATTTCTCTCAAGGTTTGTGTGCGGAAAAAAGTGTAGGCAGATGAGGGGTAAATGTGGTCAAATGACCATGTAGAAGTGAAAGTAGTCGGGAGCACGGGCGCGCACGTCTACTCCATTAGGCTGCCAACCGGAAGTCTCCTCACGCGCAATTTTTCGGACTTTAAATTTTTGATTCTACATTTTGATGCTGATACTTTTGTACTTTTACTGCAGTAAAAAAATTAATTCAGGACTTTTACTGGAGTCATTCTGCAGAGTGGTATTAATACTTCTACTCAAAAGCAGTGACCAAACAATGGACACTTTTAGATCAATATTTATATATTGTATATTTAATATTTATATATTTAAAACAGCATATTGTACACAGAAGAAGAAGAAGAAACTCACTATAATGTATATAAACAATAAATAAAATAAGATTAAGAATCTACAGCTATGCTAGCGTCTCTCTTTTGACCTTATTGCTAATGCCAGCATGCTAGCATGAAAATGTTCAGCACAAAAAATACTATGTTCACCACCTGGTTTGAGTGTGTAGGCATGCTAACATTTGCTAATTAGCACTAAACACAAAGCACAGCCGAAGCTGAAGAGAAGGTTTTTAGTGTTGCAGGTATTTTGTCATAAACCAAAGTACTGACAAGTCAGATGTCTACATGATAGAGGCGCTTAATGAGAGTTAAAGGATTAAAGTGATTCTACTCAGCACACAGTGAGAATACATACATACAGAGCTCAGTGAGGGACAGAGGGCCCCAGCTGAAGACACTAAGGCTGTTATCTGCTGCGTCCATGTGTCTTAACATACAGCAGAGACACTCCCAGTCTTCATATAGACAGTTCCTTCAGACAGAGATCTTCGGTCTGAATGCAGCTTATCTGTGGAGTTATGTTTAACATAAAGAAGACAATAGAAAATTCCACTGTTGAACAAAGAAAACTCAGATTTCATTAGGAGGCCTGTAACAGAAATTAGAGTACAGACTTATCGTATAATAAATGGACATGAAAACGATAAACAAAATGACACGTTTTATTGTATTTTCTTCTTGGTTTTAATATTTTTTTCACATCCATGTTTGACTATTCTTCAGAATTAAAAGTTCACTGTTCTTTGAAAGGCTGTACTTGCATCATAATCCTATTATATTATCATTATATCAATAAATTGGTCTTAAAATTACAACAATATCATTTATCTGGGACATATATTGTCTAACAAAAATAGTTAAAGGCTTGCAGGCCTATACATATGGTTAAAGTGACTAAATAATAAGCATTCACTGCTGTTTTATTGTCCTACTTCATTAAAATAAAGTAGATTAAATGTGCCTTTTCCAACATTAGGATACAGGAAGTGATATCAATTAATTTCATGTGTATAAATACACCTGTGTCCGTAACTTTGAATACTTTTATAGGCCTTGTACGCTGACAAACCTCTAACTGGCGGACTCACTGAGGTAGCAGATGGTTTCTATCAGCGTCAGAACAAACAGCTGCTGTGAGTTATCACTGAGGGCCAGAGCCAGCACCACAGACCCACCTAGTCACAGTGTTTCACAGCAGACTGCACACATTAACAAATAGCACACCCACTAAGGCTTACTATGACTTTACTTCAACTATATAAAAAGTAAATAATGCAACTTGTTGGGAAGGACCGTAGAGTGTTTCCCAGAATGCTTTGCAGCACTGTGTTTTACATGTAAATAAGGGTTTGAGGCAATCTAAGTGTTAGATTGACATGTTAAGTTTGTTATACAGGTTACATTAATGTCTAGTTATTTATGTTCACTGTTATTTATTGTTGTTTAAGGGATGAGTCAGAGAGTACCATTAGTGAATTGACTGTTACATTTTGTTACACCCTGCCTCTTTCTCTTATTTGAGTGTAAAACGTATGCTACATGCATGTGTCACAAAAGTTTAAAGCCCATCTCTCTGTCTTGTTTACGAACTATAACTTGCCACAATACAAAGCAATATGTTGATTATTCATATGTGTTTTATAGACTCAATCTGTGTTAACATATTGTTTTAAAAAAATCATTTTATATATTCCTGATTCAAATTACTTTTCTCAGACTCTCAATTCAGCCTGTATTTGTGGCATGTAACCAGACTATGACATCACTAGCTTCCCAAAAATACATAAAACTTTCTCGTTATTTACTGACTAAGAAATCACTTTGCAGCAAAAAATATAGCAGGAACATCCTCCAGGGGTTGGTGCAGTTTTCATTTGAATTTTCTTTGTGATATTATCTTTTCTGTGGAGGAGTGAAGAGGGAGCCCGGGGGTGTCAGCCTCTGTTGACGTTGGCTCCCCCTAGTGTAACCAATGTGTTCGACACGGCGTGACTGAATGATATGGCTTTTGCTCTGCATGATGATTATCATAGTTTAACGTTTATACTTCTAAATTTGAGGACAGCATAAAGAAAGCATGATTTTCATTAACTAAAGCTCTGATACACCCTGCTTAGTTTCTTCTTGTCAGTCTAAAGATTAAACTTGAGATTTATTTTTTTTATTTTTAGAGTGCATAAACTCCTCCACCTCTGGTGCTTAAACTAAAAGGGCATTGAATACAGTTGAAAACCAACCAAGACGTGCAGATAAATAATAAAAACGATGGTGACAGAGAAAAAACACATTTTTCAAAATTTCAAAGAAAATAAAATGTTAAAAGTAAATAAATAAAGAATAAAGAGTGCAGGTAGAAAAAGAACAGCAGAAGTAAAAAATATTTTCTATAGAAATCACGTGCAATACTACATATATACATATTTGTATACAGTCATGGAAAAAATTATTAGACCACCCTTGTTTTCTTCAATTTCTTGTTTTTTTTAATGCCTGGTACAACTAAAGGTACATTTGTTTGGACAAATATAATGATAAAAACAAAATTGCTCATAAGAGTTTAATGTAAGAGCTGATATCTAGTCATTGTCCATGGTTTTCTTGATGATTTTGGTTATTATCAAGATAACCATGCAAAACGTTGTACCTTTAGTTGTACCAGGCATTAAAATGAACAAGAAAGTGAAGAAAACAAAGGTGGCCTAATAATTTTTTCCATGACCGTATACCTCTATTTATTTCAAATGTATTTATCTATTTATTTTACGGCAGCACCTGTAACAAACGCAGTTCCCCCCCAGAGATCAATAAAGTATTTCTGATTCTGAAATAAATAAAGGAATCGGTAAGTTTATCTCAAGGCAGATAGATCTTTAAGGGTCAACATGCATGATTCTTTTGTGTAAGAGGGGAGAGAAAAAAGACCAAAAGGGTTCCCAAGTTCTGACAAACTTTCCTGCATCCTTCCCTCATATATCTAATTTTCACTAAGTGTAAAAAGCTCATAAAGTCTCTCATCCAGTGTATAAAGGCAGGAGACACTGTTGTTTCCAGTTCAGGAGGATGACACGAGAATACACATTACAGTGTGACCTAAAGGGAAAGTGAGGACTTTTTGAAGTGAGTTTGCATGATGTTCTTATCTATAATTCTTCTGAAACATTGAGTTGCTAGTTCTCTGAAAGAGGACAAACTGTGATGAATCAAATCCTTTGTGCAGGCAGCAGAGAAGGCCTCAGCACGGTTGTTTTGTAGAATAAACGCTCATTTTCATGTAAACACCATCAAGTAAACTCAAGACAAGTTTCGTTCATTCCCAGCTACTAATCTCATGATTACGCTCTAACTCATGTGTTTCTGTAGTGATTCACATCATCACTCTTACGGGTAAATTCACTGCAATAAATGGAAAATAACAATACGCTCCATTTACAATATTTTCAATGCTTTACCTTGCTGACATTTCCAGAGGGGATCTAAAGCGGTTATCTAAGCTCTCTTCAAAGCCACCAGACTCCATTGAAAAACAGTAATTTTAAGTCGATTTTATTTAAATGGGACCATAATTTACTAAATAAACTGCAGGCTGTGTTGAAGAAGATTTAAAATAGTGAGACCATAAACTCATTAGGAGAATGTTTACTGAGGTAATAAATCAAGTGAGAACGAGGGTCCTAAAGCACTTTCCGAGCTCTCGTCACAGCCAGCAGACTCCATTGAGAAAAAAAACAGTAATTTCACCTCGCAGTAACTTTGGTGAATCTGAACTAAACCTTTAAACGAAAAAAAAAAAACTAAACAAAATAAGACACAAACAGACAGAAGCAACGAGGTAAAGTTAAAAGTAAAACTGACAAGTTTTTCAAATATGTTTTAACTGATATCGCCATGTATTCTACTTTTAGTGCCATTTTATTTTAGTTGTGTGCGTGTTTGTTGTGAGTAGCTTCACACCATAGATAAGGGTTTTCCAAGATTTTAAATAAATAAAAGAAATTATTAAAAAAATGTTTTTAATGAAAAGTCTGGTGGCTTTTAAAGAGAGCTCAACAGCTTCAGTTTCCTGTTGAAAAGAGCTGTCCAACAGCAAGATATAGTGGTGAAAATATTCTAAATATAGCGTCAATTTAAATTATATTGATTTGTTTCCCAAACACAGTCTACTGATACGAAACCACTTGAAAGACTCCCAGCTATCCCTTTCAAGTTTCATCACCTCTGTGAAAGTGCACAGAGTAAAAATAACACTGTTGTTCCTGTTGCGTGTCCCTCGACTCGAGCCTTTGTTGCCCTCTGGGCTGCCAACACAAAGAGAAACCTGTTTAACTCGTGCATGCAAATAACTGTGGCTGGTCGACATGATATAAAAACACATGGATGCCTCTCTAAGGAGAAGCTTTACATGGAGGCTGCACCCTCGTCAAACCCAGTTAGGAATTCTAAAAAACTTTACACAAAGGTTAATCCTGCAAAATCTTCGCGACAACTCTTGTGTCTATATAAATACGTTAGAGAGATGGAATGACACTGTGAGGTCATAAAAAGTGACAAACACAGCACTGAAAGAATCATAACTTTTATTCAAAGTCAGTTTTGACACCTGAGTGGACAGATGGGAGTTGTGTGGCAAAATGAGCAGACAACCAATGTGAGTGTGAGCTGACAGACCAGTGGGCAGTGGTCTTCAGAAGCACTAGATGATCGCTCTGGTACCTTTATATTACACAGGATTAAAAAGAAAAAAGAAAAGAAAAAAAAACACACAAACAAGAAAAGAAACTGTTTTTTTAGAATAAATTTGCATCCAAAGATCAAATGATAGAACGTTGCTTCAACTTTTGCAGCAATGTTGGTTTGAAATAGTTAGAAAAATGCTTCAGAAACAGATTATTTCCAGAGTAGAGCGGTACAGAGGCAGTCTCCCTTTTAATATCATATGTAACTGCTTTGCATGCTCATTGCATTGATTGAGAAATGGTAATTGCATGTGAGATCAGTAAACAAAGACTTGACAAACAACAATTAGGCAGTAAAAGAATGCCAGGCAATGAAGCCGTCAGAAAAGTGAACTCCCTTCAGCTGTTCTTCTGCATCTTCTCCGCTCTTATTATAAAGGGACTTCCAGGAATGGATTCATCATACTGTAACCTTTAAAGCTTTTAGGCTACAATAATCATTAACAGCCCGGAGAACCACAATAAGAACAGAGAGGAGGAGCCAGACGTTTGGTGCTCTGCGTCAAAGACAGCAGTAGGTGATGTTTTATCTCAGCCCGTATTAACAGAGTGGACCAGAGGTGGCTTTCTGTATACAGGTGAACTGGCCTGTCTTGACGCTGCAGGTATGAGGAAGGTTTACATGATCACGCATGGCGCTCTGCTTTTGGTGATCTTCCCTACAGGTTTACCATCGTGTGCCTGCTGGACTGCATTCATGATCTGTGGCAGGAGAGAAAAACACAATGCAGACAACTTACCAGCAGTGAAGGAAATACTCAGATCCTTTAAAAAAAAAAAAGTTCTACTTCTACTACAACAAAATATGGTTTATGTAAAAAAAAGGCATATATGGAATATGGTGATGAAGCTGCAGACAAATTGTGTTGTTCATGCTACATAAAATCACAGTAAAGTCATTTTAGTGTCTTTATCTTAAAATAACTAAGTACTCAATGCAAAAATTATATAGTGTAGCTATATACCAGTATTGATAATAACTTTGTGCGTCATATTTAAAGGAATATACAATATACGCCGTTTAAATTATCCGTATTTTCTCTTGGGATATTGCGATAATATCTGATATTGTGAGAGCCCTAATATGTTATATGTATTAATATGTATGATTTTATTGCTTATTCATGAACATAGAAGCAAGGTTTTACCATGGTAGACCTAAACGAATGATTATTTTTATGTTACATTTTCCACATCATGGATAAATCTGCTAACAATGTTCTCCAATAATTGCTTGATTGATTGTTCGATCAGTCAAGAAAATAATGAGAAATGCTGTCTCAAAGTTTATTTTGTCCAACAGATAATCCAAGTGATAAAAAAAACCCTTAAAAAGCTTCAACATTACTATATAATAATCAAAATGCATTTTTCTTTTAGCTGCCCTTGTAAAAAACAAGCAAAACTTTTCTCTGAAATTTGGTCGAGAAGAAGCAGAAAGTTGCATAAAACCAAAAAGCTTATGTAGAGTACTTGAGTAAAAGTACTCAGTTACATTTCACCACTATGTTTAGATATTACAGCCTGTTAACCCTCTGGAGTCCACGAAAGTGCCAGAGCATTTCTTCCAGACGTCATGACGTAAAAACGAAGCAGCATGGAGCCCTGCTGTCAGCTTCCCTCTAGAGTATTGGCTTTTCCAGAAGTTTCTATGTCCAATTTAGTGCGTAAACTCTGTTTCAGCAAAGGTAAAAATCACCACGACCAAGTGTAACATGATTTTACAGAGATTTTTCAAATTTTGCAGTGTGTATTTCAACATTTTTAATGCAATCTTTTGTGTTCTGTTTTTTGTGTGATTAGTTTATTTTTTGTGTGTTTTTATCTGTTTTTTTCAGTTCATGTTTTTTTTGTGTGTTTATTGCATTTTCTTTCTGTATTTTTTATGTTTGTGTTCTGTGTGTTTTTTTTAGTAATTTTTTGGTGTGTTTTTGTGTGGTTTTTATGTGTGTTTTTGTGTGTTTTTTTGTGTTTCAAAATGTTGATCCAGTAAGTCAAAATGACAAAATAATAATGAGGTGAGGTTGTGCTGAAAAAGATGATACCAGCATGGCAATCATTATTTAAGTTACACATACAGGAAGAATGAAAAAGAGTCAAAAACCAACAAAATAGCCCCAAACAACAAAAGGGTTAAACGTGTGTTTACTCACATCATCCTCATATGGAAACCCTCCTGTCTCCAGCTTGGAGAAGATCACCTGCCCGTTGATTTCAACCTCAAAGCTGGCTGCAAATCAAGAAATAAAAAGAGATAACATCACCCTTCGTGCTCTCTGGAAGGACATTTGCCTTACACATGAACTATTGAGATAAGACATTAATAGCTGGTCATGATTCAATAGTAAGGATATAGATAATAACGGTATTAGCAATGATTACCTTTTCTTCCCACGAAGCCTGACACATCCGCATCGGTAAACTCATCCTTCACAGCGAGGGCGAGCTCCCGATAGCGGGGTTCGTACCCTCAATTACCACTATAATTAAATAAGAAACATGTAAGCCAGTTTAAAAGCAGAATACCTGTAATTTCTAAGCGTTACAGAGGCTGATAGCTACCACTGCTGCCCAGTCATTCAGCTGAGCTAGCTGTGAGCTAACGGAGCTAATCTGTACAATAACCGTCTTCAAAGTAGGATTAACGGCACGGAGGAGGACTCAAACACACACAGGTTATCTTAAAGTTTTTACAAAATTAAATATAAATATAATACAATATTTAATTACCAGTATTCAACTCGAATTGTCACCACCCCCATTGCTGCTGCTGCTGCTGCTGCTTCTGCTATGGTCTGTTGTGGTTGTTTCTACGGCGGCGTCATTGTCAGCGGAGCGCAGTGTTCGCTGATTTTGTAGCACGGAGACGAACGGCGGGGCGGGGTTTAAAGTGAAAAACATGAGGGCGGCATACAAATCAAATGAGATTAGTCACACTCATAGACTGTATAAAGGTCACACTGTACACAAACGAAAGCGCCTATTAAAGGAACCGCATGGTTAATTCTGTAATACATGCTGTTTATTAATGGGTGAAAGACGAGACGTCTCAATTTCAGGGTCCGAAGCATATTTATTATGTAATAAATAAATAAACATTTTAAAACACTACATTATGTTCTCCAACTCACTCCTCTTTACTTACTTATATCATTACCTATTGTAAGAAATAAACATTTAAGGAGCTATGGTGCTCAAAAGTACCAAAATGTCCTTCCTGAGTAACGTCCGGGCTTAAATCTAACTATAAAAAATTGACAAAATGTTAAAAAAAATTAAGAAATGTATACATAATCTACTTGGGCATAATTGTGGTGTTGTTTGCAATAATACCTACTAATACAGAAACAACCCAAGGCTTTTTTACATTTTTACACAAGTAATACTTTTGTCCGCATTTTTGGATTTCCCTAATGTCCTCACTGGGTAACAGACATTGAAATTCCACCATTACCCATAAAGCATTTCTGTAGTCATTTGACCAGCTACAGCATAATCAAGAAGACTCTGATGGACCCAGACAACTTCTTGAAAGGTCAATAAGTCTCTCTTTAAATGCTGATATTTGGACCTTTTTGGTCACTGGTGTATGATGTCCTAAAATCATGTGTCTTTCTGGATAACGCAAATAAAACATATGCTGGTTTTATATTATTATTATTATTATTATTATTATTATTATTATTATTATTATTATTTATTATACAGTCTATGGTTTTATTATTTAAAAAATGGCTTCTCCATGTGAAATCTATCATTGATGTGATGAAGACTATGTTATGTTTTAGTTATCTAGGCCATTGTTTGGCCAAATTTTGGCGGGAAAAGAGCTTATTTGTCCTCCCTGGCTAACAATATGTCCCTGGATAACGAAGATCTTCTGTTACCCAGGACATGTCCTCTGTTATCCACAATGGACATGTTGATGAATATAGTATTTTATTTCGTATTTTGTCAGTTTTTAAGCATCAAGTTGATATTGTAATATTATATTAATAATAGACTTATGTGTGTCTGATATTTTATGATGTTTAGTTGTATTTTTTCTTCAATTCATGATAGAAACAGTTAAGATTTCCTTCTTCTTCCAAGTTTGAACTATGAACATGTCCACATATTTCATACTACATGAACACTTTATACAGTACATCCCTACATACATCAGGTCCTACTCTTTCTGAAAATGTATGAATTTACATAGTGAGATCCTCAGTTTTGAGTTATGAAGATTTGTTTGGAGGCCTCATTTGTGATCATTCAAAAGGCAGTCGTTAACCCCCCGCACACAATTTATGAAATGCCGGCAAAATTAATTTATGAAATGCCTACATTTAACTCTCATACCGTCCTCAAGGGTCAAATTGACCCCATCTCTTTCCTTCTTTCTTTCTTTCTCGACCTGACTTGTCTTCTGTTAAACGGTCAGTTCTGTTTTTGAAATTAAGATTGAAAAATTATTTTTCAAATATTTAGCAGTTCTCAGTGTCTCTCCCTTTGTACTATGTATGACTGTTGAAAAGATATATTCATGAGTAGTGAAAAACTTTGAAGTCTTGCAGTACGTCATTCCTGGATAACAACATGTCATTCCGGGTAACAGTGATGCAGTGAACTAATTTAACCTAAAATGTAATATTATCTTACACAATCAGGTTTTCTTGAGTTGAGGATACAATGACAAATATTTTTGCCTTTACTGTAAAGTATTCTAATACATTTTCCAGTTTTTTTCTCTTTTTGGCATGAAAGATTGTACGATCAAGAGCACCTAATAAGCCCATTCCAGTATAACTAACCAAATATATCGCAAACATTTTTGATAAAACTATGTTTTTCTGAGCAGTGATTGTTTGTTGAACTCTAAAAATTGATATCTATTAACTTTTATAAGCTAACAATGGTAGAAATTTGAATTATTTTAAAATCCATTCCCGTTACCCAGGAAGGACATTTTTCATACATTTTGCATACAATCCACAAAAAATATGCAAATTTCATTCTTAAAGTTATTCTCTGTTGTTGAGTTGTATACAGAACAGTCTAATAAACATAGAAAGAGCTTAAATAGGCATTTTTAGACACTGTCATATATTTTCACATTTTAAATCCTTATTCGTCTTTGACCCTAATACAAGTTGAGGTATTATTTCAAAAGATCTACGGCTCGAGAAAAGCAACGCACACTCAGGATTCTAACAAAATCAGTGCTCTACTTCAATTTTGTGGTACTTAACTTGAGTATTTATACTTTCTGCTGCTTTAAATTTCTCCACATTTCAGAAAATATTATTGTGTTGTGAAGTCAGGTAATTCGGGACACTTTTTAGTAGATTAGACCACCTTTAAGTGAATACTATGTTTCTGCTATATTTTTTTTTTTTTTTTTTTTTTTTTTTTAAACACACTTTATTGTTTTTAAACACATTAACAATACAAAACACAGAAACAGAAGCCCTCCCCCCAAGGAGCTTATGATGTGACACAGTGAGATGTAAGTCCCTAGAGGGAAGGCCTAGGAGGAAAACCCCAGGGTCTTTCTTAATTTGTATTTTAAATATCCCACTGACCACCTTTGAAATAAATGACCAAAATCTGGAGATTAGTTTACATTCCCAAAAGTAATGGAAATACGTCCCCCTTTCTAAGTTGCACTTGGTACACAGAGGAGATATGGAGTGGTCAATTTTGTTTAAAATAACAGGAGTAATATGCAGCCTGTGAAGTATCTTGTACTGAGTTTCTCTCAGCTGGTTACAAGTAGATGTGGACCTTATCAGGCGTATAGTTGCCAGCCAATCATCTTCAATATATTCATTGTTCAAGTCTTTTTCCCATCTATATTCTGCTATATTTCTATAAAGAAAATACCTTGACAAGTAAATTACTTTAAAAACTTTGGACCTTCAAACACATAAAGAACCCTGACCTTACTCCTCACTTAATCCATTAAACAGATTGGTCATTAAATCCTTAAATAATTAATTTGACCTAACTTAATGCCAGAAATCCACAGATGTTTGTGTGCATTCTATTTTTTAAGTAACAAAAATACTGTTTTTACAGAGGGTTTGTTCATAAACCATTCAAAGCCTTATTTAGATATATATATATATATATTTTTTTTAAGAGAGAAAAAAAGGTGAATATATATTTTTATGGCTGTTGTTTTTTTTTGTTTTATTCGATCTAATATTCCCAATGTAAAAACGTTTGCCTTTAATATAATATTTGTAAAGTGACAAAAATACTAAGCTATAGAGGGATTTGTTTATAGAAATTTCATAGCCTAATTTATATAGCAATTTATTTTTCTAAAACAGAGTGTTTTCTGATTTATGGTATGATTAAAAAGAGATATCTAATATTCTCAGTGTAAAAACCTTTGACTATAAACTGTCAACAAAATTAAACTTCATCCGGTGTTCGGATGTCTGTCCTGAAAAGGTATGAAAATGAACATATATTTAATAAGATAAAGCCTAATTGACGCATGCATGAAGCAACAATAGTCATTCTGTTAATTATTTCTAAAGTGACAAAAATACTAATTTTTCAGAGGCCTTGCACAATTCATAACCTTATTAAATAGCATTTTATGATTTTTTTATTTCTGATGATTTTGATTAATGATTTCTGTTATTTCTATGGCTGTTGAGAGTATTTTCGGATTTATAGAGAAATAAAAAGAGATATCTAATATTCTCAATGGAAAAAACCCCATTGACTGTAAAATGTCAACCTGGCTGTATCCAATGTTCAGATTTCTGTTCTGGGTATGTATGCAAATTATCATATATTTCACAAGATAATAGCTAATTTGCATACAGAAATAAATGTAAAAAATGTAATCAATCCACTGAGAAAGTTTCATGGTGATATATATATGTTCCCCGTCATATATTTTGATTATTTTTCTAATCTCTTTATCACAGTCAGTGTCATGTTGTTGTAAATTATCTGTAATGTTCAGCGTTTAATAAAAGAGAAACTCTGTTTGTTATCATTCTGTTTGGTGAATGATAAATGCTCCACACGCTCTTTATGTTTCTCTTCAGATTGGACTGTCGACCTGTGGAGAGGTGTGGTTCTCATTGTCCACTGCATGTTTCTCTGATTAATCATTAAAACAACCTTCAGACTCATAAAAGCATAAAACTTCCTTCAACAGGAAACTTTGTCCACATTTTTCACAAAGAGCTTTGAAACTTGGACGTGAAGTGAATAAATTAAGTTTGTTTCAAAGTTTACCTGTTTTTTTTTTAAGACGGCACAGAATGTGAGATGGCAACCAGCGAGCTGTCAACATGTGAGTTTTACGTGTTGTTTTTTCACATAATAACCACATTATATGGACGATTATGTTGTTCCGGCATACTTTGTAACAGTTATTTCCTCTTTGTCAGTGTCATATTTTAATGTCTTGTTAAAATGTTTATAATCTATTGATTTTTTTACTTGACTTTTCAATTCACTTTTGTTATTTGTTTGTACATTTTAATTTATTTAATTTGCCAGTAATTTATATAATTCTCAAACTATGATATGATTTAAAATCAAAGCATTTGAGGTAATAAAATACTTTTGTTTTCTCCAGTTGATACAAGTACCATAGTGTACTTTTTGCACTATTTTTTGGGTCTAATGCTGAACATTTTTACTTTTTTTTTTTTTTGCATTAATTAATCTGCCACTATTTACTTATTTAGTTTGGTTTAAGTGACAGAAGACAGTTAAATTGTAATGTAAAGTGCTTTTAAAAAAAAATCAGCAGATATTCACATTTGAGAAGCTCAAAGCAGCACTTTGCTTAAGAAAATTACATTAAAAAGTGAATTTTTTGCTACATTTTTTGTCAAATATAATAAAACTGAAAGACGTATTTCAACACTTATATAACACAGACAATATTTTAATTTGTGGCATTTCTTTTGCTAAAATAAACAACTTAACTGATTATTTAAAAATGCTGTGCTTTCTACAAACTGACTAATAAAGAGTTTCTGCTTTGTCATCTTTTTTAGTTGTTTGCTCAAATAAAAATGTAAAAAAACATTTGCAGGAGATGTTTCACTTGAGCCAACTTACCTGCTAATTTTAACCTTTCTGTGTGTTTATTTGTTTCTCTTGAGGGGACGGCTGGTGTTCACAGTTAAAGATTGTCCTTCTTGGAGGCAGAAACTCTGGAAAGACCTCTGTGGGGAACTTACTCCTGGGCAAAGAGGAGTTTGTCACCAGAGAGAGGACGTCGTGCTCCCGCAGGCTGGGCGTGGTGGCGGGCCGGTGGCTCACGGTGGTCGACACTCCCGGCTGGTGGTGCGACTTTAGCGCTCAGGACACATCTCAGCTGGTGAAGAGGGAGATCGTCAGCAGCGTCTCTCTGTGCTCACCAGGCCCACACGTCTTCCTCATCACCATCAAGGCCAGCTCCGGCTTTTCTGAGAAGCGTCGCAGGGCGGTGGAGGAGCATGTGGCGCTGCTGGGCGAGAGGGCGTGGAGTCACTGCGTGGTCGTCTTTGTCGCCGGCGACACGTCTGAACACACGGCGGCCGAGCAGCTTGTGCAGAGAGGGGGGCGGGCCCTCCGCTGGCTCAGCGACAAGTGCAGTCAGAGGTGTCACAGCATTATCTCTGGCGACAATGGTGAAGTCTCTGAGCTGCTGGAGGAGATACAGAAACTTGTAGCAGGAAATGGAAACAGAGTTTTTGAGATGCAGGGAGACGCTTTACAAGTGGCTGAAGATGAGAAGAGGAGAGTGGAGGAGAGGGCTCAACAGAGGTTTGTGAGGATGAAGAAACACAGAGCTCTCATGAGAGGTGAGTTTAATGTTCTACACTGCACTTTACATCCCGACAGAAACAATGCTGGCTGTCTATAGAAGTTCTGCTCAAGGTTTGAGTCAGGTGGTATTTGTTTTTTCTTTTAATGACAACTATAATTACTACATTTGTTCCAGAGATAATTGAACTTGTTTTTTTTCCCTGGAAATGCCTTACCGGCACTCCTCTGTACAGTCACCCATAAATCATGCTGTTATATAGATAAGCTAGACAAAAAACCCACAGTCCATTGACACTTTTAAAAAGGGCTAAAAACTTTCCTTTTTAGCAAAATCTTTGGTTCTTCCCGCCCAGATGTTTTTTTAGATTGTGTATGTATGTATGTATGTATGTATGTATGTATGTACTATATATACAGTCATGGAAAAAATTATTAGGCCATTGTTTTCTTCAGTGTCTTGTTCATTTTAATGCCAGGTACAACTAGGTACATTTGTTTGGACAAATATAATGATAACAACAAAAATAGCTCATAGGAGTTTAATTTAAGAGCTTATATTTAACCATTTTGTTTCTATCCTTTATCCTTTTTTAAAATTAGACTGTTATTATTTTAACCTGTAGCACTTTGAGATTTCCTTTAATGTTTAATGTTGCGGCTGTGGCTCAGTTGGTAGAGCAGTTGCCCACTGATCAAAAGGTAGGTGGTTCGATCCCTGACCATGGCAGCCTACATGTCCTTGGGCAAGATACTGAACCCCAAATGGCCCATCGATGCTGCACACATCGGTGTGTGAATGAATTCCCAATGGTGGCAGGTGGCACCGTTGCAGGATAGCTTTGGCCACCAGTATGAATGTGTGTGTGAACGGGTGAATGAGCGCAGTCTGTAGTGTAAAGCGCTTTGGATAAAAGTGCAGTCCATTTACCATTTAATGTAAAGCCCATTAAAAATATAATGTCTTTTCATTATTATTATTATTATTATTATTATTATTATAAGCTGCTGTGATTGGCCCGCCACACCTCAAGTTCCCGGAAATCTGTCCAAAGCAAATAAAACACAGGCAAGTTGTATGTGCAGTTGAGTCAAAACAAACTACAGTCTGTGATGCTGATGTGGGACAAAAAGAGCTCTGAGGTACAGAGGAATTACATACTTTTTAGTTTGTTTTTGTTTTTTGGGGTCTTTGGTCTTTTCATGGCATTTGTTGACAAGAAAAAGAGAAAATGTCCTGAAATATATCCTAATATGCTGTTGAAACAAGAGTTATATGTAACCAAACCAAACAGCCACCAAACAGAGTGGTTTCAAAAGAAACTAACATTTTGAGAATTACTCCAGGATGTCACAATGCCAGGCCAAGAAACTCAAACGGTTCTGTTAATAATTGCATGTTTTACGGCTAATTTTGTACAGATTAAACAAATGTGATATAGCAAGTTAGTTCCCCTGTTTCCAGAAACACTAACTTGCTGCTGGCTCCAGCTTCACGCGGACAGACATGAGCATGGCATCCATATCCTCTAGCACTTGACACAAAGTATATCCCACTAAATGTTGAATTAATTCTGTAACTGAGCTGTTTCTTTACCTGCAAGTACTACCTAGAAAATATGAAATAGGAGTCTGAAAAAAGACTTCAATGAAAATATTCCCACTTCATTCTTTCAGAGAGGTTGCGGCCCGTTACTGATATCCGGATTGTGCTGTTGGGAGCCAGGGGTTCTGGGAAAACTTCTGTTCTGAACACAATTTTAAGCATCAAGAGCAGCCAGTCAGGGAGGACGGCCCAGTGCCAGGTGGGGAGAGGGGTGGTGTTTGGGAGACAGGTGACGGTGGTGGACACGCCGGGCTGGTGGATGAACTACTTCAGTGACGAGACTCCCGTCTTCGACCAGAGGGAGCTGGTGCTCAGTTTGTCCCTCTGTCCTCCGGGACCAAACGTCTTCCTGCTGGTGATCCGTGTGGACAGAGCCTTCACTGAAACCTACCGGAGGGCGGTGCAGGAGCACCTCCAGCTGATCAGCGAGCACATCTGGAGCCGCGTCATCGTGCTGTTCAGTTTCGGGGACTGGCTCGGAGGCACCACCACGGAGCAGTGCATCGAGAGCGAGGGGGAGTCTCTGCAGTGGCTCGTCGAAAGATGCAATGACCGGTATCACGTCCTGAACAATAAAACCAAAGGGGACGGGTTTCAAGTCAGAGAGCTGATTGGAAAGATTGAGGAAATGTTGGCCGGCTGCAACGCTGCCCTGTATTATGAGACAGAGAGGGAAGTGGTGGAACAGCTGGAGGGAAAGATTAGAAAAGAGATGGAGGGAGCCAAGGAGAGACTGATGAGGAAGCAGAAACAAAGGCAGATGGCGAGGTCCCAGCTGGGTGAGTTAGATACATTTAAAAGTGGTAAACAATGTCAGTGTGATCTTGTTTTGCTGATTTAATAAACTATATTTAATTTAGCTGCTGAGATTGTTTCCTTTTCTTCTTTTTGGACGGTCAGATGGAGTTTGTTTGATTTGTAAAACTTCTTTCCAACAGAGAAGCTCCAGCCGCTCCCAGAAGTGAGACTAGTGCTTGTTGGTGGCAGGAAAACAGGCAAGAGCTCATGTGGGGACACAATCCTGAACAGAGAGAGCTTCCACACAGAAACCAGAACCTCCTCCTGCTCTGAAAAACAGGGCAAAATCAGCGGCAGGACGGTGGCAGTGCTGGACACGCCGGGCAGCTTCTCCGTGACCTCTGACCTCCTGGTGGCATCATGTGCCATCCTCCTGGTGGTCAATGTGAGCTCCTCGTTCAAACATGCCCACATGGAGGCCTTGGAGAAACAGCTGGAGGGCGGAGGAAGCCAGACGTGGAGCAGAGCCGTGGTCCTGTTCAGCTTCGGTGACTGGCTGGGCGACACGAGCGTCGAGCAGCGCATCGAGAGCGAAGGCGAGCCACTGCGGAGGCTCTTGGAGAAGTGTGGGAACAGATATCACGTCCTGGACAATAAACACAGCGACAACGCAGCTCAAGTTAACGAGCTCATCGAACTGATAGATGAGATGCTGGTTGGAGAAAGGCTGGAGATTCTTCACAGAGGAGATCACATGTGGAAAAGTGTTTCCTTCCGACATGTGACGCTGTGTGGAAATGATTTGAAGAAGCTCACAAGCTGCAGACATCAGCTGTCCCAGGACTGTGAGTAAATCAAATGCACTGATCATTTTTTACCTGACAGGTGAAGTTTATTCTGGACTAGTCCGTGTCCAGCCCGAGCGAGGTTACCCAGAAATTAGAAATCATTACAAACGTAGTGCTTTTATTTTGTAGGCGATTTACGTATGTGCGTGCATGCACCAACTTCACAGAAGCTAGCTTGTTACCTTGTGAAAAACACTTTTATTGCCAAAAAAAGTTAATAAAGTAAAGTTTTCACAATTTTTTACTGCTATATTTAAGTTACTCCACATTAACATAGTCTTATCATTACATGTATTCTTACCAGAAGCAACTTAAAACCAGATAATCTACTGCATTTCATAAAGCGTTGAAAGCAGAATTTAGTTTAGAGTATTAGTAAGGTCCTCCGCAAGCTTCACAGTATCTCATGTGGCCCCTTGGGAAAATTAATTGCCCACCAATTGGACACAGTTAAAAAAGGATAAAGTCTTTTGAAACCCTAAAGACAAACTTATTATTTCAAATTTGAGCGAAATCTGATAATATACTGGCCAATATTCCCTTTTTAAACAAACACTGAACATACATTTAACATTTGTGGCAATTAATTCCTCAAATTTAGATTTAAAGAGTTTTGACAAAAATATATATTGCGGCAGGATATTATTTTACACTAATTTGATGGCATCTGTTTGTAAAATTGAAAAAGTGACATTAACAGTACATTTACAGAAAAAAAATATTACGGAATAAATAATAAATGTAAATAATAATAATTAAATAATAATTATCATTTTAAAAACTACTACTATATAAAACTAATACTACATAAAACTTAATTAAGAGTGTCAAAAACAGATAAAATAATTTACTAATGTCCTGTAATGCTAATATCAGCTAATAATATCTATTTATTTAATCTAATTTTACAGGGAGAGTGCACATCAATTAACAATGTTTTAAATAAGCTAAAGTGTAAATGTTATATTACAATCTGTTATTGAAATACAATGTAATCATGCAGAAAAAATAGGGAATAAGCACTATACAAAACAGCATCAAGCTGCATTATTAATTACTAACTAAAACAGAGACACAGAGCACATACAGTTAATCTAAACAGAGAAGTCTTGTGAGGTTTAACACGAGGAGGGATAAACCAAATCTTGTTTATGATGTACACACTGAGGCATCAGCATCTGTAACAGAGAGATAAGCAGATTTATATCTTTAGACGGTTGTTAAAGAATCAGTTTGTATTTTTATGGCTCGCATGAAATCACACTGCCATTATTATCTCCTTTACAGTGTCTGAATCAGCTGATCCCACTGCTCAGGCATCACAGAGCTGCTCAGGAGGAGCAGATAATGATGCACAGATTGTGGCGCTCCCAGCAAGAAGAAGAGGAGGGCAGGTTGGACTCCTGGACAGAGACAGACTCATGTCCTGTTTGGCCACCATGCTCTCTAGTAAAGAAGGGTGGAATATAAATGTGCCCGCCTGGTTCCCTGCTGATGATCTTCAGCTGGACATGGGATGCCGTCTCTTCTCATCCAGACATCCCACAATGCTTCTGGTTTTACCTCAAACACAACGCAGGATGCTTGTGGAGGATAACGGCGTGCATTCCCTCTGCCATCCAGCACTGAGAGAGAGGACGCTCTGGAGGCTCGCTGAGTCCGGAGGCCTGCAGACGCTGATTGACCAATGGGGCGACAGCAGCTTGGAGGAGCTGGAGACGTTCATTGACTCGTACTTTGAGGCGATTTGGGAGCAAACAATGGGGTCGCTTCAGGACCCCGAGTGTCCCACCGCAGAGCAGACCGTCGCTGCCGAGGAGGTGGTGCAGCAGCAGCAGGAGGAAGAAGTGCTTTCATCCATCGACAGGAAACTGTCAAAACTGGAGCTCCTGGAGGAGATCAGGACGGATGTGGCCCAGCTGAGGACCAGTCTGGAGAACAGCTGGAAGGTCATTCAGGAACTCAGAGAGAAAAGTAAACAGGATGATAATAACACATGTTGATGCAGAGATGAAGTAAACTGTTTTCTCAGTCAGGCAAAAGTAATTTATATGTGTTTCTCTGGCTAAAGAGTAAAAAAAATAAATAAAAACATCCCTGTCTTCAGCTGAAGGTGCAACATGTTTGCTCAACTTCTCCACAAGGGGGAGCTGTTGTATAAGAGGAGGTCATGAGGCGGCTGCTGAAGCATCAAACTTCTGCAGTGATGGAAGAAGAACTCTGAGGTTTTATTCAAGTAAAAGTAGCAACAACACAGTGTACAAGTACTGTGCTGCAGGTAAAAGTAATGCTTTTAAGTTTGAAGTAAAAGTACAAAAGTATTAGCATCAAAATGTACTTTAAATCCAAAATTACTTGTGATGCAGAATAGCCAATTTCAGAATAATGTATATAGTTGGATTATAATTATTGATGCATTAATTGGAAAATCACTTTAATGTTGCAGCTGAGTAAAGGGAGGGTTCATTTATTTTATCACTTTATTATTATTATTATTATTATTATTATTATTATTATTATTATTATAATAGGTTATTAGAGAAACAAGCTGTTATTTAGACGGATTTACCCCGAGGATCAAAAAGTCTTAACCTAAAATAATACATAATCAATTTATTTTTGACTCTTTTTTATATCATTAATCTGAATGGAGTTAAAAGAACAACATTCGCTGAGATGTAGTGGAGTGGAAGTATAAGGAAGAAAGCATTTAAAAGAGGCATGTGAAAAAGTTAACACAGGCTGAGAAATTGATATAAAAAATATTATTTTGGGTGTAAAGTGTTTCTTTAAAAGTTTAGCTGGTAGGGAGTCAAGAATAATTCCCTTTTCTGTAAGTCGCTTTGGATAAAAGCATCTGCTAAATGACTAAATGTAAATGTAATTCAGGATCTGTGGAAACAGGGGTGAGTGAGGGTCAGAGGCAGAAAAAATGAAAAAGGCACCAGCGTGCATTAAGGTTTTTCTAGCATTTAGGTCAGCCCATATGACACTGCATCTCGTTTTCACCCCTGGAAGGGCACAAAGAGGACAATTTAACACATAGGAGCATCCAAGATTTCACTTTTTGAACATGGGGGCACTGAGTGGGGTAGTGACCCATCTGCCCCGCCTCTGAGTCCGCCAGGGTCTGGACGTAACTGAGGATAAGGAACTTAAAAAGTGTAGACAGAGGCAGTTGTTATCGCCATAAATGGTGGAAGCATGATAGTCGTGTTCAAACACTTTTGGCCATGTTGTGAAATACTCAGAATACAGATTTAGGAGATATTTTGGTAAAGGAGGAAAAATACAGGTTCTAAATATAAATGTTTGGATATAACTGACAGTGAAATAAAGGGCTCTAGCTTTATCTCTCATCCCTCCTGTCAGATCCCTGCAGCTTCCTGCACAAACATTAAAGCCCTGCATGGCTAAAATTAACCTTGTTCATCTGAGAGTCCACATGTGCTTCTGTGAGTTTACCGCCAAACACGCAGACGGCGGGAAAAACAGGAAGTCGATCCAGCTGACCATCTTCTTGAGAAAACAGAGAATCTGCTGCAGCTTCAGTTTTTTTTAATTTATCAAGAGCTATAAGAGTGAGTCACACACACACACACACACACACACACACACACACACACACACACACACACACACACACACACACACACACACACAGGCTGCTGCAGGGGCTAACAGGGCTCTGGCACAGTAAACACTGAGCGTCCTCTGCTGTCACAGCAGAATAAAAATGTGGAGTAACACCAAGAGGCAGGTTTTATGATGTAGCTCAAGTTGTTTGATGTAGTTTCCTGACCCGGATGTGTGAACAGTGAAATATCAGAAATCTATTTCTATTTTCAGTTTTATCTCTGCTCAGATCTGATGTGTTCATTGCTCCCAAACAATATCTTTGTGTCACCGTTGTATGAAAGCTGCATTAGACAGATATCATGTGAGGTGATGCAGCTGAATAATCCTGTCTATATTGTGATGATTCATAAATTTGAATCACTGCTGTTCAGGGGTTAAGTTGCTTTCTGGGAGCAGAGAAGTATGAAAGCCCATTTTTAACAAAGTAAAACATGATGAAAAGTAAAGAATGATGAAAATAAAGATACTCAGGGATGGTTGGACTGTTTCAGTTAAAGTTATAAGACATTAAATCAGAATTACAGTATAATATAAGTTAAAATTTTGACTTTATAAGTAACAACCAGAACAGACGGAGCACCTCCATATTATTGTAAGGCAAACTCTGTCCATAGGCAGATACATTGTATTACGGTATACACTTTTTTTTAGATAGCATAAAAAATTGACAGAAAAAACTAAGATTACATCAGGCACTTTTCTTCTCTCAGTTGAAGTTTTTTCAACTCGAGGATGCTGCTGCATAAACATCAATAAAACACAACATAGCAACAGCAGCGAGAAAAATGGTATTTTGTGCAGTCATGAACTTGCATAATTGTAAATGTATCAAACATTTTTCAAACTTAGAGAAATCTGGAATTAAATGGTGAGTTTCAATCAGTCGCCTGTAAATGACATCATATCCTCTTTGTGCATGCATCAGAGGCAGAATTTGACTTTTTATCCAGTTTTGAGCCACATTTTTATGATATGGTTTTTAGATTTAGGTTGTTTTTAACTATATATTTTAACCAGGTGATGGAATTTAGTCATCAGACACCAGGGTCTTAGGTTATCAGAGAATAAGCTGAGCAGCAGCTGTATGCAGAACAGCATAGCAAAAACACAGATTTTAACATAAAACTGCTTTATTCTGTGTTTTTACTACCTTTAATCACTTGGTCTATGTTTTGGCAACGAGGAGACATCTGCGGTTAATTCGGCTCCCGGGGAATACCTCCAGAACACTGAACACTGAAGGATTCCCAACCAGGAGAATCTGACTGCAGGTGTTACAGGCCGCAGCTGGTCCGTGTTAAAACTGTAGCTTTTGTTATTGTTTTGATTGAGAGACTCCTAGCAGCAGAAAATTACGTATTGCGTGTTGAAAAAATAATAATCTGGGCTTCCTATGCATGCTTTTTATTTTGTCAGGTATACCTGAATCAAGAAAACCTTTTTTTAAGATTTTATTTATTTGGATACTGACTCACTATGTGACGATTAGAGCTGTGAGAGATAAAAATCGTTAAATCGTCGCCTCTATTTGAGTGAAGTTGTCTCCTCCCGCCTCCTATCATCTGCAGTGTTGTTTTACTCTGACAGATAATCCCAGTGTTCGACCCCAAAGCTCCCCAAAATGTTGTGATAACAGCGATAAAGGACAAGAGGACTCTTGCTGGGAGGGGGCAGGAAAAGGGACGGAGACGTTTTCGAGGACGGACTCACTGGAGGAATAATAGTAACAGAGTGATTTGTAGGCAATCATAGTCTATTTATCTCTGTCAGTCTTCATCTCGGGGCTTTCTCTCTTTGCATTATACCTCTTTGAATATCATTACTCCTTCAATTCCCCTCTCCCTGCTGTCTTATCATCTATCTTCCTCCGTTGTCAACATGTCATTCCTCCGCTCCATTCTCCTGCTGCTCATTTTCTCTCAACCTATTCTCTCTTTTCTGTCTCCCCACATGTCTGCCATCCCATTCTCTCTGCAGTTCTTCAACCAGCGCTCTCCTCTCCTCTCAAATCAAGTCGTGAGTGCTTAGCTCAGCTCTCCCCTCTCTCATTAAAGGAGTTCTGGAAGCACAGAAGAAATGGATCTCCTCTCTCTCTCTCTCCCGTCACGGAGGCTGTTTGGGAGACAATTCTGAGCCCACATCCATCTCCATTAGCGGGACAGAGCAACAACCGGCACGACCCCCCACCCACCACCCCGTATTACGTTTCACTGCCTGCTATTTTTTCCAGGTGGAAAAAAAGAGAGGCGTGCAGGCAGAGAGATGGGCAGAGGCTGGGAACATGGATGCAGAAGGGATGATTTAGACCTGGTGTAAAGGAATCATCCATCCTCCCCTTCCCTTCATGCTCTGATACGATGACGTCCCCCCGGGGGTGATGTCTGGGACACGGTACAGTGTCGACCAGTGCACCTCAGCGGGAGGACTGAACTTTTCTACCCTTTCCAGCCCATAAAGAAAGTCTGCATCCCGGCCCCACAGCGATACTGACTCCACAAGAGCTTTTAGTAGTACAGAACAGACACAGCTGCATCTTGTGGTCAGGATGAGTTCAGGGTTTGTCCCAATCACTGAAGATGAAACTTAATTCAGGTCAAAACTGGGACTAAAAACAGAGAAGCTTTGGTGTTAGTAAAGGGAGTGTGGGCAGTATCATTCTTCCTAAGAAAGAGATTTCCTACCTCTTTAGACTCCGAATGTCAATTTCAGAGAAAAAAACCCAGTTTATTTTCACAAAGGTGTTTCCAGGTCTTCTGCGTCAAGTCCTTCAAGCAAAGTCCAAGACTCACAAATCTTCATAAGCGAATTACTAGGAGTGTCACAATTCTCCAACTCCACAACTCGATTTAACTTTCAGATCAGAATTTGATTCCATTTTCAACTTGTCTTTCATTCAGCACTGAAGGCAATCCCAGTTTTACACTATTGAGTCTTAATATGTAAAGATCAACAGATGGTTTGTATTTTTTGCCCTGACCACTCATGATATTAACTGTGTGATACAACTGCAATATTTTTGTTGAATGTGCCTCAATAGGGCAACTTGAAGGAGCGGGTTGTCACTAAATTCAGATTAGTTGGTCGACTTTAAAGGTCAATCCACCCTAAGTAAGCCTGGGCTGAAGTAGTCTATAACATCCTGTTTTCAAAGGGGGAAATTGAGTCAAGTCAAGTCAACTTTATTTATCAGTGCTGCCATATATGTACAGGACATACAGAGAATTGAAATTGTGTTTCCCTCTTTTCCCCGGTGCAAACAGCAATAAACATGAAATAAAAGAAAAAAGATGAAAAATATAAATGTAAAAACATATATATATACAAGCAAGACATTGACGAAAAGACAGTAGCAAATCTGGGAGATGTAAATAGTATAAATAGTATGACGGTATGTAAATACATAATATAATAATAATAATTATGGCAGTACAAACATAATTTAGAGTAAAGAAAGCTAATTTCAATCAATTTCTGATTTAGAATCTAAGACGTGCAAACCTACAAATGACATAATTTGCAAGTCATTAGGTCTCTAAATGCTGATCATTGAAATCAAACTGCATTCGAACAGAGAAAAATAAACTACAGGTGTGAAAACGGCATCAGATGAATATAAGAACAACTGTTTAAGCCTCAGTTGTCTGCACTTGAATAAATGATATCATTACATCACAGATTTGATCAGAGAAGCTCTTGGTACATGGACACAGAGAGACGGATAAACCAGATATTCACTCGGTCTTATACAATGTACAGAATCACAAACATCCATGCCACCTTGAGGGAAAATCAGTGTTGTGTAACCCATGATAAAGACTATTTACCATGAAGTCAGGAACATCTACAAGGTCTCCATCTTATCTCAACCTTCAAACCTCCCAACATAAAGCAGCAAGAGTGGAGTACTGAGAAAAGGTCTCTCGGGTTAATTACCACAAAAGCACAATCTTTCTTCAGCAGAGCCTTTTATAGCAGGCAGGTCCAGGTCCTCAGTTAAGTTTCACTCAGGTGCAGCTTTCAGGTCTACACATCTGCCCTTTAATCTCTCTTATGTACTATAATAAGCCATGTAATTGCAGTAAATCCTCAAAACAAACTCAACATGAATGAACAACAACAACTGTTAAGCTATTTGTTCAATTCTCTATTCACTTAATCCAGCCAAACTTTGTTTCAAAACTCAAATGATGCAAGATGTGGAGCTAAATAAAGACAAGGTAATGCTGTTTCAAGATCATTCCAGATCAGAAGAGACTGTTTTAATTTGAAAGTTTTAGGGATTGAGAAAGCCTCTGGAGGAAGTGGAGGATGGAGCGCTAACAAAAGACTTGTGGGCTGTTTTGCTTTGGAGAATAGACGGACAAAAGGATGGATGTAAATCAAGCCAAATCTCCATTTATCAGTCAGCCAAGTCCACGTCAAGTCCTTGTTTTAGTGACCTACGTATCAAGTTTTCATCTCTAATTCCAAACTGCTATCAATCAAGACAAAACAGGACATGAAGGCGGGAGCTTCTGGCCTCGTTGAGACCTCATTACAACGTCACGTTCAGCCTGTGGGAACAATTTCCCAGAATTGTTCAGGAATGGTCTGAATAAGTCCAGGCTTCAAGTGTGGAGGTGATGGAGGAGTATGTGTCAGAAGTAAATGAGGTACATTTGGCTCTGCTGGCACCTGGACTGGACCAGAATACCCACACACACACACACACACACACACACACACACACACACACACTCAGGACTCTTCCATCTTCCCAAATCCACGTCGTCATTGAGCCCCATCAGGATATGCCGGGTCAGGGAAAACCTCAGGGGCAAAGTTCAGGAAACAATTAAGGGAAATAACTGCTCACCAGTGGACTGAATCCCAGCTCTATTTTGAATATGTTTCTGTTTCTCAGAAGGTCTCACTCGTTAAATCATTAACCCCACGACTGGAGACCAGAAAGGAGGAAAAAGCAACACGGTTGTATGTTAAAAATGTAGACGCCATCTGCTTTGCGAGTGGCTATTACAAGAAGTATGACAGAGCAGAGCCCCCTGTAAATCAATGGAGGCTCACTGGGTTTGTGGTTTGACCCTGAAGTCGATTTCACCTTCAGACATTTAGCTCGCAACGACGGCCAACGAGGCAGAATGCTTCCACAGCGTTTCATCACCGCGATGTGTCAGAAGCACTTTAATAAGTTATATATCATACAGAATCTAAACATGTGTCCTCTCTTACAATACATCCAATATCTGTGTGCAGGAATGCAGCATGACAGTGAACCAGGACTGGTGTGGAAATAGGGCTCTGGCTCGAAAACACAAGTGAAGATGTTTTTTATTCCATGATTTTTGAACTTTCAGTATGTTTTTAAACCCGGAGACCTCACGGAAGGGGTCACAGGATCAATTCATATCAGATTTGTAGACAGTGCTGCTAGCAGGCTTGCAGACTTCTAGTTTTGTTTCAAAGCTGGAGTGCTAGACCTTTACATATAAATGATCCAGAGTTCACATGCTGATTAAACCTGTCGAGTTGTGTTGTTTGTACTGTTATTCCCACGCTGTCTCACTGGATATAGTCTGTTTGTAGTAGTTTAGTAGTTTATTTTCTACACAACATCGTTTTTACAATGGATGTATACGTAAAGAGAACTGATTCAGATCATTCAGATCTGTGGTGCCCACGTGTTAATGTGTAACAAACTGACTGATCGGGGAGCTTTACACCACTATACTCTATGTTGCAACAACGGAGTCAATAAAGTAGATATGCTCGTGTTCGTTCTTATTGAGGTCGTCTTCCCGTCCCTCAACACACGATCCCATTTGAGGTTGGTTTTGTTCTCGTCATGCGGCTTTCGGAGACTAGCAGCAGGTCTGAGTCGATTGATTTGAATAGGAGAAATGAAAGTGATCACAGATTTTGGCCGATTCTTTTACCTCGGATTCACCAAAGTAAATATTGGGCCAATTGTTTTACAGGACACATGATTTCTGACACTGAAATAGCATTTTTCAGATGGAGAAATCATGAGAAAATTAACTTTGTTTAAAACCTGTCTCTGTCTCAGCAACAAACTCTCACAATATCTGGTGACAGTGATAGTGTAGCAAAAACTACTAATGTCAACAAACATTCACAAAATAATTTTCATAATGGTAAATGTTATGTAAGGGCTACATGGTGGTGTAAGTGGTGAGCACTTTTGCCTCACAGCAAGACGTTTTTCTCCAGTTTCCTCCCACAGTCCAGACACATGCAGCTTAGGTGATTGGGTGGTGACTCTAAAATTGCCCGTAGGAGTGAATGAGAGCCCTGTGATAGTCTGGCGACCTATCCAGGGTGTACCCCGCCTCTTGCCCAATGTCAGCTGGGATTAGCTCCAGCAGGATAAATGTTATACAGCAATGAAAAAAAAATTATTTAAGGTCACAACTTTTACAACACGCCCAATAAGGAGACAGGAAATGTATACCATTTAATGAAGCGTGAAATGAGGCGTCTTTGTCTTCTACCAGTGTCTTTGGTATGGCTCTGACAGTGTTGGTGTAGTTACTCTCCCTGCCAGAGGCCAGAGAGAAAAGTGTTCAACTTTACTTTTTCTTGCAAAATACTGCACAGCTTTCCCTCTTTATGCCTCCAAATGCATTGAGGGAAATCACTTTATGGTTAAACTGCAGCCAAACATGGTGTCTCATAGTGTGACAGGCAGTCATAGCGGTCACCAGTCAAACAGTGTGGGAACTGCTGGTTTATTGGCTCGAGTGTGCACATGTTTATTTGCCGTGTCATATTAACATGCTAATAACGGTTATTTTATACATGGAAGGGTCCATGAATTTATTCTGGCCTGGATACAATCTTTAACATTATATTTGGATGGCTGACTTTAATCGTTATATGATACTGCAGCCTTTCTGTTCTCCCCGGAGGAAGAAAATATATGGTTGAGAGGAGCAGCCTGAGCCTCTGTGGCTTGAATGACAACAACATAAAGGGATGTAAGGAGGTTATTGGGATGCATGCTATGTAAAGAGAGATATGTCACGGCGCTTACTGAAAAACAACATAATGGGGAAAAACAAGAACCAGACAGAAAACCAGGAGAATGAATACAGATTTTATATTTAAAGCCAAGAATTATAGGAAATGCAATAAATGAAATATATGGCTGTCGATATATGCACGCACACATAAAGGTTTATTTTGTGTGTTGAGGATTTCCAGGACATTAGCAGGCAGCCACGTACACTGGATGAGTGAACATGACTGAACCAAACAAGGTTGTGCCCTTTGATCGCTGCCAGTGAGACGAAAAACATGATGGGACGGAGACACGACTCACAATGCAACTATTAACCTTACACGCTGCCAGAATGCACACGTAAATACACAAAAAAGTGATTAAGCATATGAATTCTTCATTAGCCTATCTTATTTTATAATATTGAGCTGTTTGTGGAAGTCCGGATCACATTTTGGAAGTAAAGGATGCTTGGAGGAAGGTAGAGGAAGAGGATCAGGTTATCTACGATTGCTATTCAATACCGTCCAACCAGCTAATCACATTACTCTGCTTTCTGTGCCCCGCCGTCAATACTCATCCTCAGGTTGCTCTCAGTCATCAACTCGCCTTTTTAACTGCCATCTCTTTTTCTTTTGGCTCTAAACACCTGTTTTCTTTTGTTTTGATTCGTCTCCTGCATCCCCTCTTTTCCATGTGTTTAACCCTCTGAAATGAAAAAAAAATTGGTTTTCTTTCAAAAATCGCCAAAATACACTGTTGAAGAAAGAAACTGTAAAGAAACAGGCATTATTGCCGGAATTCCAACAATCCTTGAACTGATTATCACATTTTGGTTAGAAAAAGTAACCAAAATGAAGCTTAGGAGTGAGATACTTCTGTCAAAATCACTTTATTCTACATGTCTCATTTAAAACATTGCCAAAAATAAACCGTTTGCAATAACTAGATCCGGTTAAAAACATTAAATTCTGCTCCTCAGTGACACTGTGAAGCCATAATTGATTCTGCTGAGATGAACGCTTACGTGACAAATATTCACTGAAAATATGCTTACACAGAGCTGAGAGGAGAGGACAGGAGATGTTGTAAAAAAGCATACAGTATAATATGTATAGCATGTGGAGACCCAATTTTTTTCGCCAATATTCATGACACTTTTGACACAATGACACAATTCAACTTGCGTTTTTCTTTTTTTTTTAATGATTTATGTCATTATAACTTTTCTGCACAGAAGACTGAATGAGTTGTTCCCACTTCTAGCCATGATTGTGCTGATTCCATAAAGCTGCAGGACTTTATTATACATTGCAGTAAAATACAAGGCAACAGTGAGCAAAATGTAAAAAGAGCAAAATAACGCTTTGTGTTCAGGTGCTTAAGAAGTCAAACAACGGCACCTTTTCTGATCCCAGGATGCTCCAAAAGACCAAAGAAGGCCTAAAACAACAATGTCCTGTCGTATTACACTGCTTTGATCTGCAGGACGTCATGCCTGCGTGAGACAACGTGTACAACTCAAGTGAAATGTAAATGTCTCTTGCAGGGGTTTTATGCAGATATTCTGTTTCTTCTATTTGAGCAAACATCCAGTATATAATTGCAATTCTCAAATATATGAATACATTTGAATCACAATTTGTGCATCATAACAATGAGTTCCTGTGATTCATGCTGGAAAAAAGGCACATTTATCTGCAGAGGTGCACTCAAAGAGCAGGGAATAAATGCCTCGATAGACGTCAAGGTTTAAAATCTCACCATCGCCATCAATATTCCATCACCGCCGCCTTGAGTGAAGCAGCTCATCCATTTGGCTGATTATAGTGGTTAGCTTGAGAGGACGGAGGAAAAAAGCCGGTAAGAAAGCAGATAAGAACTACTTCTCTCGAATTGCAGTGCATCATGGTCTTATCTGAGGTGGGGAGGAGTAGGTGAGGAATAAAGCAACTGTGTTATTACTCACTGCTTTCAAAAACCCTTTATGAATACATCTTTATTGTCTTTTTCAATATGAAAAAATGGTTAAAGGCAATAACTCAGACAATAACACAGCAAAACAAGACAATTAAATTAAAAGTAGACCCTTTGTGCATGGATAATAAAAAGATGATTTTAGGATCAAAGAGTTGATTAAATAAATTGTGAAGAAGGCACCCCAACAATCACCTGGTCCCTGAACACTGTCAGATCAATTTATCCTTGCAGTTTTCCAGAAACATGTAAAAGCCAACTTTTTAAAACCTTGTTTGGTCTTTATGCATGGTAAAAAGTAATCTCTTTAAGCTGCCTAACACATCCCCCTCAAAACCTTTTAATTGATTTTTGTCTTGGTGCAGTTTTATTTCTCGAATTTTTAACAACACAACAAGGGCTTTTTAGGCCTTAAATTAAATAATTATCTGTGTATACGATCCTTTACGTTTACTGCAAATGTTTGAGTACAGCTACAATGGAGCAGAGTAATGTAGTCCCGAACACTGAGGGGAAAAGTACTTGGCTTAAAGGTGTAATGTGTTATTTCTGACTACATGCTCCAAAAAATAGGGGCATAGTTTCATTTTGTGCAAGAATGACATCATTTACTCAATGCAGTGGTGACACTGTCCAAGACTGTGTACAGTTAGAATGTCCAAAATGTAGAGCAAACTAAAACAAATTAAGCTCTACACTAAATGTAAGATTCTATGTTTAAGCAGTTGTGAAAAAAAGATTCAGATTCCATACTTAAGTAAAAGTATTAATACCACACTGAAATGACTGCACTACAAGTAAAAGTCCTGCATTCAAAACTTACTTCAGTAAAAGTACAAAAGAATCAGCAACAAAAAGTACTTAAAGTATCAAAAGTAAAAGTACTCAGATATCAAATATCATAGAATTATTGTTATTGATGCATTTATGTAAGCAGCATTTTAATTTTCTCAAGGTAGGGTTCATTTTAACTGTTATGAGTCTAACTTTAAATTGATCATGATTTTTTTTATGTCAAATCTCGACCTGAAAAGTAACTAAAGCTGTCAGCTAAAAGTAGTGGAGTAAAAGGTATAATATTTGCCTCAAAATGTAGTGAAGTAGAAGTATAAAGTTACATAATATGGAAATACTCAAGTAAAGTACAAGTACCTCAAACTTTTACTTAAGTACGGTACTTGAGTAAATGCACTTAGTTACATTCCACCACTGTGTTTAAGACATTGTTGCAAAGAGAGTCTGGTGGAGATTACTGCTCAGTGGAGCCTATTTTATACAGTCTATGAGTGGAGCGCACAGAGAGCAACAGCCCAGCAGAGAGGAGGCACGGGTATCAACTCAGAGCCATTATACCATTCATCATCATAACGCCGCTATCCATGCAGTGGTTGGTTATCCAAAGTCTCCAGGTTATTGATGAGAGGTCGGGTGTTTGTGAAAATGTTGCTGGGTGACTAAACTCTCTCCAGGCACACATCCATGCAACAAAACGCAGCTCCGAGTTTGGATGTAGCTCATCATTTGAGTTTTAGGTGGAAAGCTGCAGACTATTGAACAGCTAACAGTGAAGCTGCATCTGTTTGGGACAGCTTCACTCCTTCATCCTCTCTGAGGGCAGACTGAATGCTACAGTGACTCTCTACTGCCTCTTGAGGTACAACAAGTGAGACGAGCTCGGGCTAGCTGATTAGCATGCTAATTTAAGTATACTGTATGTCTCATAACATCCACACTATTACTTCCTCATATAGAATGTTTAAACTAAAAATCTGGCCGAATCCTACCCGCTGAACCTTTAATATCTGAGTGCTAAATGGGCTTTCTACCAGGAGTATATTAAAAAATGCACATTTCTTCTTACAGATGCGATCACCTCAAGTCTATATCTTGTCATACAGATAGTCTCTGTTTTATCTTCCCAGGTTTTGAGAGATCTCTATCAGTCTGCTGTTGCCTCCATACAGTGTGAAAAAAGTAAATTGGATTTTTGTGTGTATATGTGTTTGTGTGTGTTTGTGTTTTACGCTCAAAGCATTGAAAATAATGAAATTGGAAAACTCAACAGGAGCTTTACTTTCCAGAACAAATATCTTTGATAATCCACAGACCTCACTATCAACATAAGAACTATTTATTCGGTGAAAATGTGGTTTCCAACTGTTCACAGTGAGGTCTGTGATTATTCTGAGGAGCCAGCACACATCATTTACTCTGAATCATACAAAATTGCTTTGAGAGTACCTCGTAACTTATCTCTGAAAGCCTAAATGATGTGAATGGCTTTACACCTAGAGGAGTATGTGATGTTTTAAAAAAAAAAAATCCAGACATTAAGCTTTATTTCCAGACACAAAGTTTCTAAATCGTAATGCTGCAGTGGGGACATAAATCTCACTCTCCTTGGAGGGTTTTTCCACTTTCACTAAGAAAAATAATTAAAGAACTAAATGAGTTGTTAAGATGGACATTTTTTGCAGCGAGTGTGTCAGTAAAACGACCTGTTTGCAGGTTTTCCTGCAGGATCACCTGTGTAAATACAACCTGTCTTTGTTGTTCTTTCTTCTGCACCTTTCAGCTTCTGGTTCCCAGGTACAGCAGGGTCACGTACTCTGAAGGGTCACATGTTTTACAACCTGGTGCTGCAGCCTCTGCACGCAGCGTGACAGCAGGGGGGATGTAAGGGTGAAGCACGCTCCGACCACCAGCCATGTGGAGGCAGAGACAGGAAACGACTGTACAGGAATGTGACAGTGCACCTGTCCTGTAATACCTTCCCCCCGTATGAAAGGATCGGTGTTTATTGTCTGTGTGGGTCAACAATGTGACACTGAGGCTGCACTCGGACGCTTCACTGCACCTCTGCTGCTGTCTGGGACGCAGAGAGAGCAGAACACGAGTCCTCTGGGGTCTGCTGAGAATCCGCCCTCTGTGTCAGAAAACAGGCTCTCTGACACGATGTGGTCGTCCTGCACATTTATCAGGATCATGAGCACCACTCTGATGGAGGTGCTTATGCAGGACCTGCAATTTAAACTTCAACTGATAATACTTTACAACTGCTATGGTTTTGTCTCGCTCTTGTTTGGCTGTTTTGTTGCTACATTGTCTTTTGCCGTCTGCTCTTGTTTGTGCTTTGTCTGTTGAAGCACTTTGTATGCTGTTTTTGAAGGTGAAACATAAGTAAAGTTAATATTTTTACTTAACCCTCCTGTTCAGTTTGTTTTTCAGGAACAGCAATAATGTCCGTGGGTCAGTTTGACCCGGGGCATGTTTAATTATCCAAGTGTCAGAAACCAAAAAATCCCAATAAACATTGTTTATATTTTATCATTAACACCATAACTTAGGCTAACCATAACTAATCATTTCAATTAATATATAGTGCAATAATGTTCTTTACATCTCACAGATCATGGTTCAATGAGCAACATTCACTCGTTTTTTTTATGAACATTGGAAAGACCTATGCATATAACATATTTTATATGTTGATTGTATTTATTTAGCTAAGCAGAAGAAGTTTCCTCCCCAAGAACATTCTTTTTACTATTTTTTTAGATTGTTAAACTTTGAAATGGACCAATTTGACCCGCAACATAACAGGAGGGTTAAGTACAATTTTGAGGTACTTTACTTGAATATTTCCATTTTATGTAGGTACATTTTAGAGGAAACTATTCTACTTTTCCTCACTAAATTCAGCTTTGGTTACTTTTCAGCTTGAGATTAAAATGATTATGCATTTTTTCTAAATCAAAAAAACAAAAACAAAACAGAATATTAAGTAGTTAAAATTAGTAAAATGCTGCTTACATAAATACATAAAAAGTAATAATGCAATAACATATTTTTAATATATATATATTCAATTAATATAAATTATTATAAATATGTTAATTAATTAAATTATTATTATTATATACAAACTGAATGGGGCCATTCTGCATAACAAGAACATTTATTTTTGATACTTTAAGTACATTTTGCTACTTTTTTTTTTCTTCAGTCATTTTTGAATGCAGGACTTTAACTTGTAGTGGAGTAATTCTGCAGTGTGGTGTTAGTACTTTAACTTAAATAAGAGATCTGAATACTTCTTTCAGCACTGACAGAAGTTGAGTCACGAACCAGGAAATATGATAAATGTTAAATAAAAAGCCAAAGAAAAACTTATTACAGTTATTATTGTGGCCAGACACTTGCCAGTTATGGTCACTCATTTTCTCTCTCTCAGAGCATTTGCATAGCTGATACCGTTTATTTAAACTTTGATTACAGTATGACTGCTTTACAAGTCAGAATCTCACATTGCACCAGATGTCTGCAAGTTCTTTTATATGTCTGCATGAGATAAGTGAGTTTTCTGGACCTTACAAGATATCTCACACTCACAAAGTTGGATACAAAATGTGTCGCTTGCTCCAAATCACTCCCTTATCTCATACGTAATACAAAACATAACCTCTGGAGATCTGGTGTGCAGTTGTACTGATATAAATAAATTCATTCTAGTCTAAGTTATTGTTCTGTTTAGGGAAAATAACTTTTAATATAGAGATATATAGTGTATCATGAAAACCAGATTTTTAACGAGCTTGCTCAGCCCCAAAGCACCGGTTTTACTGAATCAAGCTGGAAAATAAGCCGTGGTCTTAATAATGACCACATATGCCACGGGGCTACACGGTTTTATGCCTGTTATTGGCAATGTATGACACAAGCAGGACTAAAGACTGTTCTCATTCCTCGATTTGTGCCTCCTTGTCTCCTCCGTCCTCCTGCCTGTGACCCTTCTTAAATGCATCTTGAGCAGAGCAGAAGTTTGCCGGAGGAGCTTTAAGTCTGTTGGCACCACACACAGCTGTCACATTATGCCAAATTATGAATTGAATTTAAAGTAAATATATGTTGCCATGAAAAATGTTATTCTCATCTGACCAAAATCAGAAAAAACAGCTGTAGGTTAAAACTAAACAATGGACAGATACAGATACAGATTTGAAAAATGATTAAAATTATAGTAAAAATGTCCTTTGTTTTCGTCTTTGTCAACTTATTTCATACACAAGCCTTTTTACTTGATATGAAATCAATTTCGTCCATCTGATTTCATGAGTTAAGAACCTTATTGGGGCCCAATAGGCAAAAGAAATAAAGGCAACATTTATTGTGACCTTTTTGAATCTCGCACCCAACAAATACCCCATTTCCAAAAAAACTAAAACTAACACTAAAATTAATAAAAACTAAACATTAAAAAAATAATAATAATAAAAATAAAAACTAGCAAACTCACTCTAAAAACGAACTAACTAACTAACTAACTAACTAACTAACTAAAAATAACTGAATTTGAAAACAAAAATTCACAACGATTAAAACTTAAACTAATGAAAAATCCAAAACTATTATAACCTTGGCCACCGGTTATATTTACTGCTGTAAATGACTGCTCTGATGGACTCCGGTTTTTAAGCCTCGATTTGGCATTTTGGCTGTGGCCTTTATGTTTTTTTGCAACCGGTGCATGTACAGAAAGTATCAGGAGGATGGACACTATGTTATAAGCTAATGCTAGCTAGCTGGCCAAGATAGCAAGACACATCTGTTATTCAAGGCTCCTTTAAGTGCCTTTAAGTCAGACCAAATGCAAGACATAAAGCTACAACTAACTTTGATGAAGTGAAAACACACTGTGAAAGGGTCTAAGACATAAACACATAGTCCACCATAAAGCATGAAGCATTGAGGTTCATTACAAATTTTAAGGCCTTAACTCACCATTGCACCATATGGTTGGTTGGCCTGGATTGTCCATTCAGAAACTCAGTCTCAGGCATATAGAGCCTATCTTTATATCTTCATAAAATTGCTTCATCTGAAAAGTGCTGGAAGCTTCCATCTCCGCTATGTAACATATTTGCATGTCTTACTCTATCTGTCCACAAAGTTCTGCTAGAAACGGCAAAAAAGGGTTTTCAGGTATGCAGCTGGTCTCTTTTAGTGCATTATGTAATCTGAAATTTATTTTTGTCTGTATTTGTTATGTGCCTGATTCAATGTGCTGCTGCTGTCTTGTCCAACCGATTTCACTGTAATCAGACAAGTTTGAGTAGGAGGCTGCTCCCCCTGTTGGAAAGGAAGTAGTATCAGCCTATTCAAACAGGTACAACAGCTCTTCTTGCATATTCAATCGTGTTTCGTAACATTTCACTTTCACTATCTTTATGTTTAGGCACTGAAAAAGGCCACAAGCTTGTTCTACTTATGCATCAAAACTAATTATCTAAGGTTAGGGCCAAAATGTTAGCCGTGGCAATATTATATCGATTCATGGCCACCAAGTATCCATATTTAGCGTTCTGACGGCTGTCAGTATTTTCGCCCTTTTTTCCCGGAGGCTGTAGCCGGGCTCACTTTAGGGAAATACTGGAGATACTGGTATCATATGAATCTAGAAGATCTAAGCAATCTATATGCATAGCCATGCACCAAGTTTGGCTTTTTTTATGTTTCATTCAAAAAAATTCAGAGCAGTGAAGCTTAAAGTTTCAGAAAGTTTGATAAAATGCTGCCGTTGTTGTCGTCCATACATGTTTGATATCAGTTCAGTTCAGTTTGACTGAATACTTTGTTGGTCAGTCTGTGGGTTTGACTCTCATTGTGGAGAAATAAAAAGCCTGAAGTGAGATGAATAGACTGAGAATTTTCTCTTATTTGACAAAACAATTCTTGATTTAATTTAATTTTGTGGACACAAAATGCAGTTTAACAGTTAAATCGCAATATATCGTATCACAATACTAACCATATTGCAAAATGCTTAAAATAGCAATAATATCGTATCGTGACTCAAGTATCTGGATAAAATCGTATCGTGGGGCCTCTGCTGATTCACACCTGGAATACATTAAGCTGACAGCGTTAGTTACTTTTCAGGTTGAGATTTAACATGAAAAACATAATCAGTTTAAAATGATTTTGCTTTTTTTCTATTTTTTACATTGCAGTACATAAAGTGGTCACTTAAAATTAGCTTAGTAAAAGTAAAATAAAGCACTTAAATGCCAAAACTGAAGTAGTAAAAAGGAAAACATTATTACTGGAAGTTACAAAGTAAAGTTGTAAAATAAAAATAAAATGTCCATATGTTTATACTGATCCAGACCTAATGGTTATACAGCATTTTGTAGTCTGTTGGAGCTTAATTCAGGAGCTGCTTGTTAATTAGCACTTAGTTCCTGATTTATGCTGTGTTTGTTTCTCCGTATCCACTCAGGAATTTGTGTAATTTAGGCAAACTGTTATGTCGTGATTCTACTTTCTACTCTCTGATGTCTGCATCCAACTTGGCGTCCCACATGAGCTGTTGGCTCTGAAGCTCCTTCACTGTGGAATGTGAGTTGGACGTATACGGCATAAAATAAAGCTTTGAACATCCAAGAACAACAGATGACAGAGAAACTGCACAATGAAAAAGTCTTGAATTTTAGACTCTCTGCTTTGATTTTGTGCTGAGCAGTGTTTCCAATAAATTCCTTTTGAACTCGGGCAGAAATATCTGGCTTTGTAAAAAACGCACAGTAAACATGAGTCACCACGGCGCTCAGCATTACCCAGGGGGACAGTTTGTTTCACAAACACAGAAGCACACCCTCCTTGTGTAAATAACACAAAGAGAAATCAGGGTTAATCCTGTTCAGAGGATCCAAACGCAGTGGAAGTCATTAATCACTCACCTACTGTAATTAGCAGGGGAGTTAATTTATGCTTCACTAATTCACTTAGCACTGTTCAGAGTGAGAAGAGTGGGTAAAAAAAGCTCAGTTATGCGTCTTTAAACAGCCTGAAATGTGCCGGCAGACTAAATATATCAGTGGGAAATGTTGTAGAGAAGCCACAGGAAGGAGAAACCACTACCAGATATTCACATATTACAGCTTGAGCCAGTCTGGGGTCAAAAATAAATCTGGATATTTCAGAGGAAAAAGTTTGGCTGGCATTTATGGTATCAGCTTTACATAAATATATGTTATATATGGGGGTATTTCTGTAAGAAAAGCTCTCTGGTTCCTGTAATAATGCTGTAAAAAGGCCGGTTAAGTGATTCTGATGGGATCATCTACTTAAAAATCAGTTTTTATTCTTCTCTTTGAAGCTCTGATATTTGAGCTTAACATTCTGGACGTGGGCAATCTTTCAGAGTTAAAGTTAACCAAGGAGAAAAAACCAAAACCATGAATATGACAGCGTAAAGACAGCCTGCCAGGGGGAAAGTGTACGTTCCCTGCAGCTCTGGCTCCGCTCCAGCGTCCAGCGTGTACTTTTTGTGGTTTATATTTGCAAACGATTTGTGAAGGTTGAATGCATCTCCTCCTCTGTTTTGAATGGGAGCTATAATTCTTGTTTTTAGATGTGTAACCATCCACAGGTGAAGTCCTATCCCCTACTTGGCAGGGCGTTGAAAACATATGGTGTCCACCCTCTGGACTCAATACGCCTCCCCGAGCAGCTCCCTCAGAGCATGCTGGGCCATAACTTCATACAGTGGCCATCCAACTCTTACATCAGCCCCAATCTGTCACGCAAACAGCACCGAGATAAGAAATCACCACGCTGTTGTAACATCACACCAGGGTCACGCTGAAGTCTCTTGTCTTGACTGGACTTCTCTGTGTCTAAACAGCACAACATCTGTATTTCATATCCACCGAGTGCTGCATTAGAGAGAAGAAATACTCCCCTGCAGTCTCAATACTTCACCACTTTTCTTTAGATCTCAAGCCACGTTTCTAACAAAGTGCCGGTTACCTACGTCATCTAACTTACTGCTGCAATCAGGATGCGAACCAAGAAGTCATTCATTATGTGGATCATTTATTCTCGTTACACCAAGGGCCAAAAATCTTTCTGCCACACTCGAGATTGGGCACAGTGTAGAAATAGCAGTAAAGTTATATATAAGTTAAAAAGTTGTAATAGTGCAGAACAGTCAATATTAGCAGAAAATTTAACATAAGTTTGCAAATGGCAAAAGCATCAAAATGTACTTAAAGTATCAAAAGTAATAGTATTTGTTATGCAGAAAGGTACCGCTCAGATTGTTTTATATATTCCAAATGTATATATTATATATAACATATATTATTGTATTATTATCATAGTTGATGCATTTATGTAAGCAGCATTTTACTGTTATATACTGTTATGAGGTTTAATTTATAAAATGCCTAATCATTTTAAAGTGATAATGTTTTTCATGTTAAATCTCAACATGAAAAGTAACTAAAGCTGTCAGCTAAATGTAGTAAAAAAAAGTACAATATTTGCCTCAAAATGTAGTGGAGTAGAAATGTAAATTTACATATGTGGAAATACTCAAGTAAAGTATAAGTACCTCAAAATTGTACTTAAGTAAATGTACTTGCTTACATTCCACTACTGATATTAGAAACACGCTGCAGTATTTAGAGAGTGACGTATCTTCTGTAGCTCTGACTGCACTACAGAAAATATTGAGCCAAAATGAAACATCACTGTGGTTAAATACATGATTTCCAGCTTTAATATGAGGCTGTTTGCCCCTAAAGAGTAACAGTGACAGAGCTGTAGTCAGAAATCTGAGGAAATATGTATAGAAAGACCTTCACTGTTCATTCAGTATGTAGGCCTATGTGAACACCTTCAAAGAGCCTTAAAGCTGAAAGCCATTACATTGACCTCAGTCTTTGTTTCATGTCAGACCTAATGAGACAAAGACAAAACAAATACTTTAACTGTAAACATGCAGTATCTGCAGGCAAAACTGTGTATTTGACACAAAAATATGATTTCAATTGTTTTCAAAGGTTCTTAAGAGTCAGTAAAACTTTACTGTCCGTCACAAAGAGATGAAAATTTGTCTTCAATTTTGCATCACATGTTGATGTAATGCTGTTTTCACATGAAATCAGGCAGATGGCAAACTTTATATCTTTTTATTAGATGAGAGCATGATTAAATTATGTGAGGCCAGCAGACAGTAAAATATTTCAACTTTTTGCCATCCTTTGTGATGGAATTTACATCTGGATTATATGTAGCTTCAGAGAAAACATGCATCATCTGGACAATAAGGAGCTGTCATTTTGGTGCAACAACACGTAGAAAAGAAATCCTACTGAGATGCATGAATTATGAGAAAAATAACATAAAAAATAGACACATTTTTCTGTAACCAGTGGAGCATTAAAGCTGTCAGTCGTCTACATTTGTCATCATGAATTTCATCATGTTTTTTTCCATTTTTAAATGTTTCTTTAATGTTTATATTTCATTAATAACTCCATTACTAACCATTTTAATCAATATTTAGTGCAATGTCCTTCTTTACCTCTCACAGATCATGGTTTTATGAGGATAATTCACTAATTAAAAAAAAAAAAAAAAGGATGTTAAAACTTTTTTATGCACATTGGAAAGACCTATATATAAAATAAAATGGTTTTACATGACATAGATTTTTTTTTAATTTTATTTTACATCTTTAAATGTTTTCTTTTTATAAAAAAAAATAAAAATACTTTTTTTAAAACTTTGAAATGGGTCAATTTGACCTGCAACATAACAGGAGGCTTGATGTTTTCATTTTGGTCGTTGGGCTGCTGACGTATGTTGTGTTTATTATTTGTCCTTTGGTGATTTATGTCATGTTTTTGTTAATTAAATTGTTATTTTGTTGCTTATTAAGTCAAATAGGTTCCAGACTAACAAGTTAATCAAATGATTTATTATATGTTGTATTAGTAGCACATTAGGTTAGCCTGGTTAGCAAAGATTTGATCACAGAAGACATTTTTGAAAAATAAACAGTCCAGAAACTATTTATATTAGAAGCGGCCTGCAGATAATGCACCAAGCAGCAAAGGAGCAAAACTAAAACCTGTAAAGTAGAGGTCAAATACATTTTTCCCAGTGTTTGTTTTTCCTGATAGGTTTGGTTGTAATTTACATAATGTTGACAGTTGTGTCTTTACACTGTTTTGGTTATTTAGTGTTGCCGTACTAGTGGTAGTACAGCGAGACTACTGGAACGTGATCTCAGACATGCTACTGTGTTGTTGGCCGGCTGCTGTACACACACAAGTGCCTCCGGTGCCTGACTAATAATTGTGAATAAAACGGCTGTTTGTAAAGAATCACTTCTGGTGTTAATTCAAAGTCAAGAAGTCAACACATAAGGAATATTAACATAAAAATAGACACAGAATTGTATTTTCTTTAACCAGTGTAGAATGGCAAAATAAGTAAACTAGCCAGCTAAGCAGCAAGTTGTCTGCTTTTTTAATTAATCTGAGAGTAAGTAATTTTAAAAAACCCTCTTTTTTATGCACAATGGGAAAAAAACATTATATTAAGTAGGATATTTTTTTCATGTATTTAAACCTTTTATACAGCCCATAATGTAAACTAAAGGTTGACAGTAGTACAGTCAGAAGTAGTAAAAGCGGTGTATAAATACTGATATAAATAATGTCTGTATTCGTCACAGCTGTGCTTTACTACAACAGGTTAAATATCTGCTGTGAGAAAGTCCTATAAAAGACACTTCAACAGGATAAATTAAACCTTGTTCCAGTGAATTTCATGTGTTTCTGCCCTCGACTTTCTCACTGTGACGACTTCCGGCACATCATCTTCATCAGGATTGTGTTTTATTAGTGACCTTGCAGAGTGACATGACATTTCCTTTTAGCTGACCAATCATACGACCAGAAACGTGATAGCACAGGGAAAAATACATGTATCCTACCAAAGGCCGCTGTCAGCACATATCCATAATATATCCATAACACTACTAATAGAGCTCACATTCAGAGGACATTTTTCTATTTCTGGCTGTCGGGTGGATACATTTCAGCTTAGAGTTGTAGTACATCTCTGTTACACTGTTGTCGGGATCAGACAATATCAACAACATGGCTGCATGCTGTTAATATTCATTATTTGACAGATAAATGTTGATTATCTGCACATCACAGTGTCTTTACTCAGATTAGGGTAATAAACACTCACTGGACGTGCGAGCACAGTATCAAAGAGGAGCCTATTGATGGAGAGGAGTGCTGTCAGAATGGGGGTTAGCTGGAGGTGCTGCAGGGGTGATCTCAAAGGAGGATGTAGGAAGTGGGAAAATTGATGTGTCCCAAGATCAATACTGGAGAGCATTTGGATCTACAACAGTGTAACTAAATCACCCTGCTACTGCTGCTGCTGCTGCTTCAGGGGCATCGGCCTCACTGTCCCCTGAGTTGATGATGGCTGAGGAGAAGGTGCAGGTACCAGGGTCAGGAGGATTGAACGAGATGGAGATCGGGAACAGTTTGACACAGATAAAGCCGTAAATTTCATCGCCGCTTTATCGTCACGTTGTCTTGGATCAATATCCATCAACACTGGTTTTCCTTAAGTGTAAAAGCTAAGTAGGCTACCTCAACGGGCATCAAACACAATTACGATGCTTCGCCTTGCATTAGTGGTTTCAGAGTGGGCTCGACAAATTTAGTATCATCTTGACAGAAAAACAAAAATATTTGTGATGCAGCAGGCAGCTGCTTAATGGATTTAAACCTCAAAATGTGCAGCAGGTTTCCAAAAAAGTGCCAAAAACCACAGTAGATCCTACTCAACAGGAGAGCTTACTACTCTGTAATACAGCTTATGGAAAAATAAAAAAACAATATTGAATCACTGCAATATAAAATGTCTTTTATTAAAAAAAAGTAGAATAATATTTCTATAAACTCACTTTAAGGCACCACAGACACATTTACAGCAGCATCCTGAGGCCACTGTCAGTGCATACAGTGCTACACAGTAGCATGTGAAACCTGAGATTTTCATGGTGCACTGATTCAGTGAAGTGACTTCTCTTTGGGGAAGAACCTCGTTTTTTAGTTAAGCTGCTGATCTGAGTTCAGCTGAGGCGCCCTCTTGTGGTCACATGACGATAATGTACCTCATAAATTGACTAAGGGGAATATGTTTGGACTTTGATGTTCAGTAATAAACTAAGACAAAGATGCGTTTGTTTTTGCACAAACATTTAGTCATGAACTTAATTTAAAAAATGAGGGATAAGATTTTTTTAATAGCTTACTCATCCGATATGGGGAATAAAAAAGCAGAGCAATAGAAAAGTAGAAACACCTGTTATCCCTGCAGTCTTTGAGGTTTCTTTAGTCATTTTTTTGTGGTGACCCAGTTCTCAGGACAAGTTCTGAGGCTGTTTTACTTTATGGTGGTCTTGTTTTGGGGTGCTTTATATGCAAAGGGGTTTCTAATATTTTGCCTGCCTCATTTACATGTTTGAGGTAGAAAAAAAATATTGGAAACACACATCAAGATAATGCAATGCAGCTCAACAACAGCACAGACTATACAGGCTTTGGAACAGCGTCAACATTACACGAGGAGACGGATGCTCTGATTTGTGATTGTTAAAATTGGAATTCCACTCATCTGCTGCTTTAACAGCCTTCATTTGGTTTCAGGCTTTCTAGCCAGATTTCTGAACCTGGCTTCAGTGACTTGCTCCCATTCAGCCACAGGAGCTTAGAGAGATCAAAACTGGAGTTTGGTGATAAGACCAGTTCATCCCAGAGGGGCTGGATGGGGTCATGGTCACTGTTCTGTGAAGATCAGTCAAGATCCTGAATCCTGGAATACTGAAAATGAATAGGGGTCTTCTCCAAACTGTTGGCATCATTTTTTTTGGGACAACTATTGTAACACAGCTACTAACATCAGTTAGATCAATCACAACAGAGCTGGGGTGATGTCATCAGTAGCGTACGCTCACATTTATTTTTTTGAGCTCAACCCACCAACCCCCCAATTTTAATTGCTTACTGTATTGTAGATACATTGGTTTGACTAACTAACCTAAAGAGTCAGTATCTCTTGTATAGCTCAACCCACATATTAAAACAGTTAGCTATGTAATGACTACTTTCAATGGGGCTTTTATTGTAACAGTGTGGGCCGCAACTGTGACTATGATTGAACTCTTATGTGACACATGCACATTAACGAATACAGTCCACACACACATGCACTCACACAAACACAATTGTTTTTGCGCTAAATTTAAAGTTTTAGAAAAATGAGAAAGTATTCTTTGTCACTTTGAGTTGTTCACTTGTTTCAAATTTCTTCAATAATGCTATGGGATAATGACAATCTTATTTATGTAAATGACCTGTTATTGATCCATCTAAATCCAGAGTCTTAAATTAGGAGACTGGTGTTTGCATCCTTTTAAAAAAAAGTTTTATCAAAAAGTAATGTTTTTGCATTAAGCTTTTTTGTACTATAAGCTTAACCAACATGTTTTTAATTTGCAGCAACAGAAACTTTTACAATGTGTTGCAGCCATCATGAGGTTGTGGCATGTTTAAAGCATTACAGTCACGTGTCAGAATGAAAATGGTTTGCAGCCATTCCTAAATATTCATATTTAATATATTTGTAGTCAAAAAAAATGTAGAGCCTCAACATTATCTGTTGTTTGCAGAAACGTGTAATTCTAACATTTATTCTGGTGACTGGGTTGCAGCAACTGAACTATTTGTATTTGACATAATGCACATAATCTGTGATTGTGCAGAAGTGAGATTTATATGCTCAAACAAAAAGTGTTACTACCATCCCTGGTCTACCCTACACAAAAGTCAGTGTCCACAAACTTTTGGCCACATAGTATATCAAAAGAATGGCAAGTGGATCATGCTTGATGCTCCTTAATGTGTCTGATATCAATGCTGCTCCTTTAGAATAATTGTGAATAATTTGTATGCTACTTTTGCGTTGAGTCAGACCTCACATGAGATTAAAGCCCGCGAGGCGAGGGAGAGAGAGAGAGAGACAGAGAGAGAGAGAGAGAGAGAGAGAGAGAGAGAGAGAGAGAGAGAGACGCAGGTTGTATAGTCTTACTGCAGGAGTATCAGGGGTAATAAACTGGAGGGTGGACGTGCCCCCTCTCTCCTCTTCTCTCCTCTCGCCTCCTCCGCAGTGCACTTGCAGCTTAGCAGCACTCCGGACAGGACGGTCTCCTCCTCCTCCTCTTCTTCTTCTTCTTTTTCTTCTTCTCCAGTGTGTGTGTGCTGGCGCTGAGGGGTGCACCGACAGTCGCATCTGACTCCAGAGGTCCCAGCCGGACAGACGCGTGATGGTGCGGACTCATTGATAAAATCCGCTGCTGCTGGAATTAAAATGAGCACTCCTGCTGAGCGGCTCTCCTCCTCCTCCTCCTCCACATAGCGCTGCTTTCTCTGCACAAGATCTGTTTTTGTGTGACTCCATCAGGCGACGCAGGATGACTACTACCTTACCGCTGGTGATTTCGTGCGCTTTGGTGAGTACAGTAGTGCAGAGTGCGTAGTTTGCTGTAAATACTCTGGTATAGTGATTTTTATCACTCGGTAGATGAATTTTTAGCGTCCTTATGCACTTTTATTTAAATTCCCTTCCACTGATTTTTCTATAAGGAGCTTACTTTGCGCAGAATAGCTTTATGATATTGATATAATAGTCCTTTAATAATCCTGCAGGGACTGTTTTTGGCGAGTTTTTCTTGACTTCCGAGGTCTTCATGGCATTTCTGTTACATTTTGTGCTCCCTGTGATATTTATAAGATATTTTGAACTGGATTTTAACGTGCTGTGGGTTTCCCTCTATAGAAAACATATTAAAGGAGCAATGTGCTGTTTGTTCCTGCTAAATAAGCAGGTGCAGCTAAACAACTTATTTGCATATGATATTATTATTCCCAGGTTTTATTAAATCCCCTCCAGCTCCACACATGCAGCAACATGCACACTCTCTCACTCACTCACACACACTCACACACACACACACACACACACACACACACACACACACCCCTCTTGATTTTCATCCAGGGAGGAAAAGTTAGACAGTTCTGCTGGGATTAGTTTCTGGAGAATTGAGATTTCTGCTTCACATTGGGCAGCATCCAGACATCCAGGAGTTTTGGTCCAGACTTTAATATGTTAATGAGGAGAAGTCATTTCCTCCTATTTAAAAAAATTTTTTTTTTTGCCTTAACTTTGGGATATTAAAATAAGCAGAGATAAAGACGCTGCAGCTTATGAAAAGTAAATTGATTCATTAAATTCTTATCGGACACCAGCTGCTAATTGTTTGGCTGATCTCGACATGAAACGCGAGGCTCCTCTGATAACGTGAAAAAGTTGATTAGGGGAGGAGGGTGGTGATGAAGCGCAGAGCAGACAGAGAGGGCACATCCTCCCACCACTCTGGTATGTCCACAGCAGCTGCTCTAATTGGGCTGTGCGGCTCAGTCATCACGTGAACAGCCCTGGATGTGAGGGGACACTCTGTTATGACAGCTGGTTTAAAGGGTGGCGACGGTCGGGTGCACATTGGTGGAATTAAATTTAGAAATAAACTCTCAAATTGACCATGAAATTGGGGAAAGTACAAACCAAGCATATCGCAGCTAGGTCACCGTACGTTGTTGTTGTGAGTGTGTGCGTATGGATGCATGTTCATGCTGCTGGTGGACAATTTCCCGCTGATTTTGCCATTAATCTGTGTTTGAGCTGAGTGATATTCCAGGGAGATGTCACAGGAAAGGGAGGCAGGGACATGAATCCTTTCCACTGCAGATACAAGGGGGGAACTCTCTTGAGGTTCTGGACTGCATCCAGAGTTCATTTTTGCAGACAAAAACGTGACTTTACTTCTGATGATGTACGCAAATAAAATCCGACATTGGGGTGCAGAAATGTTGAGATAACAGGTTGTAAAGTCGGGAGGAGAAATGCACATTGGGAGAGCAAAAAAAACTGATGAGAGAAAGAGGGAAATGTTGAGCAAGAGGAGGGTGAGTGAGAGAGAGCTGCTGGCTGCTCACTACATCTGTTTCTGAATGAAAGCAGGGACAGCAGAGAGAGGGTGGAGGGGAGAGGAGGGGAGGGACAAATCACAGAGAGAAAAAGATTGAATTGATGCCTCAGCAAATGTGAATTAAGTGGAAATGAGCGTTTGCTCGTTACATAATAAGAGCCACAGGACATGAAAGTGTTTCAGTATAATGATTTTCTTTGTTCTAAAATGGCTGGATATGAATTCCTTTTATTTAACATTGTTGCATACACACCAGTGGAACGAGCCTCAGTTCTTCTGACAGTGGAGCTGCGTGGCATTTATATCAGAGAGGACTGAGGAAACACAACAAGAGAGGAGGGAGAGAAAGAAGGTGATAACTGGACTAGATTAGATAGCATGAAGACATTTAAACCAAAACATGTACGGACTAAGAAAGACAAACACACAGCAAATGTTTGTAGAATAGCTGCATGCTGGAGGTAGTTAAGGTGGAGCTGTAATCGATATGCAAATTAGGACAGTTATAGAAAAACAGTATATTCATGTACTTCTATTAATCTGCAGAAACACACAATTCAACGTATCCTCTAACAACAATTTGTATATCTTTTTAAGTTTTATTTAGTTATGTTTAGGCTCCAAAACCACAAACGCTGACCTCCTCCCTATTCTGACTTTGTCACTCTTTATACTACATCACCAGACTTCCTCCTTTGCTCCTGTCATAACTGCAATAGCCACTAGAGGTCACCGCCAACATGGGTCGTAATAAGCTGCTCCTCCTGGCTCATGATTACGTCGATTTTATGGATTAAAGTGCATTACTTTTCATAGGTATATGTATGAACAATTATGTGCAAATTTGCAACAGATACATGCATCCACACACACTTGACCTGAGTCATAAAAGGGGGCAGGAGGACTAAAGTATTGGCAAACCTTCCTCGATGAAAAACGGGTTGCTGAGTACGCTGATGTCTCTCACAGGGTTCATGAGTTATGAATGGGGTGTGGTTAAAGTACAGGGGCGGAGCATACTGTCACCAATGAACAATTAACTCCGCTCCATTGATGACTTACACAGAGTTACATTTCATTTAGAAAACACTTTTTTTTTCAAAGCACAAAGGTCTGCAAGTTCATACAACACAAGCAAAGATCTAGTCAGAGGACATGTGAGAAACAGTTTGAGTCCTCTGCTGAGTGGAATGATGCCTCCAGCAAACTGCTCAAAGTTTGGCCACATTATGTTCAACCGTTTAGAAGTTATACAGGTTTTTTGTTTTAGCTACACACCCTTTTTCCAGCTGACAGGGACAGTTAATCATCCACCCTTTTGCCTGATGACAAACCTTTCCACAGAATCTTTTACAAGTTCGAAGTAATGCACCTTTTTGTGAGAGACCACTGCTATTGCACACTGTGTTTTAGACAATAAGCATGAAAGTTGTTCCTGGCTGCTGATTTGGGATCAGTTGTACAGAAGATTGCCTGATTCTACAAACATTAGATAGTTTGATGTCAGAGGATAGACAAATAGATAAATATATTATTTCTGTTGATTCTAACTCCTTAATCACTGTTAGCATTGGGAAGACTTGGTCTTGGACTTGACTTGGACTCTATTAAATTGGTCTTCACTAAAGCTCTGCTACCGACCGACTGATAGAATGAGCTACAGAGCTGCTGGTTGCATCTAATCACTCCCCACAAAGTAAACCATAAAACTGTTTACTTTAAACTTCTAAGGCTCGGTTTTTAGTTAAAGTTAGGGTTAGTCAAAAACTTTGTTCCTCTGTTTTTATGAGGACCAAATTGAGTTTTAGACCATTTTTGGAGAGTGAGGACATTTTGGCCAGCCCTCTAGGATTACTCTTTTTTTTATTGTCTAGGGTTACAGTTACGCTTTGGCTAAGGGAGATTTCAGCATGTAGTTTAAGTTAGGAGTGAGGCGGAATGCATTATTCCCATAATATGTCCTCACAAATACAGAAGTACAAGCATGTGTGTGTGTGCCAGCTCTGATCAGAAGCAGGGCCTTACGTTCACAGCTCCTCTCACCTTTAGACAGTAATTAGGACGGGCATGTGTATAATGTCGTGCACACGTGATTTTATGGTAACTGCCTGGGCCTGAGCGTGTCATAAGTTTACTATTAGAGCTGATGTGCTTTCAGGAGAGCTATTAGTGCCGTTTAGACTTGTTCAAAGTGTGTCTAATACAGGTGGAGACAACATGATTTATGATGAATGCTGATAGCGGTTGGATTTAAGGAACAGGTTGGACACCTGGCAGTAATTTTGATCAATTTGTTTTGCTGTGTATGTTTAAGCCATAGTGGACCAGTGCTGTGTATGAGAGTGCTGTTCTGATGTTCTGTGCTGCTGTCCCGCTGTGCCAGGTGGCGTTAGCATTGGCGTCCAAGACCGTCCCCTGTGACTCCGGCCAGTACACCACCAGTGGAGAATGCTGCCAAGAGTGTCCACCTGGAGAGGGAGTGGTGAAGAAATGTGGCGCCACGCAGACGGTCTGCGCACAGTGTTTGGACAGTGAGTAGAGATTTATTTTTTAAATTGCGTTATAAATAAAACACACTGTTGATTTTCTGCCACTAGGGGGCTCTCAATCAAAACAAGCACAAACAATGGGATCAGGGGAATTGGTGCCTTGTCCAACACTGCAGTCAGCTTCTCCCAGTCAGGATTCCTTCAGTGTTCATCATTCAGAAAGTTTTCATGAGGAGCCAAATAAAATGATTTAGGTCTCAACATCTCTAAAACAAACAGACCCAGTAATTAAAACCAGTAAAAACACAGTTTCACATTAAACATTTGTTTCTCTAACACTGTTCAGCGGACACAGATCCAGACATCTGATGACTAAAATCCTTAATCAGGTTAAAATACAGAATTAAATACACCCAAGATCCACCTTAAAAATGTGACTTAAAATTGGATAAAAAGTGAATTTATTAAAACTTTTGGCTGACAACCACAACACTGACACATGCCCAAATGGGATATGATGCCACTGACAAATGACCAAATGAAACCGTTTACTTAATTTAAATTACAGATTTCTCTTGGGTTGAATTGTTGGAAACATTTGCGAAAGTGTTAGTACACAACTCAACAAAACGTAAAACAAACGTTTACTTCTTTTTAGACTTTTGAATGTGGAATAGTTGCAGTAAGGAACTTTTTAAAATCTCTGCCAAAGAGGTCAGGATTACAGAGAAAAACTATACTAGCCTAATTTTAATAAACTTGGTGGAAGCATGAACCAAAGAAGAACCGATTAAACGCAGATTATTGTTCAATTTAAAAAAAAATTGTCAATGTTGCGGGACAGAGCATTTGTGCTGCACTCATGTTGTGTCGGAATAATCTTAAAAATGATTTCCTGAATGCCCCTTCAAGTTGCAGTGTTCTATAGTTAACTATGAACCTACAAGTTAATATATAATATTAAGGTAATAAACTTTTAATAAAGCTATTAGCTACCACTTTTAAAAATACAATTTCCATATTCACAATGCAACTCTAAAGTTTCTTTTGTCCCTCAGGCAATAATTTAATCTTATAGTCAGTTTAAATATGTCTTTTGAAAAACAGATTATCCTAATAGTATGAAATGATTAGTCAGTAAACTCTGAGAAATAGGTTTATTTTCTTTGGAAATGAGTAAAATGATCTCACTTTCATGTGAAACAACATTAACAGAAGTTATAAACTGTTCTTAATTTGAAAAGTGGTAACAGAAGATTTTCATTCCATCAGTTGTCAGTTTTATGATCTGAGGTTTTAAGATCTCTTCCTCTGAAGTTTGTGCTGCCAGCCCCGTCTGTGGGATTCAAAATGAAAAGCTGTGTTTAAAAAAAATTCACAAGTCTTTCCGCAAACAATGTCCAAAAACCTTCACAGTCATACATTTTTGGTACAATGTGGTTCCAATAAAATCTGCTCACAATCGGGTCAAAATATGTTTTTTATTTCATTGATTTGACTAAGTTAACCCCTTAGATTAAACCATAGAATGAAGAAGTAAATTTAAGCACTGAAATGCGAAAACTTTACAGAACTCCACTTCCTGAAATGTGTCGAGGATTACATTCAATCTGGAGAGAATCAAATACAGAATCCAAACTGCATGTCATCACCATTACACACACTCACACCCATTTAATGCAACGTTTCTGCACTTACATCATCTTTATTTATACTCCCACATTCATTCTCTGTGTTTTTAATGGCAGCTTGGGCCCTGAACTCCAAACATTAAAAAGAAAACAAACTCCTTTTTTGTCCACTTTAGTCATTTGTATGAAATGCCGGTTTCACTTTTATCGGGTGTCCTGAGGAATAAGACAGGAGTCCACATGTTTGATGCTTGTAAGTGGCTCCAAATGTGTTCGCTCGCAGCTCGTCTCAGGCTGTGAACCATTAGCACTCTTCCTTCGGAGGAAGAGCTGGGAGAGGAGCCAACACCGCAACAATTCCAAAGAAGAAGAAGAAGAAGAAGAAGAAGAGTAAGAGCCAATGCTGCACACAAATGTGATCTTCTAGGTTCAGGTGTTTTTCTGTGTCACCGTCCTGCAGCTATTTCTGCCCTTTAAGATGTTGGTGTATGTCAGAGCGCTTAGTAAAACGTCAAAGTATAGGTCACGAGATAAATGTCGCACCTTTTCTTACTTTTCGAAAGCCTGTGCTGATGAGACGTTGTAGTGCTGACAGAGCAGGAACCCAAAATTCGAGTTCAGAGTGCAACTCTCTGTTGAACATTGATTGATTACATTAATCCATCCCCACACATGCCACATGTAAACACTGGCAAATGGTGCATGCAAACAATCCTTTAGCACCAATACAATAATATCAACTGGATGTCATTTTGTGGGAAATTATTAAATTCTGCAGGAATGTTTGCAGTCTAGCAGGAATGCGCCAACAGATGCTAATCCTCTCTGTTGTGTTATGTTATTAAGAATAAAAGTCTGGCTGATTTCTCCCCCTTTGAAGTTTTTATTCTTTCGCTTTGAGGATCTCAAGACCAACGGGTTCAGGGGCAGAAAACCAATTCTGTGCATCCAGAGCGCGACAGTGCTGGGAGTTAATTTCCACATAAACCACCTCTGTCAAGTCAATGTTAGGAAAGGTAGTGGCGTGAAATTGGCAGAAAAGGGCCAAAATAAAACAGGAAGAAAGAAAGAAAGTGGACTTCTCGTGCTTTTGCGTCGTTGCTATTAAAAATCCGGTCGCACAAGTGGATGGAGAGCAAGCGAGGTAATTAATAGTCATCATTAGACGCTGCATATGATAGACTGGAGCAGGAAATTGGTGGAGTTTAGGTGCCTGGAGTCTGTAGAGAAACACGTCGCAGCTACACAAGCGTCTGGACTTTATCTTCGGTTTGACGTCAGGAGGAGTTTGTCTTGCACGTCATACTCCTTTTCATATTCCTGACGTAAACAGTGGCAGACGATGCAGAGACGGTAAACCGCAGCTCCATTTTCCTATAATGTGTGCTGGCCCTCAGGACTGAAGCTCTGATGAGCCCCCCACCCCTCCACAGAAGCAAATCCCACCAACTCTTGTCGTGTCTCCTCTTTTCTTCATCCTGTACTCGCTTTTCTCAGCCAGCACCCCCTCCTCCTCCTCAATACTCCTCCTCCTCCTCCCTGTTGCTATGACTCATCGTCTGTATTAGCGGATAAAATGGTATTAGAGAGCCAGGCACCAAAGGGCATGATCTGCTCATTCATCATGCATACTGTTACATCAATGCATCTTTACTCATTTGATCCAGCTAATTAAACCATATTAAAAAGCCTATTGTGCCTCTAACAGTGAACAATTATCTTGCTCTGCAGTACAGGAGGAGTATTCACTGCTGATAAACACTCAACAATTAAGCTCAAATACCCGGGAGGTTGCACTCAATTTCCGGTGCCAATACATTTTCAATGGTTTCAATATTGTTTTTGTTTCAGCTGATAAAATCTTAATGTACCTGAGGCCCACAGGAGCACATGCTCTAAAATAAGGCTGAGTGGGATTTATATGGAAGTTAGAGGCTCAAACTCTGACCTTACCTGGAAAACTAAAGCTATAAATGCATTTTCTAAAGTGCAGAAATGAATAATTGAAGAGGAAAACTCCACACATCCATTTCCTGTTTCATGGTAAATATGGGTGAATCTTTATTTACCGCGACCCCCCCTTAATTCCTTACTTCCTGTCAGTGTAACCCCCCCCCTCTTGATCCCGGCTCGGGCGAGTGCCAGCATCAGCAGTGCTGAAATATTTATCAGTCTCCTCCACTTTTCCCTGCTGTCATGGGAGACAAGACAACCAGACTGGCCTCACTTAGTGAACCATTCAGGAAAACTTGCCCCGCAAACTGAGATCTGAGAGAGAAAAGGCAGAGCCTCACAAGTCAAAGTAGCGTTTAAGAAGAGCCCGGCTGGCCGACTGGACCGGGGCTCACATGGGATTTAACAGAGGAAGGAAAGTAGAATCACAGCCTCGTCTGCTGAGGGCTGAAACAGACCATCAAGAACTGCTTCTAACTTCGGATCAGGAGAGATGAAGAAAGAGGAATGGAAATTTTGTTCTGGCCAGTTCTCTGTGGGAACTTTAGAGGAAGCTTCTTACCTACATGACACCCTAACAGGGCAAAAAAAAAAAGCAGCCAGAGACGGACTAATATCACCAAGCCTTCCTGAACTGTCACTAAAATAAAAAGGCATTTACAGAATGAAAATTCACTAAGTCCTTAGATGTGTCACATTCTAACATTCTAGCCACATTCACTCCTAAATTCCTGTTTGTCTTCGGGTTTCTGGTTATCCTGTAAGTACTGCATTAGCAGTTTAGCAAGTAGGTTTAAGAAATCTCATGTTGAGATGTGCTCATTTAGTCATTCAGCATGAAAAAGCATTCTAAAAACGGAAGATCAACTGAAGAAATGTTCGTCCACCAAAACCAGAATGACCAGTTAGTTGAGTAATCGACTAAAGGCCCTTTATAAGACATGTAATAAACTGATTTGCAGGTTTTAGAGTTTTTAGATGTGAAAATAGCCTATAAACTATGAAAATGTATTAATTGTTCGGTAGACCCACGATGGACCATACTTGTGGCGATTGGTCTGTTGTTAATATTGAACTATGACAGTTCAGCACAAGATACAAGAGCAACTGTTGATTGAAGTTACAAATTCCCTCTTTTGGCCTTCTAATAAAAGCTTTTCTAATATCCTAAAACACCTGTTTCAAATCAGGAGGAGGGCTAAGTGGACCAATGAAGCAGGGCGATAATTACACACAAAAATGTTTCATGTTCAAAAAGACAAATAAAGCTGTCACGCAGCTTTCCAAATGCTGATGATTTATCCGGAGTCAGCAGAGGGTCGGGAAGAAAGTGGTGCCTCGGCTGAAACGTGGACCCTGACACGCTGTGTGGAGTGGCAGAAATGGCCATCCTCGCTAAAAGCTTACACCTAAAGTGCTGATTGTGGAGATCATCGGGCGGCTTCAAGGCCATCCAGAGCTACATTATTGATGACACTAATGGGGCCGAAACACATCAGTGTTTGGAGGGGGGTCTTCCCGGGCAGAAGTTTCACATTTTAAGTGCTTCACCTCCCCGGGAGCACAGCCACATCTCTCTTTACCAACGGACGTTTTTTACTGCCGAACATGAAAACTCTGATTGCAGAGACGCACCGGTCATCACTCAATTGGGGGCAATTAGAAAAAGGATCATATTTTATTGAAGGAGACACCTGACTTCAATGGCCTTTTACTTTCTTCTCATAGCCCACGGATGAAAGCGCTGACACATAAATTAGACACACACACACACACACACACACACACACACACACAACTCTTGGTGCATATGGTCGCATTTAGACATGTTTACATACACTAGGACTGGGAAGGGGCTCATGCATGCAAGTTAAAATTAGCTGGGGAAGCCTGAGCGCGGTGGGATAATTGAAATGAATGAGGAGAGTTTTTGCCCGACTGCAAAGAAAACAAAAGCTTGGAGCTCACAAATTCATATTATCGTCTCCTCTGAGGTCTGTTACTTGTCCGGATCGCTCAGTTGGTGTCAGCCTCTTCTATCACTTGTGCCTGCAGACAGTAATAAGAGCACGGGGTGATGATAGATAGAGAAAAGAGTGCATGGAGGAACTCACTTACATCCCTGACTGGACCATTTCCCTCGACCCTTCCCCTACCAGTCAACACTTTGATCTCTAAATCATGTTTTTAGGCTCATGTTGGACTCAGCAGACCACCCTCGCAGCAGCCTGTGAGTCAAACAGTCACGAGATCCACCCGAGCGAATCGAGCGGCCACTCTCAGCCGTCTCCCTACCTGTCTCTAAATCATTACCTAAGTCTGCTCTCCTCAGTCTGCCTGTATAATGTGACAGCTTTCATCGCCGGCTTCTTAGCTTGTGCTGCTGTTTACAAGGTGTTTAGAGCTTCAGTCTGTGCCAGCGTTTACTTGCCAGAGCCGCTTACAACGCAAAGCAAGTGCTGGGACATTGCTGTGGGGCTTTTCACATTGACAATATGCTGTTGCTCAACACGACACCCACTAAGCACTTCCCAAGAAAAACACACACACACGCTCAGACATATGCACATGCTGATAAGAGTTGCGCAAAAAAAAAAAAAACGCCTCACACATCCACACAGACATGTTGCTTTAGTGACAGTTACACCCAGTCCCAGAGATTTATCTCACTGTGAGACAGAGCATTTAACCACCGAAGAGATTTGAAATGTTAACTCACTATATGCTTCATTTTGTGAAACAGGCGGTCATTTACCAGATTACACAGTGTTTCAACATGCCTTCATGTCTCATAAACTAGAGATTGGAATAGCCAGAGGCCACACATCATGATACTATTATAATGAAGTCAAGATACAAGATTTTTGAGTTTTTAAACAGGTTAGGGTTAATGTTAATGTTAATGTTAATGTAAGGTCCAAAAATGACAACTTTTCATTTATATTTTTTATGCATTTTGGAATCAAATCAATCAAATCTATTTCCCTGTTAACACCTGAGGGTTTGTCTAATGCTTGGAACAGCCATTACCATCCCATAACATTCTTATGCGATGAAAGCATTGTTCACTACTCCAATAAACAGGACAAACCTTAGATACGACTTGACAAATGTAAATATTTCTAGCCCGTTTAACTTATATAAGTCATTAACACTGCTTATATAGTTCTCAAACAGTGAATATAAGTTAGCTATCCAGCCAAGTCACTGTCCCCAAATCAATAAACAAACATATGATATGTAATATCACAGACAGCTGCAGACTGAAGTAGAGAGCTGCACATTGAAAGGGAAGTGAGGCGATGACTTACAGTAAGTTCAGAGGTGGTTTGCTTGTTGCAGCTTGTGTGTTACTGTCTCCTTGCTGTGTGTAAATAACGGCAATAAACCGTAAACAGAGGCTTTGACTGCGTTCTTGTTGCTACTGGTTACTACCAGCAAGAAAACTAATTTAGAACAATGAACAGAAACTAACAACTTAGTAGGTGTCCATTGTCAGCGAATAATGGACACCCTGCAGCCAATCAGAGTGGAGTACTGACCCAGACCGTGGTATATTTTGTGATATATTGCAATTTATGACCCTTACCCTTTCAACTGGAGAGTACTTCAGCAAAAGAAAACTTCGTAAACATCGCTTTAATCTAAAAAGATAAAAGTTTTCAGTCTGTTTAACTCACTTTTGTAGGACAAAATGGGATTGTCAAGCAGTTAGACTGAGCAACATTGTCATAAATGTTGCATGTACACAATGGATGAAATATTCAGATCCCTTACTTAGGTAAAAGTTCTAATACCACACTGTGGAATTACTCAAGTAAAAGTCCTGCATTCAAAACTAACTTATGGAAAAGTACAAAAGTATCATCATCAAAATGTACTTAAAGTATCAAAAGTAAAAGTAGTCATTATGCAGAATGGACCCACTCAGATTGTTACATTATTTGTATTGATGCATTTATGTAAGCAGTGTTTTAATTGTGTAAAGAAAGGGCTCATTTTAACTACCTAATCTACTGTTATGAGGTATCATTTAAAAGCAAATGTCTAATTCACTTTACATTTACCATGTTTTTCATGCTAAATCTTGACCCAAAAAGTACCTATAGCTGTCAGCTCAATGCAGTGGAGTAAAAAGTTCAATATTGCCTCAAAATGTAGTGGAGTAGAAAGTTAGTATAAAGTTACATAAAATAGAAATACTCAAGTAAAGTACAAGAACCTCAAGATTGTACGTAAGTACAGTACTTGAGTAAATGTACTGTTACATTCCACTACTGCATGTGCAACACTGATTCCATAAAGGTTGGGATGTTGTTCAAAACTATAACAAAAAACAAACAGGGAATTTCATTTCAAAATGTCAGAGTGCATATTTGCAAAAAAAAACACCCTAAAGTTTGTCAGTGGAAAACATAAAGATTGTTTGTGTACGGTTTTGATCTGAATATAAGCCAAAGTTATTGCAATTGTGTTCTAATTACAACAATGTCCCTACGTTATTGGAATGCGTTGTACCTGATAAAACAAAACTCTTTGTATTATGTGTTGTCCAAATCAAATCAAAATGAAATAAAATAAAAAATATCTCAAATCAGCACCAAAACCAATTAATGTATTACTATTGTACAAAAGTTTAATTTGCATTGGCATAATTAAAAATTAGTATAAAAAATATCATCCTGCATCCACGTATTGATACAAAATTGCCATTTAAAATATAACGATACATTGCTGTGTCGCTTTTTTCCCCCAGACCCCTATTTTAAACTGAAAGTTTTGTGCTGGATAGATGGATGCTGAACTTTTCCATCCCTGTGATGTTTTTCTGTATGCAGCAGGGAACAAAGCATCACACATTGTGTCTGATCTGCAGCTCTTGCAAGGTGACCGCTCTCATGTTAAGCATGCCACAGAAATCCCAGTAAAATGGGATTTGGAGAACGGTGAAGCTGCTTCTAGAGAATCTGAGCTGTGGATTTATTTCCCTGTCAGCCTCTCTACTCCACTCCCATCTCATTCAACCACTAAAAAACACTCACAGCCCCCCTCCCTCTCTCATCGCATGAATAATTCAGCAGGCATCCAATTATATCTGAAAATAATTCTATATGAACATGCAATATTAATAGATTACTTTGAGCCCCTAGGAACTCTCGGTGTAAGAATAAGCTAATTTGAGGTCATCACTTCCTCAGAGATGAACTCTCCTGAATCCTCCAGGTGCAAACGTTCCTGGAGAGCAAACCTGAAGTGTTTGAAGTAATTGAAAAGCAGCAGGCAATTAGTCAGCATGGCTTTTACCTCATCCTGTTCAACGCAGCTCTCAGCTGTGGTCTGCTCACAACCTTTAAAAAAATCAATATAATGCAGTGGACTCATGTTTTAAAATTTGCATCTTTTGGACGCACACATTGGTTTAAAAGGAAACTTTTTTCCCTAGAGGACGCTGTCGTTTTGCAGGACAACATTTGTCCAAACCCGTAAAGGTTTAACAAATGTTTGACACAAACAACGGACACAAACTTTCTAGCCATGCTAGCACTTTGGTTGTGACTGAAATCTTGTCATTAAAACTACAAGGTGCATGTAAACAAAATTTTGTGCAGACATTCAAGATACCCAGATGATAAATTTAATAACTTTCGTGATCCTCAATCAGGTCAAAGTTATAATTAGTCAAATACTTTAGTTGAAATGACTAAATACCTGAAAAACAAATCACATCTTCATCAGCCTCAGCTACACTTTTTTATGCATATAAGCAAATGTTAGCATGCTAACATGCAAAACTAAAGTTGTGAGAATTATAAACATAATATTAACACAATAAACAAAGACATTATGCAAATTCAAAGGCTCTGAACCTATTTATCAAAAGCAAATTACCCCTCCTGTTGTGTTGCTGGTCAAATTGACCAATTTCGGTGTTTTATCATCTAAAAAAAAGTACTTAAAAGTATTTTTACATTAAAAAAATGTAAAAAAAACCAACAACACAAAAACATCATGTAAAATAATTGTATTTTATATGTAGGTCTTTCATAAAAAAAAGTTTAAACATGCATTTTTTTAATGAAAAAATTGTGAATTATCCTCATTGAACCATGATCTGTGAGAGGTAAAGAACACCATTGCACTAAATATTGATTGAAATGGATAGAAATGTCGCAGCTGGTAATTATAAATAGTGAACCAAAACTTTATTAGTGTGCTTAGCTCATGCAACACAAAAGAACTTTTGTCAAAAATGCCCTCATATTTTATTCACGCATCCCAGAACTGAATAATTCTCTCTAAAGCCTTTAAATCTATGCATGTGATTGCTCGCTCACTTGGGTATACTAAACACAAGTCTTTATCTCCTGCGCATCAGCGTGTCGATGCACCTGCGCTCCAGTCTGTGTGTATGACTGAGATTAAAGCAGTTTATTCTGCGCAGCACAAACACATTGGGATCGATATCGTAATGAGCACAGCAGGCTTTTGCCTCGCTCCCTGACAAGAGCACCTTTCTTGTCCCGGAGCACAAGTCACTAAGAGCCCAGTGGATCAATGTGTCCTCCCTTCTAATGAATGTGCAGTAAACATGATTAATGTCATTAGACTCACTGTTTATCGCTCTGTTTATCTCCTCATATTTCCCACTCTCTCTCCATCTTCTGACCTCCTTCACTCTTCGCTCCTTCTCTCGTTTCCTCCCCCCTCGCTTTTCTGTCTCGTCTCCTTCGACCCATCCTCTCGTCTGCAGGTGAGACCTTTTCAGAGAACTACAGCCACACGGAGCAGTGCAGGCCCTGCACCGAGTGTACCGGCCTGATGCGGATGGAGACGCCCTGCACCGACTCCAATGACGCCATCTGCGTCTGCAACTACAACTTTTACTTTGACTCCGTGTCCGGCAAGTGTGAGCCGTGTACTGTGTGCATGGTGGGTTTCGGTGTGTACGCGCACTGCGAACACAACCACGACACCGTGTGCGAGGAGTGCGTGGACGACACCTACTCCGATCGGGAAAGCTCCCTCGACCCCTGCCTGCCCTGCACCATCTGTGACGAGGAGAGCGAGACCCAGCTGGCTGAGTGCACGGCTAACAGTGACTCTATCTGTCACAGTGAGTAACACACACACAAACGCAGGTCGCTTTCACACCTTCAGTTCAGGTAACTCTGTCCAGAACAGAGAAAAGAAAAAGAAATCAGCATCTAGTATACTCACCAAGTGATCAGTCAATAGACAGAAAACTAATTGCCAACTTCCTACTGACAATCGATTAATCGTAGCAGTGCTTCTCCAAGCAAAAATGCCGCTATAGGTTTTCTAGTTCCAGCTTCTAAATTTAGAAATTGCTTTTCTTTAAGAGCAGACTGAGTAGGGTTTTGTCTGTTGTGGTTTGTGAAGGCAATATTCAAAGTTCTCTTCTTTCTGGCTCCTCAACACCAGAAACCCCTGACAAGAGTTTTGTCCGCATGGTGTTTCACCTAACTATATTTCTTTTTTTTTTTGTCACTTTGTCACTAATTTTCTATAATGCCCAACCATCACACTCTGCACACTGTGTCTGGGGAGCTACACACCCAGTATCTAAAGGCCGTTGCCAAAAAAATGCCTCATACCCAGCAAAATGAAATAGAAGAGAAAATACAGGCAGAGGGCAGGTTCTCTGCAGATCCAGACTCCACACATTTCTATTGGGTCGTAAGTGATAATTGAGAGGGAATATTTATCAGTCGATACACTCCTACTTTTTTTAACTTATGTGACAGTAATCCAAATACATTTGGGTTTTTATCTGCTGGTTGGACAATACAAATTATTTAAAGATGTTGCCTTGGGCTAAGGAAATAGTTTACTGACATTTTGCAGACCAAACAATTATCGATTTATTCAGAAGATAACAAATAGTTGCAGCCCCGATTAAAATAAATATAAATTCTGGTGTTTCACAGGAAGTCACGGTGCACCTCACTGCAAATTATTTATTTTCTCTGATCGTCACACAGAGCATTATTAGTATAGAATATTAGTAGTAATAACAGCCAGAAATAAGACTCTATTGTACTCTATTATAATGGGAGGGACAGTTTAAGTCAATATACTTTACTTACCTTTTAATGAGGGACTCACAAAATAAAATAGGCGCATAGTATCCCAACATACATCTTTATTTTTACTTTCTGGTACTTCAAGTTGCCAAGTATTATAACATGATCAGCAGATAAAATCTAAATGTTAAATTCATGTGATGTGGTAAGCAGATGGACTAGAGGTTTGAAAGTGAAGACCCCCCTGTTTGGTCCACATCAGAGTTCAACCATCAGTGTTCCCACAAGCCAAAATCAACTGAACCCATCAGGCAAAGTCACCGGAGATTGTTTATTCTGCAGCCAAAAGGTTGGTTGTGAAAGCACCGTTAAAAGAGAACAAGAGCAGAGACGAGAGCTGCACAGTGATAATCTCTCAGAGCTGTGTTAGAGCCATCATATATATATCTCAATCACATTGGAAGCAGCCACCAGTGACTCCCACATGTGTCTGTGAGCACAGCCGAGGTCAGGGGTCGACGCTGGTCATGTTTTCAAATGGCAGGAAGTTAAAAGCTTCAGCATTAAAAAGGTCAAAGACTGCAGCAGTGTCAACACAGAGACAATGAATAATCTGCTCTCCCACAAAGCACAAGGCAACATCCGAGGAGCAGAGTGGAGCTGAGAGCGGAGGCAGCTTGTAACCAAAGGAAGCTGTAAATTCACTCGGGCTGGACGACGCGTGAAATTGACCTCATCAGGGGGCAACGAGGCTCAAATCTGGGAGGTAAAAATGTCTTAGGTGGCATTGCTCTCAGTTACCTTTCAAGCAACATCAGATAAGACAGGAGTGCAAAGTGAGACATCACAAAAACAGCCTTTTCCCAACAACAGATCCTGATTTCAGAGGAAGTCTGTGGCCACTGTCTACTCCTGAGAAAAGCTCTTTTCTTTTCATGTGAGGTTTATATTTGACCGAAGAGGCACTTAAGTCACAGAGTGATTAAATGCTTCTGAAATAGCTCTTAATAGCAGGAGGGCTTGCTAATGCAGGGCATTTATTGATCTTTTCTCTGCATTATAATTCTAAAATGAACATCTTAATAGTGGCTTCTGATATGAATGTTGGGAATTAGACTTGAGCTGCAGTATTTCACTTTCTGAGGCTGACTTTTGGGGGATTTTACGGCCTTTAAGACGCTGGCAGGTATTTGGATCTGCCAAGTTAATGAACCTCAAAAATCTGTCAACACCCTGTAGCAGGACAGAGGATGTGTGAGTGCCGCGTGGAGGGTGTAAATTCCTCTTTTAATAGACTGTAATAGCACTGACAGGCAGCGGAGGAACGTACTGGGGAGAGATCAGAGCAGGAGCGGTAGTTGAGGTGGGAGAAAGGCTAATCACACGAAGATGACTTCCCACCTTTTCTTCCACGCGTAAACACCATCAAAGGTGCTACATTCAGACGTTCATCACCAATAAATCGTCACTACAGATACTTTGAACGCAAACAATACCGTTCCCTCTGTGGCTTCTGCTCGGCTCTGTGTTTTAAATTGTGTGCCAGCAAGTTTGCAAGAAAACATTTGGATTTATTTCTAACAAAAGAGCTTCTTTAGTAACATCGGGAAAAAGGTTTTTAGTCATGATGAATGATAGGTGTGAATCAGCAGAGGCCCCACAATGCAATTTTATCCCGATACTTGAGTCACAATACAAAATTATCGCGATTTTAAGCATTTTGCGATATGGTGAGTATTGCGATACAATATATTGCGATTTAACCGTTGAACTGCATTTTGTGTCCACAAAATTAAATTCAACCAAGAATTGTTTTGTCAAATAAGAAAACAATTCTCAGTCTATTCATCTCACTTCAGTCTTTTTATTTCTCCACAATGAGAGTCAAACCCACAGACTGACAACAACAAAAAATCACAAAACTGAAACACGGCTGAGCGTTCGGTTCTGTGGCCGTACGTCAAAAAGCCAATGAGCTGAGAATTAAGTTGGATAAAGCTACAGTTTGCAAACAGAAAGTTGAAACAACAATTAAAAAACACACAGAAATACAAGAGTATTCATTGGAGCAAAAGTAGCTTACTGTATCATACCTTGCTAGCGTGAATTACTGAGTTTAATTTTATCCAAAACGTATTTAAACACAAAACACATTTAAATGTGCAACATCACTAATAAAACAAACCTCATGCCTCTTCGGGGGGCTAAAACAAAAAAAAAACATTGAACTCCTTGACTTTATCTTTACAGGATAATCTCACTTGATTTAGGAAGTCTCTTTTTATCCTTTCAAAATAAAAGCGTCCGTTATCAAAACAGGCTTTGGCATAGTACTCTATATATATCTTTTATTTTGCCCATGTATACATGTTTTTATACACACTGTATGCAGAAGAGTGAGAGAGAGAGCACATACTGGAGTAGGTATAAAAACATAGCAATTAATCAATTAATTGATCGTTAACATTATAGATGCTTGAGTAGGCAGGTTTCTTCCAAACGCCCATCCCTAGTTTCAGAGCAGCCTCACAGCTGTTTGCACGGCAGTGGACTTTTAGTTTTGTTTACAGTTTTAACATGATTGAGTTGAGTTAGAAGATGACGCAAAACAAACAAATGATTATTGCACCAGGCAATGTCCACATCTGTGCCAGCTCAAACTAACATCAAAGTTCAGCCTTGTTGAGTTTTGTTTATAGAATACAAGCAAGGACATGAGAAAAATAAAATCATCCCCACAGTTCTCAAGCTCTCAGTCATGCAACAAGCCTGATGTTGGAAGCTCTGCAGAAGTCCTGGAAGAGAGTGTGCATACCAAATTTCACATGGTGAGAGGCCAGGAACAACTATTTTCCCTGCCTCTTGCAAAACCCGCTTTATTTTTTTTTTCACCAGACCCCGAATTCCACATCCAACTTAAACTTTTCCGTAATGTAATCTCGTAAAGTCTGACAATGTTCCTCAGCTAGGATTAAAGAAGCCACGTCCACTCTAAAAGACTCTTTAACATGACAGCCATCAAACGAAACTGCCTCCTCTAACCTCTAAAACCCGCTGAATATCTACTCCACATATCTGATGTACAGTAGACCACAATACAGCCCTTTTGCTGCCCATTTAGCGCCCACCCATGTCGCTGGTCTCACCTTTGACCCCCCTTTGTCCTTAGCTAAAGTGATGTAGCGGCAGGGACGGTAGCCACTGGAGATGGCATGATAAGTGACCTTGTGGGACGCCCGTTTGAAAAGAGAGCCCTGTCATATCGCACCAGTGGGCCTGTGGGTAATGGCACATGTGGTGGTGATGATGTTTCCAGGCCTTCCATGGTGGTCTATGATGCATGCAGATATGTTTTCTGCAACAAACAGGAAGCTGCCTCACTGGGATTCTCATCCTGTTTGTATATTTTTTTAAAAGTCAGGGAAATGTTTTTTTAATTTTTATTTAATTCCCTGTCCTATCTTGCTCTCTCTCTCACTCTTCAGCATGCAGTAAAAAATATGATTGGGGTATTTTAAAATCCCTAAATCCCCAGTTCATATCCAGCTGTCACCAAGTGTCAATTACACGATACAATGACAGAGGCAGAAAGAGCGCACAAGAGAGAAATAGAGATGAAAACAGACAGAGAGAGCTGCAGCATATGTGCTGTGCTGGTATTCTATGCAGAGGGGTCGATTCGAGTCCTGGGATTTCTACTGCTCATGCTCAGGTTTCGCTGAATGACCTCTATGAGCACCACACTCGACTGCATGACACACACACACACACACACACACACACACACACAACAAGCTTCTCCAGCTCGAGACACACAAACACTTTTTATGAGCATCCAAAATCAATACAGCTGATAAGCAGACTAACTCGGTGCATGCACGCTCTTTCCTCTTAACTTGTAAATTTTTCATTAAACTCCGGACACTGCACATGTGTAAACCGCTTTGATCTGAAATTGAAAACACCTCCTGCGTCTTTTTCTTTCCAAAGGTCTCTGTCCGTTCGGCCTCTTCTGAGCTTTTTTTTTTCATCCAAAAAAGGGATGCTGTTCAGTCTCCAGTTTTGCGCTCAAGTGTTGAGCGTCTGTTCGAGTGTTTGTCCTCGAGAACAAGAGATGAGGAGGATAAAAAAAACAGATAAAGGCAGACTTCTTTGCTCTTTATTACCCCGCTCATCACTCTCACCCCCTCCTCCCCTCTATCTCTTCCCACAGTGGCCCTCGAGTGGCTGGGCTCACCAAGCGGTGGAAGGTGGCCAGTGTGCATTCAGCGCCTTCACCGCTGCAGTATAATTACTCCTGCTAATCAGAGCACACAGCAGCTCCTCTGTTCATCTGCACCCCCTCCTCACTCTCTCCTAACACTCTGCCTCTCTGTCTGCCCTCCCCTCCGCTCTCCCTATTAACCCTCCCTAATAGAAGACAGAGCACTCACTTGAATAATTTGTAGTATGTGTGTGTGATGGATGTGTGCGCGTCCGGTGACAAACACAGAGGAAGATTGAGATAGAGGCTGAGCTTAGAGAGAGAGCGGGAGTGTTTGGTGGCTGATAAAGAGGTCATTGTGCATGTGCTGCGCCTGATAGCTGCTCATCTCCACCCTGAACTGGCAGAAGCCAAGACACCAACCCCTGCACAAGACCCTGGGGTTAACTCCACCATAAAGACCTCAATGGCTCATAAAAATTAAATCTTTTTTTCTCCCCTACTTGTCCACACCCCGCTAATAAACACATCTCTGTGCACACACGGCCCAACGCTCATAAAATCCCGGGCTAGTTTTATTTTGTTTCATGAGTGTTTTAAACCCACCAAAGCCAAAATGAAATTGTTAAAGCTCCACCGCCGCCTTTAAGCTACTATTCTGTTCCAGCTGAGGTATGCAGCCTCTGGAGCCCCGGGTTTATCCTTTGGTCTACAGCCACTCGTGTTTTCTACATCAGCGCTGAGGAGTAGAGGGAAAGAGGGGGAGTTGCAATGAAGATGTAGTGTACTGTACTTAAGCTGCAGCTCTGTGATGAGTCAGTAAATGAAGTAGACTCCCAGGAGAGCTGTCATCTTGGCTCAGAATGAGAAAGACAATTTAGTCCTGAGGTGCGACTGATACGGATACACATCTGCATGGAGAGAACAGTGATTGAAGACTCCGGCAGGATGAATGATAGACCGGTGTTGGAGAGGAAAGGATTCTTTGACAAACTGGATAAGAAGCCAGACAGTCTGCACACTTTCACACCTTCCCATTCACAATTTATTCTATTTGCAAGCTCGTGTTGCATTGCTAATACCATTAAGCCAGCCGTGCATTAGCTGTGTGATGTATGGCGGAGCTGAGGAAACCTGACTACATCCCATGGAAAGGTCAAGAAATGTGTGTAATACAGACACCCGTGTTCCACTCCTCTGAGCGCTCCCTCCTTTTAGACGGATCCGAATCAATAGCACCGCTCGAAATAGGCCTCTGCATTATTTCTGTGTTTCTAAGTATGGCATGCACATGTGCTGTAGTTTTCTGTCCGTGAAAGATACTTTCCACCATTTCAGTAAGCCAATCCCCCCCACGGGAGGCAGGAATGCCCCGTCATCACCGCGCAGACACACAGACCAACGTGGACTCTTAACGCCCAGCAGAAGTTTTTTAAATATGTCCACATAAGTTGCCCATCAAGGTCCCATCGGACTCTTACAGCGAGTAACCGTGTGTAAATTATGCAACAAATCAATGAGGAGAAACTTGACGATGTGCCATGTCAGTGAAAGGAGAATATATAGTGTTGACAGCCTTTGTCCGTGATGGTCCACTGACTTTCTTCTTCCTGTCGTCTGACCACATCACTGGTGGCATCAATCAATTCATCAATTGTTAATTTAAGGAAATACCCTGTGGTTGTCTTTGCAGATAATTTGATTCTCTGCTTTAATACAAACATTTAGCTTACACTGACAGTGATGCAGAGAAACAGTAGCTGTAGACCACCATGTGCAAAACAACAGCTGTTAAAAATAATGATAACTTTATGGAAGTGCTTTGGGGTTGTTAAAATACTCAGATATGATTCATATTTTCTTCATCATGGTTTCCCACATAAAAAGTAAAATAAAAAGGGGCCTGAGAGCACATTTACTCTTTCTTCCTTTTTGAAAAGTTCTGCCTCTGCCCCGCCCACCATGGCAGCTGCTAAAGCTAGGTTGACCAGTGACAAAGCAGTGCAAGCTGGCTGATGCTTGCAGTGTGAAACATCAGAGAGATTCAACCTAATGTGTTTAAGCCTCGAGACCCAGATGAGGAGCCTGTTTTGCACCAAACTCAGAGACTAACAGACGTATTAGAATAGTAAGTGTAGTCAGCATCTTTTGGCTCTTTAGCTTGTGATTGACAGTGGCTGACACAGCATTAGTGGTAGTGAAACGTACAATAATATTAGCACCCTGAGGGTACAGTGTGTCCGCCCTGTGCTGAAGTTTTCAGATACCTTCTGCAACTTTTGATTGGCTTTTAAAGTTGTGACGTACATTTGAATCCCAGATTTTAGACAGTGCACAGATATCTCCCTCGTGTGAAAACTGCAATCTTTGCACAGATACAAGACAGTACAGTATAGGGCAGATATTTTAGGGCACTTAAAAAAAAGAAAAACATATTTTTAAGTGGCAACAGACTTTGACATTTCAACAGCAATGTATTTTTGCAAAAAAGGAAACAGTGTCCCCAACACTTTGTATAATCCACAGAACACACTGTCACAGTTTTCACTATTTCTTCAGTTCAAAGTAGTTCCACAAAAACTTCTTGACAGTGAGGTCTGTGGTTTATCCAGAGTAACCAGGACATTGTTTCTGTAAAGACACACAGCTGTTGAATTATTTAAATGTCATTTTTCAATCCTGCGAGCAGCACAGATGAAATGTTATTCACCTCCAGTGGATTGGGGTAAAGGAAGCAATTTAAGAAGTGAATATTTGTGGAAACCCGGTTCAAATAAAATGAAAAGTATCCGCGGTGCCAACCACTGATTCACTCACTATAATCACTGCGTTGGGTTTATCCATCACACTTTAGAGTTAAACCCCTAAAAAACAGAACAATTGTAAAGTAGGACGACCCCTAAAGTATTTGGGATAGAGCGTCCCAGTCTTTGGCCTTGAAGGAAGCCTCAGGGGTCTCCACGGGGTTAATCCTGTGAGCGCTAGTACGAAGCTAATGAGGAGCAGCCTGAGGTTCTGCTGGGAATTACAGGCTCAGATCTGAACCAGGCTGCACATTCTCCATCCCCAACAGGCTGCTGAGCTCAGAGGAGTTTTGGTTTTGGCTGGACAGGCCTTCTCCTTGGCCTGCTGTACCGTACCCTGAGGGTGGGAATAATCTGCACGCTGCTCTTTGAGCTTTTCTACCATCTGAAAGAATCACGGCAGTGTTAGTTACAGGGCTTTTCAAAACAGGAGGATAATATGGCAGGACGTGTCGGAGAGATTTGACGGATAAAGTGTGTTTTCGGGACAAGTCATGCCCATCAGAGTGGGCACGGTGCTGCTGCAACATCGGAAATGACACTGAATCATTAATGCTGCTCACAAAGAAAGAGGAAATAGGACAATTTATGAAAATGACTCGTCTTTCCAGGCTTTGCGATGATAGAAACCAGACCCTTTCAGTAGCACAGAGCCTTCCTGCCTCTCCGGCCTCAGCAAAGGCTAAACTCAAAGCACTGACCTCCCCAAAGCCCCGGACTTTGTTCTACATGGGTCCATATGGCCTTGATGTCATGCAATGTGCAGAGATCACATAGACGGAGCGGTGCTGAGAAGAGACCTGGCGTGCAGGGACCGCGCAGGCCTGGTGCAGGGTGGGCTGGTGGGTGACATATCTGCCCCCCTCGTCAGGGAAACATTCCTGCTCTTTCTGCACAACTCAGCCAGAACCCATCTGTCTATCAGAAGCAGCTGCTGCATGTGTGCAGTGTATCAGACATCTGGTTGGGGACTTGGTGACTAAAACAACAACAAACAGGCTCTCAGAGAAGATATGAAAGTGTCTCGTCATGATAGGATTTCTTTTGAGCCATGCAATTGGCATGGCTCTCTGGTCCGGACTGAAATAGCTCAACAAGTACAGGGTGGACTGAAACTTGGCCTGGTGGCTTAATAAATATACTGGATGTTCATGGGAGATGGACTAGCATAATATTTTGCACAGATATTTATGTTCCAGAGGGGATGAATCTGAAGAACTTTGCTGATGGAATATGAGGCTGGATGTTTTCATTTTCTTTTCTTTTTTCTACATTGTGTACAATTACTTTTTATACTTCAGGTACATTTTCCTAATTACACCTATACTTACTTTTACATGAGTACCATTTCCAATGCCAGATTTTCACATTTTCACAGTATGGAATTAGTGTTTTTACTAAAGTTACTAAAGATCTGAATACTTCCGGACTGCTTTGGTTATAATGCAAACACTGTACTTTTTACTTATTTGAAAAGTTGCTTTGCATATTCAGATTATTAGTAAAAAACATATTCAACATACAAACTGAAGATGTATAATTAGAAGAAAAGACTCAATTGATCCCTGGAGGTAAATAGTAAATAAAGTTTACCAGCTGCAACATTAAAGTGATGTACTCATTACTCCAATCAATAATTATATCCAATAAATTCCTGAGCCATTCTGCATAATTGATGCTTTTACTTTTGGTTCTTTAAGTACATTTGTGCTGATACTTTTCTACTTAAGGAACATTTTGACTGCTGCACTTTACTTGTAACAGAGAATTTCTACACTTTGGTGCTGTGTGATACTTTTACTTGATTAGAGCCTAAACAGCAGGGTGATTGCATGCTGACATAAACATTAAGTTTAAGTCACGACTTCACTCCAGCACAGAGCTGTTACTGGGCTGCAGACTTAATTCAGTTTTATCTAGGCGTGTGTCTGTTGTCACAGATCCTCCCTTTTCTCCCACACAGATCCTGACCTCCCAATATATTCCTCTCCCACCTCTGACATGGGTCCATCTACACCCTCCTTCACCACTTACTTCCTTCCCGGCGGCTCCGACAGCCCGCTGCCCGGAGGAGGGACGACCACGTCCAGTGCTGGCTCTCCTCGCTTCCTCGGCCACGGGCTCAACGAAAACCTCATCCCCATCTACTGCTCCATCCTGGCCGCCGTGGTGGTCGGCTTCGTGGCCTACATCGTGTTTAAGAGGTCAGCTTGGGGGAAAGAAAGAGCTGAAAAGATGCTTTGTGGTTAAAGACATTAGCACAATTTTGCACCTCACATATAAATCAGGACAAAGAGGGTGAAAGATGTTGCCCCGGGGTGAAAATGTCAGCGAGGTGCATTTTGAAAAAGAGGTTTTGACCCACTTTAAGAGAATCACTCTACTGTACCACAATGAGTTTTTTTTTTTACCAAGGTCACAACACTTAATGCATTACAGAGGTCACACACAAACACAATAATGAGGACTCACACATGCAAGCACTCATACAGACAGATTCAAGCCCGAGCTAAAACACATCTGAAACAAGTAAACAAGCTCATTAGTGGCATTGATTGTTTGAAAAGTGCCGACCAGGGGAAACTGATGAGCCAGATTTATCAGCAGAATCACGCACACATCTGGCCAATAACCCCCAGCAACCTGTCGTCATGCAGGAAACACACTGCAAATCATGTGAATTTTCTCCAACACCCAATATTTTACAAGTAAACACTTGAGAGGTGTTAACTGTACTGTAACACTCAATACCTCATGAATATTTTAATCATCGATTCATGAGTCATTCTTCTTCTCAGGAGAAGCTTTTTCATGCCCTCTTTTAAGCATTTAATTATGCTTTTCTATTCATAGGCAAATATGCAGCACATATGCAATTTACAATAATAATTATTATTATTCATCACCAGAAAATTTATGGAGATTTATGAAACAATGGGTTCTTGATTATAGACAGGCGTAAACAAAAGCAGGTTCATCGTGTCGAGAGGGCTCAGCTGTAGCCAGGTAGCTGATTAAGCTCCATGAGTTTGTTGAAAACGCCATCAACATCATGATGTTTTCAAGCTAACTTGTTTTAAAGAATCTTGTAAAAGAGGTCTTAGATAGGCTCTTAATGGCTAAATTCAAGACAATGTCATACCTGGGATTTGAAAATAAGGATATTTTTCCTGCATATGGAAAAACACATATGTTTTTTAACCCTCCTGTTATGTTTTTTTTTTTCAGGAACAGCAATAACCCAGGGCATGTTTATCATGCATGTTATCCAAAAGTGTCAGAAACTAAAAAATCCCAATAAACATTGTTTGTATTTCATTAATAACTCCATTACAAACGAATGTTACACTTTTTAATGTACTTTGGAAAGACCTACATATAAAATGTAATGGTTTTACCTGTCATTGAATTTAAAAAAAATTTAACAATTTTTTTTTTAAATTAATTTTTAAACTTTGAAATGGGTCAACTTAACCCGCAACATAGGAGGAGGGTTAATATAAGAAACAAAAAATTCTTAAAAATGTTACTTGTGCACTCTGAGCCGGCAGATTGAGGGCATTTTTGTGATGGAGACTTGACTTTTTTCCCTGATTTAACTGGTGGGTGCTGTTTGATTGAGTGACTTCTCATCACTCAATGGTACAACTTATAAACAATATGAATACATTCAATTTTTATAACGCTTTTCATTGTACTAAAAGACACTTTACAACAGTTGAAACGATCAATGCTAAGTTAATGCATCCAGTGCTTATATTATAAAGGTTTAACATAAAGGAGACAACAGGATAGACGGGTAAAATATGAGAGAATCCTGGGGAAACCGGGAGGGTTCAGTATGCATTGTGCTAATAAACTGAGGCTGTGCTTCATTGTCAGTTGAGTGGCAGTATCGTCAACATCTGATAATCCAGTAGAAGTAAAACACAGAATTGTTCTTAGTTAGTCCAAATATTACATGTATGATATACTACATACTGTATATACATATATTACATGATTTGTTCTAATATATTTCTTTTTGGCTGCTTACAAACTTTTGTACAGACATTTGTGCTTTCAAACAACATGTTTTGACTTTTAATGTCCAAAGAAAACAATTTTCAAATGACAAGTAAGTGATGCGTGTTTTGCAAATTGCTGGTAAAGTTGGTAGAGGTTGCTGGAATTTAAACGTCCCCAAATCCAATAAAGAGACGCTAGCATTAGCCTAAACTGTGATCGCACCCAGCACCAGCTTCCACACATCGGGGAAACAAATGTTCAATGTGAAAAGGGGCGTTTTAACGTAACCTGTAAGCCATTCAGGCAATGCGCTGTAGTTAGCTGCTCACATGGAAACACTCGCTTACTGTAGCTGTCATAGTTAGACACACATGCAAACATGCTGTTAGAGCAGTCAAACACTGTGTTTTTGGTTTTGGAAGGGATAAACTAAAATTAAGGATGTTTTTCAGACAAATAATTTCATGAGAAATGAGAGTTTCCCACAGAGATTTAAGTCCTCTTCACATCCGTCAATAACCATTAACTGCTGTTTTCACTCATCGTTATTGTTTTATAACTCGTAACTGATGTGAAATCCAAATACCGAGGTAAATGCAGAATGACTGTATCATATCAAGCGGATCGTTATCTTCCTCTGACATGCGACTTCTCCACAGGTGGAATAGCTGCAAGCAGAACAAGCAGGCAGCTAATAACCGCGCGGCTACAAATAACCAGATGGTGACGCCAGAGGGAGAGAAGCTGCACAGCGACAGCGGCATCTCAGTGGACAGTCAGAGTCTGCATGAGCAGCAGCAGCAGCAGCAGCAGCAGGCCCAGGCTGAAGTCCAGACGCAGCCTTCACACTCACGCACACAGGAACAGATAGGTACCACTGAAACTCACTCTCTATTTGTGTCATAAGGTATGTCTCGTGATGAGCGTCAGAAAGACAGGTTATTAAGGGGCGCAAGGCGGCACCCTATGCTCTGGTTTCGGCAGGGACAGTGGATAGTGAATTTTCAAAATAAACTTCTGTTCACAGGAAACGGTTAACTTTAGGCCAAAAAAACTCACTTCGGTTAGGGAAAAAGAACAGGGTTGGACTTTAAGAAATACTTCCAAGGTTTTGAAAGTCTTTAATTATAACAAGTTGATGATGATTACTTGTGACGTTGTGACGTTTTGTTTAAAATACCAATATATATCGTGGATCGCCATTCAGCCTTAAAATACCAGGATTTGAGGTTTGGTCCATATCGCCCAGCCCTAGTTTCAGGGCATGGTCACATTTGAGCAAAATGCAAATCATTGGCCAGCACACACAGTTTTAACCATCTATACACTCACTCGATCTATACACATAAACCTGAGATGCTTTTTATCTGAAGAAGAAGTCTCAAGTTCAGTTATGATCTAGTTATTCATTCAGCCATTCATGCTTTTCTCCCAGATTCTTTCTCAGAGGATCTCACATGTTTCTTTCCTGGTGTTATTGTGAATATAGCAAAGCTTAGGAAGTGTGTGTGTGGTTGACTCCTCTTGACTGTTGCTGTGTCGTACCAGCCTGTCCCCTGAATACCAGAATATTGGGATTGGATTGCATTTGATTGCACAGGGGCACCTAAAAAAGTGGCCACTGAGTATATATTGACAAAAGGAAAATATTGTGATCAATATTGTGAAATAAATTTCAGTCATAGCACCCAGTCCTGACATCAAAGGTGTTTAATATTTTGGTCAGCGTGATTCTTGGCCCGAACCCACAACTTTATATTCACCACAGAAACTCTAACTGAACATAAGAGACACTGCTCCGAGTGTGAATACATTCCTCCTTCACACCGTGATATTCCAGCTGTCATCATCGATTACATCAAGACACTGCTGAGATTTTTCGTGTAGTGGTTCCTGAGCAATGTTCTTGAGCCTTTTTCCTCGGAGCAAAAAACACATTTCTGGGGGATTGAGATCAAAAACAATATATCACCTGGAAGCAGAGCGAACATCTAGCTGCCAGGAGCAGATATGTGAGGCTGAAATCTTGTATGCATGATGCATTAGACTGCAGGAATTTCGAGATCGTGATTGAGGCACCTGCAGGAACATGAGTATGAGGCGGGGACTGAACATTAGTTTGCCGACGAATCACAAATGTTGAGGTAATGCCACTGATAGGGTGAAGAATTCATCGCTGACGTGTTTGACACAGTTTCTATATTAGCGTACAGTCTAATGTAACTGCATATGTTTGATCTATATTTGCCTTTACTACTCTTACTAATCCTCTGTGTCTATATTTGTCCCTCTTTGACTCATGAACTATTCTGGGTGGTTGCTGTGGGACAGACTTCGCCGCGCAGTCTTTTGCAAGCCAGACAAAATCGAAAAAAAGGTTTTGTGAGATTAACTCAGTAGATCATGTCTGGCTAGGAGGGAGAAAAACAACATTATGCACTTTACTGATCTATTATAAAGCAATTTACCAGTAGCCTAATTTACTTCTTTCAGCCCAGAGCATTAAGAGAGAAACAAGTCAAAGTTTGGAGCCCAATATCCCCACAAAAAAGTCCAGAAGTGAGACACATAAGAAAACACACACACACATATATACAAACTGGTAACATACAGTACATATACTTAGCCACATAGACACTTAAGAGTTTGAGATGAATAACCTTTATAACACTTTATATTAAACTACACATATTCACTGTGAACTAGTTGCTTATTAGCATGCGTATTAGTGGAATACTGGCACTATGTATGTCACTGTAAAACATTTATTAATGGCTTATTCTGCATGACCATATTTTATTACTTCTAGGCAGTGGTGGAATGTAACTAAGTACATTTACTCAAGTACTGTGCTTAAGTACAATTTGGAGGTACTTGTACTTTACTTGAGTAATTTTATGTAACTTTATACTTCTACTCCACTACATTTAGCTGCCAGCTTTAGTTACTTTTCAGGTTGAGATTTAACATGAAGAAATATCAATTTAAAATGATTACACATGTTTATAAATTGAACCACATAACAGTGTATTGTGTAGGTAAATGAGCCCGACCTTCTCGTCATTAAAAAATGCTTCAATATTAATAATTTAAAAATATATTTGAAATCTATAAAACAATCAGAGTGGGTCCATTCTGCATAGGGAATACTTATTTTTGATACTTTAAGTACATTTTGATGCTGATACTTTTGTACCACTGCTTAAAGGCTAGTAATTCCTTCGATAACCTAATTATAGTTTAGGCAACAAATCCACTTGGCTAAGGCTAGGAAAAAAAGAACTTAAAAAAAAAGAAGGCTTAAAAACACACAAAAACTTGACAACAACTCGACACAAGCACTGATCTCCTGGTTAAAGTCCTAAATTCCATGTGGCTCGTTACATCATTCGTGGACAAAATATAGTGGGATAGCTATGAGTTCTAGTGCATAACTTTTGGTAGAAAAAAAAAACTATGAAGTGTTCTTTAGAGGAGCTTGAAATGGCAAATTATCTCAAGATATAAACCTATTTTTTGTACCGAAGTACAAAAAAGTAGTTGGTATTTACGGCATCCAAATGCTGTACGTATGTTAACTCAAAACAATAGTAAACAGTAGCAAAAAGTGAATTGGTGAATTGTTTGTTAATATTTATATTTTAGACCTATTAGCCTCATTCAAAATGTGCTTTTGAGGTTCTTAAAGACTCGCCCGCTCTCCCCATCCACACTTGATGTATGTGATCTGGGGATTTCACTCACAGCGGGTAGTCTGTAGGTGCACTGAGGGGAATCTGAAGAGTGTCTACAAAAAGAGGATAACCTTTAAACATTTGGGAGAAGAAGAGTACGTGCTGCAGGAATGAGATGTGACCCCAGAGCAGTCTACCTTTCCTTCACTACTCAAATAGCACTTACAATAAAGAGATGAAACCTGCGCTCTCACTCGATCTATACACATAAACCTGAGAGGCTTTTTACCTGAAGAAGAAGTCTCAAGTTCAGTCATGATCTGGTTATTCATTCAGCCATTCATGCTTCTCTCCCAGACTCTTTCTCAGAGGATCTCATATGTTTCCTTCCTGGTGTTATTGTGAATTATAGCAAAGCTTAGGAAATGGTTATACAGGGATAATAATGTGCTAACAAGCCAAACAGCTGATAAATCCTCCACATCACTGTGTCCTTTCCGGGATCCCCATTACATTCTAATGAGGCTTGGGAAAAAGCTTATTTTGTTTTTGTGTTTTGTTTGAGTCCCTCTTTCCATTCTTCCACTCAACAAATGCAAAGCCTGCAGCACGTCGAAGAAAAGAAGGAATTTCTTTTGGAGGAACAGCTCGGGATTGGTTCATTGAGAAGATGACTCCCCCGTTAACCCTGTCGCCTCTCTAACTGATCGGCTCATTAGCAGGTGTTACGAGACAGGATCCAGGCCTGCTCTCACTGCCTTTTCAAAATCTGATCCAGCACCAGCGTTTAGCACGTGCTAATTGGCATTAGGAGTGTCTGCGGGTGCGGAAGCCATTAAAAAGGCAGCAAATGCTCTTGTGCTGGGGGCCATCGGTGCTTCCACAACCAACTGGTTGTGTTAAAATACGCGAGAGGGTGAGCATATGCACTATAAATCCACGATAATCGCAGGGGGTTTCCTGTTTCCAATGAACTGTATTTTACTGCTGGCTAAAATAATGGGAACACCTCCAGTCAAAACAAGTCAAATAAGCCTTTTAAAAGAGAAATGGAGCAACGAAAATGTCTCATGTTTTGACTGACAACATTCAGAGAGGGTATTCCCTGCATGAGTCACTGGTGCGGGGTGAGAGCTGCTACATGAATGGTGTTCGGCCTCATTTCTGTCTGCTCATCTCCATTAAAAAGAGCCGTCTATCTGTGCAGCACCGCTCCCTGCCCACCAAAAACCTCTTTTGCTGCCTGCCTCCCCCTCTGAATCGTGCATATTGAATGTATTTAAAATTTAAACAAGACTCTAAGCCCTCTCTCACATCACCCATCCGTGCATCCCTGTCCCGTGGTTGACCTCGCAGTCTACACAAGATGGACTCAAGGCACATGTCAATCAAAAAAACAATCAGAGGAGTGATTTTGGAAATTGACAAATTTTGATGCTGGAGCTTTAAAACTGACTGAAAATCACGCAGTACAGTCCAGATTATAAGTAAATCTTATTGTTAATCACCAGAATAAAGAACAAAATCAGTAGTTTGCTTTATATCTTAGAGCCACAAGGAAATAGTGATTAAAAGAAAAAGCCCTGAGGAAAGGCGGTAGAGGGTTGGCAGTTTAGTTTGTGTTTGTGGACGAGAGCCTGAGGGACCTGCAGCAGCTCGGCACTATATTCAGTGTGTAACATTATCCTGCAGCATGTTACAGTAATAATGTAGCTGAGTCATGTAACATATTACCGATGCAGTTTCAGTAATAAAGGACGGATGACTCATAATTTCTCTCACATTTTAATAAAAGCTCTCCATGTGGAAGTATTCCCATCATAGTTGGGTGACAACAATATCGGATGCAGGTGATATCAGCTTCCTTTGTTCATTTTACGATGATTCAAATGTTTTTTCCTGACTTTTCTGGCCTGCAGTGCACACGCCTGTGGGCCTCAAAGACCCCAAAGCCCTGAGCTTAGCAACTCAGGAACTACACTAAAGACCGAAAAATCTCTTTTGCACATTTGTGTTTGCATTCCCACCACATCTAAAGAACTGTGAAGATTAAACAAAGTAGTGCAATAACAGATTTATTTCTACTGATGTTTTAGAATCTGCCGAATGATAAGCTCTGTAATCAAATGTCTGCACACGAATGCACAAGATTTGGTATCGGAAGTGTGCTGGTTTCAATTTGTAGTCCGAGTAGTATTGACCAATCATGTTTGAGCGGGCTTTGGTTGCATGAAGGTTAACAGTCGGTCTGGATAACACATCATCATGCATCAAACGTTGGACAATTGGCTGATGAAATATGAGCTTTTTATAACCTTTTAAAAGTAATGTATCTGTTTAAAGAGATCAGCAAAAGCGTTTCTGGACTTAAAACAAACAAAAAAAGGATAAGAAGTTTCTTATTAATTGATGACAGAAGGGTTCATGGAAGAGGAAGTCTAACTCCAGATATCCAGATAATGGATTTTTCATTGGCGACACCAAAACCACTCAAATATTGGCCATTTCCTCCAGATGAGCAGTGCTTTCTAGGACCAGCCCAAAAAAAAAAAAAATGATAGGAGCCTTTATTATCACTCAAGGTCACCATACAGTGTCTGTATTAGACAGGAAGCCTGTGAACTTGCTGTAGTACCGGAGTCATGTGACAGGTGCTGGGAGTTCAGATGATGATGATCCGGGCAAATTTGAGGAGATATTTTTTAAGTTATACTACACATCATTTCCTCCTACAGAATACAGCCACATAGTGTATACTTCACTGTAGGTAACAGTAAACAACCAAATTAGTAAACTAATTCATTGTTTTGACAGCAGAAGGAAAAAATAAATCATGATTACAAGAATACATACGGAGGCGTTTGGGGAATAGAAAAAAAGATTATTGTTAATATTTGCTTGTTGACTATTGTCGACAGAGAAAATACATAAATCTCTATACTTTTAAAAACAAAACTAACTTTGACAGAGATACTGTGTTCATATTTGATCCAATCACTTATTGTTGAAGCCAATTGAAAAAATACAATAAGTCTTTAGGGCCCTGAGGAGCTTATGAGATTATTTTACACAATACACCCGAAAAAGATACAAAATCACAGCACTTGGTTGGTGCTGTCGTTGGCAAGAGGAGGCGCCCTTTGGTGCCTATTGACTTATTATGTGTCCAAGGAATTTAAGGGTTTAAATGGAAAAGTCGTTAAAAAAACAAAGTTGTGCAACGAAGCGATGTCCCCAAGGAGCGATTAGTAAAGTTAACAAAACAAGTAATATATTTTTCAAATTAGTAAAACAATCCCAGTGTCTGTTAAGTTTTCCCTGGGAGTTCTGATTACCAGGAAACCTCTCAAATTAAATTCCAATGAGCAAATTTGAAAGCTTTTATCGTGGCTTAGGGTCCAATCAGGATCACCTGAATGTGCTGATTAAAAAGGAAAAAGAAGAAGAAGTCAGTAACAAAGCTTTGCTGCTACTTCACATCTCAGAACAGATTGAACTGGTTCAGTGAAAGACAGCTTGTATTGATTCTTAGAATGAGGTTGTGCTGAAAACGTCGGACAGCCATGTGGTCACTTTTATCGCTGCTGCTTCCAGAAATAAGGTGCAACGCCAGCTCAGAAACAGTTCCACTGAGGTAGAAGTACAGGTGCAAGCCACTGTGCAAATGCCTGAACATGTGTGTGTGTACAGATGGCTGCACTGGCCAGCATCTGCTGCTCTCTGCTCTTTGTCAGCGCTGATGCCTGCAGAGTGTCTGCTGAAACAGGAAGGAAGAGAGAGGAGTGCTGTGGACTGTGGCCGTCACTGGACAGAATCAATGTGGGCAGAAGCAGCGAGCAGAGAGGCAGCACTGAGCAACCCAAGTGTATTTTATAACAGAGCACTGTGTGGAAAAAGATGGGTTTTAGCAAGGGGAAAGGAATGGAACCAGAGGGAGGGTATGACGTTATAAGTCGACAAAAGAATCCCCCCTCTTCTAAAGCTTTAAAATAAACCCTCTTGTACTACATTTCCCTGGCACAAGGATGCATTGATAAAGACGAGAAAACACCCACCGGAGTCGGGGGTCCTCTCAGGAACGCCTCTGCATTCCCGAGGCGTTTCCATGGCTCCCCTCAATTGACAACAGGTTAAGAGGTTTGTGGGAAAAGAGAGCATTTGTCTCCCATCCTCATCCGGCTAATGACTCCAGTTTAACAGGTTCAGATGAGTGAGTGACACCACAGGGCCCCCTGCAGGGAAAACTGTGATTATCAGGGCTTTCTTCCATGCAGGAGGACTTACTGTATTTTGATAGATAGGAGGTTAGAATCTTTGTAGGTCTGTCATAATAACTTTGTTGGACAATATATTGTCCTGGTAATATTTGCGATATTGTCATTTTAAGGCCATTTAACACCATTGATTGAATGATGATATAATGCATAATACAGCAATGAACTTGGGCAAAAATGACAGTCAAATGTGTCTCAACAAAGTTTTTTGTTGTTAATTCGACTTAGACACTGCTGTTTTTACGGTGTCAAGTTGGCCAAAATGTTGCATATGAACATAACGGGTGATATAGTGCAATATATCGACATGATCTCAATATTTGGCTGGGTTGGATAAGTTAGTGTTGGGTTATATGCCGGTATATACCGTGTGACAGTAGAAATGAGTCCTCCAGTATAGATTTGGCAAGTCTTTCTGTGAGTCTGGCTGCCTGCAAGTAACTTGATTTGGGCAGACATGGAGGATACATCCTGTTCACACTTGAAATTACTGTTCTTAGGAACCTTTAACTTTCCATCTAAAAAGGGTTTTAGTTTAACTGTAACTAGAACCAATATAGGATTTTTGAGACTTAGACCAAGACTGATTTTAGAAAGGAAAAATTAACTGGTAACTGATATAGTGAACGATATAGTACATTTTTGTGTTGGGATTAATCAACCTTTTCTATGTGGATTGTGCACTGATTTTGCAACTTTGTAACTTGGCAAAGGTATTCAGAAGGATGCTATACTATTATTATACATACAAGATGTTACATTGTGAAAGCATTAAATGATGATTAAATAACTGAGAAAGTAGAGAATAAATAAAAATATATAGCCAACACCATCATTTTCTTTATTTTATATTGTGTAAAAAAAGTTCATATTGGTGCATTTCGGACAACATACCTGCTGATAGTGGTAGTCGGGCTCTCTTTGTAACTTGTGATGAAGTACATTAAGCTATTAATAAACAATTTATTAATTCATAATACAGAACAATTACTGTATCCTGAAATATCCGGTTGCTGTGATATAAACTATACATGGTTTTGCCCACAAGGATAGGTCTATATTGTAATTATTGTGACAGGCATGAAAAACATTCAGACACTAATGAAGGTGCCCTTAATCAAAGGTCTTCCGCTTCCTGAAGAGGAACCGCTCAGAAAGCTGTGTGTGTGTTTTTACAAGTGAGAATATGCAAAAACTCTGTGAGTAAGAGAAAGGTTCATGAACCACTGCTGATTTAAATATCACCACAAATCACCTGTGTCCTCTCCCGCAGCCTGACATATTTCTTCTCACTTTCTCTCCGCAGTGGTGAGGGTGGATGGCGGCCCCCAGCCTGACACGCCTCCCCCTGAAGTCTGAGGATGAGGAGGAGATTAAGAAGAGGAGCTGAAGACAGGGAGAGGAGAGTGGGGACTTGAACCGTGGACCAAAAAGAAAGAGCGGGGGTGGGTGGGGGGGCAGGAGCCACATGGGAATGTAAAACGTACTCTGATTCATATCTAAAGTGGCCACAGAGCAAAGACTTGACTTGTATGGACCTCCCAGCACCTTTGGGCCACAGTGACTCTTCATCCCTGCATATAGAGTCCAACTCTATCAGTCAGTGTGCCTGGACACGACTTCTACGGCAATATCGACCCCCTATCTGTACCGACGTCACTGCAGATACATAATCATAGATATGTGCCAATGCATTTCCTATTAACTGGCTACTCCAGTATCTAATATTGACATAATTTTCTCTAACTGCCAATGTAGTCTCCGCTGCCCCTTCGTAAGCTTCCCCCTTAATTCCACAATCACTAGCCATGAAACATATGTGCCTGAAAGGTAAATAGGCAGAAAGGTTGTTTATTATCTCCTCTCATTTTCTCCTCATGCATCAAAAAAACCTTCTTCCTCAAAGAGCAGCCTTTTTTCCCCTCTCACATCTCCCTCAGTGGTGTCCCACTCTCAGATAATGCTCGTCTCTCTCCATAGGATTCACTCTATTAGACCCCCGCTGTCATCTGGGATACAAAGAGCAGCGGGGGGTGGGGGGTGGGGGGGTGCCTGTGAGTCACTGCAGCTTCTTCTGAACTTCCCTGTTCTTTTTTATCATTTAACCACAGATGCTTTCCATGCCATGTTGTCTTGTTAAATGTTTGCGTCACTATTTGGGATCGGCTGCACCGGCCGGCTGATGCAAATGACTCATATTTGGGCAGAAAGGTCAATTTCCGTGCAGCCGGCTTGGCAATCAACTATTTTTGCCTCTGGCTTGTTCTTGCTTCTGACATGCATAGACTTCTTTACAGCTCCTCCAGGGATTGTGTTTCAGTAATTTCATGCTTATAATGTAACACACCCCAATGTTTGTCTCCTGTTTGTGGTGCATTACTTTCATTTCGTGGCTTGAGTTACACGGCTGATTCAGCAGGGTGCCTCCGCAGCCCTCTGTGGATTCTGGATGTGCAGCATGAGAGAAACATCTCCGGACTGTGGAGCTCTGCTGACTCACTGTGATGATGTGTGACGTCACCGGTGACCCAGTATGCAGAGCTGCTTGTTAAACAGATGCTTAAATGAATTTGGGACTGGGAAAAAAAATTTGCAAAAAGGAGTCCCATCTGTCATTTTTTTTTTTTTTTTTACACTTACTGAGTGGAAAATTGGGACACCCCTCAGAGGCAAACTCCTTTCACTATCCACCGGCACTCTCCACAAACTCACTCTCACAGTCTTACGGCCTATAGCTCAAGCCTGATAAACAGTGCTGAGGCGCTAATGCATCGGTGCCGGCGCTCGCGTCAACATGGGGCCCATTAGAAAGACGTCCTGACAGGCAGGTAGTAATTACCTCAGGGTTTCAGCTTCATTTACCCTCGGCTCGACTCGGCGCAGACACTTCTCATCAGGATTTAATGCTACGGACAACAAAAGGAGCAAAACGGCCCCTCTTTGCAGCCTTGGCGTGACGTTACAGATTCCTTATCTAAGTCTGACTCCACTGACATTTACTATATCACATCATGGTGATATAAAAGCACTTAGTCGCAAGGCAGGGTGGCACCTTTAATCACACAGGACCACTTTTATGCTGCCTCCCTCCTGCTACTCGCAGTAATTGTAAAAGCAGTCGGCGTAGATATCTCGTAAAAGAAGTATACTGTAGCTGAGTCTGACTGCACTGCTTTGGCGTTCATTCCTGCAGGGGCACGTACTTTCTCAGGGTCCCTCCTGTCGTGGTGTGGCTAATTATTATCAAGAGATCCGTTAAAGATTTCTATAAAAACCTGTAGATGAAGGATAGAGTAGGTAAGTAGGTACAGATATAGAAGGAAAACGTAGAAAGATACGGGTTTGCTGACTCCAACATTTTCAGATTCAGACATCGATGAATTTAAGGACATTTTCAGAAATAACTTTATTCACCTTCTTGCTCAGACTAAGATGACAAGATCGATACATGTCCTGTGCACTAAATATAAAGCGACCAGCAGCAGTTTAGCTTATTGCACTGGAAACAGGAAGAAGCAGCTCGTCTGGCTCCATCTAAAGGTACCAAACTCTAAAGCTCCCAAACTCTAAAGCTCCCAAACTCTAAAGCTCCCTTATTAACACATTACATCTGGATTCTGTACTACGAAGTACAGAGCCTTGGTATATTTAGAATAACATAAGTGCTAGTAAAAGGTAATAATCTTCTTATGTAACTCTGGCAGGGAAAGCGAATACCTGTACTTTAAAAGGAGAAATAAGACATGACTATTGTCAGCAGAGCTTGTCGAGTTTAGTGAGCAATTTTTAGATAAGAAGACAGAGGAAGTGAGTCATGATATCTGGTGCAATGCTGCACGGATCCTTCACATGGACGCCAAAACATCTCAAGACAATTAAACTTCACAGTCTTTTCACTTGTGATTCATGTTGTATCACTGCGGCGTTATGAATGGAAACAAATCAAACGCTGCTGTTCTTTTGCTCGCAGCTCTTCCGCTGATATGAGCACGTTGTGTGGACATGTGACCACACACACATACACAGACACAGACACAGACACACACAAATTGACAGTGTATGATTCACTCCTTTCCTGAGAGCCGGTGTGATTCATCCTGATCCTTGCTGTGGCAATGACATTAAAGCAGGCGCTGCTACAGTACAAGGGACCAGAGTGTTGATTTAAAGAAAAGAAACTCCTCGACTTGGTCTCCCCATGAGGCCCGATCGACCTTCGAGCAGCGCACTCATCTAACCCGAACAGACTTATTCTCCTTCTCCTGCAGCTTGTAGAGCGAGACACACAATGCAAGAATGTACAACCCGAATATGCAAGACACATTCAAGGATAAGGTTTAAGTTTGGCCTCATTCTGTAGTTGCAAATTTGTTTTCCTGTTGGTTTATATTCTGAATAGTATTACACCTTTTGGAGTCAGTATTTTTTCTAACGGATATGTTGTTTTGTAGCACTTATTAGATGTATTATGAATGCACTCAAAGAGTGTACCAGAGTTCAAGTGCCTGTGTACAGTGTCAGGTGTTTTTGAGTTCAGAAGTTTGACTATATTTTTTGCAGTTTTTCCACTATGATTTTATGTGAATTTTCTTTGATATTTTGAGAGCTAATGAAGGTTTTTAGTAAACAGAAGTGAACTGAACTTTGGAGACTCAAGCAAACTGTATAAACCTGGCACCAATATAGAGAGACTTACAGTACACATAGGATGCCAATGAAGACATGCTGTATGTTAACATGCTATAATTACTGGCAACTAATAGGGTCATGTAGCATTACAAAAACATATACATGTCACCTGAGATGTCTACTCTAAAACTCATGTATGCTATTAGTCAATAGAGGTCAGCTCTACTGTGCAGACGTTTTTGCATGTGCAGTAATGTTCATCATGTACCTCCATTTCAGAGGCAACGAGACGTGTAATCTGCCGTAACATGAAATCTACGGGGAGGTTCACTGAGATTCTCTGTGATAATGTTACAAACTTGATACAGATGGATCAGGACCTGCTCCCGAAGAAGTTGAATGTTACCTGTACTTACCTACTAATGTAAAATGCATTGTGTAAATGTGAATTTCTTAGAGTTGATACAAGATTCAAAAATACACTATAAAATGTAAAAAAAAATGTGTGCAAATGAAATGAGCATCTATAATACAATAAACAGAGATGTCATTGTATTATGTGTCCAGTTTGTCTTTGTAGACTCGCTGTCTTCACACTAGAGGTGTGAATCAGCAGAGGCCCCACAATACGATTTTATCCCGATACTTGAGTCACAATACGATATTACAATATTATTACAATATTATGTATATTATTATATTTTTAAGCACTATGCAATATGATGAGTATTTCGATACAATATATTGTGATTTAACTGTTAAACTGCACTTTGTGTCCACAAAATTAAATTCAATCAAGAATTGTTTTGTCAAATAAGAGAAGATTCTCAGTCTATTCATCTCACTTCAGTCTTTTTATTTCTCCACAATGAGAGTCAAACCCACAGACAACAAGGTATTCAGTCAAACTAAACTGAACTGATATCAAACATGTATGGACGACAACAACTGCAGCATTTTTACAAACTTCCCTCAACTTTAAGCTTCACTGCTCTGAAACCAGCAGACCCCCCCCCCCACCTGTAGTTCACAAGCAGAGAAATGTGATGTTAAATGATTTAAAACAATAGTTTAATATCATGATGTGGAGGAAGGATTCAGATACTTTACTACAGTAAAAAGTACCAAGCTGTGAAAATGCTCCACTGCAAGTAAAACTATTTTATGTACTTAGTTTGAAAGTTTGAAAAGTAAAAGTCCTCATTGTGCAGTAAAATGTTCCAAGACTGTTTTGGATTAATACTACAGATGCATTAATATTTATGTTGCATTTTAAGGTTTGACTGTTTTTTTTTGTCCTGTGAGAACCATTTAATTCTGAAGTTACTTTTCATGAGTTCAGAACAACTGTCCTATTTCAAGCTTTGTGACTATGCATTGTCCAGTTGATCCAAGAGGGTTTTTATAGTTTATTTTGCTTAAGATGTAGAAGACCCATGAAGGGACACTTAATCCTTCAGTTAATCAAAAACATTCACATTAAAATAAACTATTCGGGAAATACAATACATTATTTTCATGGACAGGAAGGCTATGAAAACCTGTAAAAGCAACTTAAGCTGTCGGACAATATTTAGCTGTGAATGTGGACTAAACATACAAAGAAAAAAATACATAAGGAAAGTAACTCAAATTTCGACAGAAGTGCAGTACTTGAGTAAAATTATAGTTACACTCCAATACTGTCCTACATTTTAGGACACATGCTTTTTGGCTTTGTTACTGACTATTAGATGAGAAGATTGATACTCTCATGTCTGTATACATCTTCTCATTTCTCTTGGCAAGAAAGCAAATAAGATTATTTCCCAAAACATCAAACTATCCCTTCGATTCAATACTGTGTTTAGATTCATGAAGAAAACATAAGAATTATTCAAATTATTCCCAGAGTTGACTGTAAAGACCTCAAAATCTCTCGAGGAAATATCCGCAACACAGACTAGATGTTAGGCTAAAGAAAAGCTCTTTTACTATTTTTTCCCTTCTTTACAAAACACCCAAAAGCTTTGTGAAAATTACCTCAAGCAAATGAAAATAAAATGCTGAAACCAGAAAGTATGGCGTGGCAGACAGGCAGCCAAACCACAGCATAAAGCAGGACCATATGTGTGGGTCCGTTGGACCGGAGTGTGGTTCCCTGCAGTCTTATCACCACTAAAACATTCTGGGGTCCAACGGGGTTTTCTTCCTGCAACGTGTCAGAGATGAATCCTCAGTGATAAAATACTTCGTAGGAACAGAAAGGCCATAAGAGGAGGACACAACAGCAGAGAAGTCACCAATTACAATACTACACTTTTGGGGGTAAAACAAAAAACGTTTCAAATTTTGCCTTTATTGATTTTGAAAACAAGTGTGACTGGAAAAGCAAAACAAAATCAGGAGTGTGAAATGTTTCTGTGCGGCGTTTTTCCCTCCTTGACTGATTTCTATACGAGGGCCTGAATGCAGAGAGCCACGCTGAGATGGGGGTGACAGATAGACTGCATAATTTTAATTTGATCAGCGGGGAGCACTTATATGGAGACACTAATCAAACTGTGTTTTTCCCTCTGTCAAGATTAATCAAGACTGCACGACAGAAAGTCTTAAATAGATAAAAAGAAACAGACATGGCCATTGTAGGAAAAGCAAAAACCCATTATTATATGCTCATGGAGATGAAAATCAAACAGGACTTGGTCACGACTCGGCCCGTAAAGCAACATCACCTCCAGCTATAAGGAGATAAATGTCTTTGCTGCTTTATGCTTTAATTAGAAATTTGAAATCAATAAATTATTGCTGGATTTAGTCTTAGACACAAGCAGAGAAGGAATAAAAATATTGCCGAGAGGGCCTCTATTAGCACCTGCTGCACTGAGACTTCCACGGTGCAACAGCATGTTTATGTTGTTTTACAGCTCAAAGACAGAAACAGAAATCTGTCTCTCCAGTGTCAAATACTCAGATTTGAATGGTGGCTTTGGGGTTGCCACTTCAAAGAGGATGACAGCTGTATTCAGCTTACATCAAAGAGCAGAAAGGCACCGTCCTGTCCATAAAAACGACATCATTGGTCTTTGTTCAAAAGCCTAAAGTTTACATTCAGCTGATAAACTTCTTTCCCGGTTGTGCAAAGACGGAAGTAGCAAGATAACACTGCAAAACCTCTTATAAGTGGATGGGTGGATTAACAAAGTGTCTGACTGTGACGTGGGCAACAGCTGTTCACATCCTGTCTGAAATTCAAAGACGTTGCACAAGTTGTCTCCAGAACAACATGTTTTATGAACCAAAAGTGATTTTCATTGCCTACATGCCATAATTGCCACTTAAAAGAAACATTTTTGGTGAAGTCTTCATCCAACTCCAATGTATTGGCTCCAGTGTTTAGTTTCCTATCCCTACAAGATCAGTTGTCAACTTGTTACACTTCGTCTGCATCTTCCGTCTGACATGTCTGTGGGAGACAGAGCCAAATAAAAACTTTCAAAGGCCGGTCCAGCTAACATCCGTTTAAGCTCTATGTGACAAACTAATTCAATCATTTGGCTCTTCTAAGCTTCTCAAATGTTATCGGACCAAACTCGCGGAGATCGCGGCTGTGTAAGCTACAGCGAAGCCTATGACATAAACAAAGTATTGGGTATCTAACTTGTTTGTGATTGGCCAGTAAAGCCGGTCCCAGAACATGCATGCAGCACGCTCCCTTGCACACCTCAAATGATGCTGCAGGGACAACCGCAAACCGCAGTTTCATGTGTCGATGCCAGACGCATCAGGCAACAACAGTATCTGACTGCATAAACAGGCTGGTATTAGTTCTTATCCTCTTCTTTTCTCTTGGAAATAACTGAAGTGACAACAGGGAGGAGGGAGAAATAATTGTGTCCTCCAAGATGAGAACCATAAGGATTTATGAGAAATGTGGCTCTCATTTTAAAAAACATAAAACACGACATGTCGCACCTCAAACTCGGAGATCCAAGAGTTCAATCAGAGCAGTTTGGAGTGAAATCAAAATTCTCAAACGCTCACACACATCTGTCCTGACACATCTTGGACTGGAGCATCAGTCACTCAATCTACATCTGCACACAATATGAGCTGGCGTCCTGAGAGAGGATATTTTTAGGGGAAAATGGCATCTTTCCACACTATGAAAGAAGGAGTGAATCTGTCTTTCAGTGTGCTCCAATGGTTAAAATCCTCACTGTGATGTTGAAACACCTGACGGATAAATATACAAGACACAGAGGGATAAAACACTGCACGCTCACTCAGAACAAACTGGAAACATGGGGCCATTTCTGCCAGGATCTCTACCATGTTTTAGTGTTTCTCAGTGTTTTCACACAGGTCTCTGCAGGGTGACAAATCAGTCTCGGAGAGCTGAACGCAGGCCTGGATACCAGCTCCGGATCATGTGTGCGGCACATGAGGAAGCCATCCAGCACAGCAGCAGTTAACACACAAGCAAATCAACCAGTCCACCCCTGGCCTCTCCCATCTGCCTGCATCCCACGTAGAAAGAAGGGGACCACCCTGTCCCAACTCTCTCAGTTTTACATATAAAGACAGAGCACAAGAGTAAAAAAAGATAGAATTTGAGCTGGAAAATGAGACCTGGGAGTGATGGCGGCCAGCTGTGGGAGCCCATCCTGTAACACCTCGCTCTGGCGGAGAACCCGGCCCACCAAGTCAAACACACCCAACCACAAACCCTCATCAGTCAGACTTATTCTAATTTATCACGTTGCACTTGTTGCTGTGGGACTTCTAAGACATGGCAGCTGGAAGTTCGAAAAGAAGAGAGAGTGTTTTGTCTCTGTCTAGAAATATGACCCTCTAGATATCAAACAGTACGACATATATCTTCTACGATGTACAAATCCATAAATCAGTTCCACATGTATACAGACTCCTACTTCTATTTACACCTTTGCAAAAGAAAAGATAAACATATATTCACCTTCACCGTAAAAAGCCATGCTATTTAATGACAGCTAATCAACCAGATGAATTACTTCTTAAATAAACTTTGTTAAATTACTCTTATTTATTTAACTCTCTCTTTTTTAGAGTAACTAAAAAAACCTCAAATATACTTCTGTTCAGATGGATTTCCATGCTCGGATCTGGTTTGCTTATTTTCTGCTCTGCTATAAAGTAGAGCGGACAACATAGTTGACTAATGAAACGTTGGAGTGAAACTCAGTGGGATTCAGTTTGCCCACATCCATTACTCGACTGTCGCCTCGTATCAAGGTGGAGATGAATAATTTGAGGGCATTGTTCGGTTCAGCTCAACTACCGAGGGTGAAAAATGAAAACGGCAGTGTAATGTATGCACCCTGTACTTTATGCCTGGTTCAATTTGCTCTTTAAAAATGTAGCAGAATATATTGTTACGCAGGAAACAAGGCAGAAAGTGACACAGATAGAGTCATTTGAATGGGAAAATAAACAGAAACAATACAATAACAAAAAATGGAACAGTGTTGGTACGCTATGTGAGAAAAATCAAAAACAGCCACTTGTTTTTTGGACAAATTTAACACATTTACATTTCAAAGACGACTGGAAAAGTGGCCAAAAACATCATATAAAGACTATTAACATCTTTATCCCACTGAGTGAAGAATGTTAGCAACAGGAGAATTATTATCTCCACTTATAGTGACGACATGAGTACTCAATTTGGATGTCAGTATTAATTTAACCCATTGAGTAATCTCTTTTTTCTTTCTCAAATTACAATACCTTTCACAATGTGCTCCAATGAAACGTAGCTCATGCCATCCACCAAGCACGTGTGTACAGTAACATATTAACAAGGTTCAACAAGCCAAAAAAGTTATTTTTAGCGCGATTGTTCTGACCACAGATAACAGCACTGGGCTTCCAAACAAATTAATTCGCTACAAAACGTCAGCTACAGTCAGTAAGTTGGGTAAGTTAGTCAATTCATCTAATGGTAAGTTAGCAAGTACGCATGAGAACATTAGCTAAGGATACTTTTGTTTATTTGAATAAAATATAATACTGTGAATAAACTTGATTAAACAAAATGTGAATCAAACTCTAAAACTGTAAGATTTTTCCTCAGTGTGCCTCTTAACGAAACGCTCTGAGTGGATTTACGTAAATTCCTTTTGGTAAGTAGTGATGCAGCGTATGTGTTGAGAAGGGCTGCCTTTGACAATGTGGGAGACATTAAGAGTTTGACATTGTGGTTCAGACTACAGAGCCTCCAAAATGTTGTTACCTCATTGGCATAATTCTTAACCATCTGCTACAATAAATTATCTTGTATAAGAACATTTTTTCTGCCCAAGTCATGTCAGATTTAATTGGCATTGGTGGTTATTTAACAAAGAAGACAACAACTCCCATGGTCTCACACTACTTCACAACACCACAATTTGTCTTGCAAGTACACTAGTACTCTATATTTAATGTGAGTTTTCCAGAGTCAGCAAAAACTTCTGAAGGAGGCTGAATATTCAGCCCCAAACTGGGCTGATACCGACAATTACTGTACGAGACGTGATTCAGTTACATTACTGAGATTTTGCCTCTTTTCCCTCCCACTGGGCTTGACGTGTATACTTGCAACAAATGATACACACGGACATGGGCAACTGGAAAAGACAAGTGAGCGAAATAAAGTAAATTCCTCAATAAATGACATTAAGAAACAGTAACTGAACCCAAACCCAACATGAAGCATCATGCAACAAACAGGCAAAACTCTGCAGCTGCAGCTCTGACTCATGTCTGTGGATATGTTCCTTTGACTTGTTTTACTGTATTCCTTCATACTGGATTTACTACATTAGCATTGACCTGATTATATTAATCCCATTGTTACATAGGGTTACAATCACATTTTCTAATTCCATTAACTGTTTATTGTTTCCCTCCGTACAGTTTGAGCTGCGTTGGGAACCGCTGCTGTTGTGAGCCTGTAAAGCTCAGTGAGATATTGTGTACAACATTGAGAAATACCAAATAAACTAGAGTTGACTTGATGTATGAGCCGACAGATGATGTAACCACCCTATAACTATCTAAAACCATAATAACAGTTCTGCACCATATGTTTATCTGCGACACCCACAAAATGAAACTTGAAACCGCTACTACTATAAAGATCTGCAAACGCAACAACTGCCAACAATACATTTTGTACATAATTTGTTGTTTTTTCCCTTCACTTTTTTTGATGTTATATGTACCACGTTGAGACTCCTATTTATGTGCTTAGAAGTATCTTTAATAGAAAGCAGACAGATATGATCAAACAGAACACACACACTGTGTTAATGTTTGCGAGACACACCTTCCACTCTGTTTGATTACAACAAAAAGCATGATTTCTCCTCTCTAATCATTGTAGCTTTTCATCCTGATGGAGGTTTGTATATGACAAACAGATAAACAGCTCAAACAGATACATACAAACATATATTTTAGCATTTGCAGGGACAAATTAAGCCCTTTCCCCTGCATATAGACGGCTGTATCAACCGATACCTCGGGGTACGGAGGCTGATCAGAGGCATCACACCAGTTTGATGATGTGCAGATAATCAGGGTGAGGTAAGGTGATCTGACATCGTTACTCTGGTCTGAGCTGCACAGAGCATTGTTGATATCAGTTACATGAAGTGGAACAGTGAAAGCAGTCTAACTCTTGCATTCAAAACTCTTAACAAAACAAAAAGAACTGAATCTGATTTTTAAGCGAAGTGAATTTAACAATCAGGATTCCCTCATTACTTTGCCATTTTCATCTTGTAATGGACTCTATTTCTGTCAACAACAATACATTCAGGTTTTTTTTTTTACCTGCACTGACCCTCTGCTGCTTCTGGTGCAGCTGCTTTTAGCTCTATTCCACATGAATACCAAATATCCAATTGGTGCACAGAGAGAGAGACAGGTGTGATCCCCTGTGTGTTTTCTCAGTAGGTGCGTGAGGAAGATGTGTGGGCATGTCTGCAACAGGAGACTTTCTGAAGGGAGTTGTATATATGCAGGATTGCTTGATAAGAGAGAGATGTCCCTGTCTTTGGAGACACTCAAGATAGATGGCAGTCAGTAAGGAGTTGGGTTGCTATGGAGCTTCCTCCTCTGGGCCGGAGATGCTGCGTACCCACGGCACGTCTTGCTGCATCTGCAGCGAGCTGGCTGCATGGGTGACAGTAAGCAGACAGCTCGCTCTGCTCCACAGCACACCTTGGCCCAGCGAATGGACCTGGAAATCAGTTTTATGATACAGCATTATCTCCTGCATGTGTTACAGCAGCAACTATTACACTGAGACAGTGAAATACGGCTGCCTCGCCGTCCCATTTCTCCCTGCTCTTCTCTGAGTAAACTCTATTTGGGGGAAGTCATCATTTATAAAAAGGCAGAGACCAGGACATTGCCTCGAGCCACTCGCCTCCCTTAACCAATTCTTAATACCTGGAAAGCCAAGCGTAAAGAAAGGACAGTGGCTTTGGTTTTTAAAATGACAAAAACAAACCAATAATGAAAAATACAGGACATTAAAAGGCCAACTTCCTATAAACAAAACGGCATTTTTGGATAATCTAATGAATGAATTGATGAATGAACCTAATGTAATTTTGGATCAGGGACAAAGAGCACGTCTGTCCCTATAAGTAATAAAACGAGTCAAACTCTTTTGCCTTTTATTTGTTCTAGTTGTATGTTTACATTTCAAACTGCACCTTTGTGTTACTTGTATATAGGTCACTACAACTTGTGCAATATCACAGTATTCCAACTGTTTTTATAGGTCACAGCACTTACTTATTCATTCTATTTATAATACAAAGTTTTATATTTCTCTATTTTTAAGAACTGTGTGTATGCATCGTTATACTTGTCCTCTCTAAATAACAATAAAGGAATTAATTGCTACCCTTCTCCTGTTTCCTTTGTTCCTCAGTAAAAGAACCACAAAGTGGAGGATGGAGCTGAAAGATGTCCCTTCAGCAAGACTTCCTCAACATGATCCTCATTCATCCATTCTCAATTCCCATTTCTAGCTCCTCTCATCCCTCCTTCAACCATCATTCATACAATTATCCAACTCTTTCTTTTACTGAGTTGCTTTCTGTCCAGACTGAAATATCTCAACAATTATTTGATGGGTTGCAATACAATTGTGTACAGTACAGACATTCATGGTCTCCAGATGATGAATCCTATTGGTTTTATCCTATTGAATCCTATTGGTTTCCGACATGTTTTGATTTCAGTGAATTATCTTGACAAACAGGATGAATTGCCATGAAGTTTGGTCTCCAGAAGATAAAGCTTAATAACTTTGGTAGAACCCTCATTCCCCCTCCCTGAGTCCTCTTCAGCTCCAAGGGATTGGCATGTGGTTTAAAATATAACATCTCAACACTATTGCATGTAGTTCCATGACATTTGGGTTTTGTAAATTTCCAGAAACTTTCCATGGGAAGTTAAGCTTGGGAATTTTGGAAATATTCAGATTTGGAAACTTCCCATGGGGATTATGGACATTTATGGGAATTAAGTAGCCTGGCTAACACCAGACTAATCACAAATGAGATTAGTCTGGAAACCAGCCGTTCATTTCTCCGTAGAGGAGGCGTGGTTTACGATCCTCTGGAGCCGTTTATCTGTAGGTAGCTCCTAGCCAATCGTATCAGTTATATCAGATGACGTATATAGAGCGACAGAAATTGATATTTGTTGTGTGTGTGTCTGTGAGAGAGTGTTGCTTGCTGCTTTGCTTCTCCAGTTCTCGCTTACTGCAAGATTATTTATTTTCACGCTTTATTCCCCCTCATGTCATTCAGCCACACACATTCACTGATTTTATGGGCAATAAACAAGCTGCTGCGGGTCTGGCAGCGGCTCCGCTGCCCCCCGGCTCGTAGCGAGATCACCGGCGTTATGGTAGCCGGGCTATTAGCAGTGCTAGTAGCGGGGCTAGTAGCGGCGCTAGTTGGTAGATTAGTAGATTAGACTTTGCCCAAATCCTGTCGGAAACAAGGCTAAAACATCCTTTTTCGTGGTGAAACAGGAGTGTAAAGTCAAACGTTGTTCTTTTTTTAAAATCAACTACAGCTAAAGAGAGTTTCGCGTCTGCTGCAGCCATGTTGGATCCATAAGAAAACTACAAAACTACCGTCTGCCGAGTAGTACGCGTCATCGTCTTGCCGTCCCTCCCTGTTCTGTGATTGAATCCCTAAAACAGGGCTAAGAAACCTCTCTGGTTTCCAGACTGCCTGGAGGTTCAAAATGAAATTCGAGCGCGCAAGTCAGTATGGGTATACCCAGGCTAGGAAATAAGTAGAAATTGAGGGTAATTTAAACAAACTGTATCATATCCAAACATAAATTTAAACACTTTGTTTTGTCATAAGCAGACATCCATACAAAATAAAACAATGAAAAAAATGTCAACAGATTTATTTGTAAGTAGAACTTTTTCATGTTTTAATTATTTTATTGAAAATCAATTATTTTATAGAACAACAAAAACATAAATGTTGAGTTAAATGTTAAATATTACTCACTTGCATGAAATCTGGTTGTTTTAGTCAAGTTTATGCTAAAATATATTTTCCCAAACTACATTTAAATTCCCTGTGAAGTGCCAACCTTTTGCCAAATTTTGTAAATTTCTGGTTCCCGTTTATTCCCATAAATTCATGTTAATTCACTTCATTCTGCAACCCTATCTGGGACACATATTAATGTTCCCCTCAGTATGAATTGTAATCCCTTTGTGATCCCTTAACATTTCATCTTGCGCCACCATCAGGTCAGGTTTTTTATTCTATTTAATTTACATAAGATTACTTAATACTTGCAAATGTAATGAGAGTCTAGGAAAACAACTGTTAGAACGTAGCATTAGGATGTAATGTAGCTCAAAGCACCACTTAGCCTTACAGCGCGTCTAGCATGGTTGAAGTCTATGTCTTATATCCCACCCGTTCTGAGCTGTGAGAGACTATAGAGCCTGTCTCAGCATGCACATTCAAATTCACACCTACAGGCGATTTGGCGTTTTCAATTTATCCACCCTGCATGTCTTCCTGGGGGAAGGGACCCCTGCAGACATGGGATGGACATAACAAAACAGCAGAAGCTCAGTGGCCTTCACAGAAATTTTACTTTATCCATTAACACAGCTGTCTGACTGAAACATGTTCTGCTGTGATGTCTGCCAGTAAGAGCAGAACCCAGAAGGCACAGATCACTGACACAGAGGAGAGTGGAGAAATCAATCTATAGAGACATGCCATATCATGTAGCTTTCAACTGAAGAACATGTAGAAAAGAGCTCATGAAACCAGTCAACAGCAGTGTGACAGGCAAGAGTTACTGAACCGCTCACAGCTTAATTAAAACAGAACAGCAGGTCTGATTAAATTATTACTGTCACCCCCTTAATGTCTTTTCTTTTTTGTCAGTGGCAGCTTATAAAACTACTCATGTCTCCCATATTTAATCAGGAAAGGCATCAGTTAAAGTACAACTTAATTCCCAAATAGTTGTGATTTAATAAAAACAGAAAGCAATGATTTGCAAATAAATTTTGACCTACATTCAATTGAATACAGTGCAAAGACATGATATCTAACGTTCAATCTGATACATTTTTGTTTTTTGTAAATTCATTCATGCAGAACAGAGGTTGTTAATGTACTGAAAAATATTAGATGACCCAGTGCAGTGCCATGTGGTACCCCAATATCAAGTATTTCTAGATTTTTAATGCAATATATTATATATATTATATTATATTTATGGATCACATATATGGTTTGATTAATTAACAACTGAAGGTTTCCTTCCATGTATCGTTTTTGCGGTGCATTTTCCTTTTTATATGTGCTTTATTAGCTAGATTAGCGACACCTTTGCTTACACTGCTGCTTCCCATCTTCCTGTACTGAGTTTGCATTTTTGTTGTTATTTTGGGGTAATTTATTATGTTAGTGCAAGAGAAGGTCACACATTTAATAGTATTTCATTTTTTTAATAAATTCGTATTGATGCAGAGTTTGTCAAAGAATATTTTGATTGTCATTGTATTTATATGCTCACTGAGTAAATAATTTCTCACCAGATATTCAGTTCAGTACCTCTCGTAACGTTAAGGTTCTTAACATCCTGACAAAAGACCGTGTAAGCAACATCTACATCTAACTGACTGCTAATCAATAAAAATCAATCAAGTATCCAAATAACTCTGTCAGAGAGTTTATACAAGAATATAATGATAAATTAGAGTTCTATTTTAATGTTAGTTATTCAGTCCCTACTCTCTGTGTCTGTTTACTTTCCATTTTCCCTGACTGTGGTATCAGATTTAACACACAGGATTTTATATAACAAATAGTAAAAAGTCAATACAAATGTTTGCAGTTTTCTGAGCTGTCATAACAAAAGCGCCCTTTTATATTATTAATCACAACTGTTCTTTTACTTTCCTCGTTTTTCAGTAACGACTTTCAGCATCTGTCATAAAAGTTTTGAATTACTAATAGATTGAAGAATTTGACTCTGGAAGTATTTTTCTTTGGTCTGATGGATTTCTGTAATGCATTTATTTTGAATTTCTGTTTTAAAAAAAAGTGTATTGTTCTGTAGCCTATGAATGGCATGTAGATATTCCACATGTGGGTTGTTGATATGCCATTAAAAAACAAAACAGAGCTGAGCTGTGCATGTTACCAATATTTGTGGCTTTGTTGATTAGCTAGAAGGGACTGCTGCCATGTAACTAAGCAAAGAACACATGAGGATAGATCTAATGCAGGAAAAAAACAAAGATTAAGCATGTGCAGAGCTGATGTGTAATGAAAAAGTTAAAATCACACAAGCTTGTAAAACACAGAATACAATAAAAAAAAGTCCTGTAAAATGTATTTTTTATATATATTAAAACCACTTTAAAAAGTAAAACTGAGGAACATTATAGATGTCATAATTACTATTGCAAACAACATTTATTATTATGAAACCACTTTTTGAAGTTGCTTTTACTTCTTACCATCACTGAGGTCATGTATCAGAGCTCATTACCTGTCATTATGAGCCGACTTTCAGGAATAACAAAAATCCCAGACATGCATTTTAGCTGACCACCCTGAGAATGGATTACATATCCGACAGGTCTAATGGATAATTACTTCTATCGTGGAAAACCACACACCAACCACATCGGCTTTTATTGTTCCGAAAAGCCAGGCTGAAACAATGCTGGATTTCACAGCACACTTGGCACGTCAACATATTGCCATTATAAAAAGCTTTATTTTCCCACTACAATCCTCTGCTGACCAATCCCTGATTGCTGACTCGTCTTAATGAGAGATAAAGTGGTGATTAAAACAAAGAGAGTCTGCAGGATCCATTACAGGGAGAAAACAGACGATGCAAAGTTGAGATATAAACTGTCTCAAGACTTAGTGGAAATTCTTTACTACAAAGAAAACACCTCCATACGTCACCCTTGTGTCTGTGCAGGAAACGAGAGGTTTCTCTCCGAGGACACCTCCATACTGTAAACGAACCCCAGAGCACCAGCATGAATGTGCAGTCATCAATCAGAGCTCTGCAGCTTCATGAACATGCTGAGGATGTGGGTGTATTGAGAAGCCTCTCCCTTACAGAAACCCACTGAGTCAAACTCACAACGTCTTAGTCAACAGAACCCTGCATCTGACAGTATTTATAACCTGTTACTTGACCAAAAGGATTAAGTGCTTTTCTCTGCACGCCACGTGCTGCCCTGAGGGTCGAGGTTTTGAGCGATCAAGTGACAATAAGCGCTGTTTGTCGGCAAAGTAATGAATGGTTAAAGCTATTGAGTAAAGAGGACAATGCAACGCGTGAGTGCAGCAGTCTGAAAAGTTGACACAAAGTGTGTCATGTTAACTCCCAGATGAGGTCATCAATCAGCGGTGCAGTGCGAGGGGTCTGACAGCTGCTAATTTGGGGGAGCGATGAAGGGATCGTCTGAAAGAGAATATGACTGAGCTGAGTCAAACTGAGCAGAAGGCAGAAGAGAGAATATTTCTTAAATCTTTGTTCTTTGTTTTTTAGCCCCATCTGTCCCATTTTCTCTTCCCTCCGCTGCTGCCTCTCGCCTCTCACAGCATCACACTGAGGCTGTTTCTTCTGAGAGATTATCAACACATCTGTCTGGAGAAGTTAGTGTTCCCATCCATTTTTTACACCATGTTTTCCTTAAGAGTCACTGGATCCCTGAACAGCCCCGCTAGTTTCCCTTCAGGCCTCCTGGAGTTAAAAACCAGGGTGTGAAACTAAAGACCCTCGACTGACCACCGCCTCACATTAACCTGCAAAGACTCCCTGAGCCCCCGGTCTGATCAGGAAAGGCCTTGTGTTGTTGCAGCATGGGAACTAACGAAAAAGGGACATGGTGCAATGCATTTCACTGTAGCATGCTGGCTTTGCATGAACAGGTTCATCTATAAATGGAGTCGAACATCTGTTAAGTCACAATTCCTTGGTAAAGCTTGCTACTCATGAGCTCACTTCAACATAAACTCTCCTTTAGAGATGGTAAAGCTAATGGTTCCCAGGTGGCATACAGTCATCACATTCATTTGTAACTGTATTGGTAATCCGTGGAGGGTTTGGGAAATTGTCAATGAGAATTGATTCCATAACTAGGGATGGGAATTTATAAGATTGTATTGATACCAACGCCATTAACGGTTCTGCTTATCGGTCCGATTCTTTATCGATTCCCTAATTTGATTCCCGATTGATGTTCTGGCCTACACAGCAATGCAGCACAACTTATTTTCTTTTTTCTGAACTCATTATAGATGTAATCAAACCAAGGAAGCAGTGTCAAATACACAGCAATGGCATTCCTGTAATTTAAGTAGTAAATGGACTGTAATTGCAAAGTGCTTTTAGCTTTACGTTAGCTTCAAATTCCCACTTCCCACTCTACCATCTAAGCCACAGCTCCTTGTTGTGTAGAAAGATCAGTATGTTGCTGGTATTTGGGTGGTTGACGTGACGCTCAATTTTTGTGTTCCCAGTGACAAATATTACAAAAATTTGATAATATTTCATTAAAATTAATGTTTTAATATGCAGTTCATTCTTCTACATCTAATCCATCTGCAAACAATGAGCATCGTTCTTCAACTATGCAAATATTCTGTTTTGAACATGACATTTGTCCACCGGTGCAACTGTCCTAGGTAGCATTACTTATCTTAAAACAACTGTAATTTAATGAAAAATTAATCTAAATACATTAAAATACTTGAATGCATGTCATACGAGTGTTTACTTAATGAATCTAGAGGATATAAGTGTTAAGGTCCCTATGTAGAGTTATTATGACACATTACATTTTGTCCGCAAAACTGGTGTCCTCCTGGAGCAATGCCATTATGTAGATATAAAACAGGCATTAATGTGACCATCCCATTACTGAGAGGGGTCCTTCCAGAATCAGGGAGGACAGAAGACATCTCTGGAGCAGGTGGACTGCACACAAGATCAGTTCTGTCTCAAATATTTTCATAATATTACTATTTCCGTGCAGTGTTGGAACTGGTCGTCTTAAGGTAGTCCTTTGGTACAACGCAGTTTAAGTATTGATCTGAATATTTTTATCAATTTACATTGATTGATCATTGAAAATAATGTAAATTGATAAAAATATTCATAACTAATATGCCTTGGGCTTATCTATCTTATCTGTCCAACATTCTCTGAATTAAATAATGACATTCTTTATTTTGTTGCACCGGTGGACACATTTTAGGACTACCACACCAAAAGTTAATAATATGCTAAATGCATGAAGAATTAGAAATGGACACATTCAGTTTTGAATTTTTCACATATAAGGGAATATAATTGTATGTCATTTGACATATATTTTTGAATTATTATTTTTTTCACTTTGAATTTGAGTTCACGTCAACCACCCATTTTCACCTTTACTTTAAATTAATATTTTACGAACATAAACAGCAATGTCGTCATTTTTGTTCATGAGATGAAGCCACGCTTTTTTCCTCTGCACCATGACTCCTTCTTGTTTCAAGTTTCATTGTTTTACAATGTGCAACTAACAGAAAACATGCCGTTGATAAAAGTAATTGGTAAGCTTGAAGGCATGTGGCTCAGATGGATTGGAAAATTTGTAGCTGGTTCTCAACTGGAACCAGTTCTAGATTCCTATCCTCATCCAAAACACATTCATGACACTGTAATCTGATTTTTTTTTTTTTTAAATCTCACACCATGTAAAACCCACTGTCTGAGCTAATGTCTGAGATGTTTTCCATCCAGAAAACCGCTCCTCAGACACTGGATGAATATATTACTACACTATTGACGTGTTGGTGCCAAACGTCAACTGAAAATGACTGTGAATGAACCCAGTTGTTGTCTATTGGAAAGAAAAACAGAAAATCTGCAAGCTAAGAAGGCACATCCAGCAAACCTGAACCCAAGGAGCACAAGCTGATGGCCAGCCAATCATTTTCTACTGAGCTGAGGGATTGGGCAAATTTGCAGATGCAGCTGTGCTTGTCGTTAGTCAGCCCACGTGGATCCACTCACCATCTTTATGGAAGTGCTCCTGCTAAATTTTATTATATTAGACTCCAGCGTTCCTCCCCTCCCTTCCTCTCTGGTCTCACACTTCTCTCCAAGCAGCACTCGGCTGATGCTGAGCACAGAAAGTGTTTCTTTGGCCAGGACACGTTCTGAGCAACGTCTTGTCTCTGATGATGGCAGGGGAGCAGCACTACTGAACAAGCCCTGCGTCTGAGTCTAATCAACTGGTGTGAGAGGCTGTAAGGATGATATGGAAGCTCTCCTTTGTAACAGTAAATATGCTAAAATACCCAGAGGTCCTGTTCACTGCACAAGACAGATACAGTTAAGTTGCGTTTAGAGAGAGTCATTAAAACTGCATTATTGCACTAAGTGCTGTGAGGAGAGTAACTAAATGAGCACTTGTTAGCTTTATGGCACTGGTGGTGTTGGCACAGAGTCTGAAACCTAAAACAACATGGGCTTCATGGGCCACAGAAATTTATTTCAACAAGGTCGTCGAGGTCATATTGAACCAACTCTCAGCGAAATCAGGCAAAATAAGCATCAGCACAGAAATTACAGAACATTATATGCAAATACTGTGATTTGAATTAATGGGTAAAGCATTTTAAGAGCCCTGGAGGTGGGAATAGAATTAAAATAATGACAGTAAAAGTGTCACAGACAAGTAAAGACATTAAGATTTGTAGACACTGAATTTTTTCTCCTTCAACTTTAGTTAAATGTGTTTAAACGTCTGTGACTTTGGGCTGTTTAAGCAGAGCAACTCATCTTCACCTAATTTTCAAACGCTGTAGCTGGAAAACAGTCTTAAAGGGAGAAAACTCAAGCAACATTTGTTGTATAAAAACTGTTATTGTGAGAGCAGCTTTTTGGGCCTGTGGGGCTTCATCAGGGATTTTGATCAGTCCCACATGAAAGTTAACAATTGTGGTAGAAATGTGGTAAAATCCTTGGTCATTTATCCAAAACAGATTGCTAGATTGCCAGGCCCTGCACTGTAGCTGAAATCCTGTCGGATTAAGAGGTTTGGACCCAAAGAGAGCTTGCATTAAAATTTTGTAGTTTCAGAAATTTTGGACCAGATCTTCACAATGCAACTGGAGCAATGACAAAAGTTTATGAACCAACAATTAGCATGAAATAACAAAAAAGGAAAAAGGTGGAGGAAAAACAAAAAGTTTTTTGGGGGATTCTGAAAAGAAGACACTGCAGATGCTATAAACGTACAGTATGGCGACAAAGTTTGTTTTTTTGTTCTGCTCATTTCAATGTCTGTCATACAGTCTGACATACATGTCAAGCAAGACTTAATTTAACTCATCTCACAGATTGACATGCAGTTAACCTAAAAGAATGCTGTTATTGCACAGTGTGGGACCTTTAAATATGAAGGAGGAGGTGATTTTCTCCAACAGAGAATGAAAGAAAGCCCCTCATACAGCAAACCATTTAGAAGTAATTTGTATTCAGTGCAAACTACAACAACATTACGTGCTAAGAGCAGCATAATGCACCACTAATGCACAACATCGTGATAACAGTAATAAGTTAGCGATTGGCTTTAAAAGTGTCTGCGCAGAGATGGGTGGCTTAATGTAGTAAAGAGTCGCGTTGTGTAGCGAGTGCTGCTGGGCCAGACTTGACAATGAGTCTCACAGAGCAGCTCCTCTACATGAAAAATGAAGTGAGTCATTTATGAGTGCATCTGCTGAAAGAAGTGAGTTAATGCATCAGACAGCCGGGGGAAGATCAAAAACAAAGACCTGAGTCCCGCCCCGCAGGGACGTCCAGGAGAGTGGACATGTTTATCGTAGAAGCCACCCTCAAATAATCACTTGAAAGCATCACAACTTCAGATGGCTCGTCGGCTCAGTAGCCAGCTTGGACATAAATGCAAAAAGTGCATTAATGGGTTTGGATGAAAGCATCTGCGCAGCATAGAGCCCTCTATTTCTGTCTATAATGAGCTCACTGATAGCAAAGTTAAGAACGTTAGTTATGTAAACTGCACTTTCAGTTTGGCGTCACTCAGCTGCGGGTCTATAATTAGGATAGTGCAGACATGTGATTTGAAAACGGGAAAGGTCACAGAGGATTAATAGTAATAAACTTTAACCGTCTAGAGTCAGAGAAAGAACTAACGAATGCTGACGTACACCCAAGAAATCTTCTGAAATGTGGCTTCTGGGCATCTCCATTGCTGCAGACTCGTTGACGTCTCTCTTTGCACTAAAATTAAGCCTCCAACATGCAGCATGTGTTACACGTGTATGCCATATTCTGTGTGTAACCCCTTTTACCACCGGCTCGTGTAGTAAAACCCACTTTATATTATAAAGATGAAGCTTTAACTCTTATGCAAATGATTTATGGCAAAAGGCACATCTCGAATAATACATTTCAGTCTAGGGTCCTGTATAATTCTCACTTGTAAATGATGGAGACTGTAGGGAATGCTTACTTGTATATACCTTAATACTTAAATAATAAACACAAATCAATAAACCCACACAATGATCGCAGTTTCAGGAAATGTATTAAAGTTTAGGAGAACACACATCCAAACATTTTGCATTGAAAGAGAGATATAGAAAATAAGAAAATAGAACCCCGGGGTATAAAGTGTTTGTCTTATGTTAAACTGTCTTATTTTATTTTGAGTGCACTCTTTTTCTACTTTCGTTGGCGCGCTTTGTTGGAGCTCATGAAGGAAACCTTTGATACCTGTACTCCTGTGTGTTAGTGTAACTGTAGCCGTAGCTGATGAATCACTCGCTCGTTGCGGTAACGACCGTCTCCACCCGCAGCAGCTCGCAGCGGCAGCCCTCCGTTTTCCCTCGGCAACGGCGAAGCGACCTCCGTCCCCCTCAGCAACGGCGAAGCGACCTCCGTCCCCCTCAGCAACGGCGAAGCGACCTCCGTCGGCGACTCTCTCCCGAGACGACTCAACAACGCTCCGCACCGTCCGTGCAGGCGGCGGTTCCCCTCAGCGAGGACGGTGGTGTTAGCCTAGCTCCTGCTAGCTAACGGACCTAGACTCGTTCACCAACACACAAGCGGCGGTGGAGAGTCCGACTCACAAACTCTGAGCACGTCGCTCAACTACAGTTCAAAGTCTCTGTCACTCACGGATAAAATTCACATTGACACCGCACACAGTCCCTGAGTATCTGCGGTTCGACATTAACACGTTGCTCCTTCTTCTCTTTTTCCCTCGGGTCCTCCCCCGGAAGTCTAAACATTCAGGTCATGAACTTACGCATGAACTCACGTACATAATGTAACCTTAAGAATTACTTTTAACTTCTTTTTAAAACATTCACACCCCATTAGATGATATTTTTAAAGTTATTAATTTTAAACAAAAAGTATTTATACATTTTAATACCTTATTTATATGAAACAGTTATTTATGGAAATTTTAAACTTCACCAAAAAAATAATGAAATATTTATCAGAGTATTACACTCTCCCCCCACCAAAATAAAGGCATGCCCTCATGACTTTGTACCTTGAGAACATAAAACAATCATGGCACATCTGGTGAGTAGAACACACAATTAAGCAATGATAGGTGTACCTATCCACTTGTAAATACAAGAAACAAACTTCACTGTAGGGGCTGCTATGACACTTGGATGACCTGGGGTGTCATAAGTTAACCTTAAAGGAGCCCTCTTTAGTCTCTGAGGTCTGGTCTTGATGTCAAAGTCAGTATCAGTCTCAGAGTCAAGTTCAATGTCTTCTTCTTGTAGTTCAGGTTCTGTTGTCTCAGTTGACTCGAGTTCATTTCCACTGTCCATTCCAGTTTCCTCCACACATTCCTGTGTTTCTGCTGGCTCAACTGCTTTTGATTGTCCAGGCAAGTCACTCAAGGAGATATCTGAATCCAGACTGAATGGTTCCAGAGTATCCTCATCCATGTTGTTCATGAGAGGTTCAATAGTGGAATCATACCACAGTCCATAGTCCTCATCCTCTGAGTCTGTGTACTCTTTTCCAACAGGATCACTGGGTCTGTCCTCTCTTTTGTCAGAGTCTTTATCTAGCATTTTCTGTGATTGTGTCTTTTCCTTTTCAGGCTTGTCTATGTGTTCTTTCTGTTTTCTCCGTCGAAGAACTCTCCTTGTAGGTGTAACATCTGTATTAGATACAGGATCTGGACATATCCTCTTCCCGAGAGGCAGGAGGTGATTTCGATGGAGGATTTTGATTGGTCCATCACCATCTTCAGGTTTCAACCGGAACACTGGTAAGTTCGGCATCTTGCTTTCCACGACATATGGTTTTGATGCCCAGCGATCTGCCAGTTTATGCTTCCCTTGTAATCCAAGGTTCCGTAGCAAGACTCTGTCTCCAGGTAACAACTGTGAAAATCTGATTCTCTTGTCATACCTCTGTTTATTGTTATCATTCTGCTTGGCAGCGATGGACTCTGCTAGTTCATAAGCAGCCTTCAACTCCTTCCTCATGTCAGAGACGTACTTGAGGTAAGTTTTCTGTTGGGTGCCGTCACTGGAGGTCTCAAAACATAGATCCACAGGTAATCTGGCTTCCCGCCCAAACATAAGAAAATAGGGAGAAAACCCTGTGGCTTCATTCGGAGTACAATTATAAGCATGAACCAAATGTACAACGTGCTGACTCCATTTTCTCTTCATGTTTGGTTCCAGAGTCCCTAACATGTCCAACAATGTCCTATTAAACCTCTCGGGTTGGGGGTCTCCTTGAGGATGATAGGGCGTTGTTCTTGATTTTTCAACTCCGAGTGAACTCAACACTTCGTGGACAAGGCGACTTTCGAAATCTCTACCCTGATCACTGTGCACCCTTTTGGGCAATCCGTAATGGACAAAATATTTCTCCAGTAACACTTTTGCCACTGTGGAGGCCTTTTGGTCCTTTGTCGGAAAGGCTTGGGCGTAGCGAGTGTAGTGATCAGTAATGACTAAGACGTTTTCTGTGTTGCTCGAATCGGGCTCAATGGACAGAAAGTCCATACAAACGAGGTCAAATGGTCCATCACTTTGCAGATGAGACAAAGGTGCAACTCTCTTGGGTAAAGTCTTTCTTTTTATGCACCTCACACAAGACTTGCAATACTCTTCGATCTCTGACTTCATCCGAGGCCAGTAGAACCGATCTTTAATCAGGCCATAGGTCTTGTCGAGGCCCAAATGACCTGAGTCATCATGCAGTGATTTCATTACTGTGTTTCTGTACTTTTCTGGTAGCACCAACTGAGAACAGCGTGGTTTTCCTGGTGGAGTTACAATGCGATACATTGCTCCTTTCTTCATCTTTAACCTGTCCCACTCTCTCAACAGCAAAGAGCAAGCTCGATGTTTTGTCTTGTCAACTTGGTTGATATTGCCATTATTCAGAGCCGACCACACTTGTCCTATGCCAGGATCTTCCTGCTGAGCTGTTGACAACTCGGTGAGACTCACGACAGGCATATTTTTGACACTCAAAGAAGCCACATTACAATAAACGTGTGGGATAGCTTGTGGAGAAATCCCCAAAAGGTCAATGGCTCTTTCAGACTGTGTGTTTCTGTGTGCTGTCACCGCAGACATCTGGCACATGGCTCTCACACCTGCTGCAGGAATGTTTTCCCACTCTGTTTTTTGTATTGAACTGGGATGTGGGCGACGAGAGAGAGCGTCGGCATCAATGTTTTGGACACCAGATCTGTACTTGAGACTGAAGTCATACGTAGATAGGGCAGCAAGCCAACGGTGACCTGTCGCGTCCAGCTTGGCAGACGTTAACACGTATGTCAGAGGGTTGTTGTCTGTCCTCACCTCAAACTTAGTCCCGTACAGATAGTCATGCAGCTTGTCCACTACCGCCCACTTCAGCGCCAAAAATTCCAATTTATGGGCTGGGTAATTCTTTTCTGAAGGAGTCAAGCTTCGACTGACGAAAGCCACGGGTCTCAATCCTTCACCCTGATCCTGGTACAACACTCCTCCTAGCCCTTCTCGGCTAGCGTCGACATGCAGCACATAAGGTAGCTGAGAATTTGCAAAGGCTAACACAGGAGCTTGAGTAAGCCGTCGCTTCAACTCCTCGAAGGCTGCTTCACATTTTCCATCCCACCGATGATCAAAAGGCTCCAAGGGGTTAAGGTATGTACTGTCCTGTTTACCTTTGAATTTCTTTGCAGCTGGTGGGTAACCGGACAACAGTTGGTTCAACGGGTGAGCTACTTTGGAATAATCCTTCACGAAGCGCCTGTAGTACCCACAGAATCCAAGAAACGACCGTAAAGCAGTCACAGTGTTGGGTCTCGGCCATGTGGTTACAGCTTCGGTCTTCTTTGGATCAGTAGAGACCCCATCTTGAGATATAATGTGTCCAACGTAGGTTACCGATGGTTGACAGAATTGGCATTTATCCAGTGACAACTTCAGTCCCTCATCTCTCAAACGGTCAAGCACCTTCAGTAATCTGGTCTCATGCTCCTCGAGCGTTGCTCCAAACACAATGAGATCATCGAGATAAACCAATACCTCAAGCAGATTCATGTCCCCGACAGTCTGTTCCATTATCCGCTGAAACGTAGCGGGAGCCCCTGTCACTCCCTGTGGCATTCTTTCAAATTGGAAGAATCCAGCCGGGCAGATGAAAGCTGTCTTGTCTTTGTCAGAGTCTGCCATAGGTACTTGATAGTATCCACTCCGAAGGTCGAGCACACTAAACCACTTACTTCCACTGAGACAGGCCAAAGCATCTTCAATTCTTGGCACTGTGTATTGGTCTGGGACAGTGCGACGGTTTAGAGTCCTGAAATCCACACACATCCTTATTTTCCCGTTCTTCTTCCTCACGACCACAATGGGCGAGGCATAAGGACTACGTGACTCTGTAATAACACCAGCGTTTTTTAGCTGCGACAGATGCTCCCTCAATGCCTCCACTTCTGCAGGCGGCAGCCGACGAGACCTCTCACGAAATGGTTTGTCGTCTGTGGTTTTGATAGTGTGCTGAGTGCTTTTACTGCATCCTACATCAAACTCGTGCAGAGAGAAAGCCTCGCTCCGTTCCATCATTTTTGTCACCAATCTTTCTTTCCACTCCTTAGGAACTGGTGAGTCTCCAAAGTTGAAAGAAGAGGGCGTCAACTTTCCAGGTGACTCAACATTAGACTCTCTCTTTTCAGGTGGAGATGACATGACGTCGACTGGAAACAGATGAGCTATCGGCATTCCTCTGGTCAAGGTAATTTCTCGTGCTGACATGTTTCTGACTAGAACAGTGATTTTCTTAGCCATCACACCAGTGGATGTCTGTAACTCTGGTCTCACCAGGAGTTGATCTGGAAACCGTGACTCATTCGCAGGGTCATCAGGTGAGTCCACGAGGATGGTCTGAGTGCTTGGCACTCCCTGAAACTTTGCTGCACCAGTCAGTCTGGCGACTCCCCCAGGCCCTAAGGTGACAGGGTTGGTTTGAGTGAACCACACAGTTCCTCTTTTGTTGTTGTCAGTGTCAGGTGGCAGAAGTGAAATCTCATTGAAAACTTTTCTGAAACTTGGGTGAATGTGCATGGTTCTCACAAAGTTTTCTCCTCCCTTTTCTTTACAGTGGCTAAACAGTCGTCTCACAGTGGGTGTGTTGGTGCCTACAAGCATGGAAGCTTCACCTCTCACAACTGGGTCGGGACATACCAACACAAGTGCATCAATGGTTTCACTCACTCCGACGTCCGCTTCCAAAAACTCCAGCCTAAGTGACAAATAGCCATCATAAGGGTACTCAGCAGAACTAAGACCCCATATCTGCAAAGTGCTGATAGACGTCAATGGCAGGTGTGTCAGATATCTGTCGTAGAAGGATCTGTACAACAGAGTTACTTGAGAACCAGAATCGAGTATGGCTTTAGAGTAGATGCCTTCAATCTGTACTGTCACAACAGAGCTAGGGCCCACTAAGCCTTCAGGTACAGTGTCATTCACTTTTCTCTCTGAGTTTTTACACTTTGTGGAACGTGTTGCAACCACCGGGATGCCAGGCCGTTCCTTTACTGGACCCCGCGGTAGTTTCCCGATTTCTTTGTCAGTTTAATGAGGCGCTTGTTGACTTTGAGTAGGTTTTCTTCACCTTCACATTCTCTCATGAAATGTCCATCCTCCCCACATCTATAGCAAAATATCCCAGGTTTATCCTCTTGATAGCCAGACCTTTGTGGGGTAGCATTTTTTTTGTATGTTGTCTTGGCAGGGATTTCACGTTGTGGACTCTGTGTGTCTGGATGTGATGAAACTGTAGCAGCTTTAAGACTAATCATTTCAGCTTTCATGACACTGATCTCTTTTTTCAGCTTTACAACTTCAGGATCAGCTTCCGGCTCAGGTGCAGGCTTGGAAACAGGAGTCACAGACTGTGACATTACTGGATTCTCGACATTGTTTCTGCTTTGGAGCATATCCTCTTCCTCCCTTACCTCTTTTAGCAACTCACTGAAAGAAGGAGGTTCTCGCAGCTTGTGGGTCATGCGGAGACGAAGAGCAATCATGTCTTGTTGCAGTGCTCCTCTCACAACCTGCTCCATCCGTAATCGATTCATGTCAGACAGCATCACACCTCCTTTCCTGTAAATACAGTGCAGCAGTTTATCCAGCCTCAACAGGTAAGTGGACAGTTTTTCACCAACATTTTGGTATGTGTGTCTGAATTTCACCAGGAGATCAGATGTACTCTCAGTTGTTCCAAAAGCTGTCTCCAAAGCTTGCATGTAGTCATATGAAGTTGCAGTGGGCTTCTGCACTCTCAGGAACCTCACGATGTCAGCAGCTGGACCATTCAAGCTTTCCACTATCCTCTGCTTCTTTGTATTGTCACTGCACTGCCACTCTTCTAGCAAATGTGTTGTCTGCTCTGCCCAGGCATCATACTCTTCCTCCCCACTGGGTGTAGGGTTCACACCAGAGAACATGCGCAGCTTGCGATAACTCTGAGAATCAGCAGATGTGGTGTCACATTTATCCACTAGGGAGCTGATGGCGTGTATCAGGGCAGTGTTCATGTCAAGGGATGAAGGTTGGAGTAAGCCACTAACATCAGTGAGAGTTTTACCTTCAGTCTTCAGAAACGACATTAGTTTAGCTTGAAACTCTTCATTTTCTGCAGGAGCAGTGAGCACATGAGTAGGCCATGGACCAGCCTCACCAGGAATTCCAACAACGTCAGGTAGGGTTCCATTAGTCAAGTCAGTGGAAGTCTTAATCAGTACAAGATGTGTTTTAGAAGCTACATCAAAACAACGATCAGCTATCTCAGACTTCCCAAACACTTTAACTTGACTTAAAGCTGTTAGCAGAACTTCATCTGTGACATCTGGGTCAACATCACTCAAAACAACTGCATTTTCATAAGCTAACTGCTGCCTTTTGCACCAAGCTTCAATTTCAATTGCTTCCATTTTTTTTTCTCAAGACAGCAAAACACTTTACAACAAATGTAAACACACTTGATAATTCCCCGTTATAAGCAATGAAGATAATTACATTTAGCAGTCTCAGAAAAAAAAAATTTCTCTCTTTTTTTTTTTTTTTGAATAAAGAAAAACAGGTCAGTTTTGACAAAAATACATCCCGGACGAGTCCCCAAAAATGTAACCCCTTTTACCACCGGCTCGTGTAGTAAAACCCACTTTATATTATAAAAATGAAGCTTTAACTCTTATGCAAATGATTTATGGCAAAAGGCACATCTCGAATAATACATTTCAGTCTAGGGTCCTGTATAATTCTCACTTGTAAATGATGGAGACTGTAGGGAATGCTTACTTGTATATACCTTAATACTTAAATAATAAACACAAATCAATAAACCCACACAATGATCGCAGTTTCAGGAAATGTATTAAAGTTTAGGAGAACACACATCCAAACATTTTGCATTGAAAGAGAGATATAGAAAATAAGAAAATAGAACCCCGGGGTATAAAGTGTTTGTCTTATGTTAAACTGTCTTATTTTATTTTGAGTGCACTCTTTTTCTACTTTCGTTGGCGCGCTTTGTTGGAGCTCATGAAGGAAACCTTTGATACCTGTACTCCCGTGTGTTAGTGTAACTGTAGCCGTAGCTGATGAATCACTCGCTCGTTGCGGTAACGACCGTCTCCACCCGCAGCAGCTCGCAGCGGCAGCCCTCCGTTTTCCCTCGGCAACGGCGAAGCGACCTCCGTCCCCCTCAGCAACGGCGAAGCGACCTCCGTCCCCCTCAGCAACGGCGAAGCGACCTCCGTCGGCGACTCTCTCCCGAGACGACTCAACAACGCTCCGCACCGTCCGTGCAGGCGGCGGTTCCCCTCAGCGAGGACGGTGGTGTTAGCCTAGCTCCTGCTAGCTAACGGACCTAGACTCGTTCACCAACACACAAGCGGCGGTGGAGAGTCCGACTCACAAACTCTGAGCACGTCGCTCAACTACAGTTCAAAGTCTCTGTCACTCACGGATAAAATTCACATTGACACCGCACACAGTCCCTGAGTATCTGCGGTTCGACATTAACACGTTGCTCCTTCTTCTCTTTTTCCCTCGGGTCCTCCCCCGGAAGTCTAAACATTCAGGTCATGAACTTACGCATGAACTCACGTACATAATGTAACCTTAAGAATTACTTTTAACTTCTTTTTAAAACATTCACACCCCATTAGATGATATTTTTAAAGTTATTAATTTTAAACAAAAAGTATTTATACATTTTAATACCTTATTTATATGAAACAGTTATTTATGGAAATTTTAAACTTCACCAAAAAAATAATGAAATATTTATCAGAGTATTACATGTGGTTCAAAAGTTTCTATGTCCACTGTTGTCATCACAGCTGATGTATTCTGCAGCTTACAGACAGCAGATGCTCTCCTCTGCATGGTGCCTTTGGTACGGGGCGAGCTCATCTTCACCCTCACCTTCCATTCACTGACACTTTCATCAACTTGCGTCAAACCCGTGAACCAAACATTATCCAGGTCCATAGAGAACCATTTAAATGTCAAACAGATTTATAAATACAAAGGATATAATATTAGACTTAATCACGAGCAGGACTGTAAAAGAGGTGTAACCCAGTCCTCCTAACGGTTTGGATTTAGCTTAGTGGAAATGTGGTCGGTGTAGAACTAGAGGAAAACTCTCTCCCCTCCACTCTCTTAAATCTACTCTCCATTGCGTTTTTACACCAATTTAAAGTGATTATATTAATGAGAGGAGTCTTTCCAAGTCAAATTTCACTCGGTCTATAAATCCAAAGGTTGTTTCCATTTAGAGAAAACTACATTGTCCTGAAGTGCCTTGGAAAAGTTAAGCAGACTGCAAGAAAGATACAACACCCAGAACCTTGTGGATGCAATTCTAATTAAATTATTTAAGATTTGTCAATTAAAAACTACATTCAAAACATTTGCAGCATGCTGCACAAACTCCGATAGATGTTCAGGAGTTTCACCGGATCAGTTGTATCTTGGGTGTGCATTAATGGACCAGTGGGCCGTTGTATCAGCAGCACAGGCAAAATGAAAATCACATGTTAGAGTCCCGGTCCCCATGGCACTAATGCCCACTTTAAGTACATTTTCCTTGGCCAACATTTAGAGAAAAAGAGTGGGTGTCTAAAAAGGTCACATTTCACAGATTCAAGGTCAATGTTTAGCTCTGTACGTCACTTTAATGCACATGGGGGTTTTATAAGTGATGCTGGAAAAAAACTATGATAAATGTAATGGGGAAACACATAACATACATTACCTTCTATGAACTGTGTTGTTAAAAGGTTGGGTTTCACACAGACAGGGAGGTATTCAACCCAACTACGGTAACAAGCAATCATTGTTTAAAAAGAAACGCGAATATAGGCATTGTCATCAGTAATGGCTTCATTATTGCCTTAGTTTAACACCATTTTAAGCACAATAAAATCTCCTGACTCATCTCTTCAAAAGGTACAACGCGCTGAACCTGCCTGGATGCAATTTCAATGAAATAGTTTCCGAATCGTAAACTTAAAAACTGGTTGAAAACATTTGCAGTGTTAGATTAGCAGTAGGTGCAGTCAAAGCTATCGGCTAACCGCAGGCCTTTCAACTGGTTTGGGGGTAGATTCTTCTTTTACTGCCGATCAGGGAGCCGTTTGTGATCTCACAGACGGCTGCACAGAGAAGTATTTACTGTAAAGGCCTAATTGAAAGAACAGAGATGCTGCAGTTGCTGGCAGAATCTGTAAATATTAGCATTATTTTCAGAATATTATGAGGAAATCTGTTTATTTCTCTTCATCCCTTCCTTACTCCACTATTTCTTCATTTGCTTTCTTGCCTTTATCTCAGCCACACCTGTTCCACGTCCTGAAATGCCTTCCTATATATACTCCTTCCTGCAGCGAAACAACCATAACCTGCAAGGACGTTCCATATTATATTTAAGTTGCTTCCAGATGCCAGTAATTAGCTCATCAAAGGGAAGGGGTTTAACGAGAATCAGGACCTGTTCTACTGTTTTGAATGTTTTAAGGTTGGAGCTAAAACCACAAGCACCAACCTCATGGTGGCACGACAGGAAAGTTACAGAACGATAAGTTATTAGGATTCATCCTCTTGTGACCATGAACGTCTGAACATTTGGCGGTAATCCATCCAATAGTTTAGATATGTCAGTCTTGAACAAATTGGTGCACCAATAGACTGACACTGACATCCACAAAGCCATGTTGCTGCCAAAAAGGCCAAGATTTCAGAAGAAAGTTAACACTTTCTGTCCAACCTGCTGAAATTGGTTTTCACTATGGAAACCCAGCCATCCCTGCTACAGTAATACTGGTGTACACCAGTAAGGTCAACATACCAGCATACAGATGTGTCTGAACACACACAGACAAAAGGTCATGCCCTGAAATTAGCAGACAGGACCTCAGTCTGTGCTGTGTTGTGACAGTTGAAACAGCAGTGGGTGTCTGGATGGACTGACATGTGAACAAAACTCCACCAAGTCTCAGCAGGTGTTTCAGCTCCAGCCAGAGGAGAGAGAAACCAAACCATGTCAGGTGTCGGGTCCAGACGGGCCCAGAATTACCTCTACTTTTATTCCCGATGGGGCCAATTCCTCTTATACCAAACAGTGAGGTCTCTACCAGGTCCCGCTCCCACTGCTGTTATTTTGCAGCTGTCCAAATTGATTACACAACAGTAAATAGGCACCAGCTGTTCCGAGAAGTAAGAACATAATCAAGCTTTTTAAAGGTAGTTATGTGGATGGTTTTTTAAACATGAAGGATTTCAAAAACCTGTGCTCCTCTTTTATGTTCATTTTCAATCACTGCCTTTCCCTGGTTTCTGAAAACAGTCCCTTCAATTCACCCGTCTTTCTTTCCTCTCCACTGGACTAAAAATCACACACCATTATGAGTTGATAAACATACACAACCATCACCTCCCTCTCCTGCTTCACTAAATTGGAAAATATATTGTATCTCATTGGGCCTGTAGTGCAGAGACCAGAACATAACGGCAGTATGGTTTGTTTGCGAGGCGGCGGAGGTTATTTCCTCAGTGCAGACATGCACTCAGCCCTGCGGAGGGGGAAATGCAGTGGTGTGGAATAGAAAGCTTTTTAAAAGCCAGTGAATAAAAGCTTTGACATCCTCTCTGCCCTGCGTCCCCGCCGCCGTTCCCATCTTCTGTTTCCTCCAGCCGCCCTCACGCCACTGTTTCTACCAGAGCATGTTGAGATGCAGCGAACACAATTAAGCCTGATGTAATGAAATCACACTGTGCTCTGGTTAATGGAGATGCTGGTGAACAGGGTCAGCGGGTGAACTCTGCGAGTGTGTGTGTGCACAGAATAGAGGCAGCTGTCGGGCGTTTCTTTTATGGTTTTCAAATGGACCACCAGCCTCACTTCTCTAAGGTGAATGATCTCAAGTTGAAGTGTATACACTCCTATAAAAACCCTCCACTTAGATATGATGTTATCACACCAATATAAAGTATCTATTTGACAGAGATATTACGGTGGATTAGAGTGTCCCCATTCCACATTTTCTTGATTAACCTTGTATAAAGTGTGAGTGTTTAGTCTGGCTGATGGGCAAAGTGAAGTGATTATATCTCAACCTTTTGCATGCTGCCAAGAACGACAGCTAACAAATGGCCTTGGATAAGTTGTTGCACCAGTTCTTAATAAAGGTAAAAAGTATTTTTTCCATTGCAGGTCCAATAATAAATGTAGTTTAAACACCACCACCGCCGAGATGCATGCACAAGAACAACCCACTAAAAAACACATTACGCCGAACATAACAACACTTCATTATACTCTGCTTGACCTTATCCAGCAACACCTCAGTGCAGAATTCGATAGATTAAATACTCATTGACATTTCATTCCTGCATCATATCATAGCAAGCTGGTGACCTCCGATCACTGCAGCATGAGTGCAACTGCCGTCTCATTACACACTGTACTGTGGATGTCGAGCCCTCACAGGACTGAGGAACGTTCCAAATCAGGAGTCAAACTCCTTCCACGACCTCAGAGGAGATTCGAGTGGCTCTTGAACACAGTGATCCTGAGCAGTAAATCAGCCAGATAATGAAAAAGGTCCATACGAGCAACAGCAGAGGCACAAGACCGGATTAATGGACCTAATGAGGTGGATATGTAGCACAGGATCGCTGGGCGGGCGGCTGTTTGTGGAATTAAGGACATAAGGTCATTCAGCATGTTCCAGTGTGAAAATACAGGCATTCCTGTGTTAAAGAATAATCTTGTATCTAGCTGCCAATTGTCTGGATGTTGGAATAAGAAACTAAGCAGAAAGTTGTCTGTTTTATTTGGAGGTGGGATGTAGTTTTGTTCTGTCTTCAGGCAGTGATCCATCCATAATAGACGCTGTGTCTGGATGGATGGACTGGATGATTCTGCAGGACAGATTTATGTCCAATGCCAAGATTTTTAAAAATAATAGATGTTGAAGACAAGGCCTCTGAAGTTTTTTCACTGGAATCAATCTTGAGATTGTGACAACAAATTCAATGATTGTGACAACAAACCTAAAAAGATGAGATGCCATAAAGAGTTAGCAATAGCTAATGTTGATTTACAAAAGTGTGTTTCCATCAATTACTTTTAATGCTCATTTTCAATTGTCAATTGAAAAATATATAAAAAAAGAAAGTTATATATATATATTATTTTATTTATTTATTTATTTTTGCCGATTTTTTAAGAAATTATTTTCAGATGTGCGCTACATTTGCATAAATACTTTTCTCCTGTCAAATTATTGTTCTTCATGTCAAGAAGAAACAAAGAATCTCTTCTGAAAGACCAACATATAGTCTGCACAGGAAGTATAAAACAGTAACTAATTCTGGACCCTGTTCTGGAATTAGTTACTGTTTTATACTTCCTGTGCAGACTGTGCAGTTGGTCTTTCAGACCAACATAGAGTCTGATATATATATATATATATATATATATATATATATATATATATATAATATCCTGTATATTACTTTCAGTTCCTTCTTTTATAATTTCTCCCATCAGTAAAGCTATTTGTAACTATTTTGTTTTGAAATTTGTAAAATTAAAGTTTGCTTTGGTAACATTATCCCTAACCCCTCAGTGTTTGGTTGTCTAATCTCAACCACATCTTAACCAAACACTTAGACACACACTGCAATGTAGGATTACATTTGAAAAAAAAGTAATTTTATGTAATTCAGAGTCTGCTCCACTGATATCTACTCTTCCGTACACGTTCACTGTTTGTGTTTACACTTCTCTCTGTCTTAAATGTGTCCAATTGGTGCTGAGAGATTAGCAGAAGAGGGGGGTGCAGTTAAAAGACGGCTGCTGTGGTGCCGCTCAGTTCTATTTCTGCATTTACTGACATTTGGAGGAGCTCCTGCTGTTTATGTTCTTCCTTCTGAGTGTGGTGTGTAAACATGAAAAGACACAGTGCCCAGCAGTGTTTTGCACTAGTTATGGTTTATGATCCAGTACTTGTTGTGTTTATGAACACAAATAAAAGTATGACAGTGTGTATGCTGGATGGAGGTGATTTATTGTAGCTCACAGTTCAGGTCTCTATCCACCTCTCTCTTCTCTCGACCCCTCCCTGCTCACCCTCTCAGACAGCAGTAGTAATGGTCCGGCCGTTGGTTACGGGGTCCTCTGGGGTATTAATCAGCTAACTGGCTGCCATGGAGGTGGGTGAGGCTCCTTACACTGATGCACAGGCTTTTTAATCAAAACTTCCTGCACAAATTGCCGCGTGTTTGAAAGACTGATTAAATTACAGCTTTGATCTCCTGAAGCCAATTACGCTCTTCCTCCCGGATGGCACATGTATGTATACGTGCAAACAAACACGCATACAAGAAGATACATTTGAAAAATGCACAATGAAGCATGTTGAGAGTTGCACACAGCTCTTAAAAACTAAAGAACAGTTAAGATTTACGATCCAGGAGCTTTATGCAGCATAAAATTCAACTTTCTTTTCCACAACAGAGCCTGAGAATTGTTCTCCCGAGGGTTCGTGAGCTGCATTAAAATCTCTATTGGAAATAATGCATCTGCTTACTGAAAGACTCACTCAGGTGCATAATGCAGACATCCATCTAAGAGCCCCGCTGTTACTGACGCTGGCTCCAGACCAACATTATTACTGCCGTCTTTACGTTTAAAGCCTCACATATGGCTTTGCCAATGAATGATTTGTGCGTCCGGCGTTTCACACTTCAGAGCTCCGAACGCTTTAGTGAAATGATTCGAGGGGGATTTTCAAAAACACTCACCTGGGGAATTGAACCCAGGGCTCACTGATCACATGACACCTGAGAAGCTGCAGCACTGATGGAGAGGGCAATCATGAGATATGTGATAGGAGCAAGAAACCATATCTGACAGCGTTGGCATTACTGGTTGGTGCATTTGCCTGCTGCTCTGAGGGTCAAATGCTCATTTTAAACTATTTTTTTGCATGTTTTAAGGACTTTTTTGACAGAAACAGCTTCAATTTACTGTTTTGTTCTACTTGACAGCCTGCACACATATCTGGCAACCAAGCGAGCTTACGCAAACCACAGAATGTATTTGCAAATGTAATGTCACCCAGCTCTTGTGTTCACTGTTGAAACTCATCTGTAGTCCATTAAACAGCCCGCTCAGGAAGAGTGCTTCAGTTTCATGGAGAGGTTTTTCTGTCAGGGGCTGTTTGCTGTAAACTGCCTATGCCACTTTAAGAATTATACAGATTTTAATACAGAACAGCAAGTACATTTAAGTTATCAACAACGAAGACAGCGGCCACACTTCCAACAAGAAAGTGACGCGGATAAAAAGTATCAAAACCAAATTAGGGGTGAATTTAATCCGCTCCTGTATAGAAGCACTTTGTAGTGCAGGAATCCAGGAAGCACAACACTTAAACAGAGGGGGAGCATGAGTGAAAGGGTGGGAAAGCAGAGTGGCTGATGGAGAGGTAATATAAGAGGAGGGAACACATTGCAGGAGGGATGAAGAGCAGTCTGGAGAAGATGGTATAGAGACTCTTCTTTCTCTGTGCAGGACTGTCTGGATGAATTATGGGGTGGACAAAATGCCGTCCAGTTTAAACTAATGGGGAGGGAATTTATGGTAACACTTAAAGAATGAGATCAATAGGGGCAGTGCTTCCAGCAGTGAGGAGGAGGAGGAGAGCGCTTGCCCAACAGAGGGTCAATATCGTCCAAACGGGATCGGTTACAGTTTGGTTATTGCAGCCAGGAAGAAACAGAGGTCAATACCAGTTACCTGTGACCTCACAAAGTAAATGCACAAATAATCTTCTACCATTTTTTAGTGGCACTCAAAGCAGGTGCTCACAGGTTTTTGTCTGCCTGATTGTTCATTATTTTCAGTGAAATGCCTAATGTGACTTTGGAATGTGAAAGTGGTTCAGTGATAATTTTTATGCAGAAACATTTATGCTGCTAATTTGTTTTTACAATTAGGTTTTTCGATTTAAAATGTTAATGCTGCCTGGATTATGTTTTTTCCAGCAAAAGAAGTGCTACATTGTTGTGTTGCACGCAAGAAGTTGGAAGGACGTGATCGGGGTGGAAAGTGGGTGTATAAAGTTTAGGAATTTGACACCGGAGGCCAAGGTCCTGTATGTGGTTAGTTTAAGCATCGAAAGCACTTGAAGTTGGGGAGACGTCCTCATTCCGGTTGAATTTCAAAAAAGTGAACATCCTGACTATAAGTCCCTGTAGAATTTTTCAATATTGAACCAAGACCACAATTGTTCCCTAATAAAAGAGGACTGTCAGTGCCAAAACATGACCATAAAAAAGTTTAATAAAGCTCACACAAGCGGATATTGTAGGAAAATACATAAAATACTTTGTCAGTGAACATTTTATTTTATGCATTCAGCATTATCATTTTGTGACATGCCAGATCTCACACTGTTTTTTCCAATATGTTGATAAAAAAAATAAGCTGGGTCACACTAGGTTTCTTTTAAAGGCATACACACATGCACATGTGTTGCATCCGGATACTATATTTGCTATTATAAATGTTGTGTTTTGTGATTACTTCAGTAAATAATGACTGTTATATGATTATTTTATTTTACTTTGGCCCGTAAAAGTGGTTCTAAATCAGATTATCTTAATGCAGAAACTGCAATGATTGGTGACAATTGTCAATTTATTTTGCCTAAAAAGTTCCTGGAAGGACTGGCATCCTAACAAAAAAAATGTTAATAATAAACATAATAATAATTCTGCTCATGTGATCATGTCTAGCATCTAATGGAGATAAAAAATAATTAATGATGATGATTAATACTCTCCACTACCACTACCACAGAAAAATAGTCATGAGTATTTATTGAGGACAGATAAAATGCATGAAAGCATTTGTTTTTTCTGCCCACCATAAATACTTAGGACTAAAGTTCTGTAACTGCTGCAGTATTGTTGCTTTTTATTCTTGCACTGACTGCGCAGTTGGGCATTTTGGAGTTGTGCATGCTGCTGCTAACCACTATACAACATTTAAAAATGACTTCTTTCTACACTATCTGCACATGGAAACTCTGCTATCGTTAAAGCAAATAAAGTTTGAATTATTGCTTTATGGATTTATGACTCAGTTGAAGTTAACATTGATGTCTGTATGGTCTCCATTTGCAGCTATAACAATGATTCAAACATGAATGTTGCTGTAAAGAAGCTACAAATTATAAAAGGTGGATGCTTCACACAGATCTATACAATCACCACAGTTCCAAGGTGGGCACCCACGATTAATGCCCCTAATTAAAATCCAACATAATGTGAAATATGTTCACAATATGCCCCTTGTTCCAAAGTTGTGTATTAAATAATGGCCAGGATGAGAATATTATTAGAATATATAATATCATTTCGATGTGAAGAGACCTTTGACCTTTTGGATATAAAATATTTCCAGATCATTTTATTCTTTAGACTTTTGGGTGAAATTTTATCAGAATCACCTCATTAGGTCATGGACAAAACACTGTGGTCACAGTGATCTTTGACAAAATTCTAATTCTATCCATTATTCTATTCATGCAAGTCAAAGTGGGAAGTATTTGAAGAAAGTCATTCCTGAAATGCATTTGTGAGAAAAGGACAGACGTGAGGTCACAGCGACTTTGACCTTTGACCCCATAAATCCAATCAGTTCAACTTTGAGTCCAAGTGAATGTTTGTGCCAAATTTGAAGAACTTCTCTCAAGGCGTTCTTGTGATATTGTATTCATTGGATGAAGAATGGGATGGACAGATCGACAACTAGAAACGCAATGCCTCGGGCCATGGCTGTTGCATGTTACAATTTTTAAAAAGCCAGTAATAACCACGAGTGATGCGACAGGACTCAAAGCCCACTCTCCCACATAAAAGTTAAATGTGCTACATGTCCATCCATCCATCCCTTCAACCACTATACTTTCTGCTTCACTAAAGAAACCTGCTCCATGTCAGATTCGCACCTTCACCCCCTCAGAGGAGACCCTTTATTTCTCAATCAGATTTCCTCCTGAACCTGAACAGCGTTAAGAAGGTGCTACAAGCCGCTCGCTGGCCTCCGTACTGAGATGTGAGGGGGTGGAGGAGCGTCTGTGGGGCTTTACTTCCATTAAAAACAGTTGTGCAAGGATGGAGTCGCTGCCTCGATCCACAGTGGAATATTTTTCTGGTTTTAAACAACAATCCAAGGTGTTCCTTTTGATATTTGCAGTAAAATGCTTTTTCATTTACGCTTGGGTGCAGCTAATATTGCATTTACTCAGGCAGTGGGTGGATGTGTTTTTTGAAGACATCACACTGTGGTATTTAAAAAGCTTTGGGCATGAATGAACAGTCCTGGTTTTTATTTTCCTCTATACTCTTTCCCACATTAATCTCTTCTTCCTTTTTTCTTTCACTATTCTGAACCAAAATATTGAACTTAGTACATAATGGCTCAGAGCCCAATTGGACACATTGTACTGATCACAATATAGGATCTGCATCCAAAATAAACGTATTTATGTCGTTTTTGAGATTATAAGTTATGACACAAGCATCTAGCCAAGATCTGCCTCTTTCTTTTGACTGGATCTGTCATCCGGTGTCAACCTTTATGAACATAAATATTTTCTAAATTTAGCGTGGGAAAACTGGAGCCTGGGGCAAGATCCAAGTCGCTGCAGGAACTTCATGGACCGAATATCTGTGAGGATATGAAGTGAAAAAGGAAAGGAGCTGGGATTTCAGACAGCTGTCAAACATTTTATTTTATGATTTCAAATTGTCCACCACCCAGGGTAGTAGCTTAGGATTCTGGATCCCAGACAGAATACTGCTCTGCCCCTTCCCCTCCCAGAATACCCCCACTTTTAACCAAAATAATCCTCCTGGAATTTTTGTGGGCGACCTCCAGCTGTGGGCACCAACAATCGTGACCACCTTTCTCACCGCTGACACCAACCAGTGTGTGTTTGCTTGATTCAGCTGTTTTTCTTTTTGCATAATTTTAAATGCACTTTCTTGAGAGAGTAAAGAAGAAAAAAATAATAGGCGTTTACAAGACAATTTGGAGAAGTGAAAAAACAGGGTTCCCACTCTTTTTAAGAAATACTTTTCCAGGGACATTTTCCAGGAGTTTGTCTTGACAATAAAGGACAGTACTTTCTCACAAGTTGTCATTTAGTTTACCAGTAGGCTAAGTGTTGGCATTTAACTGCAGTTTTATGTCTCCTATGTTTATGATTCACACGGTTCATGACGAAGTGTCGGTGACAGCTACACCCATACTAACTGTACAAAAAAAGGTTGTCTGGCCTTTTAAAAAGCCTAAATCTGTCCAAGTTACATCTATGTAAGGCTTTCAGTGAAAGAATAGAGCAATACAATGGGGGAAAAGACTTTAATATTCAAGGTCAATACTTTTCTATTGTCTTTCAGTTGATTAGAAAGTGTCTCGAGGCAGCAATCTTACATTGCTTGCATGACTCCATTGGGTCTGGGAGCTAACTGGATTTGAGATGTCTGCACAGAAACTATATGCAATACTCCAATTCCCAGTTTCATTAGAAATACTTTCGTGATAACATTTGCTGCTTTATCTTGATGACACTGGCCGCCCATTAACCAAAGTTATTTTGCCCCATAAGACAGAAAGTAGCCCAGTGAGCAAGCTGGCTAATTTCCACTGGACTTCTCTAAGTCTCCTGTGGGCTCTGAAATAAAAAAAAGTCACGACGCCGAAAAGATTCCTGCGAGTCTGCTCTGCTCCAGGTCTGGTGTGAACAGTTCGATTGACTGATATTGCAGCCACAAAAAGGGAGAGTTTTCCCATTCCGCTTTGCATCTGGTAAACCCGCTTTGAAGCATCACACTGTTCAGCTAATACTCGGTTGAGTTTCGAGGAAAATACGGTTTATTTAGGCAATCGTGAGGCTAAAACTTCACAACACAGATTTTTCCAGGATATCTAGTCATTTTAATCAATGTCCAGGTGTTTCCATGACTGGAAAACTAATCTCTTCAAATTCTTATGTTCTTTCAGGATGTGTGAAATCCTTCTGTTTTTACAGTAAGAATTCAAGCATTTCAGGTAATTTTCCTTTGATTTCTTTAACAACAACTGAAAGCCGTTTTCTGTTTCGCTCCTTTTACAGCTTTGAATCTCTTAAATTTAAAAGCAATAAGATGCACACATGGAAAATGTCACTGGCACGACCACCACCATGCAGTTATTGTACTAAAACCACTGTGGTCTGGGAATGTGTTGGAGAAAGAATCACTGACATGAGACCAAAGGTGTGAAGCACTAAAGATGTGAACAATATGGCTGCTTATTTCCTCAGGTTTCATATATTTACACATAACGGGTCACATGAAACGAAACGACCCAAGGCCGTCATTGCGGTACGACATGATTGGTTCAATACATTTTGGTTTAGCTTCTTTTATATAAAGCATTTTAATAACAAGTTCAATTTTCAAGGACTGGTTAGGCCTTTAAGTCTGCTTGTGATCTACAGGGGAACACTTTAATTCATGGGGTGGTTTGATGAGAGGTCAATGCTTTCCATGCACAGACATCGTAAAGAGTCCAATAAAGCAAAGCCCAATATTACCATATCCTGTGTAGGCTGGGGAGTCGAGCTGTACATTGAGATTGGAAACAGGGCGACATATGCTGTGTATCAGAGAGGAGTTACCTGTCTGTCTCTCTGCAGTTTGGCATGTGTTTGGCTTTAGTTTGGGAGGACTGGGACCCGCTGTCGATATGATGGAGAGTGCTGAGCTCAGGGGGAGGAGAGGGTGATGACAGTGTTTAATCCTTCGCCATGGCACAGGCCTGCTGTCCCCCTCATCGTCCCTTTGGAGGGAAAAAAAAAGGACGATGAGATCGAACTCTTAACCCTGCAACTGAGCACGAAGACGACCACACTTGGGACGTAGGAAGCTGAGAAGAGGGGAGTGAAGTACATGCATGTGGGGGTGACAGCAGTGGAGTGGATGTCTGGATGGACACCAAGGTTCTCATGAGCCGAGTCTTGAGAAAAACCGCAGAAATCCCCTGCTCCGGTCTTACTGTACTCCATTAAATGCTCACTAAATCCAGCATGGACCCCTGGTTGGGCCCTGCTGTACTGTACTACACCATGCCCAGCTGGAAGTAGGCATGTCTGTTTCATTTTAAAGATCCAAACCTTTTATTACAAGGGTTCGGGCCAGCCAGGGGCCGCTCTGGGAAAGCCATTAGGAGGTGTGTGTGAGCTGAGCCAGCCTCGGTGCGGTTACAGTAGTGCGGGGCTCTGTCTAATGATTGGAGTGGCCTGTCTCTGTACTGTAATGAATGCAGGTTACTTAATCTTCAGCCTGACTTTATAAGGTGTCCTTTCAACCCCATTGGAGCAGGGATAAGTGTAACATGTCAGAGACAAATCCTTATAAAGACCTGGAGTTTGACTGACCACACCGAGCAGAGCTGACAGCCTGCTGACGTGCAGCACTCCACTCGGCTTGTAAGGTCAGACCTGCTTGAGCCCCAATTATAAAAACTACTTGTTTTATTGTTGTACAAGATATTGCATTCCAAAGCAACAGTGATTAGGCTTTAAATCCACTGATATGGGAGGAACGGTGAAGCAGAGAGGGCTGGAGAAGGAGAAGTGGGAGGAGGGGTTGCAATTAGAGACGTGAAAGACCACCAGGGCGGCTGCTGCCCAAACTCTCAGCTGCCACACATTTAAAGTATTCAGGGGGAAAAAAACAGCATCGTAGTCAGTGACAGTGAGTGAGAGTGAGGGAGGCAGATCGCAATTTGAGTTGTACAAACATCTTTTGGGTGGCAGAGCCGCTCTGAAGACGGAAACCATCTTATTGGCTGAGTTGAAGCTCAGTGAGTGGAAATAAAATGAAACTGTGGTCATCTCATACAGAACAATAGGCACTTCAGAAATAAATGTTTTACTCTAAACTCTCTGTGCTCTGTTTACTGTCATGTAGGTTTACTGTTTGTAAAAGTCAGTGACAGGCTAATTCTAGCTTCAGAGTGTTATTTACAAGTAGAATGAGTGAGGGTTTGAGAGAGTAATTATATAAAATACAGTTATCATCACCAACATTCTCAATAGTACAGAACAACTTCAAGAAAGTGAGCACATTCTGCTGCAGATTTGATTTGATCATCAGAAGGTTAAGAACTAGAGACGGGATATTACTTAGATAGAGCATTGAAAGGGGAATTGAACAATAGTCCCATCAAAACACTCACTGTACTGTAGAGAAACATTCAAGGTTCAGCTTTATTGTCAATATACAATACAGTGTTGTGCAACTACAGAGTTTGTAGCTCCTTTCATGCTACACACACACAGGTCATGTATGAATGGGATGAACTAGGTAGAATATACTGCACACTTGAGGAAGAAAAAGAAAAATATAGTTATGTATAATATAGCAAAGAGGGTAGGTAGTGGCATTGTGACGGCATCATTTCATAAACTTATTTTTATGTTGTTGTAGGGGTATCTGCTTCTTTAATCCAAATGAACCTTGTGGAATAGCTGTGAGCCCTACATTGTGTATGGATGTTTAAAAGAGAAAAAAAATTAGGTAGAGTTTAAAAAAGTGATTTATTTTCTGGATAACAGCTCAGGAAAACACACATTGATTTATTTGTTACATTAAATTATCAAAGGTACAGTTTCATAGAAATGTAAATCCTTCATTTCCTTCAATTTGCTCTTTTTATTGCATTACATTTCACTGAAATTATAACGTGTAAGATTTAATGTGACAAATTGATTAATTGAAGTTAATCGAAGTAGCTACAACTAAAGTGGTGTCATCTTGTTTTAAAATAGGATATAAAATTATACTGGATGACAGCATCACTGCGACTAAAACATGAAGTCTTACTGAGAGACGTAACCAAGTGTGAATTCATCGCAGCCAAAATACAGGGGAAAAAAACGTGTTTTTATTCATTGCTGTCAGAATAATGATACTCTGCCAAGCATGTTAGACAAACTGTTCACAAATAAGATGAAGAGAAGAGAGATGATTCATCTTTTTTTCCCTCTTGAACTTAATAATCAAGATGGATAGAGAGATAGAGACAGTCAGTCTGTGCAATAAAAACTGAAAACCACACACGGAGAGGGAGAGTAAATTGTCCGTGAGTTGATTGAAACAAATTCCTTGCTACAGAGAGTCTTCCAGGAGCCATTGCCATTATAACCTGTCGTTTCCGGCCCTTGATGGGAGAAGTTGTCCTGTGCATCGCAGCAGAACAAGTTGCCTTCAACCACAGTTTTACTGCTTATTCAATTAATTAGTGTGTTTGCTTATGATGGAAACACTAGCTTCAGTTGGGACTCTTCCCAACCTTCTCACTCAGAGTTGCTGCTGACCTTTTCTTTGGGCCGCCATCAGGAGAGCAGGAATCTGAAACGATTAATATGTTTACTTAAAGTGCAGACTGCTGATTGATACCTTGATTGATTGAGTCTTGGGGCCAATTACATGAATCAAAAGATCAGCGCTTTCCAAATAGTGTAAACAAGCCATTACCACTGAGCCTTTCCTTCCTTATAAAGATCAAGTAGAAATACAGGTAGAGCTCACTTTCACATTTGTAGTCCATATCCTGTTTGCTTTCCATTGGTGCAAAGTCTACCTCTGGTCCACAGGCAACCCCCTTAATGACCTGACTTGACCTTTCTAATGGGCAAGGGGCACAGCAGAATGGACATAACCATCGGCTCTCCATCATGGCAGAGAAAATAAAGAGGAAGGAAGTGACAACCGGGAGAAGGTTGATGCTTCCCATATGTCAGTGTTGCTGGGACTTGGTTCTAATCACGGCATGGCCTGGAGACGAATACGGTAAGACTAACTTTTAAATAAACCAATCACTGGTATTATTCCCATGACGGCTATTAATAAACACAAGAAAAATGATGATGAAAAAATGATGAGCGGAAGAGACGATTAGATGGGACGTCCTGCCCAGGGGCAAGAGATCTAAGACATCATACCTACAAACATTAGCTCTCAGTTAGCAGAAGGACAACATGTGCAGCTTTGAGGCACCGTCTTGCTGCCTCATGAGAAAACACTCAGCCCTTACAGCTGTAATGCTATTTTAAAGCAACAGTATTTGCATCTCAAGCATGCAGACAAGTGTGAAATCATGTGTATGTGTGTTTATGGTTCTTAGAGTCAAAACACAAAGTGGAAGACCGCAGTAACCCATCAAATTAAAAAGGCAACCATGTTGTCAAACACGCCCAGCAGCAGCGCTGTGAGTGACGAGGGTTAACCATGCATGCAGATATTATCAAAGAAGGAATGCCACATCACCATTAGCCTCGAATGGTTTCCTCCGACTCCTCTCGTGTCAGAAGAACCAGTTGTGGTGAGTGTGTTTTCACAGCATCCATTCCCTCCCCAGTGGGCCAGAACAAGAAAATCCCTGTTTAATAAGGAACCACTTAGAGGACATGAGAGAGCTGATATAGATAATTCATAACAAATCTACAAAAACAACATCTCTGACATGAGGACTTAATAGAAATGGGATAAATTAGTTTTATGAGTAATATTGCCACATGGCTTCATCGACCACTTGGCGTGTGCAGGGGAAGTCATTCCTCACTGTCAATAACCTTGCAGGCCTTTTTCCTGTATGTGTAGATCACATCGCCATCGCAAATCAATTACAAGTGATATGAGGCTGAACACATGTTTAACGGCTTAAACACTGTACTTGTTCTCTCACTGTACAACAGGATATTTGTGAAGAAAACTTATGCTTCAGTGACTAAAAGTCCAGCACCAGGCACCTGCAGAGTTAATGTTGGCTGGGCTGCATTACCGCTCGCTCAGCAGGATATAACAGCGTTTCCTGGGACCCAGAAGCCATCAAACCTCACCTGTCTGCAGGCTGAGCGAGAAAACCCTTTCAGACTGGACCTCAGGCTGTCAGTGTGGATTATAGAGCCAGTGTCTCTGACAGGCATGGGACAGCCCTCCTCCCACCTCCTAAAGTCTGGTAAATGGTTCCCGACCTGGGTTCTGACTCATCCACTGCCAGCCAGAAAACATCCACACTGATCCACCAAAGCTTGTCGTGAGAAATACCAATAAAAATACAGTGATAAAGGCCAATGGTGCATTCACATGCTCCTCGGATGGACCGATTTACAGAGTTACAAAGTTGTTCTTCAGATTTCGTTCATGAGCTTTAAGTCATCATGTGGAAACAACTTTGGTGCGACAAAATGTGCTGTATGTTTTACCGTGTGGACTGTTTTGCGTGACAGTGAAGAGATGGAAACAGATCCGGTGTGCCATGAAATATGATTGGTAAACACATTTTTAGTATTCAGACCGACAAGCTCCCTCAAAGAGCAGAGCATTTCCCGTAAAATCTAACTTCACAGAACAATACAGATGATGTAAGCATTTCTGAAGTCACTTCACAAAGCTTTAAATGCTGCTGGTCCTCAGTCCCTTAAGTCCCACAGCAAAAATGAACCAAAGCGATGGCAATGCATTGACAGCGGGATGTAAAACAAAGTTCATGCATCGGGTGAGTGAGTGAGCTGCCAACATGAAATAAAAATGTCATCACTGGCACGTGCACATGGCGCAACACCTGAGAGATTCTCATTTAACAGAAGAATATGAGCAATAAATAAAGTTCTTTGTGACGGCTTCATCTCAGGGTTAGGGCACTCAGCGGAGTCCAGTAAACCGCCTTCCCACAGGCTGGGAGTTTAATGACAGAGGTGGGAGAGGCACACATGGACACCCTCCAGAATGACATCCCCCTCTTCTCTCTCGCTGTAAAGGTTGTCTATGAAGTGTACGTGTGTGAGTCAATGGTTTCACTGTACACCGGTGTGTGGGCGAGTGAGATGCTTCATGGGTGAGAGCGAACCCTCTGTGAACCACCTGAACTGGCCTCAACTCATGTTGATGTTGGTAAAGCGCCAAGTCAACACTGTCAAACATCTATGTGTGTGTGTTTGTTGGTGAAACCAGAGGTGATGGTTAGTGTGTCGGATGTTTATTTCATCCACGCTGTGGGTATCCCGCTGCAAAGCATGCATGTTTATCCAGTTTGGACAGAGCTACAGTGATAACACTGACTGAGCAAATGACACGACAGTCTCACTTTCACACAGATATACATGATAGACAAATAGACAAACATATGCTGCACTGCTGTTGCACATCAGTGTATCTTTTGCAGTTGTCTCATCTCTGTTAAATAGGAATAAAACAAAGTTGAAAGAAAACAATTGGTCTGGGACAATTTAATCAGTGTTTGTAAATGTGGAAAAATCTCTCCCAGAGCTCAGCACTGTCATGATTTACAGCCTGGAAAAGCTCCACTGCCAATAAACTGAGATTCACTTGGTTGACTTGTGTAATGTTTTCTGAGGTCTTCTACCTAAACTGTATTTAATTTAACAGTCGATTCCTCAATTACAAACCAGACCACATTCCAGAAACCACCCTGGGTACTGTGAAATTCCCATATCCATATTTGAGACCATCTCTTCTGAGCAAATCCCTCATATAAGCTGACATGCATTCAAAAAAACTTCTCTTGGATTAATGGAGACATGATTCATGTATGTGGGGAGATTTACTCTTCTCTTACTCACTTCACAGGGAGGTCAAAGGTCAGGGGCTACAGAACAGCAGCAATAGAGCAGGTGGAGGTTCAGCCAATTTTGTTTAATGGATGGATATGTTACAGTTGACTGCAGATCCACTTAGAGATTAATTTGGGCCATCCATAAATGTTGGTGAAGAGATGGAAACAGGGGCCCCCCCCGGAGGTCGTGGAGGGGAGAAGTAAGAGGAAAATGTATGCTTTTATTCATGTGCCATAAAATGTATATTTCAAGCACTCAACTGGATGATTTAGAGTAAAACTTCTTTAATAAATATGGATTAATACATTACAAAAATATGCTAACATGTACTGGCAATGAGCCCAAAACAGTAAGAAGTCTAGAAAAGATAAGATGAAACTTTATTTATCCCGAGGGAAACTGCTGCACAGCAGTTGCAAACCAAAATGGGAAATTCGACAAGTTAAAATAAGGTGCCATTCCCAAATATATCTGGTACTTACATTGCCAAAATAAGTTTCAAGGTATGGCTCATAAAAATACAAACTTTGAATTTGCCAGATGTGGCTCAGGAGGTAAAGCGTCCACTAATTGGAAGGTTGGCAGTTCGATCCCTGGCTTCTGTCACTTTGAGTGATCTTAGCACTAGAAAAGTGCTATGTAAATGCATTCAGCTGACCATGTATGAGGGATAAGTCCAAGTAGGTTATGTATGTACAGTATGCATGATCTGATTTAGTTCCCCGCACCTGTGTGAAGCCAGTGCATCATACAAGCTCATGTGTAGCTGTCAGGGACAGTGGTATGCTTTTATTTTTTCAACAAATGGAGACTTTTTAAAAATATTTTATGTTTATCATATTTGTTCCATCTTTCACACTAGCTGTACACCCTCAACCACAACCTCATATACCCCCCTAAAGACAGCTTTGGGGATTAAAGCACAGTATTCTGGAGAAGAGTTGTGCAACATGTTTATAGGTATCCTGTTGCTTTTTGACCACCAATGGAACTACTGAACTGTTTTATGTGCAAATCCCTGTTTTGTTTAACTCATCCTGCCAGTGGTTTCACACCATTTTACATCCTGATCTTCATGGAAGTGATGTTTCAAGAAAGAAAACAACCCACTAGCAAAGGGAGAAGAAGAAGAAGAAGAAGAAGAGAAACATTGCTAATAATTAAACATTGATGTAAACAGCAGGTTTGAAAATATTGAAAAAATGTTTTTGCAAATGCTTTATGAAAGGGGAAATGTATTTAACACTTAAATTAGACCTCAAGGAATACACTGTTGGTGAATAACACTCAATACTAAAAATACATTTTGTTCATTTACTAAAAACGCGTCAGGGAAATATTAATTTTGAAACTTTCTGGGTTGATGCTTAATGATGGATATTGCACCCAGTTCACTCAGCTGAAGGTCAGTTTCTCAAACCATTAGGGCTCCTTTACACTTTACATATGTCTTCACACTGGTTATGGTTTGATATTTTGGTTCAAAAATGGGAAACATATATCTTAATGAGGCCTGAACAGGTGAATCATCTGGTTTTCTCACTAAACTTTGGGACTGCTTTCAGTTCTTGGGATGGTTCCATGTGCATGTTCAGCCCATTAACACCTCCATGCTGCTCCCCCACCACCATCACCATCTCCTGTCCCATAACTCCCAGTTAAGAGACAGGCCTGAACCTAAAGTCACTATGGAAACCTACCTGAGAATGCCATTTCTGAAAGAAAACCACTCTATCAGTGAAAACACACTTTACAGCACTGAGTTTTATAGACTGTCACATGGTACAGGTCAGTTTTTTCACTGGGGTCATAGTAACTAAGGTCCTCTAAACTGTGTCACATATATTAGTCCCAGATGACCACGATGAATGATGGATATTCATCCTACAGGCTTTTCTGAATTCAAGTACAAAAGCTCTCCAACAGGTTTTCCGCTCTTCTGCTGTAAGAATATTGCTTTATACCCTACTCAGGAAATCCACCATCCTAATCCAAAATAAATCAAGTTAAACTGTGAAATATTACTGAAGTTATATATTTTGTCTCTTCCTTACACGGTAATGTCATTATTGAGAATGGGCCCATTTGTATTTTTGAAATATTATGTTATGAATTATGAAGCAACATCTCCTAAAGCATTTAAGATTCAAATTAGATGCATAATGTCGAGGCTACACTGAATTTGTGAAAAATGGTTTCCACATAGTAGATGAATTTATTCAAATGAAAGGTAGATTCCAGACTTAGTGAGTCTGTACAAACAGAATGTTAAACATACAGCAATTTATTGCAATCAAATCATATTTTTTCCAAAATATAACATGATGAGGACAATGCTAGGGTTAAAGTTTTGTTGGATTCAGGCACAAAAACAACTTGTTTTGGTTTTATGAAATATTGTTGTTATGGTTAAAAAACAACCACATCTTTAAGGTTAGGGGAGCTTTTTCGTGATGGTTACCATAGTGAACATGTGGCTAAGGTTGTGATTTTAAAAAATGCCTGTTTGACGTAGGAAACTGTGATGTGCAATCTAAAAGTTCAATGTTGTAGTTTTTGTTGTCCCACCCAACCAACCTGGCCACCCTTCGCAGACTTTGTTGCTCTATAACATTATTTGACAGACATTTTCCATGGTTTTCTTGATAATAACCAAAATTATTATCAAGAAAACCATGTAAAATGGCTAGATATCAGCTCTTTAATTAAACTCTTATGAGATATTTTTGTTGTTATCATTATATTTGTCCAAACAAATGTACATTACGTTGTACCAGGCATTAAATGAAAAAGAAAGAATGAGAAAACAAGGGTGGTCACATATTTTTTTCCATGACTGTATGTATGTAACAAAATATTAACGCTGCTGAAAACTCTAAAGAAGAAGTAGTCATGGCGGAGAGGAATTGTGGCTTCCTTGATAGACAGACTGCTGATCTACTCTGATTCTAGGACTTTTTTTCCACACATAAAATTGATCAGGAATCAATAAGCAAATCAATAAAGAATGGGACTGATTAGCAGAATCAGTAATGGCTTTGGTGTCAATTAATCTGATCAAGTCCCATCCACCATGTACTAATAAACATGCTGCTGTTGGACATGTAAGTAAAACATCAACAAAATATCCAAAAGGTATTGGTATAAAGGCTGAGCCATGTGTTCAAAACACTGTATACATGACAATAAAAAGAACAAAATCTGCTTTGTTTAAAGTAAAAGCTTTTGCCTCAGAACAATGGCCTCAATAGGATTCACAGACGGCAGATTGTTAGTCTACACAGAGCACTTATATCTTTAGACATCTTATTTTTCAAGGGGCTCTGTCTTTGTTGAAATAACCGCTGTCATTAAGACAGAGAGGCTCCTGATCTGTGTATCCTTGGCTATAATAAGAAACAGGATGGATCTCAAAGACTACTGTTGTATGTATATGCGATTCATCATACGCAAAAAACTCACACGGAAAGTACACGGCAGCAGCCTTCCTGACAGTGTCTCCTGGGTTTGTGCATCTCTGCAGTCAAGTTTTACCACCCAGACAGCAGCTTTCAGCTAGTGAGGGAAAGAAGGGAGGAGGAGGAGGAGGAGGAGGGGAAGAGGGGGGTGAAGAAGGGAACGCATTCATCTTCTCCTCAAATGGAGATGTTATAACAAAGAGAGTAGCACATTCACCCCAGGGATTTCAGGCATTTGGACAGAGAAAAGTGGATTGTACACATAAAAACACGCACACTTCTTCCCTGTGTGCAGCCTGAAGTCCCTGAGCATTTTCTTCTGTGTGTGCTGCATACATGCGAGCATCATTACGCTGTTGCAGTTTTCAGATGCCTTTGCTGAAACACACTGCTCTCAAGATGGAGCGAAACATAATTGGATGTGACTACATATGAGGGAAATTGAGATGGATCAGGACGCGGATCAATACCAGTAAGTGACCGGCTGTGCTGTGCCGCTCCAATGGACCCCGCATCTCTTCTTCTCTCTCTCTGCGTCCAGCTCTCATTTTCACCACAACATCATAACCCACTACTGGGTGTCTATATAGGCTCATTAGTGGCTGATAGAGGAGGGGTTTGGAGGGGGGGGCTGTGAGAGGAGGTGGTGGGGCAGAAGCCATTACAGGAACCACCTGCCCTCTACCCATCACATCACTTTGCCCCCAGCCTCTCACCCATCATACACACTCTATACCAACCTCAATACCATCCACTTAAAAGCCCTCTCACTCTCTATATCAGAAATCCACTTTTATAAGATTAAAGTCAGGGAGGCGGACCAGACACCAGCACAGAGGAGACAGATGATGGGGGATGAGGGGGAGGCTGTGGTGTTTGGGGTGGTTGGGTTCAGAGGAAGAGGAGAGGGGGGTTGAAGCGACACAGTCCGACCAGTCTTGAGTAAGAAAACGAGAGTGGTGAATAACACAGTGGCCTTGGGTAGGAAGCCCTGTCATCCACAGTGAGTATGTGGGTAGCGTCGGCAGAGAGGAGGAATGATGGAGAAAACAAAAGAGACAGAGGGGTGATTCAACAGCTGTAAATGAATTCTTTATGAGGGCTTTCGATGTGCCGTGGAGGCTCCTAAAGACGTGTGATGTCCATCCATGATTTTATACCAAGAGGGATGAAACCGCCGGAGGGCTTTTGGGCTCAGAGGGGAATGTGAGAGCCGATGTGTGTCATGAGTGGATTGGCACAAAACTTTAGTGTTAAAAGTGAGTGTTGGAGGAAGCATATGGTCCACACATTGCTGAGCTGACCATGAAAGAGTCATTAAACACGAAAATGAGAACACTTGTAAACAATGAGCATCCCGGGGCTTTAGATGGACATCATATGACCCTTAAAAACTGACTGTAAGTCATTTATTTTAAACAAATCTGATCCTGTTTGAATTAACATTGCTGACTCGAACAAAGGGTGATGATTGTGAAATCATGCATTATTCATATCTGGCATAAATTGGGAAAATTGACCATGACAGCTTGATCAAAGATGACAGAAAGCCAATACGTAAATGTAACATCATATGGTCGACATGTGATTTGAATAAACAAAACATCCAACACCAGGTGAAGGACTATGAAAGGTATGATGAAAGCAGCATGCCCATTTTTATTCCTACCAGGCAGCCGCTGCAATTCAGAGTCATTATGAATTGAGGATTTAACGGATCTGACTTTCCATCTGCTCGCTGGACCCCGACGGTCAGCACAGTATCTGATTTTTTTTTAAAAACTGGAAACAACATCTATTTTCCAACCATACCTCGTGGGAAAACATCAATGCCATCTCAGTACTGGTCTTAATCCCCAACAAGAACACAGTTTAGATGGAAACATGGATGTGGTTTCACTAACTAATGAGTAGCACACACAGACTAACCCGCAATGCACCGAGATGTACAGAAAATATACAACGAGCCCTTAGTGTCTCGTCCCCAAACACTATCCGATCTTTATCATGTGACAGTCAGTGGCTTCAAGATGTTAGGAGGAGTGATTTATAACAGCTGCAACAAGCCACTTTATAGCCGACAAAGATACTCTGTGGGTAACTGCTGGAAGCTAAACAGAAGCATAGAGACACATATGAACTGTATCACATTCTGCAGATTCATGTGTAAATCAAGTTATTTTTAAATAAAGAAAACATGCATGTGGATACGTTTGATATTGTAGAAGTATATTAATTTTTTCTCAATTCTGATTTATACAGTTACTACATTTGTTATTATTTGCTGTATTACTTGAACTGCCATGCCTTCATCCAAACAGACTGCATGTTTTACCAGATTTGTGCTTGTTTTTATGGTTTAAATTACTGCTATGTGCTGTTTTTTTGCTCTATTCTTATTGTATTCTATGCATCTGTGTAACGTAGCTGTTGTATGATCCGACCAGAGAAGATTAAACTGACACATAACAACATCGCGCTTCTTGGAGTTGAGTTTTGACTACTGAAACTTCTCTGAAATGTTTAAAAAGGGTTGAAAAGCCTGACTCTTTGCCCAGAGATCATTTGATGTCACACACCTGAAGCGTTCCCTCCTCCATCAAATGAAAACCCTGACTTCTAACCATCTCTGCACTATAAAGCATATCACTCCCAGACAAAGGACATCATTCTCACAGCTGTATCCTGAGGCGTCACATTCATTCTTGTCACCCAAGTCACCATCATGGTATGAGGGAGTCTTTACAATAGTACATCAAAAGTGTGTAATTATACACATGAGCACGAGCAAGAACATGCAGAGAACTTTCTTGATATCTGTCACAAAGGTCGCTCACTTTTAACCTAACCACCATGGTGACCTATGCTGCATGGCTAACCTGGTCAGGACCAGCTTATGTTCAGAGTTACAGATTCAAATTGCCAAAAAAAAAATTGCCTTTCACTGAACAAGTCCTTTACAAATATCAATCACAGGAGCACTTAGTTTGTGTACTGCATTGTTACAGGAACCAGCATTTTACGGATATGCACGACTGTTCTCACTCTTAATAAACTACTGAATATGCTTGTGGCGCACTCTGGACATTTACCCATGCTGGCTCTAAAAAACCATTCTATAATGTTGCAGGTAGCTTCTAGTTCAACAACTTCCAACATAAACGGTAGAAGAGGTTGTGTGTCAATTCCACCCATTACAACATGTAGGTACATATTACGGCTCGCGGTACAACGGCATGTTTCTAAGAATGGCACACACATATGGTTCACGGTTGTAAAAAAGGCTGCAGTTTATGTGGTTTTATGTTGTAAAACCACTGACCTTAGGTTTAGGGCAAAAAAAATCCTGGTAAGGTGTTATAAAAGACAGTTTAAACAGTAAACTAATGTACGTAAATGCTGGAAGCGAAGTAGTTATAAGGGTCACGTGACGACCGCCAGTTATGTAAAAAACGCAAGTTATATTCAAAAACGTGATTCACGTTTAACTTACATAGACAACGTAACATTAGTTAAAAATGGTTTACTTTTGTTTTCACACAGCACGCGAACCCCGCTCTCCTGGGTGAAAGTCCACCGTTTGTTCGACCAATCCACCACCCCCAACCTCTTAAATTCGCTTTGTAGTCAACGCCACTATGTCAGCAAGATTGCGGCAGATGCATTGCAGCAGTCAGCGAAATTCGTCAATATCACTTGTTTTTTGCTGCCTGTACACAAAACATATATTGACATTTTTGGTGGGAGAACTGGCGGTCTAGTTCACTATATTATAAATCAGTATGTTGTTTACTTGCATATGTAATACAATATATGACTCCTTTAAACCACAGTTAACACTTTGGATTATGATTATAGACTTGTTCCTGATTTGCTTAAGTCAGTTTAAAATATATGGTATTTTGCAGCTGATAGAACACAGATTTAAACATTAAATAAGTTGGAATTTATTACAGAAACCTAAATATTGAAATCAATAAAAAATCATTTGAAAGTGATTTCCATGTATCCTTCATTATGGGACAGTTTCAGACATATGTGAAAACGTCCACAGAGACCGAGGAAGAAAGCCGGAGTTAACAGAGCAAGTTGATAACCACCGATGTGGTATCTGTTATCAAAGAGCTTCAGACTTTGTCGAGCCAGCCCACACAAAGAAACCGTGACTCTGTCAAACCTTGATTTGTCATAAAGCCCTCAGGTCAGCGTCACCTGTGAGTCTCTTTACAAAGAGCTCACGGTTATTCAGAAAGACAATCTTGTGATATTATGTCCACAATATGGCCTGTGGTCCATAAGAACCATAACTGCTATTTGAAATGAACTGGATAGAAACAGTAAATGTGGGCTGGCAGGGTCGTAAGGAAGATGGTGGCTATTTTCTATTGTAGCAAAGTCATTTAGACTGATAAGTGTAATTTAAGGTGTAAGAATATATCCTTTCTGTGTGTAGAGAGTGTCCTGATATTAGCTGGCCAGCGTCTTGTGCTCGTGTCCTTTCATCCTCAACCACAGGACCACAGGCAGGGAAGCTGGGAGGCAACAATAACATAAGAGCCCAGAGATAAAGCAGCCTAATTTTCACGGCTGCTCAGCTCAGGTCGGCTGTGATGGACACTGCCAAGGTGCAGGCAGTGCCAGAGCCACACTGTGATGAATGGGTCCTGCGGTGCGTCGTGACTCACTCCGCCTCGAGCGGGCACCGTGCCCACCCCCACTCCTCCACTCTTGGGTGCTTTTCCTCCCAATCCCCCTCTCCTGCAGCAGATGAGTCAGAGAGGCTGTTACAGTAGGAGATGGCTGAGCAAAGAGAGGGAATTAATGAAATAAAAGAATGAGAAGCCTGCCATTAGGGACCCTCCCCGGCACGCACTGATGGCACACTTGATTTAATTTAGGGGTTTTAATCTAAGGAGGGGAACTATGCTTTTATATCTCCTTTTCTCTTCTTGGCAAGCAACATTTTTGAGCTTTCCAGGGAGTTCTAATTGTTTTAAGCGCTTCCTGGGCAGGTGTCAGCCGTGACGGCCTCGCTTTGGAGGAGAAAGGAAGGGTAGTGGGCACAGGCCTGTCTTCTGCGCTTAGGAGAATGAGCCGAATGTGTGTCACAAAGTGTTATGAACCATGTGAGATGTGAAATGCAGAGGGACGGCTCGGGGATTGTAAAGTCTAACACCTGAGAACTATTCAAATCAGCGGAGTTGTCTGTTATATTTATGAGTCTCCACATAGAGCCACATGTCCACTCAGCTCACACACACATCAAAGAGCATTACACAGGTTGCGGTTTACGTCGTGACCTTCATCTTCATTGCATCCATCATTGCTGAACAGGTGTCAGATGGCTGTGCAGGCTGTGGGGTCGCGATGAGGAATTTCTCATTTTGCTGGTGTTGACTGAATGGCAGAGCCATTCTCTTGCTGACATAATGAGGATCTGCGAGAAAAGCTCCAGCGATTCTAATAATATCAATGTTGTTTCTGGCGATATCCATCAACGACAACAGTGGAATCCACAAGTGATTATATTCACATATAGCAGTCATCATAACCGTTTTACGAGAGGTAAACAACACTACATAAATATAAAGGACTAACGGATAAAGGACTTTGAAGAAGCTAAATCACCAACACAAACACACGGACCAGGGTGGGTCATATTAAGTTGCACGCCAATCAGCAGTTTCCTTAAACCTCATATATACAATGATTCATCAGTTTATTATGTGCAGCTGTACAGTCTAATACAATCCAGAGCAAAATTGAAAGATGGTCCTAATGTTTTGTCCACCCACTTTTACATGGAAAACACAATGGGGGAAGAATACAGTGTGTTGCCAGGCCGTATTATTAGATAGCATAACATGATTAAAGTAATAAAGTCCTGCATCAGTACACTGTATTCTGTGTCGTCATGTCCCTGTTGTCTCGCCTTAAATGAAAGTAAACTTTTACAAATGCAATTTTTAAGCAATTATGCCTTGTTGTTACTTTTTCACGCCACTTTTAACACTCATAAAGTCAATATGTTGACTGCATCAGAACTATATAGAACTTTTTTTAAATTATTTTTACTGTATCATCCAGCAGTGTTGTCCATATCAATACATTTGATACTAACACTCTAATACTCATGCCTAGTCTTATTGTTCATGCCTCAACCCACATTTCTCTTCCCTTGAATCTCATGTCATCATTTATTTTAGTTATCATATCACCAATCTTATCTTCACATCTTATCCCTACTAAACTTTGTCGACTCTTGTGCCTCATTTCTTGTTTCAATATCCACAGCTCATGTTATCTTATCACTTAATGTCTCATCACTCATCATCTCTCATCCCTGACAATTCATATCGTCTTCCTCTAGGACTCAAGATAAAAAATATGTTTGGCATAAACAGAGAGCTTACCCAGGACAAAAGGGATTCATGTGTAAAATTATTGCTTAGCAAATGACAAACTGAACCTGAGTTACAAGACACTGGCTGGGTACTCGCACTAGCACTAGCAAAAATCTAGGTATCCAACCGGGGTTTCTGACTTGTTAAAACCTAAAAGAACACAGTAAAGTCACTATCAATGCTTGATAGTGCAGATCATATATCTACGATTGAAGGCATGAACAATGGTCGGTTTTTCCTATCGCCGGTATTAAGTAACTTTCTATCCAAACTAAGATAATGACAAGAGTCTGCACCCTACTGTATATTGAGAGGTGCAGCATGTCTGCAGAGCAGGAGGGGGAGAGGGGAAGAGCGAAGCCATCGCTTACTGCAAAGCTAAAGCAGCCAACAGTTAACAACATTTGAAAGAAATTTGCAAAAAGAAGGAGAGGGCTATGAGTGTTTAGGCAGAACCAGCATGGGTTTAAAGGTAGAGTGTAAAACAGAGTAAAAGAACAGAACATACGATATCAGAGAGCAATCACAGAAGCGTCTGCAACCAGAAATGAGCATGCAAGTCAAGCCTTATGACAAGCCGAGGTAGTAAGCTTCGTTCATTATAGTGGAAGTGTAGTTTTACAGAAATCTAGAGTAGCGGTAAATCTATATCATGGGCAGCAGAGTCCTGCAGAGTCTGTGTTTGTGTCTCCATCTTAACACTTAAATATGTCTTATCTGTCATGTCTTACATCAGTTCTAATGACTCTTTTAATTTATTTCATATTTCATTATCTCACGTCACATCTACCATCTGACATCTTGCTACATCATTTATCTTCTCACATGGCATGATTAAAAACCACATCACTGCAATCATTCATTAACATCCCACTTATGACTAGCTTTAGATGAAATGTTCATTCATAAAAATCCAGCAGTCTTAGCAGCACTGTAAGTCCCTCATTTCTACCCTTTAGCCCAGGCAGCCACCTTCAGAACAGCGGAAAGACTCAGTGAAGCTGACAGCCAGACATGGATAAAGTTAAATTTCTCCTTTTAAAGGATCCAAGAGAAACTCACTTAAGTCGCAGTAATGAGCAATCCATTACCTTTGGTCAGCTCATTAGAGTGGAGCTCAGTGTGACGTGTACCTGAGCTTTCATCTGGCTGTTTGTTTAGAGTATAGTCAGTGTCAAGGGAGCTGGAGTGTTACTGCATAGTGAGCTGCAGTGGTAACTGAGTGTGTGTGTGCTTTTGCACACATATGCACAACTGATGGAGTGAATTAGTCCATGTGCAATAAAGAGAATGACAAAGTGTGCGTCGCCGTGAGCATATGTTTATTTTCCAAGATGTTTGATCCATCATGTTCAATTGAAACCTGCAAATGGCCACCCCTCCATCCCCCCAACACGTAGAAAAATAAACCTTGGAAAACAAGAAAATCTTTCCACTTCCTCCGGGGCCTTCACATTCTCCACTGACCCATGTCGGGTGCAGACCGGGCGCCGATTCGATCCTCTTCCTCCCCTCACAGCGGCAACAGATCCACATGCCCTAAATCACAAGCCATGCCCTTGACAGCGTGCGATGGTGCTGAAAACATCTTTCCCAGCTTGTGATTGTGACGGATTAGCCAGCGCATAAATCATACCACAAAAGAAAGAAAGTTGTAGGGGAATACGACGCTTGGTAGGACTGAGGGGGTGTGCTTCAATAGCTTAACCCAAACCCCTGATGAAATTAGCCCCTTTTTCAATTTTAGAAGAAATCACAGGCGGACTATACATTACCTTCAAAGACTCAACCTAATCTGTAAAAGGGCCTCCTCCCCCAACACTTTATGCAGCTGAGTAATTCCTGATGCACACAATAATCATAAAAGTGAGCTATACATCCAGAGCAAAGGTCAGCATTACATCATCAGAGTCATGCAGGGATTCATTGGCTGTTTGGCCTTTTTCCATGAATACTATCAGGACCACAGTGAAAGACCTACAGTGCTGCATCCTATGTTGTATTGAGATTTGGGGACTGTGAGTCAATATTAGCGCCTCATTTGACATCAGAAAATTGTTGCAAGGTTACTGAAAGCTAATAAATAACAATAATAGGTTGCAAATCTTCCTGCTTGTGTGAGAATGCGGTTGAGACCAGCCAATCTTTCACACGCTGGGACTGTTTCCTGTAAGCCCAGTGGAAGATGCATGTAAAGTTTGTACGTACGAGACGGGGAGATGAAGGGCTAGATAGTGTTTGTGTGTGTGCTCACAGGCATTCCTGGAGATATTACTGAAACTCTAGCGAGACAATCATGAGAGTGAGTGGGAGCAGCAGGGGTGCTGATTGGCTAAACTGATGCAGAGAATTGAAGCAGGCTGTTTCTTTAGGGATCAATTCATTCCCTCCTAGTCCCCGACCGGGCATGAAACACATGGAACCGATAAAAACCTGAGAGTTATACAGTATTGCTGAACAAAATACACGGACTACATGCAGGGAGGCGAACAGAAAAGAGAGATTACGGGGGAGGGAAAGAAGTCCATTACGGTTTGTTCCAAATGGTAGGATTGTCTTTCACGTATATCTCGCTGCAACAATCGAGTCTATTCTCCTTATCTACCAGGGGAAATAAGATGAAGGAGTTGTGTGGGGTCAGTGAAAGCATGACAGCTTCCATTAGGTCAGCCAATAACGTATCGCCTTTTACATAGAATCAGCCAATGAAATGTTAACCCTTAAGAGGGGTTCTGAATTTATGAGAATAAAAGAAACTAAAATAAGTAGCCGATTAAGGGGTGCAATAATAAAACTAAAAGCATGATGCACTTCAAGCATTATATTGGATTTTTCAAGCAAAACATGCAACTAATAAAAAATTCTGTAGTGGAATTCGGCATATTACTTCACAGAAAAGCTGCCATGCATTTTCCCTTCTGCCTCTTACCCTTACAACCGTAGCAGAACGTATAAATATAAAAGTCTTTCATTGCTCCATATGGCAAACAGTTCAACTAAAGTGTGTTTGCAGAGTCCAATCAGGCTGATGTATGGTTTATCTTACCCTGCTAACACAGAGTTTGCTTTTGTCACAAATAGTGCTGTCAGGGCAACAGCAGAGAGACATAAAGTTTATTTTACAGGGAGTTGTCGGTACCACCCGTCTGACAGGACAGAGGCATCCATCAAATCCACCTCCCACGCTCGTTTGCGACAATGCACTCAGTTCTTCTGGAATCACATTCATATGTGGAGAAGCAGAAGGTGTAGATGGGAGTGCAGCTACAACAATTTATCCATGACTGATGTGAACCTGCTCCCTGGTGTGGAGGGAGCTACCGGTGCTGGCTGACAGCTGGTAGTTAACGCTGGTATCGTCTCTCAGAGACGGAGATCAAACGCGGCGGAGGTGAATGGGGAGCGCCTCCCTGCCATGACATGGTATAATACAGCCGACAAAAGGACCACACTTAACCTCAGTCCTGAGGGTTTTATAGAAACAATGGCTTCAGGGTCACAGAGAGCCCAACCATCATTTTTACACTGAAAAGATACTAAATAAAAGACCTCCTGTACCATTTAAAATATATTGTGTAAGATATGGCCAGAATTACCATTAAAAAAACAAGACATCTACAACAGAATGTGAAGAAGTAATAGTTTTCACATTTTGCCAAAAGCCTCTAATGTAAGTAATGTATTGCAGATGTATCTATTGAAATGACCATAGCTTAGACTGGTAAGTATGTAATTTTAGTGCAATTAATACCACAAAACGTGACCAAAATGATTCCAAATGGTGTTGATAAATGGTTTCAATGTGGCTTATATCTTGCTACTTGCTAAAACAGAGCTAAGCAAGCTATATTGTAAACTATAAGTTGGAGCATAAGGATAGTAGACAAACAGAAGTTATTTATGTTCCGTGGTATTTAGCCATGCAAACACTTCTGATTTTGTATAAGTCATCTGATACTTTGCTTCCCTCATAATATAAAGGAGGCAGATGGATTTAGTTTTTACAGTATAAATTATACTCAAAAGTAATTTGTCTTACCAGAAACAATGTCCTGGTACTCACAATAATGCAGAGATGTCAATACCAGTGGTGGAATACTTTTTAATGTATATTTCCAGTTTTATAACTGTCTGAGCACCACAAAGGCAATTTCATGCACTTAGGGGTTCAATGCCTTGCTCAATGACACTTTGACAATCTCTCTGGAGGAGCCTGGGATCGAACCATCTCATTAAGAATTCCCATAGGAATTCAATGTCTTACTCAGGATACTTACAACATCTCCAGCACCATTTCACCCCATAATGGTTAATGGAAAATGGACCTGCACTTATATAGCGCTTTTCTAGTCGCTTTGCGACCACTCAAAGCGCTTTACACTACAGACTGCGCTCATTCACCCTTTCACACACACATTCATACTGGTGGCAGAGGCTACCCTAAACGGTGCCACCTGCCACCATTGGGAATTCATTCACACACCGATGAACACAGCACATCGGGAGCAATTTGGGGTTCAGTATCTTGCTCAAGGATACTTCGACATGTAGGCTGCGATGGTCAGGGATCGAACCACCAACCCTTCGGTTGGGGGCCAACCAACTCTCCCAACTGAGCCACAGCCGCTACAGTATCGTTTCTTAAATCTTTGTAACTTGTGCTCGGTTTTCAAACCTGCAAGATGAATGTATGTGTGTTTAGGAGAGAGTATTGTTTGTACGAAGACAAAGAAAGAGAAAATGCACAGAAAATCCAATGAGACAATTTCATGACTATCAGGGAAACAGAAGGAGGCAGCGGGGTGAGGATGATAAGTTGGTACGTGCTTTAATCCATGGACCAGCTGCAGGTTGGCTGCTATTGCAGAGGCAGATCTCGATCGATGGCAGCACCCTGGATTAAATTACAAATTGAGTTTAGCGGGGCTGCTTTTCCCCTCTTTATTTCTGCAGTGTCCCCCAGTGAGGCTCCACTGCAGGCTATTTACGGTGCCCTCTTCCTGGGTAAGTTAATAACGCGAGCCCAGCCTGGACGCAGCTCGACACACAGGCCCGCACTGAGTCATTTGGGCTGGAATTGCTCCGACACACCCAATCAATCATGAAGTGGGAAGGGGTCATCCCCAGAGCAGCCCCACCCCTGCACCTCATGGCCTCTCACACCGGTCAATAACAGGCATTATTCTGATCATAATTGCATTAGATTTTTCACAGTGCGCAGCAAAACGCCATCCCCCTGGACCCACTTACTGGCAAGAGCTTTAATACGCTATTGTTGATTCATGTATTTGTCTAAATTGCCTTATTGACCATGCTCATTGACTTTTTATTAATGCATTCAGTCTGTTGCACTTATGGTCAAACATACTGACTCTTCACAATCAAAACATCTAGTGATTATGAAAATGAGGGATGTATTGAACCTGAGGGGGCTTTGAACAAAGCCGAAGTTCAATAAGACTCTCCAACTAAGCCTGCAGGTGACCCAGCACAAGCTGCTCCACAATCTGTAGTAAACAAACCATACGTCAACATCATTGCATGAACACACACACTTTTTGTGGTGTATCTCTATTGTCTCCTGGCACTGGATCTAGATCTCCAGACTAGTGTAACATACTTTACATTTCACTGACTTGAGACTCGGGAGGTGGTGATGTTGGCAGTCGATGTGAAAGAAAGAAAATGCTTACTGTCATCTGCCAGGATTGTTGGGTTTAATAATAAAATTGTGGTTCACTGCCCACTCTGAATTTGATGTCAAAGCAGTTTTTTTTTGCAAACCTGTGCTCATAACTGGATGGCAATAGTTTTGGCTAATAGCTATGTGATGTGTATTTAGGTTATGCGTGGGTGAGGAGTCCAGGGTGAATACTGTGTGGCTCACTGGGGGCCACATTCTGCAGCTGTTTATGGGCTCCACCGCAGGAGTCTAATGAGGGAGATGCAGTCAGGGTAATTACACTAAAGGTCGTGTTTCCCCAGCATCAGAGTCGTAGGTATAGAGAGAGGGAGAGGCGGTGGGAGTGGAGGTCAGGCATGAGCTGGTGGTGTTTAGCAGATAAGTGTGAAAAAAGTCAGTGGAAGGAGCCAATTTAACAACCTCACTTCACAAAGCCCAAACCGCAGCCGACCCACGGGCTGCATGACTTAACCCGGTTGCACCCTTTTCTTCCTTTTCTGCCAACGCCCACGCTGCCTCCAGACGGGCCTGGAAATCACATGACAGGACAGGGCCCTCACTCCCGAGAGGATGTCTGGGGGCTGAAACCACATCAGCCCACCACAGAGTGGTGGTGAGCACCACTCTGATCGCAAACACAAAGTGATGAAAAGGCGCTATGACAGTGTGAGAGAGAGGGGGAGAGATACAGCATGAAGAGATGGGTTTGTCAGAAGAAGCTGGACTGCGGCCGCTCTGTGTGCAAAAACAGAAGGGGATTTTTACTGTGATGAACAAGTGCAGAGTGGCCTCTGTGAGGTTTGTGGTTATATTCTGTAGATTACAGGACTACACATGAGTTACTGTATGGAGAAAACGGAAACACTCAGAGGTCATGTACTTTGTCGGAGCTTTTTTTTCCACCATAAGGTCATCCAGAGATCAGTGATCTGGGCTGACATGCTGCACTCTTTTATTTAGACAATACATTAGAGCTGTCACAGTTAATGCAATAATAACACTTTACTGGAAATGTGTTTTACTGCCGCTAATTATTTTGACACATCTATACAGGTTATGGTATGATAACCCTTTTCCCAAAATCCACTACTGTGTTGTAAATTAATTTGTATTTGGTAAGTCTATATACATTTCCAGAAAGAAAGCATAGTTGACACCAATGTCCTCACTGTGGCTTCCCTAGTAGAAACATAATGTCTTGGAGTTAAACAATGTCTGCTAGATGATCCAAGAACATTTGGCATGAAGGAAGAAATTTCCCTTTAATTTTGAACAGATTAACTCAGGATAGATCATCCAGTTCAGTAAGTATTTTTTGAAGAACTTAATGACTCGCTTCTATATTTTTAGACAGCAGCTTTTTCCCCTTGTTTGGTTCTATTTTGCTGCATAGTTATATAGCTATAACATTCCTTTCTGTTGATTTTCTGTTCATAGAAAACCATAATAATAATCATACAACCTGTGTCTTGGTTTTGTAGTTTTCACTTTGAAATCCTTCTGGTAAAAGTATCATTGTCGTCACTGCTTTAATATGAGTTCTGGGAAAACAGCAACATTAATAAATCTAACCGGTTTCAGACAAACCCAAAGGCAAGATGACCTTATTTGGAAGAGAAAACAAAGATCTGCAGTGAAATTATTACAGCCAAACTCTCCCTTGTAAACATTTCACAGTTTTCAGAGTGACTTCCTGATTCAACTTTGACCCATCATACTTTCTGTGGTGCACAATGATTTCCTGTGCAATGATGGGTTTATAGGCAGCATTTTAGCTGCGCTTACTTTTGTGATTAACTCCAAATACAGTTGTTGTATAATCTGGACAAAGTGTTGGCTTATTTACAAGCAGTCTGACAGTTTGACTGCTTCTGTTCCGTGCTGTGCCAGACTTTGTTGTAGCGTTGTCGCCAGATCTCAGAAATAATTTGGGTGAGAAATGTCGGCCAAAACCACAAAAATATGACCCAAGTAGTAATAAACAGGTTTTGATTTTGTAGCACTTTGTCACTTTTGTTTTGAAAAGTTTTCTATAAATATATCTGTTCTTACTTACAGTACAGCGACTGATTGAACCGTTTTAACAAGGCACGTCTGTGCTTTTTAAAACAATAATGAGTCAGAGTTTAGTTGCTGTGAACATGCAGCCATGAACTTTTTAACCTGAGCTGTGAATTTTCAAAGAATTGCCAATATCGCATCGTCATGTGTAGAAAATTTCATGTCATCACCATCAGTGCACGCTGGGACTGTGCGTCATGTTGTCGAGGTCTGGTGATAGACTGTGAACTGAGGGGGTGGAAGGATGACGGGACGATCTATAAGACCCAGTGTCTCCTCGGTTCAACCACGATCACAACCACAGTCTAGAACATAAAGATGGGTCAAAGGTCAAATGTGGCCACATTATGAGAGCAAACCCCGAGATCTCTTAAATCAATAAGCCACTCTCCTATCACATACTTTGATATTTATCTTAGAAACTCACCATGGAAACCAATAACACAGTTCTGCATAATTGCATGAGAAAACCCAGGAAAAGCCTGCTGATGGCAGATTATTGAGAACGGGGGGAGGGGGAAGGGATGCTTTAGAGGTGATAGGGAAGGTGGAGGCAGACAAATTGAGCAGCAATTACAGTAATCATCATTAGAGATTTTTGTGTTTCATCTGACTAAGAATGACAAAACCTTGTTATTACACAGCCGGGGAGCAGGTGAAATGGACATGTTTGTCAGCCTACCAGAGGGGGGAAAAAAGAAGGGAGAAGATGAGAGACAGCTCCATTCAATGACATGACACCAACCCATTTTCTATCTTTGTCGAAGAGACTGCTACACAGCTATAATCATCCCTGTATGTGTCTTGTGAGTGGACATCATGGCAGAGACAGGGATGAGTCACTGCCTGCAATCACAGACAGAGAGAGAAAGAATATCAGAAGAGAGAGCTGCAGACAGAAGCGTGGGGTTTCCACCTTTATATTTTCATGGAAATGATGCTGCATTGAATTTGAATTAGATGAGCTGAATGGGTGCCACAAACTAGAAATAACATTGTGTAAACATAAAAAATGCAAATGAGGGAGAAACATTTTTATTGTTGAGGAAATTATGAGTAAATGCTCTGCAAGATGAAGGCTTAGCACAATCAGCCCAACAAATGGTTTTCGTTGATGGAAATCAGCTCAGAATTGGATTTAGACCACAAGCAATTGATGTGCACTCACAGTTCACAATGACCTCAAGAAATAATGTACAAGCTGTTATTGTGCTTTAAATAACCTCTGCCTTTATGATCAAACAGTACCTACACATGTAAGTATTTGATGAAAAAGAAGCTTGTTGCATCATCATCATCGTTCACCGAGTTACATGGCTAGAAATAAGAGTCATTTGTGGAGCTTGAACTAACAACTTGCTACAATATTGGTATGGTATTGGTATGGTGTTAGCATAAAATGGGCATTACTGAAAAGAGGAGACTTGTTTTTATGCTGATATCTTGGGAACATAGGCCAAGAGACCACTTTGAAAATGGCCATTCCCATTTTTCCCCCTCGCTAAAAATGTTTTAACTTTGGAGGGTTATTTCACCCCCTTCCCGACAAGAGATCAGGACCTTTTGGTACCAGTAGATACAGTAGATCCTTTACTTTCATATGATACAATATGAAATGTCTTCCTTCTCTCCAATATATTGGGACTAAGCTTAAGTTTGATAAGGCATAGGAGTCCGATGGACCAGACAATTTAGAAGCAGTTCTTGACTGTATCTAGGTACGTCCCAAGAACCAACACTTCGTCACTAAGATAAAGCCCAAATTCTGAAAACGAACTGGTACTCGTTTTGGAGGTACCATAGGGAATTGAGGATGCCCAGTGACCCTCCATGCTGCAGTGGGTGGAGTCTGTTTCTTATTTCTTATACTGTTATACAATATTGGTAGCAAGAAGAACAAAGTTGTGGACTGCCAAGCCGTTTTATGGTGGTATCTAATGGGTATAGAGATTCGTGGAGACGAGATAAACATAACAGGGACCCACTCGTAAAACAACAGCAGCTACTAAAGGTCAAAAAATTCCACAGGGACCAGAGATAGAAGCACACACATGCGCACACACACACAATGTTGATTCTCGAGGCAGTGCTCCGTGTACTAAACACTGCCTCTCACATTAGCGCCTGCAATGATCTAATTGGGCCTCATACGTTACATTAAACACACAAGGTGATGGCTGGCACATGTCTTAACAAGGTCACGCTCCAACGAATTCCCCACAACCCCACCCTCCTCCGCTCGCCACTAGTGCCCACCACACCACACACACGGACACACACACGGACACACACACACACACACACACACTGATGTACAGTAAAAAGTACACATATGGTAAGGATACACTTATACTGCAATAGACAGACACACACATACACAAGTGGAACTTCTTGGGAATCAATACAGTATAATATTACAGTAAAGCATTAATATGATATGATGGATTATGCAGTTATGTTGACATTTTCTTCATTAATAGAAAGTGACCTGACTGACATTAAGAGCATCTGAAAGGATTTGAATTTCATCAACAAATCAAATCACTGCTTTTTACTTGGGATTGATATTGTAATGCCTGAGGTATAATTTTCAGAGAAAGTTCAAACATATTACAGCACCAAAAAGAAATATGACTATAAAAACCACTACAGTAAACTAAATCATGAACTGTCAACTGCTGTAAGTATGCAGTGTATAATTTTGCATGCACACATATAGGAATAGGTTTGACTGCCACTTATCATTCTGACTAAATGAATTAAGGAGCAGCCTTATAGATATCATGCCACCCTACACCACATACTGTACACCTGATGTGATTATAAAGCCACAGCGGCATACAGCAGAGTTCTTCATGCATGAACATGTGTATGGCACACTCCACTGGCTCTCTGCAGCCCAGATGGATCTTTCTAATTACCACGGATTAACACAGAGTTGAAATACCAGCCGAACCTCAGGAGGAAAACCACCCAGCACAACCAACTGCTTAGACCTGGTAGCTCCAGTGGAGTAAGTCTGCAGGCCGCGGTGTAATGTTTCGGCCTCAAGCAGCAGTGATCTGCACTGCGGTCAAACCACCGATGACAACCGTTTACATACCAACCAAAATGGGCAGCCATATCAAACGCACATGTTGAGACTGGACGGCCGGCTGTTGTGACAACCAGCACATGCATCGTATAGGAAAATGGCTGTGGGTAACGATGCAGGACTATAGATTCAAGTTGAAATAGAAGGCAAGATTTAACTTTTGTCAACTGCCTCGGTGTGTTTGACCTTTATTTTTTTTTTTTATCTTCCAGCAAAATCTGCTTCATCATACCACAGAAACACACAGAGCTCCCTGTGCAGCCACAGTTGACTCCAGTTGAATCTTTAGCAGCTCCAGTGCAGCGGTCGAGGGTTTGGAGGTGTTTTCACACTTCAGCTGATTAGCTGGTTCTGAAGTTAAGATCACTTCAGAGGTGTTTTTCACTCTGGCAAAATTGCTTCCATGCACAATTTTTTTTTTTTTTTTACCAAACCACAGTGTTTTTGTGTAGCACTTAATCTCAACAGGGCACTTTATTGTAATTTCAACTTGCATGTAAGAATGTACCGTAGAAATTACAGTTTTGCCGGAGTTGATTTTATTGAAAGCATCAATTAGGTTTAGGTGTGTTTACAGCACACTGAAACTGCAAGTAGTTTTGTGGTTTTCCCCTTTGCACGCACACAAAGGTGAGTTTATCACAAAAACAGCTGCAGTCAGATAGGATATCTCCTATTCGAATGATGGACTGGCAAGCTACAAAACTCTGCACTTCCTGAAAACATGATGTAACTATAGAAGAACATTTACAGAAAGATTATATGATGAATTGCTTTAACACCTGCTGCTGACTGCAACACATTTCCAATTCAACATAAACCCCAGATTTGTGTTTTATTGAATCCCACTTTTGTGGACTCCTCTGGAATTCCCAAACAGTTTTCAGTCATACACACTTGCAGCCTCTCGTGAAAAACATCCTAAAACACTTTTCTCAAGGGCAGCACAAGGACGGCTGATAATGAACGAAGCTACGTTACTCATTAATTTCCCCCCGATCTACCTTTGTTTAGAGATTCAGACCCGAAACATCCGGTTACAAGCCCACAATTAGAATAAATCAAATTCTCTAATGCATAATGCAGCAAAGCACTCACTTGATTAGTATTACACTTTAGTAAGACAGGCTCACCATGCATTAAAACAGTCCCTTTTGCATAATTAATGAGGCACTTGGTTACAAGTACCAATTAAGAGGGGTACAATGGCAGAGTCCAATTGAACACTGCAGCCATCTGCTCCAAAGCTCTGCTGCCTAACCAGGGGAGAGGCATAAATAAAGCTGGAGCAGCCGGCCCACAAGCAGGCCCAGACCAGCTGTGTCTTTGTCGATATGGAGCCGTGAACAGGATGTTTCCGACTTGGATGCAGAGACAGGAGGGAAGAGGAGGATGAAGAGGAGGAAAGCATGTTAGGACAAAGACAGGGCAGAAAAAAAGAGAATGAGTTACAGTGAGGACATGGGGAAGTTACAGAGAGAAAAGAAAAAGTTCTGACCACTTGTATTAGTATTGAAGATGCCATAGCACTGTGGTGCAGTGGAAAAACCAAATAGGTGATTTCTTTGACTTTTTGCTTTTAGGTATTGGCAGAAAAAAAAACCTTTTTGAACCAGAATTTAAATCTGAAAATTAAAAATGATGTGTTGATTAGATGGATCATTTCCCCAGGTTTCTCATCATTCAATCCATGTCAGAACAAACAACAGAAAAGGAAAAACAAACAAAAGCACCAACAGCCAAAAACATGGGGACAAACACCCAATGAAATAACAGTCCTCTGAGCTGCAGAGAGGCCAGAACAGATAAAACTGCTCTTGGTTGAGAGCTGATCACAGACACGCTGATGAAGAGATGAGCCTTTAAAAAAAAACAGAGGTTGAAGCTGTGATGTTCCACTATGGCAGAAGAAGAAAGGAGGCGAGAAAATGGGGAAAATAAAAATGCGGGGGCCTGTTGTGATGGATCAGTGTGTGTTGGGGTTGGCTGTTGGAATGTTTTTGACAGTAAACCACTTCCTGTGAGGAAAAGTGAAAGCATAAGGGGAGGAGAGAGGAGACAGCTGGGAGGAGGGAGGCTGAGCAAATCAGAAACATCTTTTGATTATTTCACTCAACAAATGTGCAAGGTATGCTGTAAAGCAAGCAAAACAGGGGTCTATACAAATATGATGATGTTGCCATATACGACTCCGACGATGATGCGGTAGTTTAAATTGAGATAATCAGCAGTCATTAGTGTTCAGCAGCAACCCTCTTTGTAAGCATGTCCATCAAGCAGCTGCCCGAGTCATAATACTGCTAATCCATCCAGAGCACTGACAGCAGTGTGTTCCAATCAGCACAGAGACCCGGAAATTAATCAACACAAGTCATAAAAAATCTATTATTTTGTAGCAAACGTGGACCGCCTGCAAGCTGTAGCTCCATGCTGAGGGCGACCGCAGTAAACAGACCTGCAGACAATTACAACTATCCCATGCAGAACTCTACTAATGTGCAGTATCAGGTATTTAGACCCAAAGTCATCTTATTATATGGATTACAGAGAAGGAAATATGCTGGGATGATTTTTCACAAAGACAAAAGGTTGAACAATAGATGGTGCTACCAGCCGAGGGTTTTGTGTGCGTTCTTTTCTTCTCCTTTTTTTTTTCTCGTTCTGTTGAGTTTTGGATGGCCGCCTTGCTCAGTTTAAACAGAAACAGAATACTGTAATGGAAACTGGCTGCTTTCTCCTAAGCAAAGCCATGAAATGGGAATAGTCTAATGTATTTTTCTCCAATCTAGTGTTTTTTATCATTTGTGATCAAATGCTGACAGAAAGATTTTCAGTGTCTGCTGTGAAAAATTGAGTGACTCCGTGTCTGTGCATGTGCGTATCTGTTTGGAAGCTGGGGTTATGAGCATGATGTGTATATGTACGTGTGTGTCTGTGTGGAAGATGGAGAGAACCATTAGGTGCTCTAATGCGCATCCTAAACCTATTGTCTCGGCCTGATCATCGTTCACTGTGATAGCCCTCAACAGCAGAACCCTGTGAGCCTTTAAAAACAGATTAATAAAAATAATTTTCTCCTCCCTCTGACAGCAGCATGGAAGGCATTACAGCAGGCGCAGAGGCAGACAGACCTCGGACGATCTCCAGGAGCAGGATTAGCAGCATTAACCAGACAAATTAGGGCCTCTGCTGCTCCACAAAGCCAAGAGAGAAACTCCCTGACATTCATAAACAAATCTCCCCATGTTGTTAATCTATTCCACTTTTGAGGCCACCCGTGTTCACCGTGCCCTTATCCCCCCTTCCCTATTGGCTACCCAGCTCAGCATGCTGGAGTCAAGGTCGTGTTCACCTATTTTAAACGATGGAAAAACAAATAGGTGAGCATAAGTGTATTGAACAAAAATGGGTGTGAAAATAAACGACAACAACAGACATTACACGCCTCGACTGAACACTGCTTCATCTGTAGTCAAATTGCACTCCCACAGCCTTATTTGCTTTACAAGTCAGTTTGAAAAAACTCTCACAGATGTGACATTGATAAATTTTAAGCTCAGGGCCATTCTCATTTACATTTGCAATAAAAAGTCTGCGTGAGTAACGAGAGGTTGTGTTACACCACGTATCACAGAACATATAGCTAACGCCACATATCCGAGTGGATTTGTGGTGCCGGAGAAACAGGAGGTTTGTTTCAGAGAGGCTGTGGATCACAATCACAGCACCTCTGCACTATCCATCATGGGGCAGGGCACTGAGGCTGCCAGAGCAGGACAGAGGCCTCGACCCAAATAACATCTGATAAGAAAGAAGACGGAGAGTCAGTCATGATGAATCACCTTGACGAAAATCTTCCCCTCTACCTATAGGAGGTGAGGAGAAGAGTTGTTGCTGTAAATAACACTTCACCTTGCACTAACATGCCTCAAAAACTTTAGCTCATTCATCAAATATTGACTCTTTGTGCTAATAGAGTGACTACATTTGACTGATTGGTCAATATGAGAAGGACCTGCTCTGACCTGGGCAGTGACCCATTAGGAATATTAACCATTAACCATGTATTTTTTACTTTCAAAAAGTAAAAGTAATGAAGACAACATGTGCTTTTTATTGGGGTAACACTAGCTTATTGGGAACTGCAACTTGCTTATGTAACCAGTTCTCCATTGTGAGCACTGTCCAGAATTTGTCCTTTTGTAAAAATATACACTAATTCTAAATTGGATGCATTCTGTTTTTATGAACATTTGACACAGTTTCCCAACTTTTTTTGGAATCTCGGTTGTATTTCAAACTTACCTGAACTCCAGGGCACACGCAATTTGTGACTTAAAATAATGTTATACATATCTAAAGGTTCATATTTCTTTATGTTGCTGAAACACACAAACAAAAATGTACTATCTGAGGTGGTCTCAGACTAAAGGTGCTGAACTAACTGAACGGTCTAAAGTGGAGGATACACAGCATCAACATGTTAAAAACTGCATTGAGAAATATAATAAGATTGATCAGTTAAAGAAAACCGTTGACCATGTGTTCTCACTCTCAGTCACGACACAAACATACAATTTCAGTAGATTATGATAAATGTTTCCCCATTGTTACTAAATTGCTTCGTCTCACTTACCAATAAAGTCTTTCTACCGAGAGGCCAACTGTAAAAAGCAATATTTGACCAAATCTAATAGCACTGCTGGTAAAATACAAGTCAGATACACTGTGAGCTCCATGCCACAGGATACAATCTTGTAGTATAATCCCATGTGATCCAGTTGAGAATTGGAAATTCTGTGTAGGAGTGAATGACACTTTTTCATTATATAAAACAAGTTCTGTGTCACCTTGCCAGGCAGGAAGTGAGTCACTACACAAGAGGAGGTTGAACTAGCTTGAATTAAAAACACAGCACTGGCTTCTACTCCACTATTTCCAATAAAACAAAACAAATATGGATATACTGTTTAATACAAGACAAAAATACCCTCCAAAATATGTAATACAATAAAGATAACTGAAATTGAACAGAACAGATGTCATAGGCCTACGCTATTGTTATGACAGTACCTGGAGGAAAAAAACGTCATAAATGTACGTACTTCGCTGAAAATTAAACACAGCTGTCTAGCTGGCTGCTCAATTGTTGTTTGTGCCTGAAAACGTGAAGAATCATTAGTCAATATCAGTCAAATGAGACCTGGAATGTAAATTAAGGATTCTGGTAAACACTCCTGAAATGGGGGTAGACTATAGGGAGTCAAGATATGAAGATTGAACACACAGTTGAATGAAAAAAACAGAACTGACATTCCAGATTCAACCTTCTACAGGATAAGACGTGCTCTGTAAACTGACAGACAGCACAGAACATGAATAGAGATTAAGTCATCGTGATGAGAGCTTCTACAAGGTCGTGACAGAAGCTGGGGCACTGAGGTGCATGTGACGCATCTCCTGCCAAACCAGAAGAATTATGTTGAGATAAGGCTGGCCTGCGGCAGTAAACCGGCCCCGTGCCCCGAATGCAATCAAACAATGACTCAAAACCACTTCATATTCTTTAAACACAGGCTGCAGTTGATTTTTCACTATGAGGAATAATCAATCATACTTGTGAGTCACCATCATAAGCACCTAATGAGTCTCTGGGTGACAAAGTGGCTCAACAGCAACTTCAACTCCTTAGACGCAGCGTCACGTACGACTTTTTCATTAGTTACAGCCTAGGATCGGTGTAATCAGCAGAAACACAGGCAGGCAGGCAGGCATTCAGACACACACACACACACACACACACACACACACACAGACACACTTTATTATGTACGCCTGTTCAACTGCTCGTTAATGTACATATCTAATCAGCCAATCACATGGCAGCAACAAGGTGCTATTAGGCATGTGGGTATGGTGAAGACAAGCTGCTTAACTTCAAAGCGAGCATCAGAATGGGAAAGAAAGGGGAGTTACGTGACTTTGAATGTGGCATGGTTGTTGCTGCCAGAAGGGCTGGTCTGAGTATATCACAAACTGTTGATCTACTGGGATTTTAACCAACCATCTCTAGGGTTTACAGAGAATGGTCCGAAAATGAGAAAATATCTAGTGAGTGGCATTTTTCAGGGCCAAAATGCCTTGTTGATGCCAGAGGTCAGAGGGTGGTTTGAGATGACAGAAAAGCAAACTGTAACTCAAAACCCTCATAACAACCAAGGTATGCAGAAGACCATCTCTGAATGCAAACATAAGGCAACCAGACTAGAAGAGAGATTTCTGCTAGTGATCGGTTCAAAGGGGATTATTATAACCATTTCCTATTCAGAGTCATTCCATTTGAGGACATTTTTGGACATCCAATAACTAATTTCAGTGAGGCAAGATGTAAAACCAGAAACATCTGTAATACCAGGCTTAAAAGGGACATACAGTTGGGTATCATCTGCAAAGCGATGGCAGTCTTAAATGTCTTTGCAAAATTTGCCTCAAATGTTGCATGAATATGGTAAACTGGAGTGGGCCTAACATAGACTCCAGGAGAACCCTACAAAAGAGAGAAGCAAGCATCTCATGAATAGAAGAAGCATCAATATCCCTGGACTGACATGTGTGGTGAAAGATTGAAGCATTTCATATCCTGTCATGTTGCTCAGCAGGTAATCCACCTGTAATCTAGTGTTGAGAGCCATCAGGAGGGCATCACTGCAGGATCAGGATGCAGTCGTCATGCTTGATTTTATCCTTCAAGCCGCATTCATGTCTGACACAGCGTGGAATGCAGAGCAGCCCGCCGTTCCCACCATGAGAGGAACGACCCTTCTTCTGACCATGCTATAAATAGTGTGAATTATGAATATAAAAAGCTCATATTATTGGAGTATAAGACCTGCTCTTAGCTGTATTGATTCCATATCCTCTGTAGCTGCATGAGTGCTGGATAAGCTGTGTATATCCAGGAAAGGTCTGAGTACAACTCAAGAGCAAAGGCTTAACCCTTTCATCCATTTTTTCACAACATTCCTCAGGTATTTAGTGGTCTGGTACATGTTTTGAGATTAGGCCATATATTAAAAGCTAATGCTAGTTAACTTTTACAAACACTTTAAAAAAATGCTTTTCTAAATGTATTTTTATATTTAAGGTGTGCATTCAAGGGTTAAAATTGCTGCCAGATATACACATGGTCAACATTAGCACTCTGGGAGAAGTGTGTATAAGTGTGTGTGTGAGGGCATATGTGTTTGAATGCGTTTAAGAGAGTAAAATAAGGGGGAGGAGAAGATGTGATCTAGAGAAATCAGAAGAGGGAGATTACGATGACAATGATGTTAATGATGACAGGAGAGTTTGTCAGACGTTTTGCACTCTTTAACTGTTTGTGTTTGTTCTTGGTTTATTCTTTTATTTCTGTTGGTTGCATTGCAGTGTGATAGAAAACACATGGAATCAATGCGGACAGAGTGAAAACACACATACATAAACCCACACACAATTCCGGAGAAAAAAAAACAGGATTTTTTTTGAGGATGTTGCACTGACTGAAAAATCAACATGATATTTAAAACTATACTGGGCAACTTTGCATGTCAGTAGCTACAAGTGGCATTGACGGGCAATGCTCTCAAAAACAGTTTGAACTTCCCCAGAATCCCTCATGTGATGTTGTGTCAGTAAACTGTCAATAGCATGCTGGAGTACAATATGTTTCCCATGATGGATTAAAGAAGCCAAACATATAATACTGGGAAGCCCTGCTTTCTTTGGATCCACCACTTCTTGATTTCCTGCCACCAGTATTATGAAAACCAAAATGTAATTTTACAGAATAAATCTAGATTGTCACAAGTGAACTTTTAAACCAAGACGAGAGGAAAAATGTTACGGAAAGGATTAAACAGCATGTTTGATCTCATGTAAGCTACAGGTGTTAGCATATCCGGCTAACTAGCTCACTGACAGCAAAGGTAACATGTTTCATAATCAAAGCTGAGAAGAATTTCATGATACATTATTTTGGAGCTACAGGTGACATGAAAAAGTGGAGATAGAAAACCCACTGTGTAGTTTAGTGTTACTGAGAAGAAAAACGAGTAAAAGTATGATGAAAAAAGGTATTTAATTATTCATTCCTACAGCATAAATAAGTTGCTAACTGACTAACTAGCTAACTAGAACAATGCTGCTATTTTTATTTTGAGACTTTTGCAAACTTTCTGATTTCTCTGTTGAAGATTTAGGATTGTTGTGCCAGCAAAATTGAAATTATTTCACATTTTTGCAAGCTCCCGAGTGCCTTGACCCTCTTTAGCTCCCCTACAGCACCAGCAATGTGCAACACTGGCTAAGAAATGGAGTCCGCTAATGTCAACACACGACCAGCACCAACCAAAACACAACACAAGTCCAACACAAAGTGCACACAGACACAAAAAGTTGCAGCAAGAAATTAGAAGCCAGCTTTTGTCTACCCCTGTCTATTGTTTAAATAAGGGCAAGAATTATGAATAGTCTGTAAGTGTGTGACTGTTAAACTTCATACTGATGCTGTGTCCCGCAAGAATGGAAAACTTGGCATGTGTGGCAACAGTGTCTAAGGGAGGGTGGATAGCAGACTGACTAAAAGAACCATAAATATGCTTGTTGTTTTAATTATAATTTATTAAGCTTGATTTAAGTACAGTTTATTTTCCATAAACACCTTTGTTTGTGAATCATTTTTTAAGAGTCAGATGGTTATGAATGTGTACTGAACCATGAACATAAACAAAGCTCTCACCACTGGTCAGTAGCCAGCATCATGTTGTGGTCCAGGAAGTTGTTCAGGCAGATGGAGGACACGTCCTCTCTACCACCCACAACTCCACAGGACTCAGTGCACAGCATGCTTGGACAAAAGTAAAAGGCCCGACTTTTTAAAAAAACTCAGTAAATTGTCTTTCTCTCGCTCTGTGTGCTTTCTAATTTCCAGTTCTTCTCCCCAATCTTGTTCTGTTTGGCTGCTTTGCCTGCAGAATAAATAAATACACTTCAGCGCTATCGGTTTTCCATACTGCACAGCTCCCCCAGACGACAGAAACATGTCAAACTGCGCAAATAAATAGCTCCCTGGTAACCCAAATATGTGTAATTGCTCAGATCCTGCGCCCCTGCCTGCTCTCTTCCTGAACATAAGAACCAGCTCAGAAACTCCCTCTGCCCCCACCTGGGCCTGAGAACAGCAGACTCTGCCTGCCCCGAGCACTTTAACACCTCCACCTCTACCTCCACCCATTTCTGAGACAAGGCAGGGGGGTCCAGTTCACCTGTTCAACTCACAAACTTCATGTCTAACACTATGCAACCTCAGTTCAAATGAACATTTAATGGTGCCCACAGGGAATTAAAGGGCCACTCCAGCAGTGGATAAGAGAATGCAGCCAAAAAGCATTAATAACATAAGAGCAATAAGTGGGACTTAACACTTCACAACCAGCAAATTAAACAGTGAAACAAATTATGGCAAAATATGATGTGCTAATTGGCAGCAAGCAGTGCTACATAACAGCAGTAGCAGTGGCAAGATATGAATTAGAAACACAAAAAATGACAAAACACACACACACACACACACACACACACACACACACACACACACACATACATACATACATACATACATACACACACACACACACACACACACACACACACACACATACACATACACGCACACACACACACAAAGTTAGAAACACAAAAACATAACAAAACACACAAACAAACAAGTTTAATCGATTAGTTGTTTGGCCTATAGAATGTCAGAAAATGTTTGTTTTTTTAAATCAATGTTTTGTAAAGCCTGAGATATCATCATCATCATATCTTGCTATGGCCACAACTCAAATATTTTCTGTTTAATTTCATAAAAGGAGTAAAGAAACCTGAAGTTATTCATATTTAGGAACCTGGAATTTTACCTTTTTTGTATTAAGTATTAAGTATTTTTCTCAACCGAGTACATCTTTTATCTGTGTTTATTAGTTAATATTTAATTTATTAACTGATAACTAATGGAATAATCTTGGCAGCTCTAATAAAAAAAAAACCCATTAAAACTAACTAAAAGCATGACACTTTCCAACTATATATAATTTATTTATACAGAATGTTCTGACTTGCATCCAGTGGCGGTTCTACACAGGGGCCTACAGGGACCTCTGCCCCTGTGAAGAAGCCCTTGGCCCCTGCTGTGGCCCCTATGTCAAATTAATAATAAAATGATACATTTATAACGATGAACGACTGAACAATTCTTACTTATTTTTTGTTCAAACAATATCTCATTGTACACAAAAGAAACTCAGAATGTGTACATTGTATAATAGTTTAATTGTGCAATAAAAGCTTGTGGATATTAAAAAAAAAGATAATTCTCACTGTACTGCACTTTTAAAATAAAAAAAGTAATTGTGAACAAAAATGAGAAATGTCATTGTCGTACAAAAGTAATTGTTATTGTTAGTAAGTCTCATTGTTTCAATCAATGTTTTTGTATCTTCTTTGTATCTTCCAAATATACTTCAATGAGATTTTAAAATAAGCTAAAATAAAGGTTTTGAACGTTTGAAAGGTTTTTTAATGTGCTCCTCTGATTAAACACTGGCCCCTCCTTGGCCCCCACAGTGAGATTGGTCTAGAACAGCCACTGCTTGCATCATGGGTACATTTACAAGCTTGTCAGCTGCAGTTTCATGTAAATACATGTGAATAAAGACACTCTGTGTGGAGGTAAAGCAGTTAAACGTGCAGACCTTTAACCTCAACCTCGTACTTTAACTCTGACCTGCGCCTGAACCCAAAACTCACACCTTCTCCCCCAAGTCGCTGTGTGTACCCCTGGGTGCAGCAGTAAACAGTGGGATGTTTCCCCTCCCCAGCGATATTCAATAGGTTCAGTGGAGATAAACTGTGGGGCACAGTAGTTGTATGTACCAGACTCAGACCTCCATATATATGACCCCAGGGGTCACGGCAAAGCAGGTCTGCTCCGCTGGACTTCTGTGAGAGTGTGGGATCATTTACCCTCATATGGAAGAGAGAGTGAACCAGGATGCTCCCTAGTTCAAGCTAAGGAAATGAAAAGTGTTTTCAAATGTTTTCACAACCTGGGGGAGTGCAAGGACCTCGCTAATCACAACCACACTTCCAAAGCCCTATTTGGACTCACACCTACACACTGGATTACAGTATAACATGTCCTGTGTGAAAGCATAGTTCACAAATGCAAATCTATCTCATTCACAAATCTGGTTTCGATAAATAAAAGCCAAAATTGGCTAACTTGAATTTCTTAGCTGGAGCCAGTGTAATGTAATATGAACATCTGTACAGTATACCGAGCAGCAGCTGAACATTGCTCCGTGCATTTCCTCCGTCATGACTCAAATAGAGAAAACTCCTGAATCCCATTTATATCATCATCTAATCCGGCCTCCCCTCAGTTTCTTATGAATATTTATGCTTCCCAGTGTGTTTAGGTTAGAGAGTCTTACACCGTTATTACTGCGGGCATGTCTGATACGTCTAATTGTTTCCATCCACGTCCATGGTGTTTACGTTACACAACTTTGCCAGCAAAATAAATGTTTTCTAGACAAGTAAACACTGCAGCTAATGGCAACAAGGGCAGTCCAGCAGTGGTCTCATTACATGAGGTCGGTATACAGTAGTAGAATAATTTGGTTAATTAATCTAAAGCCAAGTTTCAGCTCACTGTAGTGGCCAGTGGAAGCCACGATGACCTCTGGGAAACACTTTTTATAGGATTACCTAATACACTTGCTGAGGTCATAGTCTGTGCTGCAGACAGCCTGAAGCACTTCCATGTTCCTCTTTACATCAGCATGAATTTCCTGACTCTCCACAGGCACTTCACGCTAAAGAAACCAACATTACAGCACAACAGACTGTTCATAAAAGACAGCTGCCTGGATTTTTTTCTTTTATGTACAGACAGTGTAAACAAAGTGGCCATAGTGGTGAATTAACAGAGAATTATCACCTGAATCTGCAGCTCCTCTCAGCTTTATAGTGAGTTTCAGCTCATTAGTTAAACGGCCCACAACTTTACTGTTTTGACTTCTTATTCAAAGTTTTACCTCACTTGCATCAGTATATCTAGTATGGTGGAAAACATGGTGGCTGCAAGATGCACCATCCTGTTTCAAGTTGGAGGTAATTTTACCTTTCTGATTAGAGGTCATGCTGCAGCATTTCTAGTAGAATCAAAAGCTTTTTCAAGTGGCCTTAATCAGTTTCAACAGCCACATTGCAAACGAACGCACCGCAACTACGTCTGGTGGTATTCGGGGGCAAGTCGGAAAATGATACAGGTGAGAAGACGACAACAGACCAGACAAAAACACTTTACAAATGTCCAGAAAAAAAGAAATGTGCATTACCTCAGAAATTAAAATATATCCTTTACTTTGTTAGAGAAAATATATTTTGTGTATTTTTGTCTGAGAAACAAAGATATCTATTCAACTCATAATTTACCCTCAAACTAATTTTGTTAAAAACATTGTGAGTAAACCGAATCCAGATATAGTGAATTGTATTGAATCATGAGTGGAGTGTTTCCATAGTGACGCATTTAGCTCCTAAAGATATTGATGAGCTGGTACAAATGAGTTAACAGAGAGTGAAAATTGGACTTTCGATCGTCAGGTGGATACAAACAACACCAAATAAACCCTAATATTGCTCCCTAACTGTATGAAAAAAGCAACTTTTTGCCACGTAGTTTGCAATATCAAAGTTAAAAGGTGATGATATGTCAATTGTGTCAAATACTAGTTATTGCAGGTTTTAGTTAAGGATCTAAATACTACATCTCTATAAACCTTCAATTTTAACATGCATTTTAACATGCATTTTCAAAAAAACAAGCCAGTCTAGTGCCTAGCAACACCTCTGAAAGAGTCTAAAATTAAACAGTCTAGAAGAAGAAGTTACATTTTCTGCCATCTTTGCAGTATGCACATGCAAAACTAGCTTGCTTTTTTGGCAGACGGTTGTCCTGCACTATCCACTCTGCGCCTCCAACCAGCCCAGAGCCACCCCCACCTTGCCCCCTTTAGTGGCACACCCTCCTCTAAAAGCTTTTTTAATTATGGCAGCCATTAAAGCAGGGCTGGCTCTGGGCTCTGACTGATGGTAGTGTATGCACCACTGCTCCTCTGAGCCAGCCACATGCTTACAGGCACTTATATGACCACACACCAACACACAAACACACGTACCTACAGTACAGTACATGCACATGGGCACACATATGACAGGCACACACGTATATAAATGCACTTGTGGAAGCAAAATGCTTTGACGAGACAAGCAAACTGGCTCCAGTGGCATTAAATCTGTCTAATCATCTTTTTTCAAGTCTACAAAAGTGATGGTGGCATGCCCTCATCTACTCAAGAGAGAGGGAAAGTACATAAAGAAGAGAGCAAGAGAGAGTGTGAGATAAAGAGAAAGACAGGGAGGAAGACAGAAGAGGAAAAAGGGCACAAGGGGGCAGAGCTATAAAACACTGTTTCCATGTGTCTCCCTGAAGAGAAGGTGTGTGTCTGCAGCTAGATTGTTCACATAAAAAAATAACACTGCTGGAAAATAAATGCAGGGCTAAATATAGAAAAGGCAGTACGGCGGACTGACTCATCCATTGAAAACAGATAAGTACACTTTCAATTATCGATCCCCTATCATAAAACAGAAATGAAAATGGTGACATCATGCGCTTGGTGAGCTGCACTGCTGTTGCCAGAACATAACAGAGTAAACAGAAAGAAAGCGTGAGCAGTGAGCACCTCAGAACCAGGGCAGCCAACATAAAATGTGTGTGTTTTAGGACGTGCAAGTGCAAGTGTAAGTGCTTCCAGGTTACTTCTACCTGCGTGAATGTGTCTGTGTTTATGGGATCTCAAGGCCGTCTGGTCTACATAAGACACTAATCCAATTGTCACCATTCTAAGAGACATATTTGACCCCAGGGCTTCACAGGGTCATGCTAGCTTCCTGTTTGGACCAATGGGGAGACTCCATCAGTGGTCTGACAGGCTGCTACAGCCACTCTCAGGTTACACTGCCTGGGCCTGGGAGCCACAATGCTCCCAGGGGTAGTTTCCTGAGGTGTCCATATGTGATGTGTGGAAGCAGGGTGGGGTTCTGGGAGGGTCACACAGCCACAGAGCTGCAACCCTACCCACTTCAAAGGGTCCCTGTCCTTCGTATCCCTGAGGGCACCCTGCTGTTTCCCCTCTGTGGCACCCCCAACCGGCTGGCCCGCCTTACAATGGCGGATGACGCAGGGCCCAAGCTCAAAGGCCTTGAAGTCGGACACCTTCCCAGCAGCCCCACCTCATGACCTTCCCTGTGTCTGATGCTCAGAGCATCCCAGCTGATAGTGGCACCACTTTGATCTAGCCTAAAAAAAACCAGTGTAACTCGAGGACGCCACATCAGGACCACAAGACTCCCTCTGAAATCATCATATAGACCATATGGAACAACCTGCTGTGGCTAAACTATCTCTAAAAGGAAGCTCTTATATTATATAGACATATTGCAGGCCTCTCTGTTATCATGGTGGAGGACAAAAGAGAAGATACAATGACCACAACAGAGCCTCACCTGTTCTCTGGGTTATAATTATGCATGTGAGAGGGCCTGGTGACAGATGAGTCTTAAAGGAAACATTTCCATTATGTGATGGCTTTTAATGATATTACCTGTAGACTGTATTTGTCCCCATATTCTTTGTATTTTCCTGCAACCTCCTAAAGGACACAAAAGATATTCCATCATTGAAAATAAGAGTCTTCTCTTCAACATCTTATTACGTTAAAGTTTGGTTTATTGCTATTTGAATGCATCTAATGACAGCACTGAAAGATATCAGAGGAAAATGTAGACCAGCCTTACAAGTTAATAGGCTATAACTCTCAATAATGCTGATATTCTCCTTTTAAACTCACACTTTCCAGGTGATGGATATATAAAGCAGGCAAAACCACCAAAAGGCCCCTTTATTAGGGGCACTGCATGACCTTGTGACACAGCTTCTATTTTTCTACATTGCTTAACCAACAGTGATGGCCATCACTCATGCTGATTAAGTAAACCGCAGTGTTAATAGATTTTCTATGGAAAGGCTTCTGACAGAAGTACAAATGTATTCAGGCTGAGCCCCTGAGGCACTGCGCCCTGATACATGGCTCCAGTATCGGCCCCGGAAATTTTTACGAGCGGACCGACTAGCTTGTTTAAGGTCAAGAGGTTACATAAAAAACCAGATTGGTTTAAACTGTGTCATTCGATTGACACTAGAGGGGGGAAACCCATCATGCCTCACAGTGGGAAATCCTAAACGCTCTCCCTAGGCTCTCTGAGATATTTATTTTTAGTATTAGAGGGAGGTTCAACAACATAGGCAGCAGAGAAGGTGCCAAGGCTGAAATCTGCTGGTGTTAAGACTGAGTCACTCACGCCCCCCATGTTGTCCAAACCCAAACAAACAGCAACACTGAGTCACTAACACCTTTCGACATGCCTGGACCCAAACACGAGCTGTGGAAGGGTCAGCAGGCAGACACTCACCACTGATCAGAAGCACATGAGCGGAGGACGAGTTATTCTGGCTGAAACTGTGAAAACAGTTCCGGGATTATTAGGGAGATCAAGTGTTATCCAGAGACAGTGTAGGTCCACAATCCTGTCTCCTTTAATTAAAGCCACTTCCTGCCGTTTTGATTTCCTTACATAAGACTTTTAAAGAGTTGCCACTGTGCAGTTGGCTGTTGTCTTGGAGTTATAGAAGTGTAGCTGTGCAAGAGTGTTGATGACAAAGCATTTTTGACATTTTCCAATGGCTTTTCAAAGGATTTTATAAGCCTGAAAGGTTTCAGGAATTTTTTTCAGCCCACACAGAAACATGTTACTTTTAACACTTTCTTTTCCACCAGTCTCTCCTTTCGATGGAAGAAACAGCTATAGTCTGTGTTAACTATCTGAAAAGGTTGCTGATTGCGGCTGAGGTGCCCTTGAGCAAGGCACCTAATCCCCCACATTGCTCCCCAGGCACAGTAAAGTGTTGCCCACTGCTCATGGTGTAATTCTGGTGAGTAATGGGAACCAGACTTTAAATCTATAGCCGTGGTTGGTCTAGAGAAGTTGCGATGCTCAATACACACTAGAAAACAGTAGGCTGTCTGTATCTTGTTGGGGTGGGGGGCATTTGGAGACATTTCGCTTTCAGTTAGCAAGCCTCAGCTCGACTTTGTCAAATTGGCTTAACTCCATGACGCTTTGGCAAAAACTTACATTCCTTATATTTCTTCCTGCTTTAATCTTTTTTTTTGTCACTTCCACTTCTTCACACTGTCAAAGTTCCTTGTGTTTACAAATTCAAACCATATCTAAACTATGATCCTCTCAAGGCGAGGGGCCTTTCCTTTGAATCTTTCAGAACCACTGTTGTGCAGCCCACCAGCATTATTAAGTGCAGAAAGTTCTGGGAGACTCTGCTCACCTGCTGGGTTTACTTCCACCGCCAGTATCTACAGCATCTACAGCATCTACTGGGAGCATAATTGTGGTTGGGGGAGCTTAATTAGTAAGAGTAAGTCCTGAACACTTTGTCTGCATATTAAATGACTTAATGATAACAATAAACAACAATATGAATCTATTATTTAATCAAACCATGCAAGGATGTGCTTCTGTGAGGTGCTGACTGAATTTATGTCTCACTTGAGATAACCAGAGGGGAAAAAAAACGTTTTCAAATGTGTTACAGTTCACAACACTACACGTTAGACTCGCAACAAGTGCTATAAAAATGTTAGGCCGTCACATAACAACCACTTTCAACAGACAACCATCACTTTCCATCACCAACGGTCAAAAAGAAAACACAGAGCATGAGCTGACAAGCACAGGAAGATGGCACTACACACGAACTGTCCAAACAATAGTAGAGAGCTCCATGATTGAAAGTTTAAACGTCCACGTCCACTTCTGTTATGGTTGTTTGTCACCACCACGCGGCAATCTCCGTGTCTGAGCTGGGAGGCAAACCAGGAAGTGCCTTAAGCTGCATTCTACCGAAAATTCCAGCAGGGGGTGCTAAGTTTGGCTGCAAAAAAATCTCTCCATTCATTTCAGTGCAAAATGAGAAAACTTCTCACTTGATTTATTACCTCAGAATTTTTTTTTAGAACAACACCACAGTCTCAATCACTAGTAAAACATCTTCTTCAAGACAATTTGATGTTAATAGTTCTAATAATGGCCCCATTTAGAAGAAAATAGAAGATACAGAATCGTATGATTTGGGGAGTGGCTACCTTTGATTGACAGGTCACTTACAAGACGAGCCGGCATCAGGAGAGAAGCAGAACAATGCGTATCCACGGTACTATGTCAATAAAGTCATATATAACATTATATAGATAGAAAAGAGGACGTTTACCGATTTGGTCTCATAACTTTGACCCTTTCACTGTATTTTCACTTAATGAGTAAAAATGTCTTGTTCAGCATTTGGTTGGACTAACAGACACTCCAGGGAGTTGCTGTTCAGTTTTCTGAGGTCAGTAACATACATTTTGTTTTTGTTTTTTGCTAGCCAAAACTAACATCCCAGTTAATGCTCCAGTTAATGCTAATATGAGTCAGTCAGGTTGAGGTGTAGAGAGGCGTGTAGTCAGTGTCGTCAGATCCCTCTCGCTCCTCCACAGTCCAAATATGGTCTGCTCCCCATATCAGAAACAAGATGGCGACGCAAGATGGCGATGAGTGTAACGCTGAACTCAATTCTTCCAACGGGCAGTCCACAAACCAATGGGTGACATCACGGTGACTATGTCCATTATTTATATACAGTCTATTGCCACCACCACCTGATCCTCAGGTGAGTTTTAAGCCAACTTCAAGCACGTAAACTCCTTTCATATACAGCCGATGTGAACAGTAATGTCAAGGAAAAGCTCCAGCTTGAATAAATACGTTAAAGCATCCCAGATGGGCTTAAAACGCGTAACAGCTTGACGTTGGAAGCATCCTGTTAGTTTTTACTTCCAACATGGCGCAAGTTCACCGGAACGTAATTGTCACTAAATTGTTGAGACATTTTTCTGCATCACAGTCAGCTTCCACCATCTCTCGTTTAAACGGAATAACTTATTAATTTATAACAAAACGTCACACATTTTCTTGGCTAACGTGTAGCTTAGCGAGTGCGGACATTTCAAACAGTTAGAAAAATATGCAGCGCCAGGGATTGATAAAGAATGTAAGAAATTCAGTTTAAAAAAAAAGTATATATATGCATTTATAATTATATATTCACACAGATTCAGTAAATATGTTAAATCTGGAGCAGAGATCATCTAATTTTAGCTAACAGACTTTACATGAATTTATTGCAATTATTTACATTTTAAAGTTAATACATCTTGTTGGATTCACAAATATTCTCATTTTTGTAATTAGAGGAAATGTGTTCTGGGGAGCTCCAGCACCCCCTTTGCTGCCAAACCTGCCTCTGGGATCCTATTCTAACCCCTTTCTGAATGGGACTACGCCTTATGAAGATACATTTTTCATTCTGTCTGAATAGGAGAAGAACCAGACAAATCTGCCAGAACAAATAAATATATAACATGAACTGTGCAGTTTCATGTGTCTGTGTAAAATTCATTGATCTCCAAATATGCTGTTTATTTTTCCTTAGAGAAAAGAAAGAGACAATTATACAATTTTAATTTGAAGGAGTACACCCACATTTTAAATCATCAAACAGATGATTCCAATTATGTTAAATACAGCTCTATTCAGCTGTTGCTTGATCTTTATTATTATTATTATTATTATATATGCCAAGAAACTATAAAACAAACAAAAAAACTGAACAAAGCCTCAACTAAATTACAGGCTACATGGCTGCTATGCACACACTATGCCTACAGTTTAACAGCTATAGGATATTATAATTCTGATGTGCCCTTTCATAAACCATTCAAAGTGTTGGGAAATGTTGATCTGTTTCTGAAAAGTAAAGGAGTAAAGTCTTCATCCTCTGTTTTTGCCAACTTTTATTTCAACTCATTTGTAATAAAGATATTAAAGTGTTGGACCGACACACCAGCCAACAATCTTTCTCCGCAGCCACACCACAAAAGCTAAAAAAGATTTGGAAGAACATTTGGATGGAACCAGCCTCTGTGTCTGAGTCTCCTTGTCAAGGTCTGGAAGTAATCCACTCCTCTTCAATAAGGAAAGAAAGAGGGAAAATTATAAAGCTGACAAGTCCCAAATGTGTGTCCCTTCCCTCCTAAAACGTAATTAACCCTTGGTGGTTCGTTTTAAGCAAAGCTAGAACAAGAATAACTTTGATTTTAGTGGGAATGAGGGAGAGAAAATAAACACAAGTATTAAAATACAGAAGCCATATTGAAAAATTGATCAAACAGTTGATAAGAGAATATTGGTGACGAGGGGAAGGTCAAACAAATGGAAAACTAAAGACTTTCTTTTTCTCAAGGAAGAAGGAGGAAATGAAACATAAAGAAAAGAGGGGATCTGCACAGGATTAATGGATCTTGGATGTGTAGACCTCCCCAGAGCTGGAGATTTGATTCTACTCCATTCATCCAGACCTCTTTTCATCCCTCAATCCGCATTTAAACCTCCCTTCATCCCTCGGCCCTCTGATTTTCTAGTACCAGCGTCTGTCATCACTCCTACTTCCCTCCTGACTCTCTCTCTTATTGTGCCCTGTCCTCTTTTCAAGAAAGACATTGATTAGCAGAGGACACAGTGATTGACTGCTCTGTCACAGTGCAGCTCATGGAGATTCAATCAGTCCATTGTTAGCTTGAAGTGCCTTGTATATTTATATCTCTGGAGATTAAAGTTTAAGAAGGGGAGTGGTGGGGAAAGGCTGGGACAAAGAAAGAGAAAGTGCACTGCTGGTGTTAATCTGACATTTCTTTACAGTGAATTCCCCCTCTCCCACTATAACTGTGGTGTACAGATGGTGCAGTGCATCAGATTGAGTCACACTGAAACCAGATAGATATGTTCCAGACTTGAAGTTTGATACAGTCTATATGTCCTAAACCAGGAACACGGCCAGAAATAGACACATTTCTTTCCTTTCAGCAAATGTGCACCTCACAACAGAGGAAACAGTTGCAGCGAACAAACACTGACACGACACCGTGTCCGAGTTGTCAGACATCCGTCTCACATGTTTGATGGATGGGACTTGATATCTATGCAGGAGGAGACTGCTTATGCTCAGCCAGAGGTGCCCATTGGTACCAACAGGTTTTCTTTGATTACAGCACCCCCTAGTGGCTGCAGGGCTCAGAGTTATTTGTTGTGCTTCAATCACATCTGGATGCATGTAGTACATTTCAACAAGCACATCTGCATCACATATTATTGGCACAAGGAGATCAATTTGCAAAATATAAATATAATCTGCAACATGAGAAAAATACAACAAAAGAATGCATGTAAGTCCGATTCATTGGGCCCATAAAATGATGTAATTTGGGCAAACACCCCAAATGAACAAGAAACATATTGATATTCACATATTTTTATGTGTTGAAATTGTCTCTGACATTCATGCCATCGCCTCATTATACAACCCAAATTCCCCAAAAGTTTGAATGTTGTGAAAAACAGAATAAAAACAGATGGTTTGCAAATCCTCTGTAACCTGCATTCAACCTAATACTTGCACAACTTTATTTTATTTAATGCACAAACTGGGAAACTTTTAATCATATGTAAATATATAAACTCAAAATGTAATGCATTGTGTCTTTATGTACGTTTTGAACTCAGGTTTTTTTTTTCTCATAAAAGTGAATGAAACCTTGTCTGTTTGTTTTAAGCATCAAAAACAACACTTTAAAAGTCAACAGCAGAATAACTCTCCAGAAACAACATCTTGGCTACTGTTCATAATCCTGTGAACTGTTTTTATTGGAACCACTTTCAACAGAAGAAACAGGCCCAGTTCCAATGTCCCACTAAGCTTTAAATCCTCACAGACTTTAATTGACGTCATCTGTGTAATCAGCATTAGTGTTGTGTGATGGCTGCAAACACTGTTTGAGTAATGGAACAGCAGTCTGTGTGATATCATTTTATCTGAACACACACATGATCAGTAGGCTGAAAGTTTAGGGCTGATATTTTGGGCTCTTTGTAGTTCAGTCAATTTAAATTTCATTTAATGTTGTGAAATGGTCGGATGGTTCCTGATGGAAACATGTGACCGCTTTTAAAAAGACACAATTAATGTTGTAAAAAGGAACTATTTGCTTATGTCAAAGCACCAGATGTTATGGAAACAAATCAGGGTTTGGGATAAAATAACTACTTTTGTACTGATTGGAAGCAGATTTATGGTTGATGTAGGTGGTGATGTAAGAGGGGATATAGCTACGTATAGAAAAATATTTGCAGGTTAACTTAACAATGTCAGATTCTGACCCATAGACTGTATATGTTCTGACCCTGAGTGCTGCCCTCTAGTGGATACATCACTCAACACCCATGGCAAAGTAAAGGACTCATGTAATTACAGGGGCAGGTATCTATTTTTGTACGTTGGGGGAGCATAAATTAGGCTTTAACGGACTTTCTCAGTCTTTATACTACATCTCCTCACTTCAGTGTTACCTTCTTTCCTCCAGTTATAATTTGCATGACCACGCAAGCCTAATAGTGAATGTCAATATGGGTTGTTATAAGCTCCACTTCCTGGCTCACAATTTTGTGGGATGCCTAGGAATTAAATTGCATTACTTTTGTAGGTAAAACTATGAACAATTTTAGTTTAATGAACTATAGTGTTTTTCTCTTCCTTTTTATACAGTGTCCCTACTGTAGGACTAAATAAGAAGTGAGAGAAGAGATAAATATCCTCTTGGCAACTCTTGTCTGCTTCATTTTTAAATCACAATGCTATATATTGTGTGTTATAATTTAGAACAGAAGTCTAGTTATCCTGATTTGATGTAAGTGTGTGTAAAGTGCTCGAAAGATCAACTAGAAGGCCCTCAAACACTTACACAGTCCAGTCCAGAGGCTGTCCTTAAATGACTTCCATCCCTCATTAGTACACGACTGAAGCTCTGGCTGCATCCTGAGGGTGCAGCAGTCAGAAGAGACACTAGAGGGCAGCCAATACTCGCGTATAAACCCTGCAGTCCGGGTCTGTGACATCTCACCAGGGTGTCTGTTGCCTGCAGCTCCTCATTCAAACTGAATTACACTGTGAAATAGGATTATGTGTCAAGCAATGCGATGATTGAGCACAATTGTTGGGAGTTTGGCAGGAAAGCGGAATAAAAAGAAAATATACAAACATGCATTCCTGTTTGTCATGCTGATGTGAGTCGTCTGTGAAACGACATTAAGATAAGTCGATCCTGGGTGTCAAATGATGGGTATCTTAGCATCCACACTGCTTCTATTTTTTTTTTCAAGTGAGTAAAAAATAGCAGCCGCTTGTCTGGCTGTTCCCCAGAGAGTATACAGACTGAGTTACGGCCCTATAATTATGTGCAGGAGTGAAAGTGTGTGTGTATGAATGAACGTGCTCCGTTTTAAAAGGCGTTTTATTGTGGTTGCTGTTTCTTCAGATTGTGGGCCGGGGAGCGGATCTCCCTTTATAGGTTTGCTGTTTCCTCTCCCAGAGAGCTCCCAGATACCCTGGGCAACTGAAGAGGCTGGCTTGCATTATACAGAGACACGTTTAGCTTCTGAAATAATCTAATAAAAAAAGAAAGAAAGAGAGAAAGAGAGAGATCAAGCAACCTTCTAAGTCGATGAGCTCATTCCCATCTTTCATCAGCATCTTCTGCATCATAATGAGCAGAGAATCTGTATGTGTGCACACAGACAGAGCAGTCGTCTTGAAGGCTTCCCTGCAGCCAAACTCTTTGATGTCTCAGTCACACTGGATTGACATCTCCTCCCTCAACTCTGACCTTATACCTCCAGGGGTCAGATCCCTCAGCATTAGGGCCTGTCGAGCCAATTAACCCCAGAACTGAGATCAATTAACCCTTTTACACCAGAGCAAGCAGATAACACCACATGCATTATTAGCAGGTGCGGCAAAACCACCAGATCAAGAGGTTTAAAATGGGCTGATCCAAGACAAAATAACACTGATAGAAAAGGTTCTGACCTGGTGATAGACAGATGGAGAACAGGTCTCAATCTGAGCTGCTTGCCAGATAGAAGAAGGCTGCAGAAAAAGAAGATGGACAGAGCGGGAGAAACTCATCTATGAGTCTAATTAAGCAGAAATGGAGCCGTTGGGAGCCAGGGGACCTGCGTAGTGATATCTTGCATTTCAGTCCATTAACCTGCTCCTAATGAACTGTGCGTTATTGGGGAAAGTCTTTATCAATCACACCCCACTGAGGTGACGGTCACTGGTTCATCGGCGCTCGCAGAGTACGTCGATACTCTTCAGCGGGGGCTCCGGATCACTGGCTGACCTGCGTGGAGTACAAACAATCTGATTGTAACATGCATGAGGTGAAATTCCTCTAGCTCCAGCTCCTCAGTTTCCACATGAAACACAGGAGTTGTGTTTTGTTGTGACAAGCATGGTGTGAAAAGAAAACCCAGTCTTTCCCAATCAACGATTTTCACCCACCCACAGTGTTGATTATACCTAAAGACAGGCTCGGTGATGAGAAATACCCAAAATGTTGTCAGCGGATTGGCGAGGCAGGCTGGGAAAGTGATGTCAGATACATTGGTTAGGGATTGGAAAAATGAAGGCGGATTCACTCATACAAGTGGAACAGATGTTTATTATTGTGTAGCTACTGCTTATTAATTTTAATTGTTTTTATTTGATTGTATGCACAATAAGATGAGTGGATGGGATCAGAGAAAGTGGCTCAAAGAGAGAAGGAGGGAGATGGTGGATAGGAGGAGAGAGAAAGAGATAAGGGAGGGGGAAAGAGAGAGGAAAGGGGGGAGAGAGAGAGATAGCAGATTTGTGGCGAGAGAAAAGGGGAGAGGCAGAGAGAGAGAGAGAGAGAGAGAGAGAGAGAGAGAGAGAGAGAGAGTAGAAACTGTTTAAACGTGTGTTCGCTCTTACCAGTCTCAGCATCGCTCAGTTTCTGCAGGAGGCTGCAGCTCCATCACTCCAGGATCTCCACTGGCACCGATGACCAGATATGATCTTCCCATTTCCCAGTCAGCCCATTTTACTCTGAGCTGGGATCTCTTTATTTGTTTGCATGGATGATAACAGCCTTACGCATATTCATGGATTTCTCACACCACAACTAATTTGACTCAAACCCGGGATTGGTGACAAAAAAGACAAAAAAGGGAGCTCCAAGTGGTTTCCAGCGGTGTTTTCTTAAGGTTTGTGGAAGCTGCAGTTCAGCCTGCTTTGGACATGGGACCGTGCGTCAGCCGAGAGGGATCCGGTGCCGGAGGAAGAACATCTTCCTGAAGGAGGAACAGCCCGTGTGCGGGAGTTTTTTTAATTATTTTTTTTAATTTTTGTTCTTTGCCACCGGGGAGGGGGAGCTGTGGGTTTTTACGCGCCGGAATGATGCGTCCCAACCGCGGCTTCATCCTGCTCCTCCTCAACGGAACCGCTTGTTTGGTAAGTGAGAGTGGGAGTGTAGGGAAAAGTCACACTTGTCTTTACGCATCTTGCTCCAAATTACCTTCTGGTGTCCGTGTAACACCTGCGTCACAGGTACGGCAAGGTGTCTGCTCTCATTTTTTTGCACTAAAAACTTACAAACTCGCGAATTTAAGTGAGCCAGAAATGTGCAGACAGACATGTGGAGAGCTGAGAGCTGATGCTGGTCAGAATGTTAGATCACCAGCCGTGCAGGTCATTTGTGTTTCTTTGCAGAGATGCGGAGATAATTGCCGCCTGCTGTGCTCTGCTCGCTGCTTCCAAAACGCATTTGTGCTGATATCTGTGTTATTCTGCCTCCAACTTATAATTACGAAGTAAATAACATTCACTTTGACCCTGCTCGGCTCAGGTACGGCGGGTGCACTCACTATTCCCAGCGGACACTCGTGCTGGCAGCGTGTGTGCGGAGCGCACTGTGCCGCCGGTGTCCGACACCACTGCGCGTATTTGGAGCGACATCTGTCCTTTAATTAATTCAATCTGCATATTTGGCTCGCTTGAAAGTATGATAGGCCTACTGCACATGAAAGTCACAAGTTACACCTAAATAAGTGCACGTGTCGTAAATCGATTAAACTGCAGGCAGGTATAACCTTTCACCTTACATACATAAATCGTAAAAAAGTCAAAACTAACACAATAATATGAAAGCTTTCAACAATTTGATATGTATGCACAGAGTATACATCCTCACAGCTTGTGTCAGCCAGCAAAAATGTGTATGTTAACCGAAAAAGTAGGTGTACCCTGCAGTAGCCCACACACCAGGCTAAAATAAAAAAAAAAAAAAAAAAAACACAAAATTAGCTCCAAATATTTGCATCATATGGTTTTAGTGTATTGGACATGTTTTTTTATATATTGTGTGAGACAGAGGGTGGAGTATTCTGTCTACAGGAAGCAGCTCTTCTCAGTAAAGGCTCCATTCTGAGGACTCACCTTCTCATGTCAGATATGATTAAATACAGGATTTATACCATGAGAAGTGATAAACTCCTCACCAGAATCTCTGCTCTCTAATTGAGCTCACTAATAATAAATGAAGGAACACTAAAAAACCCTCCAGCTTGTGTTTTATAAACTGTAATCCCTTCCCTCAGGACCCCCGCTGACCTATAACACCAGATGTGTAAACATGAACTGTCCCTGCCGTCTTAATGAACACCTCCAACATTACATAACCACACTATCAAATTTGGATCACCCACTCCTCTTTCATGTACGCTTGCAGATTTTATTAAAAAGCAGCCTTTAATGAGAAATCACCTCTGGATTCACAAGAGGGAACTTGAACACCCTTCTGCTCGGAAACCCCTGGGCTGAGTGTAACAGGGCCCAGGAAATGAGCAAGCTCACACACACACACACACACACACACACACACACACAGAGAAAAAAAAATGAGTGCAGTGGAAATATTCAAGAGAGGTTGAGTGCTTGTTTGATGCACTGTTTGTGTCGGCATACCTTCAAGGATGACCTTGTGGTTTTCATATTAACGTATTATTCAGGTGCTCACGGGGAAGTAATGGCCCTTTTGGTGATTTGAGGTCTAGCAGACAAGGCTTGTAAAAGACTAAACACACACAGATTTATTTAGCTGAGACGGAGCTGTTTCAACAGATCTGAGAGAAGAGAGACCACACGCTGACTTAAAATATGGGGGGATGATCGCCTTTTCAGCCGTTGTATAACTAGATACAAGAGTGTGGGATAATAGGCTTAACACTCACTGTGGTGTTGTCTTGGTTCTGGGAGCATTGTGTGAGCTGCAGGGCTGCAGCCTATTGTAACCCGAAAGGTCTGTGGCTAATGATAATGAAATTAATTGGGGCTTTTTCCTCCCTGTCCACACCATGTATCTATGAAAAACGTACATGACATCCCTCAGCAGGAGATCTTGGGTAATTCATTAGCCGTGTGACATTGATAAATTATGGAGCAATTAATAAATTAAGTAACTTTTTATTATGCAACAGAGTTGTGATTAATAATCATATAAGCCTACTATGCATTAAAATTCGATTTGGATGATTTTCTGTTGTAATAGCTCCGCAATTCTCTGAGAGGGTTCAGGTCTCTAGGGGCCTTTTCCAAATGACTGCTAATATAGACGACTATTAACACAAGGTGCCACTCCAGTTGTTGTTTATGTGATGAATGATGTGTTTCAAATGTTAATTAATCTCAGTATTTGAATGGAGGGTTATGAATAATATAAACCATCTCAGTTGTATAATTGACTGCTTGAGAAATTATGTTTATTTTTGGCAGCGGTTAGAGTTATTCTTCTTCTGTGATGCTCAGCAAGCTGGCTGGATTTGTTTCAGTGAACTAAGTGGCTGATATGCATATATCAAGAGAATAATCTGTGGGATATTTAGGAGAATATTTAGTGTCCTTTCTCTGTCCTTGTGATTAGTGGTCACATGATCAGTTCAGCAGCAGAGCCAAGATGTGCAAAAGGAGCCGCAACCAAGGATTAATATGCTTTTTATTTTCCTGAGGACTCATTAATTGTGTGGACTAGAAAATCTTGGTAAATAGTCAAAATAATAGGTCCTGACCAATATAGGAACCAATACCAATTTTAAAGGGGAAAAATTCACTGATTACCAATATGGCAGCTGATGTAGTGAACTGTTAAAAAATAGACCTTCCCTATTTGGATGCTGCACTGATTTTGCACCAGTAAGACTCTGCAAAGGTGCTCAGGCGGCTTTATTAATCTAAGACTTTATCAAAGAATATTTAACATTATTATGCATTATTCATACAGTGTAATACATTTTTAACAAATTCTAGAATTGAAAAGTCAGCAAATTAAATAAAAAATGTAATAAAAAAAACATATGAGAATCGAATTTTCAGTATCAGTCAGTTGCTGACAATTTAATTGAAGAATTCATAATAAAAATAAAACAAATAGCGTATTTCTAAATCACAGAAAGCATTCATTTCTGTTTTATTTTCTAGGAAAAAAATGTTCATGTCGGCACATATTGGACAACTTATGGGTCGATACCGATAGATACCGATAAGTTTGTGATCTAGACATTTGCAAAAGCAGCAAAGAGTCACATCTACACATGTGGAACCAGCAAATATTTGGCATTTTTGCTCAAAACATATCTTAAATAGGAATCAATTATCAAAATAGATGCTCATTATTATTCTGTCAATCGACTGATTGACAATCTGTTTTGGTTTCAGTCTTTAGAAGATCATAATTCATTCATAAACAGACGAAGCAGATGCAAAGTAACAATACGCAGAGGAGAGACAGGTGGCCACAGAGGAAAGTTGACACTTTTAAAATAGAGCAGGTACGCAGTGTTGATGAGGGAAATGAGAGGAGGTGTAGATGAGGGGCTGAAAAAGGCAGGAGGTTGATACAACTCATTGACAGTCATGACAGATTCTTTCTTCCATTTTTGTGCAAAAGCATCCAAGAAAATACACTTAATCCACATGTAATTACAACTGCAGCAGCAGTGTGGCTGAACCGTGCACAGTCTGAATCCCCAGACCAGCCGGAGAGATCAGGGAGGAGGGAGGTCAACAATCTGAATAACTTCCAATAAAAGAATGAAGTGCAACAGAAAAGGGAATTGAACTGCACCGTCTCAGTGAACAGCAGACTATCTCACGTGCAGTTACTCCTCTTTTCCTAGAAGTAAAATCTTGCTTTAACAATAGATAGATTTATAATAATTTTACTCATTCAGCAAGACACGGTTTTAAATGTTTGTGCTTTTAAACATGTGCACACCCACAAAAGAGGCTGTTAATTAAAGGATTCTGACCTTGGGTGTGCAGTAACCTTCATGTAGTAAAGATCGCTGGGGATGCAGCCGCTCGGCTCTTCATACAACCTCACGTTGAGCTCACAGCTGCTCTTTCACACAAGAATTTTCTGGAATGGATGAGCCTCAGGTAGCCTCTCCGTGGCCATGAGAGGCAGGATGCCTTTATACTCTCTGTGATTGCTTTCAGTGCAGATGCGGACGCTGACCATCGTGCCTGATAGCTGAATCTCACCTCCGTATGGCCCTGCACAGAATGTCACTATTTGCAGATTGAATTTCAGTGAGCACATTCATACATATTCCAAGGTTTCCGTGCATGGAGGTAATGTGAAAATATAAAGAAAACATGAAACTTGCATGAAATCACAAATAATAATTCGGTGCGGGTACAGTGCTTTTTCCACTTCTAAACTCTTCCCATCACCCTCTATTTGACTTTGCCATCAGCAAAGAAACACGTTCTTATTTAACACGGTCGGCACGTCAATTAAAAACAAATTATGTTCTTATATCGAAAGCCTCACAGAGCCAAAATCCCTTTCATAACAAAGACAGCATTGTGATGAGGCTGCACAGAGAGATCACAGCAATGAGACTCTTGAATCATAACAGCAGTACAGCAACCGAAACAACAAAAGGCAGAAAAATCTATGCAAAACTGCCTGTAGTTTGCCTGTCACGGTGCAACGATGCACAAACACACACTGGGTAAACCTCAATATATTTGTGTAAGTTTAAAAAGCAAAGGCTGCCCGGTGCTAATTCTAACCACATCAGACCCCTCGCTCCGTTTTGACCTGTCACAAAGCCTTACATTCATGCTTCTTAGATACCTGTCCTCCTCGCAGGGTCGCTGACCTTGTCCACCCAGATACATCCCCGGCTGAGCACGAATACCACCTTAATCCTGAGAAAACAAATAGACAAAACCCCCAAACACTGTCTAATAAAGCATATATTGCATGCAGACACAAATGTGAGACAGCCGCAGCAGAGTGAATACTAATTTTTTTTTTTTTTTTTTTGTTTGGGGCTTTCTCGCTCTCTTGAGTCTTCCTCTTTGCCATCACTGTTGAAATCTGCATGTCAGAGCTCATAAGCTTCTGCTCTCCACCTCACATCCCACACAGATGCAGGAAACACAAAACTCATTCATAATTGTCAAATTTTCTATTATAAGGGAGGGTTTGGCTGCTGAAGCAGAGTGGAAGCAGACAGAGCAGCTTATTGGGCTCATGACATCTGTCCTGTGCTTTACAACCTGTGAGTGCATGAAGAATCATAAGGGGACGATTTGAGAGGGACAAGGCATCTTCACCATCAGTAGCACAATATTATGCAATATTAGCCAATTTTAAAATGATTGCAATATGGCTTATGAGCACACATAATACACAACTGCAAAACTTTTTCTTATCTTATGTATGATACAGGTGCCGCACTGATGCCCTCAGACCAGCAATAATTAAACAATTAGTCGGTCTACTGAAAACTGTTCAGCAATTTTTAAAGCCAAACTGCTAAATATCTGCAGGTTTAAGCTTCTCAAAATTGACAATTTGCAGTATTTCCTTTGCTTTTTATAACAGAAAAAAAAATCTTTAGTTTTTGGACTGTGAGTGAAAAGAAAACAAGCCAGTAGAATACTGAACATCTGGAAGATTAAACAAAATTACTGATTTGAGCGAATAATCATCAGATTAATAGATACTGAAAATAGTTCTTTGTTCCAGCTGTACCTAATTTAAAAATTCTCTTTTTCCTGAATACACAAACTGCACAATGTTCAGATTATATAATCATTATGATGATATCAAAAAACACTCAGCTTTGGCCATGAACTTTATGAATGCTTGGTCTCTTTTGTTGTGGGTCTGCATTTATAAGAGTAGTCGGTCTGAACAGAAAATGGCATGATTATTATTATTAAACTGCAACTCTCAGAGCCACATAACTGATGCTCTTTCTGCAGGCACATCTGCCGGAACTGTATGATTCTTTTCTTGTGTTTTAAACTCAGACTTTTTACACTAAATTTGTATTGATTGAACAAAGCGCCAGTAAATGAGCAGGGCTGCTGGTGCTATAATGAAGAACCTCTGTGGCATTCTGCCTGTGGTCCATAACAGCTTGACTTATGCACAAACACAGCAACAGTGACCCCAGAGGTGCACCCCGTCCCTCCTGACCACCCACTACGAAAGCCAGCAGGGGACCGCCTGCCCCCCTCCTCCCCTCCTCCCCCCTGCCAGCTCCCAGCAGAGACAGACAGAGGGAGAGACTGAGGGAGACGGACAGAGAGAAAGCTCGCTGACACACTGACAGCCCTTCATAGTGAAGCGGCGAGCTGTCCTGAGACAGAATACGTTGTCTGCTCAAAACCAGCACAATTTATTGGGGCATTGCTCTCTGGGAGACTGCAGGGGAGACAGAGCAGATCCTGGAAGCATATCTGTAGGTTTGTCTGCTGGTTTGGATACAGTGAAGGGTGGATTACAGTGCACAGCTTAAAGAAAAACGACTCGTAGCCTTGGGTAGAATGAGTGGGTATAACTCCCAGGAGATCCAGATAAAGATGCGCTTCACTTTCACACAGAGGAATAACTAAGGAAGGGAAAATCCATAACAGACGTTTTAATTTTCAGAGAGTTTCTGCTGGAGCTGACAATAGTAAAAGTTGTTTAACTGCGTTGTGAAAATGTTACGGAAAGTGTCAATATAGAATGAAATTTTCCTCGTTTCAAGCAGGCATCTAAACAATATTAGAAATGTGGGACCAGGGGACATGGGTTTATTTGAAGGGGGAACATCAGGCTGTCAGTGCAGTTTAACAGTGAAGGAAACTGAAGCTGCTTCTGATGCCGCAGGCCCTGAAGGTTCATGCTGACCTCATCGTGGTGTGACTGGAGCGGCTGGATACCACATCGCAATGAGACCGGGGAGCAGAAGCCCATTTATATTCTCTCACAATCTGTAAACAGTCTGTTCTGCATGGATGAACATGTAGTGTGCAGTTCACCAGCGTGCCGCCCAGTGACGGTACAGTGATTTTCAGGGTCAGAGTGGTGCACATGTCCAGACAAGGCCCGCTGAGGGTCTTTACGGGGGATTCCAATTAAAGCAGCGCACAGCCAAAGGGATCAGGGAATTTGGCTGAGCTTGAAAGAAGACTGTTTCAACTATAATAAATGGATAATAGGAACATTTTTTTGCAGAGTACAGTGATTTCTGAACTGAATTGAGAATGTATTGCTCTGGAATATAGGACAGCAATTATTTCAACCTTTATTTCTCCAGTTTGATGCACTACTACATGGCCCACTCCACAGTGACCCTGTTAGGAACTGCTGTTTGGGAAAGGTTCGCTCACCTAAAGCACAGATAGATTTTTTTGTCAGTTCATTAAAAAGTGACACAGAACTCAGCTGGTACCTGTGTAGCAGTGGTGGAAAAACGATTCACATCCCTGAAGTAAAACTACTAATACCACACTGCACAATTACTCCACTACAGGTAAAAGTCCTGCATTCAAAATCCTACTCATTATACTCAGATGGTTATATTCTAAATATATATTCATGGAATATTTTTATTGTTGCATTCAGGCAAGCAGTGTTTTTTTGTAAAGATTGGGCTCATTCTTACTACTTAATGTAGTGTTGCAAGGTTTCATTTTAAAAAATAACTTAAAAAAAACTAAAATTGATCACATTTTTTTAAATGTTCTTTTTCTCCTTTTCCCCCCCAACTTTGTTTATTGCTTTTCTCAACAAAAAAAAACACAACAAAAAAACCAGGCACAACGCGCAAGACCATACACATAACAAAACGGAAAATAGTTTAAGTGAAACGATTTTGCCAGACAATACAGATGCATCTCAATAAATTAGAATATCATAGAAAAGTTTATTTCTGTCAGTAATTCAATTCAAAAAGTGGAAATAACACATTTTATAGACCCATTACACACAGAATGAAACATTTCATGTCTTAATTTATTTAATTTCTTCTAATTATAATGACTATGGCTTACATTTAATAAAGACCTAAAATTCAGTGTCTTTGTGTGCCTATGTTTAATCTGGAAATGTTGGCCTCTGAAAAGTATGTCGATCTATATGCACTCAATACTTGGTTGGAGCTATTTGACTTGAACTACTGGAAATGGACTTTTCCATCATATTCTAATCTATTGAGATGCACCTGTATATGCATACACTGAAAGTGTATCAAGAGCAATATAAATAACAACAAACAAAAAAAGGAATTAGAATAAAAAAATAAAAAAATAGATAATATATAGAATAAAATAGAATAGAATAAAAACAACGAACATGCAACACCAGTAGTCAGTAGTAAAAAAAAAAAGGATATATATATATATATATATATCAACAAAACTTAGCTTCTCAACTAACTGAAAAAAGGCCACCAAAATTTCCCAAATTTGTTTGAAGACCCTTGTAAATAAAATCTTTTTTTCCAGTTTTTTTTTTTTAAAATAAAGAACATCTCTGATCCAATGAAAAAAGGAAGGAGGAGAGGAAGATTACCATTTAAGCAGAATGAGTCTTCTTGCAAGAAGAGTAGTCAATGCCAAAATATCTTTCATAGGGGAGGGTAGAGGAGTTTTATGTTAAATCTTGACCTGAATATCAACTAAAGTTGTCAGCTAATTATAGTGGAGTAAAAAGTCGAGATTTGCCTCTAAATGTAGTGGAGTAAAAGTATAAAATTGCATAAAAAAGAGATACTTAAGTAAATTATAGATACCTTTAAGTACATTACTTGAGTAAATGTACTTAGTTTCATTCAACCACTGCTATGTTTGCTAAGTGACCACAAACAGACACAAAATGACAACAAAAAGATGCAAAGCAACCTCACAGAGATGCAAAACGACCACAAAGAGACACAAAACAATCACAAAGTGATACAAAACTAAGCTGCTACAAGTGTTTGGTAAAGCTTAAGCAAAGATTGCATTCATAGTTAATAGAAACCAACATTGATTCTCGGTAGGAGACAGAAAACCAGACATTCATTACAACTCCCTCTCTTCTTCTCTGCTACTGCAAGTTAATAAGTGTCATTTGAAAAAAAAATATGCTGTCATCTTTCTGGAAAATGAAGTTAATATTCACCCGACTGTTGGAGGTCACTTGTCACTTGACACATAGGTTGTTTAAAGAGTTTGAACAATGGATGTCATGCAAGAAGCACTCATATGAATGGATCCGTTTATAAGCGGCTTGTCGAGTGATAGAGAAGAAAATTTTCTCTTGGGCACAAACACAATTAACAAGTGGATCAGACCTGTTAGGAGTCATGGACATTCATAGGTGTGAAGATTTCTTTTAAAAATATTGAACCACAGCTTACTGAATGTGTCATTTGTAACATATTCTATTAAATTACTCATGGTAAGTAACACTGTTGAAATAAACTGAAATACTCTACTTGGAATACTTTAAATCATCTTTCTGATTCCTCTGCTTGGCTCTAATATTTCAATGCCAAAACCTTGCAGTCTGTGCATCTCTTCTGTCTGCAGCCAAATCCTAGCCTGGGTATACCCATACTGCCTTGCGCGCTCAGTTTCATTTTGAACCTGCAGGCCATTTCTTAGCCCTGTTTTAGGGATCCAATCACAGAATGGGGAGGGACGGCAAGACGATGAGGCGTACTACTCGACAGTTGGAAGCTTGTAGTTTTGTAGTTTTCTTACGGATCCAACATGGCTGCAGCAGACGCGAAACTCTCTTTCGATCTTGCTGTAGACGGCGTTTTAAATAGTTAACCCTAACCCTAACCCTAAAGTTAATTTTAAAAGAAGAACAACATTTGACTTTACACTCCTGTTTCACTACCAAAAAGGATGTTTTAGCCTTGCTTCCGACAGGATTCGGCAAAAACCTAATCTACCAACTAGCCCCGCTACCGCTCACTGCTGTAACGCCGGTGATCTCGCTACGAGCCGGGGGACAGCGGAGCCGCCGAGAGACCCGCAGCAGCTTGTCTATTGCTTGTCTATCCACTGATTTTATACCATAAAATCAGTGGATGCGTGTGGCTGAATGACATGAGGGGGAATAAGGCGTAAAAATAAATAATCTTGCAGAAGGCGAGAACTGGAGAAGCAAAGCAGCAAGCAACACTCTCTCTCTCTCTCTCTCTCTCTCTCTCACACACACACACACACACATCAACACTGCTGGTAGACTGTGAGCAGCCAGTCAGAGTCAGAACATGCTGCAGAAAAACGTTGCAGAAGCAGAATTGAGCATTTGAGTCTCAAAGTAGAGACGGGCTAGTCTGTCTATGTAAACATCAATTTCTGGCGCTCTACGTACGTCATCTGGTTTAACTGATACGAATGGCTAAGAGCTACCTACAGACGCTTATGATAGACATTTGTAGCACCCAATAAACAGCTCTGGAGGATTGTAAACTACTCCTCCTTTACAGAAAAATGAATAGGTGGTTTCCAGACTAGATCTCATTTGTGATATAGTCTGGCGTTAGCCAGGCTAGCCAAATCCAAGTTTGACGCAAAATTTTTAAATGCTGCATTAAAGAAAATGCAATTTAGGGATATTTCCATCTGGTTTAGAGCAAATAAACAAAGCTGCACAAATGTACTTTGGTCAGAAGATGGCAGTGTAATGTGTTGCTGTAGGCTAATCCGTCAGTAAACAGTAGAAGAAGAGAAAACATAACAAAAAAAGAGGTTGCTAATCGGACAACTTTGTCCACCCACGAGAGAAGATGGAGGAAAGTCTTCAGGGAATTGGATTCAGCTGGGCAACTTATAATTGTACTTTCATGTCAGAGCAGAAACAGCTGATCAGTTATGTGAGTTAAATGTTTGCTACGTCAGAACTTATTCTGAAAAAGCATTTCCATCTCCCTTTAGCGCTTTAACTATTTTTATGAAAAGACAAAAACCACCTCAAGCGAGCGTAAAAACTTTTATGCACATTTCTGTTTTATCGCATTTTTGTGTTTCTGTCAAGAAAATATGTTTAACTGGAAATGCATGCATCATGTGAATATTAGAGCAAATAAAAACAAAGGGTGCAGACCTTATCAGTCCTGTTATGTTGCGGGTCAAATTGACGCATTTCAAAGTAAAAAAAATCAAAAAAATGAATTTCAATTAAAAGAAGAAATTTAAAAATGTAAAATAAAATGTAAAAAAACCATTGTATTTTATATGAAGGTCTTTCCAATGTACATAAACCAACACACAAGCCAAACTGAAAACACAACCTCTGTGGTGTTAGTAGTAAAGTAATCCCTTTACGTAGTAACTATATTCAGAATGCCACCAGTTTAAACTCCTATCTTGCATTTAAAATATATAATTCCTCTGCTTCTCTCCAACCCTGTGTGCAGCCTTTCACTAATGAACTGCATTTTTCATGACTTTCAGGAATTTTGAGTTTGAAAATCCTTTATAAATCATAAATTATAAAGTATGAGCAAGTTAAGATCAGAATAGGAAAACGCTCTTGCATGAGGCTCAGCGTTTCCTCTGATGACTATCTAATGCAGATAAAACGGACTGCAGTTCACACCTGTTGTCAGGATGCGTGTCAAATGTTTCACAACTAAGCACTTGTGATCAGATTTCACTCTGCCGCTCACATTTGTTGTTTTTTTTTCCCGTTAAAGACTGCTGCGAAACAGAAAAAAGTCCCTCAGCTGAAGAAGCAGATTGCTGTTAAGAGCTGTGTGGCAGTAACAGAGCTTTTAAACAGAAATGCATATAAAACTTCTGGCTCACATCTGTATTTAAAGCTGCCCACTAATGGCCTTTTAGTGCTGACTGTGACACACATTCCCAGGTGGGAGCTGCACGGTTAAACCATTGTCTTTTGATTTGACCTTTACTGAAGCAATTTAATGAACAAGAAAGCATGAATAATTTTTTTGTTGGATTGAAGCTGGAAACTGATCAGGTATTCATGCTTTTCAGCTCTTGGACAGGTGTTGAGAATGTAACAGAGAGTCTGGAGCATTAAGTCACACAACATGCCTTAATAAGACGGCTTTCAATTGAACCTTTCATACCTGAATCTCCATTAGACAATTGGAGAGTCCTTCCATCTTCCACCAGACAGGTGTGAATATCACAGCAGCACTTTAATCAGCTCTGCCCCATCAGTGCATGCGTTGTTCCCCGCTCTCTGGGGACAAACTGGAGAGAAACAGTCCCCTCTCCGCCCTCCTTGCACGGCCAACTTGTCAATATCTTATAATGTAAAAAATTTGATAGCCAATTCAGAGCCCGGCTTCCCTCTGAGCATACAAAATGAGCCCAACTCCACTGGGATGACACAACTGAACCTGTCCAGAATGAGCTGGGAGAGCGTCTGAAGGATGCAGAAAGAAGTTTAAAATAAAAAGATTCAGTGTAGTGTGTTTGTTCACCCACTGCAGATCTAAGCTCCAGTGACCCCCAAGAAGCTGGAGTAAATTATTCATTAAGAGTCAAATGGCTTGTTTCTTGTGAAATTACCTTTCCCTCCCTCACCTCTTCTTGGATCTACACTGGCCAGAAGAATAATTAGTTATAAGGGCACAGCCATTTTCAGGCTTTAATCATGTAACAGAGAAGTCTCCTGCAGTGAGCATATTAGATCTGGAGACGTGGAGAGGAGACAGAGGAGAAAAAAAGAAAAGAATAAAGCATTGACGAACACTTAAGAAATCTGAGCTGCCTGGGTCTTTAATTAAAAATTGATGTCATATTAGAGATGAAGATTTCAGCTCAACAGCAAGAGGAAAATGGAGTGCTTATTGAACTTGTCAGCTTTCAGCCCCGCAGGGAAGACTCTCTGTATCAATCAATCAGTTTACTTTAATTCAGATCATGCATCCATAAAAATATCAGTTCAAACAGACGTCACGACAAAGACATACAGCAGAAAGTATCTGTGTAATAACCTGCACATCAAGAATTTTGAGAGAGATTTAAATGCTAAAGAGAAGCAGGTCTTAAATAAATCTGATCAATTAAAAGCTATTAAAACAACAATAATTATCACATGTAAACAGAGAAATTAAACAAAATTAATTTTTAACCTACATTCCTAGATGTGTTTTGATCTAATCAATGCCAACTGGGACACATACAGTATATAACAGTAAAAAGGTAATAAGAACAATTAAAATATCCTTTATTATATAGCAATATTCATAAAAACACTTAATGTAATAGATCCCTGCACCACAGTCCCCATCAGAGCTGCAACTAACAATCATTTTCAGGATTTGTTAAAGTAATAATTTTGGATTTTAACTCAAATAAAAGCCTGTTTTGTCATTATATATGGCTGAATGAGGCAACACAGTGGTGATTGAGCCTATGGCACACTGATGAAAGCTCTTGCATTTGGAGTATCATGAACTGGATGTCGACTGTGACAACATTCTGGGAAAAATTACAAGCGATGCCCTGTCAGTGACTGTTTTCTATCTCCCAGGATTAGTTTGTCATCTAGAGAGGTGAGGCAGAAGTCTAACACACTTGTTTGTACAGTGCCTTAAACCTCCATTCCTCCTAACGGCCAGCAGAGGGCGACTCCACTGGTTGCAAAAATAAGTCAGTTTGTATGTACAGGTGCACCTCAATAAATTAGAATATCATAGAAAAGTTTATTTATGTCAGTAATTCAATTCACAAAGTGGAAAAACACATTAGATAGGTCCATTACACACAGAATGAAACATTTCACGTCTTTATTTAATTTCTTCTTATTATAATGACTTTTCCATCATATTCAATTGTACTGCGATGCACCTGTAGGCCAATAGGAAAATGATCCTACTTCTCACTTTATTTATTGCCTCAGTAAAAATTTTCCTAATGAGTTTATAGTTTTAGTCACCAGTTTTAAGTCTTCTTTAATACAGCATGATGTTAATTCTGTAAATGATGGTCCCATTTACAGTCAAATAGATGATAAAGTAGGGTATGCTTTAGGGATGGGCTACCGTATGATTGACAAGTCACTAACGCAGTTCACTGTGTGTTTTCACATCTTCAAAAGAAACTCTTAGGAGTCAGCTGTTCATTTAGAAGACTGATTGTCGGTAACCAAGTTAACACTAGCATTATCTAAAAATGTAGCATAATTCCAGCCCCTGATTTGTTCTCCACATTCACTGGTTGCAAGCACTGGTTGAATGTAACTAAGTATATTTACTCAAGTACTGTACTTAAATACAATCTTGAGCTACTTGTACTTTACTTGAGTATTTCTATTTTATGTAACTTCATACTTCTACTCCACCAGACTTTCAGGTAAATATCGTACTTTTTACTTCACTACATTTGGCTGACAGCTTTAGTTACTTTTCAGGTGGAGATTTAACATTAAAAAAAAATACATTAAAGTGATTCAACATTTTTTTTTTAAATTAACCTCATAACAGTATATTGAGTAGTTAAATGAGCTCTTAATTAATTTAACTGACATCAATGCATCAAAAATAGTAATCTAATAATGTTTTTAGAATAACTTTACAACTAACAATCTGAGTTGGTCCATTCTGCATAACGAGTACTTGTACTTTTGATATAAGTACATTTTGATGCTGATACTTTTGTACTTTACAAAAGCTGTACTTTACTTCAGTAAGTTTTGAATGCAGGACTTTTACTTGTAGTGGAGTAATTTCCACGTGTGGTATTAGTACATTTACCGAAGTAAGGGATCTGAATACTTCTTCCACCTCTGGTTGCAAGAAAACCAATATGGTGATGGACAAAATTCTGAACTTGAGGCTTCATAACCGGAGTGCACAAACTTTACGTGCTGAAAAAAACAAAAAAGAGCGATAACTACATTTGATGAAACTTCAAAAGCAAGTTAAAATGAGATCCAACAACATTTCCTCATGCTCCAGCTGCAGTGGGGGAAGTATTAAGAACCTTTACTTAAGTAAAAGTAACACAACAAAAATACTCCATTACCAGTAAAAGTGTTGAATTCAAAATGTTACAGTAAGAGTAAAAGTGTAACAAGTAAAAGTACTCATTATGCAGAATGGCTTTTGACAAAGTGTTATATTTTTCTGTTTTATTACTACAGAATACATTTAGATTTTGAATGGAGCCAATTTTAAAACCCCAAATCCCAAAAAGCAAGGATGCTGTGAAAAACATAGATCTACTCTCTCAATGCTGAATGTAAAACAGTCAGTTATCATTTATTTATCAACAACAGCCCAACTTCATCAGAATCAGGGATGTAGATACTATATATACGCATCATGTGTTTTTTTATGCAAAAAGTAAAGGTGTCAAATACATGTGAGTAAAAAAGTACAATATTAGCTCCAAGTATTGGTATAAAGAAGTATAAAAATGGAATTACTCTGGTAAAGTATGTTAAAATTGTACTTTAGTAAAGTACTTGAGTAAATGTACCAAGTTACATTCCACCACTCCCAAGGTGATGTCTTCAAACTGCTTGTTTTGTCCAGCCGACAATACAATATATAAACAAAATATATTTACAGGTGCATCTCAATACATTAGAATATCATGGAAAAGTCCTTTTCCAGTAGTTCCAGTCAAATAAAGTAGTGAGTGCATATAGATGGACATACTTTTCAGAGGCCAACATTTCCATATTAAACATACTTTACAATACTTTTTACAATTGGTCTTTTGTAATATTCAATTTTTTGATACACTTTTTTTTGATACACTGAATTGTAGGTCTTCATTAAATGTAAGCCTTATTTGCACTTTTTGAATTGAATTACTGACATAAATAAACTTTTCTATGATATTCTAATTCATTGAGATGCACCTGTAATTCACAATGATATAAAACCGGAAATAACAGCAGGAAACAGAGCATGGTTGGTGTTCTTGCTTGAAAGTAATGGTTAATCAATGAATAAAATAGTTTTTCATTGCTTAATCAATGATTTCTGTGGTTCCAGTCTCCACATTTCTGAAGTTAAAAGTGCAGCTCCTGGTTGGATATCTGCTCATTTTTCAGGCCCTTAACAAGTAAAGTCTGAATGCTCACACCCAAGTGGGAGTCTAATTTTGGAACAATATCCTTAGGTTGACACGCTGGTCTGTCACCAGTCCCCTGCGTCTGTGAGACTTATGGCACAGATTTCAGTTAAGTGGCTCTCTGATCTCTCAGCTGCTTTATGGCCGAAGTGTGCTTCTGTCACCAGGGGAAAGGGGTTAAAACGGTGTACCTGTCACTTTAACAGGCTGATTATTGCCTGTGGAGCTGGCAGGCTTGCGAGGATCGCTCCCCTCCCCACACTCCCTGCTGGGAGAGAGGCCTGGGGCCTGTGCTCACTGAGGCTGAATGACTCACAATTACCACAGCGACAGAGCCTGCAGCCACCTCCCATCCTCTCCAGCCGTTTCACTGACTCACTTAGCGCACATGACAAATGACAAAATCACCCCGAACCTCCGCCCCCTCACTAAGACCTGATTGCCCATCGCCCACACTTTGCCTACAGTACTTAAAGCCGGGATACATCTCGCCAAGCTTCATGAAACAAAACAAACTTTGTCTGAAAGTTACTCATTCGGGCTTTTAGAAGCAACACTTGTGTTGCACTACATTTTATATATGACCTACAGTACAGTAAATACTCCATGTTTTAAACTAAACAAAACACTTCTTTAATGTTACAACACAGGTCAGTGAAACGGTAGATATTATCTGTGGTGCATCATCAAAGGATGACTTCCTGGACTGTGTTTTAAATATGAATGCAAGTGAGCAGAATATCCAACAATATTAGAGCTCAAGTATTAAGAAAACAATGTCAGGGCTAAAAAATATTCTACGACAGAGATGCAATGCATTAATCTCCCAGCATTGTGAAAACAACAGTAAACTCAGGGCTTTTCCTACACTATTTCAACTTGCTTACATTGCATAAGTCAAAATTGGAAGCGTGCTGGTAGTTAAATCTTACACCTCATATACTCTCCTAGTTAAACGCAGAGTGGCGAGAGAGTTGTAGCAGTATGCACTTTTCAGAATGGAGTGTAAAAGGAGTGATTGTTGTAATATTTAATGGTGAAAAATAAGTTATGTGCTGCAGTTTAACGTGTGACCTCTGTGAACTGAGAGATGCATTGATCTCCTAAGGTTTTTAAAACATGCAAATAGTCATTAAAACATGAAACTCCGAGCATTTTCATGGTTCTAGTGGTGTCTGATTGTCCTATCTTTCTCTTTTTTTTACTCTTTGATCCCCCTCTGTTTAAGCCTTGTCATAAGAGTAGCATGGGTCATTTGGAGAATAGCAGAGTCAGCACGTAAATGTGTGGTGTGTGTGTGTGTGTGTGTGTGTAAGAAAGAGTGAGGGAGTAACGGTGAACGCCGATGTCAGCCGAGTGAGCAGAAAAGCAACGGAGTAGAGATACAGACATATGTCACTTATTTTGGCCTTTTTCACTGTTGTAAATACAACTTTCAGGCCTAATTTAATTCCCCGCAGTGTAGCAATCCACAGAAAGAAGAAAAATGACACGGAAGTAATTGAGAGAGAAAGAGAGAGATGGCCGTTTGTAACCATCAGCTGTTTTGTGCCTCCCGCTGCTGATTTTAACAGAGAATCGTTCATAAATTAAAAATAGAGCTCGGCTAGTGCCTGCTACGTTTCTGTGGGTGCTCTGATTAATAAATGTATTCTTTGATTTAGTAAAATCAGACATTCAGGACCTCCCTGCAGCCTAGAAGGAACTATCTGTTGTTTCATAACCACATTTTCCACCAGTGTGATGATTCGGCTGTCGAATCTTCACCGTCCGGGGTCAGAGCCTTCAGTCCACGTGGCTCTCTTTCTCATTTCCAACTCGTCACATAGAGATGCGTGGTCAGAACACCACGGTGCCACTTTAACACAGTGGGAACTCACACGCACTCACCATGCACGCACTGCTACCACAACAAAGACACAGTGGAAGTCAGATTACAACACACACAGTGGGAGCGTGACTTCATTCTCCTGTCAGGACGCCATTACTCCATTATATCTGCTCAATTAATGTTCTGAATGTGGTTTACGGCACCTTTAAAGCCTCCATGGTGCTGTGGACGACCACACAGTGTGTGTTCTCTCACGGCAGTAATAATTGCAACTCTGGCTCAGTTTCTTCGTCTTTTTTTTTCTTCTTTCCCAGAGCCATATTAAGCTCATTTTAACATTTGTCTTTGACAATGATGCTGCACACTGAATCTGACACCTCCAGCAGTGCCAGACACTTAAATCTTCTGTTCAACAATAGCACAATGCTCACTTCATCTCCCCTCCTGCAGCCCGGCCTCTCAGGCTTTCTAATGAACACTGTGCAAGAGAGAGAGAGAGAGAGAGAGGGAGAGAGAGGGGGAGGGATCCCTTGCTCAATATATAACATGTACAACAAGCATTTTGCAATATGTTTTTGCTCTATGTTTTGATATGAACATTGGCGCCATCAGAGTCACTCCATACAAGCGGAGGTGCTGGCAAAAATGACGAGGATCTTAAAAGCAAGGGGCAGTTTTTAGAAATCAAGAGTGACATATTTTTCAAGAACCCTAAAGGGCCCCTTTGTAGGACACGGCGGGGGCTCTTAAGTGCTATCCGGGGAGGCAGGCAGAGTGCTACCCTCTGTGCCCAGCAGCCACCAGCTCATTGAAGACGAGAAATCAAACACAAACTAGTCCTTCAATCGGCGCTGTGGGGAATGGTGTTATTTGTCATCAAAGTCATCCCGCCCCGCCTCAACTCCTCCTCTGAAGGAACACAGATACATCTGAAAAGATTCAAATCAATATAAGCTCTTGCAAAATTGTGTTTATTATTAATGAGTTTGGGATTCTCAACAAAGATATCACAAGTATCTGATTTAAGAGGGAGGGGTCCTTGTCAGGGCAGTGATCAGCCCACCAGGGAAGGATTTGAGTGGCAGTGAAGCAGCAGACAGGTAACTAGAGGAGAGGCCGTCTGGACTCTAACACCCCTGTGGTAACAGGGCCAGATTTGGAGGAAAAAGGGGGAAGAGTCCAAACACCAGACCACAACCACATCAGCGGGAATCCTCGCAAGCCAGTTGAAATGCACTCCACGTTGTTATGAAAGGAAATACATGTTTTTAGAGGGACAGAAAATCAATATCGCTGACTGACTGCGGCGCAAGTGAACAAATGTGAGCGCGCTTGGAAAAACCTGCATAAAATGGAATAAAAATGAGTCAGACTTAATAATCCTGACTAAGCCTGTATAAGGAAGCCCTGGCAGTCAAGACAGTAGATGGATCAGAGCACAGACAGGAATGCATGCATTATGCATCATTGTAAAATCTCTCCGGGTACAGCGCAGATACACAAACTTATCCCGCATTTGCATCACTTATTGTTCACGTTTACAACTCAGAAAAGTGTGTTTGTGTGTGTGTGTGTGTGTGTGTGTGTGTTCTCTGCTGCAATATCCAAAGGACACAATAATGCTGCTGACTTCTATGGCACATTAGACAGACGCTACCTGTTAATAGATCATTACCGTTGAATAATTACCCATTACTTTGCTCTCACAATCCTACACTCCTCACAAAGCGGCTGCTGAGCACAGCAGCACTATCTTATCTCCCTCACATCTCTTCTCCTCCCCTCAGCTGATGTTAACATCTGACAGCTTTGTGTGTGTGCCGATACAGATTTTCTTTCTTTAATTAAAACACTGGAAGTCTTAATTGGACATTACACTTTATTCTTCGGCCCCCCCGCCCGCCCGGCTCCCCTTCCTCAAACACTTTGATCCTCCGACCAAATCTTTCGAGGCAATAATAGTTTCCCCCTGTTCCCAGACTCACACCACAGTGCTTAAGAAGCAAAAAGCTCCCTTTAAAACTGGAAACATAGCTTAGTCTACTCTCTACATGACTTTCTTCCTTTAACATTTTTCAATTTCTCACCAATTAGATGATCTTCAAGTGACCTTTTTTCACTCAGTTCGAGCAAAAATAGATAAAACTTTAATATGGCACCTTGGCTGATGTAGAGATGAGTGTTTTAGCATGAATTCTGCTCTTTTTGGTGCATTCAGACACTTTATAAGTGCATAAATCACCCTCCAACTCCTGTTGTCAGAGAAAGCCTTTCTTAATGACAGAGCTTTATTGTTTTACAGGATTATAGACTTTGGAGAAAATTGTCCACCCTCACAAATATTGATTAAACTGCCCAAGAGCACAGGAGTAACACACTTTATGTGAATTCAGTTTTGGTGTGGATTTTCTGTGTGAATCTGTTCTTTGATCCCTCTGGCCTCAAGTAGCTCGAAGGAGGCATATGAGCCCATTACTCGGGAGCTTAGGGAATTACATCGGCTCTGCGAAAACTAGACATAAAGGAGTATTTTCTCTCACGGCGGGGTAAACAAAAGAATGTAATAATAGCAATACCTGCAAAATTCCAACCATTTATTTATATATATAACATTGATAGAATGTCACGGTTACTACCACGAGAGGTATGAACGGTAAATTAAGTATCGATTAAACCTTTAATTTGTTTTCTGTCCACGTTTCTTTCTACCTTGCTGATAACTGCCTACTTTCTTTCTCTATTTCCCTCCTCGACCCCTATCTCCACCTCCTCTTTAGGTGGCGCTGGGTCAAGAAGACGACTCCTCCAGCGCCAAAAGCTCTTCAGACGACTCGTCCAAGACGGTGGGCCTCCTGAGCGGGCAGGCTCCCCTCTCGCCCCTGAGCCGCTGGATGCTTCACAGTAAGAGCCGAGCTGCTAACACCACCTCTCTGGAGCTGCCCTACCGCTCCCCGGTGCCGTTCTCCAAGCAGGAGTTTTCTAAACAGGAGTTCTGGGAGATGCTGGGCAGCGACCTGCTCAAACCCGACGCCTCCAGCTCCAGGGTCAAACGCCGGCCCATTGTTAAAACCGGCAAGTTCAAGAAGATGTTCGGCTGGGGCGACTTCTATTCCAATATCAAGACGGTGAGGCTTAACCTGCTCATCACCGGGAAGATCGTGGACCACGGTAACGGCACGTTCAGCGTCTACTTCCGCCACAACTCCACGGGCCAGGGCAACATCTCGGTCAGCCTGGTGCCACCTGTCAAGGCGGTGGAGTTTGACCTGGAGCGCCAGAGCGTGGTCTACCCCAAGGACTCAAAGATCTTCAACTGCCGCGTGGACTATGAGAAGGTGGATCGCAGCAAGCGCACCTCGCTGTGCAACTACGACCCATCCAAGACCTGCTTTCAGGAGCAGATTCAGAGCCACGTGTCCTGGATTTGCTCCAAGCCTTTCAAGGTCATCTGTATCTATATTTCCTTCTACAGTACGGACTACCGCCTGGTCCAGAAGGTTTGCCCGGACTACAACTACCATAACGAGATGCCCTACCTGCCCTCGGGCTAGAACTCTTGTAGGGGGGAGGAGAGGTGGGAGGGGAGAGGAAAAAAGGGGGTGAGCAGGAGTGACTGCAACACACGAGGAGGAAACCAGGCCTGTGAATCGTCCTTAATGCCACTGTGGCAGCAAGACAACTTAAAAAGACCCTCTCTGTAGCCTGACTATTGTAAGATGTAAAAATATATATGCAAAACAAAAACTACAGTATGCAGATAATGAGGCATTTGGAATGCGTAACTGCAGCATTCATTAACTGGACTGGTAGTGAAAATCAAACACGCACATTCTTACCTCAATCCAGTTTCTAAATGCCAACTTCTCGCCAGCTAATTCTCTCTTCCATTAAGTCATCTGTGAATGTTGTCTGAATGTCCTTTTAATCACCCTTTACTACATTGCTCTTTTGCAAAGTCGCAAGGCAGCATTTTCAGCGAAGGCGCGCATTTAAACGCTGTGACACGATTCACTGGAGAGTTGTATACAAATCCACACTTTATTACAAACATCATACAGCGTTTAACACTGAGCACTGTAAATGATTAAAAACCTACCAGAGGGAATGCAAAGTGTTGTTTTTCTCACACAGAGCAGATGAATGTAAAGTGTAACGAACCACAGCGTCACTGAGGTTACACTCAAGTCTTTTTAAAGGGCATCTTTTTTTCATGTGAACTTAAAAGTCTGTCTCCGTCTTCTCACCATCACATGTGCTGTCAGCTTCCCACCACGACATTGCTGATGTGTAGTTTATAGCCTGCCGAATCTAATCACAATATATCTCTCAGTTATGTCACCTCCATTTTAATAAAAAGAGGGAAAAAGGAGGAGAGAAAAAATAATAAAATTTGCAAGAAAAAGCAATTGCTCAACAAAGATTCAGGGCCAGGGCTTAAGACAAGTTCAGTGCGAAGGAAATAACTAGATTCTGCACAGAGATAGAATTGGCCCTCCACACTTAAGAGAGAGAGAGAGAGAGAGAGAGAGAGAGAGAGAGAGAGTGAGAGGGGGAGAGATTCAGTGAGCTGTTTTAATTAAAGTGGAGAAGGAGACTTAGAGTATGCAGCTCCTTCTATTGTCCCCTCTGTATGAAAAAGATTAAATTTTGTTGCCGTCAGGATTCCTGATTTCACGCCTTGATAACTTTGACAGTGCAGGCAGATTGCTCTCTCCCGACAAATACTGTGTTCACTAAAGTCGGCCCGTTATCTTGAATAAATGAAAATATTATCATAATAATTACATATAATTTAATCTCCTTTAGAACTAATTAAGGTTTCAACGAGAGGGCGAAATGTATTCCTAAAAATCAAGTCAGCGAGTAGAAGGATAAGAGGACGTTCGCGGGGATGCTGCCTGGTGTGTTTTTTTGCGCGGAGCCGGCAGCCAAAGCTCAACCCAGAGTTAACTGCTCTCATTAAGATAAATGGCCACTGGCTGGCCCATCTCATGTTGCTCTCACAAACAATATCAGTGCAGAGAAGAGCACAATGGAGCTATGAATTAACCGGACATTTTCTTGGTGAGAGTGAACAATGACTTTTCAGCGAACAGTCACAAAAAAGCTGTGTAGAGTCTTTAGATCAGGCAGCCGGTGTGATGCTAATGTGCTGTGATGTTAGGGATTTAGCCAGGATTTGTGCACGCTTTGCTGGAGCTGTGCAGCGATCTCCCAGGTGGACCTGCGCAGCGGTGAGCGGTCACCATGAAGCTGTCCTCCTGTGGGGGGAACAGCATAAGGCCAGACATGAATGCATCGTCTCAGCCGCTCTGTGTGAGACTGAGGAGCAGAAGCAGGAGGGGAAACACAGCGATAGGGCTAAAGATAGTAACACAGACCTGTAAATCTGCACATCAAAGCTCTGTGGTTTTTTTTATAAGAGGGGGGTAGCTTCTCTCCATATGCGACCTAATCAAGTTGAGGCCCAGAGCAAACAGCAGCAGAAGTCTGCAGGGGACAGACAGAGACAAGACCCGCAGCAAGGATAACGGCTGTTCAACTGTCAAATTTCTGCCTCCTCTTGTGTGTGTTCGTTCTATCCAAACAGATATTTCACATAAGCACTGATATATGTTGACAACACACATACCCTTAAATATTCTCATGATGTTCTTGTGATATCAGACAAAAACGTATTTGCAATGGTTCATATAATATCCTCTAAAATCTGAGCTCGATTTAACATTTTGAAGCGTCGTTGTGACTCATGGTTAAGGTTGTAACAAGAAACTACTTGGTTAGGTTCAGTCAACAACACCACTGAGATGGTCTTATTATGACTCTTAGTTAGCTGCGCCTTCTAGTGGCTGCAGTAGTTATGGAGAAAGTAACATTTATAGCAACAATGTTGGTGGAAGCGAAGATATTGAGTATAAAGAGCGACAAGGTCCACGTAGAGAGGGTGGGGTGGACGGGTCAAACAAATATTGAAACACAAAGAAGTGAACATTGTTATTTGACAGTTATGAAACATAACTTTCAGGCATGGCCCATACATAGGTCTACATCACAAATAAACCTGCCTCGTAGTTACTTCCATTTATTTCAACTTTATTTTAACCATCTTTTTCTGAGCTTAACCATGTCATTCCCCCTCACTAAGCTTAATCAAGTACTTTTGTTGCCTAAACTTAATCAAACTGTGACGATATCACAACTTAAATGACAAAATAAAATTGACTAATAAATATTGCGACAATTATGATCAGGTATAACGCTCCTATTGGTCATATTTGAGGGTAGAAACTTATGCAGTCATAAGGTTTGGAGGACTTGTTGAAACAGTGAGGTGAGGAAAAAAGATCAGGGTCTGGTTTAAAATCAGTACTTCCATAAGTAATCACTGGATGTTGATGCATAGGTCACATAGGTGATGTAGGCCGTGACATATTAATTTACCAAAGTTTACGTACAAAGTTGACTTTTAATTCCAAATGGGACATGGACGCGGTTTCCTGGGTAAAAGTTTGTTAAACACATCCCCCAGCCCCACCTACCCGCTCTAAAGGAACTATAGTCTGTTACCTTACATAAAACAAGCAGCATCTCCTTGATCACAATTCCTACAAATTGAATTCAGTTTATTAGTTTTCTATAGGTAAAACAGAGAACAGTGGATGAGAAAAGTCTCACAATCAGTTTTTCCTGAAGAGGCTACCATCAATCAGAGTGCCGACCATGAGAAAAAAATCGTCAGGACAGATTCCGATTCCTGCCACATCACAGTAATGCAGTATTTATTTGAAAGCATACATAAAGAGTCCCAGTGGAACATGCAATATAGATGTAGCACCTGTCTGCTGGATGAGATACACAGCTTGTAAAATGCATATCAACCAGCATGAATGAACCACTGCCTCTGTTCATTCATTTTCGCCTTCCTGCTCTCTCTCCGGCCCTGTCCCTGCATGCTCCTCCTCCATTTGTCCCGCCACCTTCACTTCCTTTCCTCTCCCTGTGTGTGACCCGGCTGACTGGCCTAAGCCTCCATACCCTCTCTACCTCCCTTACCCTGGTGTTGAACCCTACTGTGGGTAGTTCCTCATTGCTGCCCCGCCCGTCCTCCTTTGCACGGCGCTCAGCTGAGCTGGCTAATCTCTGTGAGCTTAATGCAGAGCCAACTGAACATCAGCAGCGAGAACTCCCCTCTCTCTTTCTCTATCTATCTATTTCTCTCTATATCTATATCCCATCAAACAAATGCGTGTGCACACACAGTCTTAAGTTTAGCTGGTTTAGGTATTTTCCTCTCTCCTGTTGAAAGCATCTTACATAAGCCCCTGGATTGCGAGGACACGAAATCTCCTCGAGAGCATGCCAACGGAGTGCCCAACACAGATACGCCTCAGTAACCTCAATACTCCTCTCCCCGCCTCCTGCAGGGCGTCCGGAGAGAAGCTGGATACTCACACATGTTGGAATCAAAGCTGGGCAACATGGGCCCTCAGCGCTGAACTCATGTAGAAAAAAATCGAGGACACATCTTGGGCTACACGCTGGGAAGAAGCCCCTCACTCTGCTCCTTACCGATTCTCTCAGATTTACAGCAATACTCTCACTGAGACTCCACCCTCTCCGCCTCTCTCCGGGGCGAGTTGAAGCAAGGCTGCTGGACTAAATTTAAGAGACAGTTGTGTTGCTGTGGAATGGACGGTGTTGTCACAGCAGCAGCCTTACTGTTGAACCATCTAATGCCGACAGACATGTGGATATTTGGCCTTAGAGACTGCAAGGCGACACCGGTCCTCTCAGCAAAGAATAGTAACAAAACCCGACTGTCAGAAACATAAATATACATATATATATAAAAGCTAAGAGTCCTCAGATCTGAATAAAGTTGTATTTAAATGTGGGTCATGCAGTGGAGGTCGTCTGTTTTACCTTTTTGTTCCTCATGCCTTTGTTTCTCTGTGGATGATATACTGTATGGATGATATGATGGCATTTACTGTGGTTTTCAACATTCTAAAAATCAATAAAGTACACAGACGTACTTAAATCACTTCAGTTGTAGAGAGGCAGTCTTATATCTGGCTGTGCTTCATGTGTAGGAAGAGCGTGTCAACAATGCTGAAGTCTCTATTTTCTCATATTTGCATACCCATACTGTGTGCCAACGGCAGAGAAAAGATGTGACAATTTTTTTTGCTGAAGGCTCTTGCAGATATACATGAAGAGAGAGAGAGAGAGAGAGAGAGAAACAGAAGGAGAAAAAGGAGCAGGGAGGAAAATGGGGTTGAGAGGGAAAGGAAGGAAATGTTTCAACTGGAATGATGCATGAACACAACTCCATCCCCTAATTAGCCTCCTCTTCCCTCCCTCACCCACTTCTCGGATTCTTTGTTGTGCATCTTCGCACTCCGCGTTCATTTTAAGACGTAATTGACATTAAATTCATTCTACTTCTTAATTAAATCCCAGAAAACTGTTAACGAGGGGATGGGTTCAAACATTCAGCTCACAACATCCCTTTAAACAAGATCGATTAAGGCATGGCTGGCGGCAAAGCCAGGCCCTCCACCCCTCCCTTACGCCCCCTTGTTCCCATAAAAGTGCTGCTTGCCTCAGGATAACCTTGCCGAAGATGATGAAAGGGAAGCAAATAAGTCAACATGGAGACAGAAGAATAGAAATCTAATTTGGAAGAAAGCAGGATTGAGGTTAATGTGAAATCTGTGAGAGAGGCATACTGGGTCAAACACACACACGGACACACATAACTGCAGAGAAACACGCAGAGAGCGGAAACTGCAGGCAACAATCATTGATAATGGACATAAGGTTTTACGAGAAGGACAGAGGCTTTTGGTTGTCCATGAGGAGAAAACAATTCAGGAGTGTGAGCTTCTCAGAGAGGAAAGGGCATTTCAGCATGAGTAATGGGAAGCTGGACGATAGTCAATTGAGAAAATAACTAGTCATGGCGTGAGGAGGCGGGAGAAGGCGTGAGGAGCTTAAAATGATAAATAGACATTCAGAAAAATAACCTTGAGGTATGAAAACGTGTGTCTGGGAAAAAAATATGTAACAGGAGACAATGAGAGTGTGAGGAGACAGAAGGGACGGCGCTGACTCCTTGTTAACACTTTGTTTTGAACATCGAGGCTATCAGGTTTGTAATTTTATCCCGCAGAATAATAATTATGTGTCATTTTCCTCCATGACATGTTACACCACAAAGTGTAATATTGCTCTGGCGGTGGATATTGCACTCTGCAGCATCATCCCCTCGCTAACAGTGTTGACAAAGTCAAAGCTCAACCGCAGCGCTCTCATTTCTTCACACTTTGAAATCATCGGCGAGGATTAGCCTGGTATAGCAGCGTGGTGATATACAGAACCAGAGTGATTCTGAGGTCTTATTAAAAATCTGATTTCATCAGTCATCTGCAACTAATATGAGACAGGTTTCTCTGCCAGCCTGCAAACCCCGCAATAAGGATCATCTTTGTCGCATAATTCTGTTTTTTAATCTATTTTTGTAAATTATTTCTTCATTTAAATGACTAATATATCCCCAAATCTCTTTTTATATTGAATAGGTGTGTAGGGTCAGCCTGCCAACCCATCTGAAAATTTCATTAGGCTGGGGTTTCAGAGACTTTGCTGTCTCATTATAGTGTAAAAGTGGTTTCAGAGGCTTTTTCACACTGAGAAGAATGACATTATAGACATATATAGGTGAAGCTGAAAGCATGGGTCCTACATAATATGTTTAATTTAAAAAAAGCTCATTCATATATATTTTGCATGACAAAAAAAACTCTCCCGCCATTAAGAGTCTTTGTTATCAGTTTCCACATCATGTTGCACACAGGACTGCAGCTCTTATAGAAGCTGATTAGGGCTTTCGTTACCTGGATACCATCTCAATCCAGATGCAATTTATTATCATAGCAAACCTCGCTGCACTCCTGCTGAATTCAAATACACTCAATGTTCTTTGATATTCTGGATTGTGTGTCGGGGTGGTCATGGTCACGCACTTACTCCGGGCACAAATGTGTAAAAGCAAGCGTACACACACACACACACACACACACACACACACACAACAAACACACACACACACACACACACACACACACACACACACACACACAGAAACTCACATAAACCATAAGTGGTTTCATGCCTCAGCATCCTAATGGTCTCTCTGCCCCGCCATGCCAATCATGGAACCCGGAGTGGAGTGGACAAGCAGGTGGGCCAAGTCTCAGCCACAGAGCATCATGGGAGGCGAGTTACATCAGACAAGGACAAATACAGGATCAGCCTCTCAACCCCCGCAGCTCCTTTCATGATGGAGCGCTGCAGAACCGTCTCACTGTACCTCGACACAGATTGGACACACGACACAGGGCACACATGCTTCGACAGAGACCGTGAGAGAGAGAGAGAGAGAGAGAGAGAGAGAGAGAGAGAGAGAGGCTGGAAAATGATAATGCAGTGAAGGGGTTGAGGAAACAGCAGGAGGGAGGTGGAGGCAGTGAGAGTTTGTTGCAAAAGAAAGCACAGATGGCCTAGGGCTACAACATGGTGGGAAGAGGAAAGAATAACTGAATAAACTAATTAGAGGGGCATAGTTTCACACACACCTCCATCAAGACAGCACTCCCTACCTCCGCTTGAAAAATATGCTTTATATATAAATCATTATTACACACAGAAAACAAGACTTTGAGGTGGAAATGTCAAAGCTCAGGGTTTGACACTTCGCCGTAACACAATAACACGAGAAAAGTTTGGGTTGTGACAGCAAATAGCTTCACACGTCAACGCCAATGTGGAAACTCAAGCTGGGCGTTCGTGCCATGCAGAGTGGCAGTATTAGCTGGAGGCCATGATGAAGACATTAGGGCTGTGATCTCTGTATTAGCCCAAAAAGAGGACATTTCCACTTAACTAAAGGAGGCAATGGAGAGGAGGGGTAATTTAAATTCAGTGACAAGGCTTTAAATACCAGCCAGGGATCACAGTTGTGCCCTTTGGCAAAGTAATTATTCACTCCTTTAGAAGACGATCAGGTGTGGAAGTGTGGTCATGTGCACGCGCAGGCATTTGGTGAGGAGTGTGTTGGCATCTGTGTGTGTGTGTGTTTGAGTGAATCGTGTGGGAGCGAGGGAGGTGTGAAATGTTACAGTTTCTCCTCTTTTCATGTAACTGAGAAGTGTTTATGCCAAACTCTTCAGAAGAGAGAAAGGGTACTCAGCTACGGGCTCATATCAGGTGATAAACGTGAGAAGAAAGAGAGACTAAGACATTAAACAAGAGCCAGTAAAGGTTAGCTTTCCACCTCTCCATCACTGTCTCTCACCAGCTTGTTCTCTCCTCCTGTCGATTTTTTTTCTCCCCCGGTATAACCTTCAACGAGAATCGGCGTGATCTCAGGAGGAGGAGCTCTCTCCCGCCGAGGCCAGACAGAAGCCCGGCCCAGGGGCTGTCAGGATGAGACTCTCACTGGGAAACTGTCCTTCAAAAACTGCAGCCTGATGGATTTTTTTGGCCCTGGTTTTGCTTCTATCTTTTCCCAACACATCCCTAGTGCTATCCTCTTGGCAACACTCCATATCCCTCAAGCTCCCTCTGTTGCCCCTAAGTTACCAAGTAGCCCCCGACACACACACACACACACACACACACACACACACACACACACACACACACACACACACACACCTGCAGGTTTGTTTCTGCTGACAGTTCAGTCCTTAGTACTGGGGGCCCTGATGCTTCTCATTATCTTTGGGGATGTTCACAGGGAACTACCTTCCTCCACACACACAAGTTTGTGCAGCTATCCTTTTTAAGACATTGCACTGACATCCATTCATTGTGGACAGCCTAACACAAACCTAACCTAACATGAATTCACATTTTACCCCTCACCGTAACCAGGACTGCAGAAATGATATTTTGCTCCATTAGGACAGGGCTTTGGTCCCCATGGGGACGACTGTCAGTGATAACACCTGGTCCCCAGAAGGTAATAAACACACACTCTTGTGCTTCTGTCCTTGGGAGGACCCTGCCTTAACATAATTCATTCTCCAACCCCTCACCCGAACCTTAACCCTCACAACTAATTGCCTACCCCCAAACCTTACCCTAAACCTGTAACCATCTCTGCATCTTAACTGCAGAATCCAACCCAGGTTGAACCTGCGGACAACTCAGAACAGCAGAACGGAGATGGATTAACTGTTTACAGACTATCACCCCATAGGTCTCAGTGAAAAACTATGACTCATACTTCGACCACCTGGGATAATCCTCTGTCGAACAGAGTATGATTAAGATTAAGATTTCTTTCATTAGTCCCACAAAGGGGAAATTTCAAGAATTACAGCGAATCGCAATAATAGCAATATACAATAAATAGTAAACAGCAGTATAAACTAGAAATATAATAGGTAGCAAATAAACAAGAATTAAGTATTAACAATTTACAGAACAAACAAGTAGAAATATAAACAGGCCTGTGCACTTTGAATTCAGCCAATACACAGCCACTTTATCCTAAACTAACCTAAAGAAGTGAAGAAGTGCAGACCGGCTGAAATGTCCTCACTTCCCAAAAATGTCCTCACTCTGTTGGTTAAAAACTCCGGTCTAAGCCTTTGAGATAACACTCATTGACATAATGTATTCACTAACCACTTACCCTAACCTTTACTATCACAATTAAATGCTTAAAAGTCTTAACCCTCAAACAGGCCTTTGAAGAAATGAAAACCAGCTGAAATGTCCTCACTCTGTTGGAAGTACAAGAACACGCTCACACACACTCTTGTACCTTGTCTTTGTGAGGACCCACATTAACATAATGCATAATGCTGACTCTAAACTAAACCAAATTGTAACCAGAACCTTAAAACCAAGTCTTAACAGGCCCTTGCAGTAATGAAAACTGGCTGAAATGTCCTCACTTCCCAAAAAGATCCTCACTCTGTTGGGTAAAAACTTGCTCCAGTCCTCACTACATAGGATAAATATAAATAGGAAATAAATAGGAAACTCACTGACATAATTAATTCCCTAGCTCCTTAAACATCACATTAAATGCTTAACCCTAACCTGAACACAAGTCTTAACCTTAAAACAAGTCTCTAAAGAAGTGTAGTGGCCAAAATGTCCTCACTTCTCAAAAGTGTCCTCACTCTGTTGGTTAAAAACTTGTTTCGGTCCTCACTATGTAAGTAGCACAAGAACAACAACACTTATTGACATAATGCATCGCCTAGCCCCTTACCTTAACCTAAACATGACTGTAACCAAAACCTTGAAACTAAGTCTTAACCCTCAAAAAGGCCTTTAAAGGAGCCGAAATGTCCCAAAAATGTCCTCACTGTGTTGATTTTAAACTTGTTCTGGTCCTCACTATGAAAGAAGTACAAGCACAAGTACACACACACACACACACACACACACAGAGCAATCACCACAACCCAATCCCAGTGTCATGGGAGTGTGTTGGGCTCACATCGTTATCAGCGCTCCTGCATGAGTTCATCACAAACCCAACGATGTGCAGACTCAGCTGCAGACACTCACACAACAACCCAATCAGTCTTCATTTGCCTCATCTTCCTCGTCATATTTCACCGCTTTCCTGCTTATGTGGGGAGGAGAAACAGGCGGCTCTCAAGTGGGAAGCTTTATTGTGCTCCTTCTCTATAAGTTGCACTTTCTCTAAAAGGCTGATTGTGAAACATGTCTGAGGCGCGTGACCTGCTGGGCACAGAGGTTCCCGAAAAGCAGCCGCTGGCAGTGGAAAAACAGTCGCCTCACAGCAGCACATCCCCCTACAGGCACTTGCTGCAAATAGCACATGAATGAAGGCTGTAAAAGTAAAGCTCCCTTCACACAACACTGAAATGCATTCAATGGACAAACAGTTCTCACCTCTGGAGTTTTTCTCCCAAAGATGCAGCAACAAATGCTATCAGAGTTTCTTCACATGAAATGAAAAAGTCTGGCCATGGTCCCTCTGTAAAGTGTCTGAATAAACTTTGTGCTGCAGAGACCTCCGTTTATTGCTCTGGATGAAGTGAAACCGGTGGCTGGGCTCTCCTATTTACAACTCAGTAAAAAGAGAAAGCTCCGATGGAGAGCAGGTTCATTGCAGGAAGGTAATTGGAAAACTAGACTTTAATGTAACCTCTCAATGACAATGGACGGTCAGGCAGTAAGTCTCACAGTAAGTCTGACATTTAAGCAAATTATAAGAGGATCACAGCCTGGTGTTGATTAATTATTTCACATATTGTGTTGGAATGCCTAAAACACTGTCTGCAAAAAGGGCAAAAACTTAAACCCTATATATATATATATTACATTTAGTCATTTAGCAGACGCTTTTATCCAAAGCGACTTACAGGAAGAATATATATATATATATATATATATATATATATATATATATATATATATATATATATATATATATATATAAACATTTAAATCGCATATTAATATTTGACCTGAGAACAGTGAGAAGTAATTTTTTTCACATGGATTTTTAGTATACCATTGAATAATGACTGAATACATAAGCTTAAGCAACAAAAATATTGTTTATTTTTGTTCAAGTCCAACAGACCAGTGCAATTTTTGCCATTAAGTGTAGCAATAGCATATTTAGAAATATAGTAGATTTCAGAAATTCAGGTAGCCTATAGGTAGGTAGAACTTCTGTAAACTATAATACTTTGGTTTTTTAAGTAAAACACAATCCAAGCTAGCTACCACACTAGCCACTAGCTGCTATATGTTTTGCATTGAGGTGATAATTGAGGCTGGATGTGCTGCGGTGATATGCGAATTCCTTGATGCATAACTTACACACAACCATGCTCTTATCGACGCTTCCATCCGTTGGTTTTTTGTATCAAAATTTCCCATCCACGGGGCAAACCAAAGCGGTCTCATCAGCTTCTTCATTCACTCTGGTTTGTTGTTGTCTGAACTCATGAATGCTAGTTGGTGCTCCAGTGTAATCAGTCCGTCTGAAACTCATCCAGTGAGAAACGTTCCGCGGTGCAAAAATAGGTGTGATTAAAATGCGTCAATTTTTTTAACGCATTAATTTTTGTGTAATTAATTTATCTTAATTAACGCGTAGAAGTCCCGTATTTATTTATATATTTATATTCACATACAAGAGTTTAAAATAGGCACGTTTCCATTAGGTACTTTTCCCTCTAGTGAGCAGCTATGGGTGTGGCTTGGGGGAGAGGATCCGCCCAAGATCTACCCAATTTCACCGGTTAGCGCCTCAGGTAGCGGCTCAGAAAGTACCTGCCTCAAGTAGGTACTTTCTGAGCCGCTACCTGAGCCGCTACTGACTTGTCGATACTGATTGGATACGGTTGAGGCGGGATATGACGTGAGTAGAACTAGACATGACCACAACATAAAAGCACCATTTTTAAAAGAAATAAGCAGAACGGACTGAGACGAGAGAATCGAGAATAAGAAAACCAAAGAAGAGAAGACAATGGACAAAGGAAAAATAATGTCTCGACTGTTTGGACTTGCCACGTCGGTCTGTTGTCAGCATCGCGTCACTGATGTCATGGTCAAAATTGTTGCTGAATAATCAAGTGTCGCAGAACAATTTACGTCACATTCGAACTCCATTGGTTGGCCGCAACAGAAGTACCTGTATGGGAAAAGAGGCCCATACCTGCATTAATAATATAAACCTGCATTAATATCACAACACTGACACTGACATTATTATTTTAAGTTCATATTCATGATGTTCTGCAACATTAACATGCAGTGGCCTACTTACTGTAAGCTACATGACATGGTCATTTAAAAACAGCGGCATTCATTTAAAGTCGTGTTTGCATCTACCTGAGTCCAACATTCACTCCTCTACTGATTCTCCACCAACTCCTGAGAGAAATATAGTCGCTCAAGCTGCAACCTCTAAAAAGTGAAGCCAATGCTGAAGTGCCTTAAACCTGAATTATTTCTAATGGCCAGCAGGGGGTGACTCCCCTGGTTGCAAAAAAATAAGAAATATTGTTTAGAAGTCTATGAGAAAATCAGCCAATTCCTCACTCAGAAAATATTTGCTGTATCATATCAACCGCTAATTTTTAAGTTTTCTTCAAATGCAACATGACATTAATTTTGTAAATTATGGTACCATATAGAGTAAAATAGACAATAAAGCATATCAATATAGCATAGCAATATCCTTTGGGGCAGGGTTAACTTATGATTGGCAATTTGCTACCACATTGTTGTCCATGTTTTCTAAATACAACTCAACACTTTCATAGTGTTTTTTCCTGTCTATGAAAGCAACATTTTGGTCGTCTAAAAATGTCTTACTAAGGAGTTGGCTGTCCTTTTCCCACCTTGTAAAACACACTAATTACCTAGATATTAACTTAGCTCCACATTCTTGTCAAAATATGGTCACTTCTGGCTCCAAATAAAGCCAAAATGCCGATCTCTAGGCTTGTAGCTTACAGTGGCTAAATCCACTTCTTTTATACAGTGATCTGGCTGTTTAGCTGCCAAATGCTTCATTATAATCACTAGCAAGTCCCTTACTTTTTCTGCCTGCCATTCGGTGTTGAGCAGGGAGCACGCAATGATTTCATCGATTGTTACTATAAAACGTGATTAAATCAGCTTTATTCCACCGTTTTAACATGCTAAAATATATTTTCTCCAATGTGCAATATCTGTAAGATGCAAAGTACATTCAGGAACACAAACAAACACAAAAAATATATATTAATAATGAATGCCAAATAGCAGAAATGTATGTATATAATGTGTATAGAATGTATGTATATGTCTTATTTTTTATATTCTTATTCTGTTTTTTATATATATGTGTCTGTATCTTGAGCTGCTGTGACGACTAAATTTCCCGGGATAAATAAAGTCATATCTTATCTCTTATCTTATCTCTTTAAAATTACAAAATATCTTCAGAAATTCAAAAGTACTCTCTATGCAGAATGTCTCAGTTTAGCTGTTCATGGTTAGACTATTTTAAACTGCGAAGTAACAATAAAGTAAGTAAATACAGTAGAAAGTGTAGAGTCCTCTGACTAAAAATTGCACTAAAAAACTTCAGCAGACTCAAAAGCATGATAATCATTTCTCTATAGAGACAAAATAATAAAGATTCTGCAGCAGGATGTGAACACTCTGTGTGACCTTTACATGCATGTTGTACTCTCCACCTGAACACATATTATTTTAAGTATTTACAGCTGACTTTCATTTTTTACATTCTCGCTGTTCTCAAAGAGCGTTCTCTATAATGTGCTGACACCCTGCTCATTTCAATGATAGATATCTCTATTCAGCAAATATTTTTCTGCTCATTACCTGCAGAATAACGTCAGCTCTGCTGCCCGCACCTCCTCAAACCCCCCCATCCTACTGCGAGGCAGAATTACATCTTTAACCCAAATCACATTGATCCTTAAATCCTTCTGAGTGTCTCATGATGTTATAAAGTGCTGCGGCCAAACATGACTTCATCTGCTGCTCCGTCCTGAGCTCCAAACATGACCTCAACAAGAGTCTTGACGTTAGCGATGAAATACTGCCGCAGGGGACCACCAGCACGCCAGGGAGCTGATGCCATTTGCCTTACTATGCTGTAATGTGTCGACCTTCACCTTAAAGATTTTACCATACTGCTATAACTTCTATTTTGGCTTTTAAATAATTGGATTATTGAGGTTGCATGGGCCAGGGGATTCTAATTCATCGCTGGATGCCTCCTGCATTATGATGATTAATGGCTGAATCTGCAGAGCTCTCGTATTGGCTTCAGGTTGTCTTTTCAGACACATTCATATGAAACCACCTCAAATATTTTCTACGGTGAGATATTTCAATCCATGGTCAATTTTTTGAAGATCTAAATCATGGTCAGAACCCATCCTCCACACATACACACACACACGCTATAGAGCTGCTGGGAGAAGGCAATTCCTTTCACACTGAGGGATTTCTTTCTGCATCAAACAAGTCAGGCAATTGGAATTATGACCAGGGTCAATGCTCAAGATGAAACAGCAAGCCTCCCCTCTCCCGCTAAATTCACTTTCCACCCACCTCCTGCCTCGCCACTGTCCTTGACTCCTCTTGACCCCTCCACCTTGAGGGGAATTGAGTTATTCAGTGCTACAGATATCGCCCCACGGCAATAACTTTAAAAGCTGACCTTACTGCCTCTCGCAAAACATGGTAGCCCGCGCTCGCTTATTGATGGAGGCTCTTTAACATGGTTCCTTTGTCTCTGCCTGGGGCGTGAGGAAATAAATCAACTTTACCAGTGTCTTCTTAATCCCCCCCCCTCCTACATCTTGACAAGCCAGTAGGAGCTGATGGTTACTTGAGGTCAGGGGCAAAGGGGCCGCCACGGTCACTGTATGTACACGCAGTGACATATCGCTGCAGGAAACTGCCATACAACGTGATCTACGGCGGCAACAGACGTCGGATTGAGGTGCAAGAAGGTCCTTTCTCCTCTGACTCCATCCATCACCACTATCACACCACAGGAGGGATGTGGAGGGGCAGATTTGATGCACATAAATACAATCATGTTCACACACACACACACACACACACACACACACACATGCCTGCACATCTCTACTCAGAGATAGCTGAAGAAAGACACAGTCACAAACAGACACACTTGCAGGCGACTGATAAGTCAGCAGTGTTGTGTGGGTGGAGATTTAAGGAGGGAGGGGAGGGTGATTGTGGGAAGGAGGTGTGTGGGTGATGTGGGGGAGGGCAGCATAGGACGAGGGCGGGGAAGTGGATGTTTTATGAGGCCCTTAACATTTACTTCCCCAGTGTTTCAATCCGCCGTGTCTATTAAGGACGGCTGCTCCTCCTACGTGTTCCCCATCCATCAAAGACCAAGAGACACGAGGCCCCACACTGACGGACAGCTCGATATGATGGAGGGAGGGAGAGTCGGCATCAGACAGGGAGAGTGAAAATACAGAGAAATGAAGGAGGAAGACAGAGTGAGGTAAAAAGGGTCACCAAAGTGGAATACAGCTGAAGAATACCGTGTTGGCCACAGAATGGCGACTGAAAAACACTCTCAGGTACAAACAAAATGTTCAGAGATGAGTTCTGCACCAAGAGCTGAAGCAGCATTTTGTCTTGTTGAATATGCTTTGTTCAAGGTGGGCTGCCGTCCCTTTGCAGACACAGTCTCAAACGCTACAGGATTTTGTGACTCTGCACAATAAACCACAACGAACACTGCCTGCCGAACAACATTTAGTGAGAAGCAGTGAAGTCAAAACAAGCCATAAATAAAAAGGGACTCGGAGAAAATAGATGAGGTCTCCATTCACTGTGACAAAGTGAGTGTGGGTCAGGGAGGTGTCCAGTTCTGTTCAGGTTTTAGTAATACGTGGAGCCCCTGCAGGTCACTGCTATTAATTACAAACGTATCCAGCTACCCTTTCATTAATCTAAATTTAGAGTCTAGACTTAGCTCTTGCTTGATGCCGCCACTACGGAGCGCTGTGCCAACCAACCAATCACATAATAGATTTTCTGCCCTCTGGCCGACCAAAGACAAGGTCCACTATCTGCAAACTAATCATAGCCACAGTCTGACACTCTCAACCTGCTGGCAGCCAAGGTCAGCCGACTACTGACCACCACATACAGACTTGAGGCGGGAATTACTGCAAATCACAGCAAGAGACAGCGAGCGGCTGAATATGTTGACCACCTGAAATTCATAAATTCAGGCTTGTTAATGAATACATGGAGCTAATGATCATTGCAGTGATGAACAGCTGGTTTGCGTTGCCATTCGCCTGCCTTCGGCCTTTTATCTTAATTAACGGCACACATATGTGCAGCGATGTTCCCACTCTGAGGCGGCACCGGCCGGCAAGTGCCGGCAAAATGCGTAGGTCAGACAAGGAAACGTGGGGGAATTTGCTTTACAAGAGATCAACAAGGAGAGAGGGGAGAGTGAGAGGGTAAATGAGACAGAGATGAAGAGAAGGGAGAAGAGGAGGAGAGAAAGTTGCTGAAGGAGACAGAAAGAGAGTGAGAGAGAGAGAGAGAGACAGAGGGAAGGGGAAGGGAAGGAGGAGGATAGGGTGGAGGGTGGAGGGGGGTATACCATCCTGTAACCTTGTGTTCCCCCGGCCATACTGCCCCTGGGCTGCTGTACCCCCCTCCAGCAATTAATCATCTGATACTGAGCTTACTCAACCGACAACCGGCTCCCCCACATCCTAATTAAGCCAGGAGAGGAGAGGAGAGGAGAGGAGAAGAGAGAGAAGGAGCAGAGAGGAGAGGAGAGGAGAGGAGAGGAGAGGAGAGGAGAGGAGAGGAGAGGAGAGGAGAAAACAAAACCGTGTCTAAAAGACAATGGATGAAGGAAGAGGATGGTCATTGACAATGCAGAAAAAGAGCAGCACAGACACAGTCCAGTAGCGTGCTGGAAGCCAGAAGCAAACGAGAAAGAAGAAAAAGGGAAGACATCCAAAACTCGGTTCCTATGGATTGGTAGTGAACATAATGAAAAGCCTGTGCCAGCCCGCGTCGAGGACCATCTATCTACCAGACTGGCGAAGCAGGCACCATGCTGGTGCCAAGGTTATTCTGCAAAGCTCAAAGACTGTGTGTCCATGTGTGCATGTGCGTGTGTGTATTAGGCTAAATAAAATAGAGAGAGGGAGTGTGTGTGTGCACATGCTTATTTTGGGTTTATGTGTGTTGAGAGCAAATGCTGCAAGACGTGTGAGTGTTTGTGTGTGTGTGTTACAGCTTGTTTGTAATTGGAAGTAGGAAGCATGCATGCATGTTTGTGTGGTTGTGGTTGTGTGTGTGTGTGTGTGTGTGCATGACTTGTTTTCATTCTGCCTTTTCATCTTTGGTCCAGGATACCGAGAGACTTGATGTCCTCGCTCTTCTTCTTCCTGGCTGAGACACACTTGTGTTGCCGCGGCCACCTGCCAGCCAATTAGCTGAGCGGGCAGAAGCAGCTGCCCAGTAGCAGGTGGATGTCCATCCTAACATCCACGACCACTTGCTAATGCTAATGGCTCTGATCTCAGGGGCCGGTGGAGTGGACTGCCGGGGGAGGCAGGTCAACCATGCATACAAATCACTGAGGCACGTAGCGCCTTCTAGTGGGGGTGTTACTGTAATTTAAATGCTAATAATGATGATTGATGGAAACACCAAAATTTGATAAAACTTTCGAAAATGCGCAACAATTTTCTTACACTCAAGGTGTTTTTTGTCTTTTTCCAAAAAATAGTTAATAAGCTAAATGGGAGATGGAAGCGCTTCTTCCATTTAAGTTCTGACGTAGTGAACATTTAACTCACATGACTGATCAGCTGTTTCCTCTGACATGAAAAAACAATTATAAGCTGCCAAATTGAAAACTTCTCTCCATTTTGTCTTGTTGGTGGCTTTAAAATTTGTTTCGAGTTTAATGGAAACACGGCTGATGAGAGGCAGCATGTTCGTAAAGAAGGGCAATTCACATCTGAATATAAATCAAAATGTTGAGTAAAAGATTTACAGTTTGTATTAAATCTCAGAGCCAGATGATACACACTGTCCAGTATGTGAAGAGAACCTCACCATCAATTCAGCAAATGTGTCAAAATGTGAAACCTCTGATGAGTTGGCTTTAAGTTGTCATACCAGTCATCGCTGATAGAGATAAAAAAAAACAGTCACACAGTCTCTGAGTCTTTCTATCTGCAGCCCAGCTTTGTACTCTCCATCGATTCCTCCTTACTCTCCATCAGACTGCAAGGTGAATAATTAGCCCGGTCCACAGGTGGAGGCAGTGATGAGGTGGCTTTTTGTGATCAGACCCGAAATAGGCCTGCTCCTCTCTCCCTCGTAAAATGCCTCGACCCTTTTTCACTTTTATAGATGGAGGAGTAATATATGGCTTTATTTACGAGGACAGGCTCTGACAGATTTAATATTTTAATTCGGTTTTATGACCTGAACATAGGGCTGCGCAGGACTCTTTATGAGCCACCGGCACGAACGGACGGAGCGGTGGGGACCACCGAGCGGAGACAGGAGGGCAGGAAGTGACAGATACAGCCATTCCTCATGTATCCCTGCCTAAATACCAAGCATATCTCTGCCTGCTCTAACCTCTGCCCACACCGCTCCTCCCCCGCATGTCTCTATCATCCGCTGACAGTCCTCCCCCCATCTCCACTCCAGCCATAACTCCAACAAGAAGACATGGCCATGGAGCAGACAGTGCAAGTCTAATAGAGGGGAAATTGATGGTTCAAACGATTCAGGGCTGGTACTGAGGGGAGATTCATGCCCGAGACAACTCCGAGCTATTGGTTCAGAGATTGATGAATCAGAAGATACAGCTCTAAACTTTCCAAGCTTTTCACGGCTGCGGCGATACACTGCCAATACTTTCAGAGTTCAGGGTTCAGACTATTAACAGCTGATATCGGAGCGAGGCATAGGGAGGGCTGATTGATGAATGCGATGATTCAGACTCTTCTGTGTGGACTGCTGGTCATTTTAAAAAGCAGAAGTCAAATAGTTTTTCACAATGAAAAAAGAAATTCCCACACCCATCTGGTAGCATGAAAAGTTTGATTACTTTTAATGGAAATCAATAGGGCTTCAGCACTCGCTGTTCGAGAGAATTTTTAATCAAGAGAAATTCATTATTTTACCGTACCACACACACACACACACACACACACACACGGCGCTATCATCTGTCTTAAGAAAAAGAACCAATAATAGCCAAGATCGCCTCTAACACGGAGACCAATTTTTTGGCCCAATTTGACTGTCAATTAAAGCGTTCGACACGATATTAACTGTCCTCAGAGGTTGACGTAGTGAAACTTACAAAACAGAAACTTTGAGAAGAAATCAAGGCGGTCTTCAAAGCGCCGTATCCGGTGGGACTCAGAGCAGTTCCCATGGGAACCGGCAAATGAGCGTCTACCCACCCTCCCCCCGCAGCACAGCGCCGGGAGAACACAGTGATTATCGATCTGTCTGAGGGGCGAACAGCTCAACCAATCAATGCCTCTTTGAGTCCCCTAAGGATTGTGGGATAGAGGAGGAACAGTGTGCGTGTGTGTGGAGAGAGAAAGACGGGAGGGGGGGTGGTGTTGAAGTGGCAGAGTGATTTCTGTCCAACACAAATCACCGGCTTAATTGACGGGGTTAAAATTGGTTTAAAAGGCCTGGTGCCCCTGCCGCCTCCTCCCGGGCTGGCATCAAGGCAGAGCGCCGCTTACAGGTATTAGTGTCATTATCCCCGCTGGGGATGGAGGTGAGGAGCCGGTCAGGGGCTGAGCAGACCGGTACAGCTGCAATCTAAACACCTCGCAGGCCGATGAGGTACAGGTCATACACTTCACCCACACTCACCGCGTTAGTCCTGCATGAGCGAGTCCATATTACTGCGGGAAAGACACAGAGCATACTGATTATAACCCCGAGTCGAAAAAAGTTGGGACGCTGTAACAAAAACAGAATGCACTGATTTGTAAATCCTCTGTGACCTACATTCAACTGAACACAGTACAAAGACAGGATGTCGAATGCTCCGACTGGGGAACTTTTGCCTTTTTGTAAATATATACATTCATTCTGAATATGATGCACTCTGTTTTTATTTACATTTAACACAGCAGCCAAACTATTTTGCAGTCTGGGTTACAGTATAACCGAAACACAAAAGAGACAGAAGAAATCGTATAATTCCATTGGACTATAAAGCTTTATTCACATGGGACCAGCACAGTGGTGGAAGGTAACTAAGTACATTTACTCAAGGTTCTTGTTCTTAACTTGAGTATTTCCATTTTATCCAACTTTAGACTTCTCCTTCACTACATTTTGAGGCAGATATTGTACTTTTTACTCCACTACATTAAGCTGCCAGCTTTAGTTAACATGATTCATTTAGACTTTTTTTAAATTTAACTTCATAACAGTATATTAAGTAGTTATAATGAGCTGTGCCTTGATATAAATCAAATGATGCTTATATAAATGCATAAAAATTAATAATCTAGTAATATATTTGTAATATCTATAACATTCAGCATAACAAGTACTTTTATTTTTGATACTTTAAGTACATTTTGATGCTGATACTATTGTACTTTTAAGTTTTGAATGCAGGACTTTTACTTGTAGTGGAGTATTTTCACAGTGTGGTATTAGACCATTGACTTCAGTAAAGGATATGAATACTTCTTCTACCACTGGACCTTTAGTAATTTGTAATAATTCTAGCTGTTCTCCTGACACTTTGTAGAAATCCCTATGACAAGTATTAAACTGGAATTTATACAGTAGGTATTCCACTAAATTTTGTCAGCTTATATTAAAAGCCACACAGTGCAGAGCGACCTGCCAATCACACTGTAGCCCCGCCCTAAAGCATGCCCTATTTTATCATTTTTACTCTAAATGAGACCATAATTTATAAATAAACATTATGCTGGATTGAATATCATGAGAGTGTTTACTGAGGAAATAAATCAAGTTTCATATTCCTATTGACTTACATACAGATTACTTAATAGAGTTGCCCCCTGCTGGCCATTAGGAAGAATGCAGGTTTAAGGCACGTTCACTGTTCAGGCTCGGAGGCCTGTTCAGCCAGTGGTCTGTTAGTCTGTACAGTTAACCTAAATAAAATTAAAAGTAAATCTAGAAATTGCTCTATAATGTCAATACTCATTAGTTGCAGCCCAACTTTAAATACCGAACAATTACCAGGTTTGAAAACTAAGCAGTGATGTTAGTGTGTGTTCAGTCTGTGGAGAGTTAAGTCTCAGTGAGAAACTGATGTTTAGCTGTGGGCCTTCTTCGACACTCAACAAGTCACCCACTGATCAAACTGAAGGCAAGGGATGGACTCGCCCCCCCACCCCACCCCCGGAGCGGACTAAATAATTAAGCGGCCTTTAATTAAACCTGTAAGCGCGGAAATGACCCTCAGGCCCCCAGAGAGCCACGGGGGGTGGAGGGAGAGGGAGAGGGATTTGACAGTGAGGGTGGAGGTGTGTTTGGATGTATGTATGTGTGGTTGATATAAAATAGTAACAAACAGGCAGGAGAAAGTGGCCTGATGAGCACATACGGCTGCACAGCCTGGCCAGCTCATTTACTTTGACATTTGAGCAGAGTGCTCACTGCAGGAAGCGACTGTAAGGAGGCAGACACGGACGCTTGTGACTCACAGGACTGACTGACACTCTGAGGTCCATCCATCTGAGCCCAGGTGAATGAGATGAGAGGGGCCGATCAATAAGGCAATGGTTTGATAGAGTGTTTGTGAGTGGCTGCATTTCCAGCTATTGAGCTTTCTGCGTTTCTAATAAGGGGGAAGATTTATAATGGCAGCTAACTAATGACTGAGCACTTGAATGGTGAGCTGACAACCTCAATGTGATAACCAGTGGAGACGGCCTCGCATTGGACAAATAAGGATTTTACAAGCTGTTTGAAGTGTAAGGATAGGAACCTGTTATTCCTCTCACATGAATGAGCTTTTCTATTAATACAACAACAAGAAGCTTTTCTATATATACTCTCAATATAGATTTTATCAAAGACTACGTCAATTTCTTCAGTGATTTAGATGAAAATGTTTTATGTGCTTTATAAAAACGCTAAATGAATCATTATTTTTTTTTTTTTTAAAGATTATTTTAAAATATATAAAGCATTTTTATGCTTTATTGACAGTGACAGAGTGAAAGGGGGTAATAGAGGGGAAGACATGCGGCAAAGGGAGCTCAGGACGGATTCGAACCCGGCTCCGCCGCAGCAAGGCCTCAGCCTACATGGCAAGCAATCTACCAGTGTGAGCCACCGGGACGCCCCAAATGAATCATTATTACGTCTTTATTTAAACAACACTTGATTCATATGATGAGATTAGCTTCATTGAATGATCAGCCAATTGTCAGAAAATTAATTGGCATCTATTTTGATCATCATATTACATTTTGTTCAAGCAAAAAAAGCCAAATATCTGCTGGTTGTATGCTTCTTAAACTTGATAATTGGCTTTCTTTGTCATATGTGATAATAGACTGAATAACTTTGGATTTTTTGGATTCATTTGAAGACATCATGTGGCCTCAGGACATTTCTAGCTCATTTTCTGGCATTTTATTTAGAAAAAGATGAATTGATTAATGGAGGAATTAATTGGCAGATTAATCGATAATGAATCGATCACTTTCACTCATTAGAGACAAGATTATGCCTTTGACTTCACGATAGTATGACGTTTAACATAAGAATATGTTTTGAAAGGGCAACACTTGCTTTAAGTCACCGCACTATGGTAGTTTTAGGCACCAAAACTTCTTGGTTAAGTTTAAGAAAACATAATTTGAGTTAAAATAAATGTGGTACGTAAGATAGGAATGTTATTTAACCTACATTACATAGGTGACATAAGTTAATGACATTACGCATATATGTAGACTAACGTTGACTAACAACAGTGGTCTCCTTTATCAAAGTCCTGAGTTTGTTGGAATTGTCATATTTGGATAACTATATATCTAGCCATTTTCCATGGTTTTCTTGATAATGATTTTGGTTATTGTCAAGAAAACCATGAGGAAAAATGCTAGATATCAGCTCTTAAATTAAAATTATGAACAATTTTTGTTATCATTATAATTGTCCAAACAAATGTACATTTCGTTGTACCAGGCATTAAAATGAACAACACACATTGGGCCTCATTCATGAAACGTGAGCAGAACGAATTTGTGTGTAAACCGTTCGCAGACGGAAATTTACGTGCATCTCCGCATTCATCAATATTTTAGTAGCTCCGATCTTTTCGTAGCTACTAACAAAATCTACACATGCTGCTGACCACACGTAGTGCTTGTGTAAATTTAAGAACGCATATAAATAATGCTCGTCACTGTTGGAAATTACAATTTTAATTCATAATGCGTTCTGTTATGTACACAATACGCAGATGCCTTTGAAACATGTGATATAAACATGACAAACGATTAAAAATATAACATATTTAGTTAAATTAGTTGGCAATTGGCGGGATTAAGATTCAGATTAAACTCATAATTGTGAATTATCTATGTAAATTGACGCATCCTGCCTGCAGTTCTCAGAGGTATCATTAAATTAATGCCAGAATATATCCAATTTCCATACGGCGCACAACGGCAGACAGAAGTAATGCAGGGGTTCAGTGCAGTTGCAAACATGCCAGGTGTTATCGGTGCCATAGACTGCACACACGTACGCATCAAGGCTCCATCCGGTGATGCATTTGCTTACATTAACCGGAAAAACTTTCATTCCGTGAATGTGCAACTGATCTGTGACGCAAAGTGTGTGTTGTTAAACGTTGTGGCACGGTGGCCCGGTGGGACGCATGACGCATTCATCCTGCGTAATTGCGCAGTTGGCACGCGTTTGGAGGATGGAGCTGTGAGAGACGGCTGGCTCATTGGTAAGAATATAGCCTGCATAATCACATGTGTGTGTTATATATGGACTTTTTATATATGGACCTTTCTATATCCATAGGGGATAGGGGTTACCCACTGACGCCGTGGCTTATGACCCCACTGGCCAGCCCGCAGACACCACAGGAGCATACAATGAGGCGCACGCGGCTACTCGGGCCGTTGTAGAGCGCACCAACGGGGTATTTGGACTCTGAGCGTCCTCCTCCTGTGGAAGATGTACTTTTTTTGTGTGCGCTAATGCGTTTCTTTGCGTCAAGTTTAATGTCAAACCATTTACGTTTAACCTCGGACGTAGTTCTTTGCACTACAGAAACCACATTTACTGCGTCCGTCACCTCCCTCCACGCTTTCGCTTTGCCTGTCCCTGTCACACCACTACTAACAGATGAAAATAAAAAAAATTTTTTGGACTCCACTTCTCCCAAAATAACTTCAATCTCCGCTTCGGAAAAATTCTTTTTTCTTTCTCGTTCTTTTTTTCTTTGTGCCATGACTGACAGGTCGACAGGATGCCTCTACACACCTCCTTATATGGTGGTCATTAGCAATTCATGGGCGGGGTTCATGCTAATTGCTGATTATCGGGAGCGCGCTGTCACTTTACGATGGATTGGCATTCATGATCATACACACATGTTTACGATCAGATCTGAGTTTCCCGCGGCGTTCATGAATCCGGAGTAGGTTTTTAGTAGCGTAGGCTTTTATGTGCAAATCTACGCACAAATCTACTAACGTTTCATGAATGAGGCCCATTGTGTATAACAAACATCGTGAACAGCTGTTTATTTTTTTTTAGTAACTGGCCAATAGAACTCGGTGTCGGTATGTCCATTTCTGTACGGGGGTAGATCTAGCCCAAGAAGAATTAAATGTAAACTTTTATAGTGTTTGTGGCTCACTCTAACTCAATTCCTGGAAGAATTGTGTTATTCTGAGATCAGATCTGCATAATTTTACCTGTAACCAAAAATAAAGGCCGGTATTGAGACCTTACTTTATCTCTAGTTTTTTTTCTCTTTGGCTTCCAATCTACGAACCAGAGAGACTTTTACAGAATCATCCGGCCTGTTTGCCTCCCTGCGTGGACTTTATCGTTCTTTATAGTTCCACCTGATTTCCTTTTTGCTCCTGTCTTAATTATCACAGCCACTAGAGGTCGCTGCCCAAACAATACATGTAGATAAGCTACTTTTATGAACAACCTTTCGATTTTGGGAAAGACAGTCTGCATTTATTAAATGTTTATTCTAATGAATGCTTAACAGCTTGAAGTCAAGTGTTGCTCTTTTTCTCATGTTTTTATCTTGCATTAACACTATAGTGCAATCAAAGCTATATCCTTGTCTCTAATGCCTGATTGTCGTGGATTTGCAGATTGACATGATGTAAAAAACTGCATGAAGAGTCCCTACTATATTGTCCAATTAGTCATCCAGTTCCTACATCTCCAATTAGGTCCCCAGTAATGTCAGACTTCTCTGCTCTAGTTACACCAAATATTACAAGACATGGAGCACCAGATCTAAAAACGCCATCATTTTCATCAGCCTAATATTGCAGAAACGGGAGTAAGATCATCTTTCTCATTGGTTACAGTGACAGCACTCTCATTTAATCAAATTAAATCTCAAGAAGCGTGTCACACCACACACCCCCTACACACACTCTCTCTCTCTCTCTCTCTCTCTCTCTCTCTCTCACACACACACACACACACACACACACACACCGGTTTCAATCTTCTCACATGCCTGCACACTCTTAGGTTCTTTCTTTTGCCTCCCTGTGGCACAAGCACTCAGAGATCCAATCAATCACACCTTTGCTCAGACACACACAAATACACACACAGGGCAAAAGGCGCTCAGGCTGACTTGCTCTAAGTTCACTACGGGACCAATGATATCCATTGTCTTACCCATCAGCCCCTCTGGCATGCAGCAGAACAGATCACTCTCTTTCTCTCCATTAAAGCCACTCCCGACCCCGACGCATGCGCCTCTTTTTAAATGGTGGTAAAGAGGAAATTAATCTCTCCCTGGGCCGCCGTGGCAGGATATTAATCTAGCAGCTTCACTCATCTCCTCATCTCTCTCTATCTTTGCCTGATAATCCCCTCCTCATCAACAACATATGCAAACCACAGGTGAACGAACAGAGTAATTGATTAGGATGTGAAACTCCCCTCGCACCTCTTCTCCGCTCGTCTTTTTCCCTTTTGTCAGCCCCTCTTGCCCATTGTTGCAGGTGTATAATTTGCCCATCAGTTATAACAAGATATTGATGTGACTTCTTTTTTTGTGTGTGTTGGTGTCGAAGAGGAAATCAGTTCAGCGCTGACTGCTGCAGAGTTTCAACCTTCAATTTAGCATCAGTTGGTCTTTGTTCAAAAAAACTCAGTAATTATGGCTGTAATTAGACTAAATGACATCCATGATTAATCACAATGTGCAAGCCCCTTTCATTACCCCCACTCTACTCGCTTAGTGATCACCACGGACATCTAAAACAACTACGAGACAAAAATAAACATGTTCCCTGAGAATGAGGCCGTCTCCCTGCGGGCCGGTCTCAAACAAGTACGTCACCTTGTTGTGATCCGTGATTATAGCTCCCCTCCTGGGCTAATCAATATCATTTTTGAAAGTGCCACAGTACAGAAATATAGCAGTGAGTCAGACATCAGAAAAAACACAAACAAGCAAATACAGTTTGTGAAGACGCATCTTTTCTCTGCGTTTCAATGAAACCCACTCAGGGCTGTTTGACGTCTAACAAATGATTGTGGGTAATTGTGCAAGACAAAATTATCACTTTATGAATAGTGTTCCTATTGTTCCTAAGTGCATCTTCACACAGTATCTGCCCCCTGGGTATATTAATACTGTTTCTTCCAGAGCAGCTCTCAGCTGAGGAGCCTCCAGTGAGAGCCGATAAAGCAACACGATTCTTATCTGAGCATTAACCCCTGTACTGCTCCCAGAGTTTACACGTAGCGGGGTGAGGCTGCCGCATGGACCCTCGGGGAGACAAATGGGGCTGATAAAGCTAAGCTCATTATCTGTTACTGACACGTCGGTCAGGGGTCAGGTCTAATCTGAGCCCAGAGGAGCCCAGAGGAGCACGGACGCTTGGCCACTCCGCGACCTGGCTCTGTTACAGCCCTTAATCGGATCCGAGGTTAATGTGCTGCCTCTCTATGACAAAAGCAGAGGGGAGAAAGCGGAGGAATAAGCACCCTCTCGCTCCAACACTTAGCCCGCACGACTGAGCCATGACTGAGAAGAAAAAGAGCACGGCGCAAAATAAATATCATTAACCCACAATTAAAATCCTGTTCTCTGTCCTGACATCCTTTATTGTTCTCATATCTCTGTCCAATTACAACATGCCGGAGTAATTACGGCTGCATTAAAAAGTAATGAAGTTATATGAGCAGGACCGTTTCCACAGGGCAATCCTGACAGAAGGTAGAGGCAGGAAGAAAACTTGCTGAAGCTGGTGGAGCTGCGGCTCATCTGTGCCCATGAGGTGAAGTGTCAGACAGATGACTCTGCAGCACCCAGAATTATACACAATTCAGCTGATTCTGCCTCGTGGGAAAATGCAATCAATCACTCTGCCTCCAGGGCAGCCATTATTTTTTTAACTGGTCAACATGATCTTGTAGCCATGGAGACAGGATGTTACCCAGAGGGCATGGAGTAAAAATGGCGGTTTAGTCTTTGTGTGTTAACATATTTGAGTAAGTGACACACCCCTGCATGGGTCAAGGCTATATGGCAGCGGAAAAATCTGTTTCTGTCGTTTAAACGCAACGTGTGTATGTGTGTGTGTTCATGGTTACACTTGTTGCTGTGTAAACACAATGTTTTTGTGTGTGTGTGAATGGGCGGTGAATTGCCTGAGTGAGGCTGTTAAGCGAGGGTCACAGATGAGAGCAAGGCAATTTGAGGTTGGAAATGAGCGATGTCCTTTCTTATTTGAGTGCCACAGAGGCCTCAGCCGCTCAGACGCCACCTCCTCTTATACGCCAACATGCCCGTTGTACCACAGCCTCCCTCTGTTGTGTTTGTCTCTCAGTACATCGAAGAACGAGAGAGCGGGGAAGAGGAGAGGGCTGGAACAACTGTGAGCCACAGTGATTTGGAAATGAAGTATCAGCCGCAGCCTGTGAAGAGGAGGCGATCTCCCTTCAGAGGGAAAGACAAGCGAGGCAGGAGGGAGACAGAGGAAGAGAGGAGGGGAGGAAGAGAAACAGAGAGAGGGAGGGAATCATGGTGCTGGGATAGATTGAGCTTGTGTCTGAGCTGCTGCACACATGAGTGGAGATCTGACACTGACACAGCACTGGTCCTGCTGGTCTGAAAGCTGCACAGAGAGCTGTGGCTCTGAGGGAGACGCTCATATTCCCGGAGAAGGGAGACGGACAGACTGATGATAGATTTCTGAAAGAAGGAAACTTAAAAATGACAAGTTGGATGTAAAATGTAAATGGCCAACCAGGAAGAAGGATATAAGATGATATGTTTTGTTGTTTTGTTTTATGAGTATAAAGTGCAGAGAGAGAGAGACAGGGAAGATGGAAAGGTCATAGGTCAAATATTAACCAAAAAACAACAGTTTTGTGCAAGTTTACAAGAGCTAAAAAGTTCAAAGGTCAGTTCACTCAGATTAAAATAAATAATAATAATTTACGATTTTGGATATTGAACTATATTCACAGTCCCAAAAAAGTTTAAAATAAGCTGCTCTTAGCTACAATTTCTTGTTATTATCATTTACTCGCAGATATTTCCCAACAAGTCACACACTGTTGACCAGTGGTGGAAAGTAACTAAGTACATGTACTCAATACTGTACTTAAGTAGAATTTTGAGGTACTTGTACTTAACTTGAGTATTTTTTTCATTTTATGTAACTTTATCCTTTATGCCACTGGTCCTTCCTCCAACACTGTAATCAAAACACTTCAAGATAGCTTCCTCCACATCCAACAGGCTTTCACTCACCTTAAACTGTCTCTAAACACCTCAAAAACCAAGGTCATGTGGTTCTGTCGTAAGGGTGCTATACCCCCCCTGTCCTCAATATCACCACCAGCGAGGGTACTTCCCTGGACCAGGTCACGGTCTATAAGTACTTCGGCATTTGGTTAGACAGCACACTATCCTTTTCCAACCACATCTCAAACATCCAATCCAGAGTAAAGGCCAAACTTGGGTTCCTCTACAGAAACCGTTTCACCTTCACCTCCTCTGCCAAACTCACCCTCATCAAAATGACCATTCTCCCCATGTTTGATTATGGTGATATCATATACAGGTCTGCATGCAAAGGTACACTTTCCAAACTGGACACCCTCTACCATTCCGCCATCCGGTTTGCCACAAACACTCCCTTCAACACACATCAATGCACGCTATACTCTCTGGTCCACTGGCCTTCACTTCACACCCGTCGAAACATGCACTGGTTTACTTTTATTTACAAAACCCTTCTTGGTCTTACACCCCCCTATCTGCATCACCTATTGCACCCTTTGTCACACAATACCCAGTCCTCACTCTACATCAAATTAAAAATACCAAAAAACTCCACCTCCATTGGTCTCGCATCCTTTCAATCGGCTGCTGCTGGTGACTGGAATGCTCTGCAAAAAACTGTCAAACTGGACCAGCTCATCCCCATCCGTGCCTTCAAAGCTGCTCTCTCAGACATTCTCACTGACTCCTGCAACTGTTTTTCTACCATGTAATACCACCTCACCATTTTTTCTCCATATGTCTTTTGTTGACTGCTGTTTGTCTGTCTGTCTGTCTGTGATATTGTTGTAATTTTATATATATGTATGTGTGTGTGTGTGTGTATATATATATATATATATTTTGTTATTTGTTATTGTTGTTACTGTTGTTGTTGTTGTGTTTTTACGATCTTTACTGTGTTTTACTCCCTAGCCCACCTCCCCTTCCCTCAAGTGGCCCTTGTCGCTTGTCAGGCCGCCATTGTAAATAAGAATTTGTTCTTAATGACCTGCCTGGTTAAATAAAGGTGAATGAAAAATGAATGAATGAATGAATACTTCACTACATTTTGAGGCAAATATTGTACTTTTTACTCCACTACATTTAGCTGACAGCTTTAGTTATTTTTCAGGTTGAGATTTAACATAAAAAAAACATGATACATTTCAAGTGATTAGAAATGTGTTGAACCTAAACTTATAAAAGTATATTAAGAAGATACAATCAATCCTACCTTGACAACAGTTAAAATGCTGCTTACATAAATGCATCAATAATAATAATAATCCAATAATATATTAAGAGTATATAAAACAATCTGAGTGGGTCCATTCTGCATGACGAGTACATTCACTTTTGATACTTTAGGTACGTTTTGATGTTACTTTTTACTTTTACTTTTACTTCAGTAAGTTTTGAATAAAGGACTTTTACTTGTAGTGGAGTAATTTCACAGTGTGGTATGGGTACTTTTACTTAAGTATTCTGAATACTATTTCCACCATTGCTTGTTTTATTTCATTCGTAGATGGTGTGGCTGAAGTTCTGACTTTTTTTTATTTTCAGACCCAGTGGGCACAAATTTTCCCTAGAAAAATCTGTACTGATTTGTCCATAAAACTGCTTCTATTTCTTCTGCTTCTTGCAATGGTTAATCAGACTACCAGACCTCCATCCTCAAGAGAAATAACACAAAATAAGGAGCAAGAGGGAAACAACAGGTGGACAAAAGGCTTCTTTGTCTGCGAGAAAGAGCAAGAGGGGGGGGGAGAGAGAGAGAGAGAGAGAGAGAAATAAAGGAGAAGAAGAAGGCGAGAAGAGTGTAAAAGTACACAAAATGTGGATCACTGCTGAATTGTTGTGTGTCCATATCAGGTCAAACATATAGAAAAAGTCGAAACCATTAACATTGAAAAAGGTCACAAACGAAAGAAAGCAAGAATGAAAAAAGGAGAGCTACTAAACATAAAAAGGAGTGTCCCTGCTCAGATGATACGCACATAAAACACCTCACATCTGCTGGAGCAGGTGCCATTTTACCCGACACACTGAACAGCTTCAACTTTATGTGAAATTACTGACCTCGAAATGTTATTTACAAGCTTCAAGTTAAAAAAAAAAGAAAAGAAAAACAATTACATAAGGCGTTCAATCTGTTTTTATTCCTGTGTTTTTATGCCGTTGAGCATTTTTGTTGCCTCTGTAGGTCGGCTCGCTCCAGGCTCCATCATGGAGGATTTGAAACTACATTACTGAGGTATAAATGAGGGAATGTCAGCTGGACCTGTCCTGGCTGTCCAGCACACCTGGCACTATCTTCTATTATTGAAGATTGTTTGGGATGGAGCAGAAACAATACCTGGCTAACGACACAGTGATACAACACAACGAGAGAGCTGCAATAACGGCGGCGAGCGTGATGACTGGGATTGACAACACGGGTCAACAACAATGGATTCTTTGATAAGCATCAATCAAGCTGCCAGTCCTCTCGGGGCTTTGATCGAGTGGTTGTGTGTTGTTGTCGAGAGGCTGGCTGGGGATGGAGGTTGGCGGGGAACTGATAATGGGCTTCAGTGAATCACAAGAGATGAACCCCTGTTGAGAGATGGAAGAGAGGAAGGGGAAGAGGATGGAGCAGAGAGCAGCGGGGCAAATGAGTAAGAGAGGAGAGAAAGGGAAGGACGGAGTGGGCTGGAGGAGGAGGGAGCCTCTTCTGGGCCCTGCCCACCTCCTCCACCGCCTGTATCCCTCCAGTCCCCTGCTGGATGACCAGCACACAGACAGCCAGGCACCATGACGGACACTCTCCTCCTCTAATGAGTCCCAGTCACAGCTGAACACACCGCTGTGCTTTACAGCAGCAACAGAAAGGCCTGCCACTATGAAAAACTGTGTGCGTGCTCCACTCACGAACACCACAACAAACACAGAGTCAAATGGGGTCCTCCTGCAGTAAATCTCCAATATAATTATGTGTGTGTGTCTTTTAAGGTGTGTAAGGGCTGTTTTTTAAGCCTCTTGCCATCGCAGGCGACCAGGACACCTGCGGCGTGTTCACAGCACGCACTCACTCTGCCTTGCTTTCGCCTCTTTGCCACCTGTTCTGTCGTCTTCCCGAATGAGCCAGCCAAGTGCCTACACCAGATAGCAGCATATCACATAGGCAGCCTCCTTTGGCTCCGGGGAGGAGAAAAAAAAAAAAAAGGAGCGTTCACTCACATTTCACATTCACTAAATCCATTCAGTAATCTCCTTATGCGTGTGACATGGCAGTATCAGAGGAGGTTGTTGAGGTAACTGTCAGGGAATTTGATGCGAGTTCCCTTGTCACAGTCACTTTGGCTCGCTCCCGTCACTCAGCCCGCCGTGCCCTGAGGGGCCGCTGACAAGAGCAGTATCGGCAGGCGGCGAGGATGTCCTACAGGGCACTCATTCCAGATACAGGAGTCTGGATGCAAACCTGCCAGCTCACACTGGAGAGGCGTCCGCGCACATTCTGCTCCGGCCTGTGGAAACAGTCTTTCATCAAATAAGTGGCATTGATTTTGTGGAGCCCGAGTCTTTGTTGCTGTATGTACATCGATTTTGTCCATCTTTGACATGTCAGGCAGGGGGTGAGCAGTAATGTGAAAAACGACCCCCCTATCTGCCAGGGAGCCAATGAGGCAAGGCCAAACCCAGCAGGGCACCCTGCCATTAAAGCAATGCCCTCTGCCCAGCCACATTACAGCCTATTATTTTAAAACAGGGGTCTCTTGATGCAATTGGCACTCACAAGAAAGGATGCAGCAACTGCAACTCCTACTTTTCTAAACACCCTTTATAGCTCAGGCCCAAAACACACAAACACACACAGCAAAAGCCATCTGAGTGTATGAGTGTAATCTAGTCCTCACCCTGAGTCTCCTGTGGGTGTCTGTGGTTTGCTGTGCCAGTGAAATGAAAGCAGGCCTCTCTAATAACAGCGAATTTAATACCAGCTCTAGTCCCTTAATGAGAGTGCCCTGTGTTTGCTCTAGGCTCATATCCGCAGCACCAGTGGGAGAGGAGACGAGGAAGGGAGGAAGGAGGGAAATGTAGTTAAAATCTCCCATTAGCATCACCTCCAGGGCAGGCAAGCACGCTCCCCAGGCGGTGGCGGAGGCGGCGCTCGGCGTGTTGGAGCGCGGGTGGCACAGGGGGCCACGAGATGCCCGTCCCTCCCTCTGCACAGCTGGAGCTCCTCGGTGTGTGCCGCCATTAATAACACACAGAAACAACTATGGCGCTTATTAGAAAACAGCGTGACACTGGAGATCGGATGAGAAACAGTCTGCGACGGGAACGGACGGGAGTGATAAATGATGTAAAACAGGGAAATAGAAGATAAATTCAATGTTCCTTCATCATCATCTGATGGCGGGCAAGGAGAATAAAAGATCAAAGAGGGAAGGGTGTGGGAGTGTGAAATGATTTTGAGAGTATGCATGTGCACATTGGGTGGGTGTATGTGATATTACATGCAAACATGAAAGAGGAAATAAACAACAGGAAAATAAGGAAAAACTTGCAGATGAAAGTGAGGTGACGGGAACACTCCCACTTTGGTCAAACAGTTAACTAGCAATCCTTTAGCAATTAGCATGTCGGCCATATCAAGAAACAAAACTAAACAAAAACAAAGCATTGCAATCATCTCTGCTTTAATAGTCTTGGTGAGGTCCCCTGAGTGTTTACTAAACAGAGTGATTGCGGTGGAGATTTGAATATTTAATAACAGGAAGAGATTGGAGAGGAGCAGCGTCTGGGGAGAACAACAATCCGTTTGGACTCGGTGGGCAAATGAGGGAAACTAGGCTGAGCTCATTGAATTTTTCCCTGTGGTATTAATGAATTTTAAATGAATTTTATGGAATAGCCATAAATACGCTTCAAAAACAGTGAGCGGGGAATGTTTCTGTGCTTCGTGTAGAGACAGAATGTGTGTCTCTTTACACTGAAGGTGCCCTGAAACCACAGCTGGAGGTGTTACAGGGAGCAGACAGACAGATATAAGGCTTATCAGGACTGGAGAACTCTCCAAGGTAGATTTGATAGAGACATTTATTCTCCGCCAGCTACAGTAGAAAAATGCTTCTCTTCTGGGATATGTATTTTCAACTCAATATATTCCTCAATCTAACACATCCATCATATTGTGCATGAAGCTCACCTACACATGCAGATTGGGTTAAACAGCCGCAAACGATCCAAGGAAATGGAGTCAGATGAGTTTTTGAGCTCAAAGTTTGTCTCTGAAGACTTTTTAGTGGCAGACTCGGAGCACCCATTAAACATCAAAACACCACCAGTGTATGACCTCAGCAACTGGAGGTGCACTGAGCATCTTCACCCTCAGTCCAGGGGTGTGTGTGTTACCATAGAAACTGCTTAGATATTTTCTAATTACATGCAACCAAACAAATCAACACACACATAGGACCAAACACTGCCGCCTCGCTGTGGTGTGCCTCCGCCAATCACTCTCCAAGTTACAGTTTAAATCCAGACTGGGATGTAGCTGTGACTGAAGACAAATCAGCGAGATATTATTAAATGTGGACGCTGTCACACACATTCACAAGATCCATACAGTCACCAGAGTTTCAAGTAGTCAATGATTCAATATCCGACCAAATGTCTCCCCTTCTGTTCCTGAGTTCTGGCGTTTAATAATGGCCAAAAAACTGTTTCTGCAGAACATTATGATGTCACAGTGACCTCTGACCTTTTGGATGTAAAATATAATTTCATGATTTTATCCGATTAGACATTTCTGTTTAATTCTGTCATAATTAGCGTATAAATTCTTGAACATGTCTTGTGGGGTCACAGTGACCTTGACATTCACATGTAGTTTGACCAAATAAAACCTGAGCTGCAGATTCATCAACAGACATTAAGAAGCTACACCATCCCCTCACATCACTTCTGTAGGTCTTTTAAGATGCATACACAGGCATTCTGATCCATGCTTGTCAAAAATGCCTCTTGGCGAGCAAAAAAAACTGAGAGGATCTAGATTTATTCCCACATTTGATTTGGTCAGTTAATGTCAGGCTGGGCTAATGTGACCTCACAGCTTTATCAGAAGAAATCAACCATTCCTTAACTCTCCTGTTATGTTCGTTTCTCAGGAACAGCAATAATGTTTGTGGGTCAGTTTGAGCTGGGGCATGTTTAATTATCCAAGTGTCAGCAACTAAAAAATCCCAATAAACACTGTTTATATTACTAACCATTTCAATCAATATTTAGTGCAATGCTGTTCTTTACCTCTCACAGATCATAGTTCAATGAGGATAATTCAGTTTTTCATAAAAATGCACCTTAAAACTTATTTTATGTACACTGGAAAGACATATATATATATATATATATATATATATATATATATATATATATATAATACAATAGTTTTACATATTTTATATTTTTAAATTTTTCTATTTATAAAAAAATGCTAAATTGATCAATTTAATTTTTTTTTAGATTTTTAAACTTTGAAATGGGTCAATTTGATCCTCAACATAACACAAAGGTTAATTGACACAAGTCAGGTTACAAATATGTTCAGTTTTTCAGTCAATTTAAAACTAATTGCTTGATATTTTTTCTTTTTATTCCAGTTAAGTTTGTAATTGATACTGCTACATCTTGGTTTCATCCATTTATCCAGCATATCTTTTGATTTAAGATTAAGATTTATCCTTTATTACAATGTCACAATGGGGAAATTCAACCTCTGCATTTAATCCATGGGGGGCAAGATTCCTAACCTGTAGGCCGTGGACTGCCCATGGACTTCTTTGCTCGCTTGCTAACAACTTTTCAAAGTATCTCAATAACATCAGTTTGTTTTAAGGTGTTTTACTTTGGCGGGAGCTGTGTCGCATGCAGTCAGCCAAATTAAGCTGGTAGTTTATTAATCATAGTGAAAATAAATATACTAAATATATACAGTACTGTGCCTAAAGTCTTAGGCAGGTGTGGGAAAAAATGCAGAGAAGAATTGATGCTGGTTTGAAGGCAAAGGGTAGTCACAGTAAATATTGATTTGCTTTAGATTTTTTTTCAGTTCACTCCCTTTGCATTTTCTTAATTTATAAAATTAAACTCATAACATTTATATTTTTGAAAGCATTCTTATTTTCCAGCATATTTTCACACCTGCCTAATACTTTTGCACAGTATGGTATATTATAACAATTTGTAATCCCATTTATATATTTTGTCCGTCTCAATATAAAACATAAAAATATAACAATGCACACGTTTTTTTACATCATGCTTCTTACTTTTTCAAATTAATTAAATTTCCGCATCAGCATCAAAATATCTTTAAAGTACCAAAAGTAAAAGTACTCATTATGCAGAATGGCCCATTTCAGAATAATGAGTATTATATTATAGGATCATAATTATTATTGCATTCATGCAGCTGGTAAAGGTGGAGCTCTTTTTAATGAGCCTATATACAGCCGGGTAGCTTTTAGAATTTCCCTCTGGGGATCAATAATGTTTTATCTTAACCTACAATAAAACATCAGAATGTATTTGTTGAATCTGAAAAGCACCTTAAGTTATCACATGTAGTGCAGTAAAAATGACAATCCTTATCTCTGAAATATAGACGAGTAGAAGTGGAAAGTAGCAGAAAAAGGTATATTCAAGTAAAGAACAAGTATTTTCAAAATCATACCTAAGTATAGTACTTGAATAAATGACCAAGCCCTGGTAATCACTGTTGTAGTCTCGCAGTATTTTGGCCTTTCTAGGGTTCAGTGAAACCCTGAAGCCAAATGTATAAATATGCACAAACTCTGAGGTTTAAATAAAACACATTCCAATAACACACAGTTAATTGCAACAGCATGAAAAGCATCCATTGCCACAAAAAGCACACATTGCCATATGCACACACACACACAGACACACACACACACACACACACACACACACACACACACGGAGTGAGACGATTTCTTGCAAGCCTAGTCCAGGTCTATTAGGCAGGCATCAGGCATCCGCTGTGGGCCAAGTCTGGCTGGGCTCCCAGGTTAGAGGACGTCTCCTCCTGGCCCTCTCTTACCATCTGCTCCGTCCAGAAGGTCTGCACCACTGGGGGGAGGAGGGGGGAGCCGGCCCACCAGATACAGCCCAGAGGAGAGGAGAGGGAGGGAGGGGGCGCTGAGGAGCAGGAAGGGGTTGGAGGGTGTTGTGATGGAGGAGCAGAAAGGGCTGGAGGTGTTCAAAGGGCTGGGCGAGAGGGGTGTAGTGGGACAAGTTAGGGGACGGAGGGGGGGGACAGGCGGGGCAGGGCAGGGCTCAGGTGCCCTGTGGGGAGCTACAGGGTCGTCTGTTACCTGTCCACCTCCTGACCAACGCCATCTGCTGCAGGGAGAGGTGGAGGAGGCGGGGGCAGGGAGCAGACGACTGGAGGCAAAAACGACGAAAAAGAAGGTGCTGATGTGAGATCTAAATTTGTGTTCCGCATTTTGGTTTTAATTAGTATTTCATATTGTGCTCAGGCATGTCCGTTTTTCTAACAAGGCTGGGTAATTGAGAAAGAGAAAGGTAATTGAGAATGTGAGGAAATAATATTAATGATGGATTGAGTGGGGGAAGGAGTGAGGGGGAGAAAGAGAAAGAAATGAGTCTTTTCTGCATGGATATGAGACTTTAATTGGACACTGTGCTTTCGACTGGGCGGATGCAGGGCTGTTGCTGACGCAGGGAGTTTTGGAAAAATTGGGTTTGAAACAAGAGGGAAATTTCCTCGCTGAAATGAGAGATGGAGTGATATGGCAGAGCTAACACAGGACAAAGAAACAGGTCAGGCACTTCATCTGAACATTACTTTCTCCCCTCTGCCAAATCCCATTCCAAATGAAATATGCCACAGAGTTGGCAAAAGGAATTTATCACGGCATTTCATACGGGCTTCTGATCTCTCATCCACTGGCGTTATAATTGACACTTGAGGAAAAAGCAGTGAGAACTCACAGGGATATAGAGAATGTATATCCCTGCTTGTCTGTCACAGCCATGTCCTCATTTTGTCCCGCTCCCTCCGAGCCAGACACGAGGAAATGCGGAGTGGTGAAGGTGAGAGTGAGAGATTCAGCAGGCGAGGCGGTGCTGAGACGAAAGGATGGACAGAGCTTAACAGTGGATTTACACAGAGGGCAACTCCCCCATCAACTGCTGAATGAGCTGAAACTTAGAGACACTTTAGCTGCGGTCCCTGTGGACACTGAGATCACAGTTTCTACACAAAAACAGACTCCATATTGTTTGTTTGTTTTGCTGGCTTAACACTTTCCTTTAAAGGGGACTTTCTGCTCATTTTCAGGTTCTTTCTCTCATATCACATATCAAGGAATAGCCTTGATTTACGGTAATTAAAATAGTCTACAGCGGTGATATTCCATTTTTAATTTTACACCCAATTTCTGATGCAATTTGACAGTGTAGCCCACAGGTCATGATACATACACGTACTGTTCATGGTTGTAAAAAAGGCTGAAGTTTCGGTGAATTTATTCTACAAAACCACTGACCTAGGTTTAGGGCAAAAAAACTTACTGGCAAGACAGATTTAACAGTAAATAAATGTGGGCAAATACCGGAACATAAGTAGTTATTTACGAGGGTGACGTGAGCCACGGAAGATACGTAAAAAACAAAAGTTATGTAAAAAGTAATTTAGTTTTGCTTTCACATGGGACACGACCCCTGTCCTCCTGGGTGAAAGTCCGCCATTTATTTGACCCATTAACCTCCCGCTATTTAAACTCCACATCATTACTACTAGTCAGCAGGATGGCGGCGAGGGACAGTCTAAAACATAAATATGTGTCATATTTTCCTACCTGTACATACGCCCTATAGTCTCATATTGATCTCCTGTTTACAGACAAATGTAATTATTACAGGTTACGGTCTTAAGATGAATGTCACAAGACACTATGTGCAGGAGCCAAGTTATTTTTACTGAAGTATAAGTTGACAAATAGGAACAATTTCAGAGTGTTTTATGTTAAGTTAAAATTAGTCAGATAAACATAATTAGATGTAATTAATGTTCATATTAGCATATTTGTATAACGATTTTTGTAGCCTTTTTTCTGAGCAGTAAGGCTGTGACTTTAAGAGAAAAGTTGTTTGTTTTTTTGGGCCATGGGCTTTGAAGTAAGGTGACGATCTAAGTTACAAATCTAGGAGAAAAAAGTCACAGATTTATGAGATTAAAAGTGGCAAATCTAGGAGAAAAAGTAGCAGATTTATGAGAAAAAAATCAGAAAAATAGGCGAGTGTTTTGTTTTTCAAAGTACTATATAAAGTACTACATTTCATTCCTTTCTACCCGCGGGATGTCTCCCGCTTTTTCATACAAAACACAATTTTTCCGACTTGTGATCTCATAAATCTGCAATTTTTTACTCGCAGATTTGTCACTTTAATCTCGTAAAATGTGCAACTTTTTCTCAAAAAATTACACACCTCCCCCAGTCTGTATTTTATTTTATTTTTTCATACTTGGCCCTAATACGCCGTCTTAAAGAACAGAACTGTGGAATAAAGATTTTTTTAATCGTTTTTACATCAAGGTCAAAGTTTTTTCCTCCTTAAGTACTTAACACGTGTAAAACCAAGGTCTTCTCAGCTTCAACCACTACACTATGTATTAACACCCCGTTTTAAAAAAAAAACATGACAAAATGTAATACATTTTCACTTTATTATGTTATAACTGCATTTTCACAAACTGATGCCATCTGGACCGTAATATCTGCCCTTTAAGTATTCTCATTTTAACAAGACTTCAACACTGACTGTTCAAAGAAAATGATGTTGCAAATCAACAATTGATTGTCAAATATTGAAAAAATAATTAAAAAGTCACATTGACCTGTGAGGAATCTTTTGTCAGATCAGGAATCTGAAAAACAAACACAACACGGCCGAGCGATGCTTAATAACTTCATAAGGCGATCTAAATTACTTTCATCTCCACCAGCTATTCAAAATGCAAACACAGACTTATTGTAAACAATTCATCACATCTCGGCTGCACACATCATCAAAAATTTGTTGGGGAGCTGGAAGCTGTCGGGGGTGTTCCCTGCACCTCCGGCTCTGACAAAGTGATGACAGGAAAACATGTCACCACAGGCTCCACTCCCACCAAGTCCTCTACAAAATGAGCAGACATTGATGCTGCACTTTGAAAGAAGTCCCATCAGAACATCGTCATCATATTAGGATAAAGACAAATATATCTAAATACCTTAATCCTTCTGTACAGTAATGATCATTTTCAGACAATAAGTCCTCTCTAGTGCAGACTGAAACACACATACAGCACAACATGGATTTAAACTGTAGCCATTTCTTTAAAATTGCTGTTCAGTGCCTGGTAGTTATTTCCTGGAAATATTGATGCATTTCTTCATCCTGGCAGAAGCATCAGTGGTTTGTTTGAAATACACAAGCAGCTCTTGAATTGCTGCCTTAAGTGGCTAAAAAAAAAAAGTTTAAAGTGACTTGTTTGTCGCAGACAGTTGATTCAAAACTTGCATCTTTTCAAAGAGCCATAGAGGCTCAAACTGCTCGGTATTTTAGCCTCTTAGAAAACAGTGAGGAGTCCCAACACTACTGAGCTTTGACGCCTTTTACTCATGAATACAAAAAGCACTGATTATTGGATTTTGCATTCGTTATATCTTCATAGACTTGCTCTGCTTTAATCTCTGATATGAAAATGAGATTTTGTTGTTTGTACCATAGACAGGGTCTGAAAAGTGAAGCCAATGTGGAAATACCTTGAAACAGCATTATTTCTAATGGCCAGCAGGGGGCGACTCCACTGTTACCTACTTCTAACTTGATTAATTACCTCAATAAACATTTTCCTAATGAGTTTATGGTCTTAATCATTGATTTCAAGTCTTCTTCATTACAGCATGATATTCATTTTTCAAATTATATCCCAATCAGACCTAGAAAGAAGATGAAGCTGGATTTGCTTAAACCCTCATGTTTGTGTTTTCAGGAAGAGTAATAACCTGAGGCATGTTTAATAATCCACAAGTGTTAGAAACAAAAAAAATCTCAATAAACATTGTCTATATTTTATGATTAACTATGATTTCCATAACTAACCTTATCAAGCAATATTTAGTCTAATGGTGTTCTTTACCTCTCACAGATCATGGTTCAATGAGGATAATTCACTCGTTTTTATAATGTAACTTTTTTTTTATGTACATTGGAAAGACCTACATATAAAATACAATGATTTTACATGACATTGATTTAAAAAAAAATGTTTTACATTGTTAAATATTTTCTTTTTATGACAAAATACTTTTAACAATTGTTGTTTAGATTTTTAAATTTTGAAATGGGTCAGTTTGACCAGCAACATAACAGGAGGGTTAAGGCATGGCAACCTTGTGGTTGTCAAGTAACTATTATGGCGACCTGTCAATCAAAATAGAGGCATTTAAATACCTGTGAAGTTATAATTCATAAGCAGTGGTGGAATGTAACAAAGTACATTTACTCAAGTACTGTACTTAAGTACAATTTTGAGGTACTTGTACTTTACTTGAGTATTTCAATTTTATGTAACTTTATACTTCTACTTCTTGTAATTTCTACTCCACTACATTTAGCTGACAGCTTTAGTTACTTTTCAGGTTGAGATTTAACATAAAAAAACATGATAAATTTAAAGTGATTAGACCTTTTTTTAAAATTAAACCTCATAACATAAACATAATTAAGTATGTATATAGTTTAAATGAGTCCTATCTTTACAATAATAAAATGGTGCTTACATAATACAGCTATACAAACAATCTAATAATATATTTAGAATATATAAAACAATCTGAGTGGGTCCATCCACTAGATGCATAATAAGTACTTTTACTTTTGATACTTTAAGTACATTTTGATGCTGATACTTTTGTACTTTTACTTCAGTAAGTTTTGAATGCAGGACTTTTACTTGTAGAGGAGTCATTTCACAGTGTGGTATTAGTACTTTTACTTAAGTTATCAGTAATGTTCATCAGTGTCTTTTCTCCACTTGTTTCTTTTGAAAACCCCACATGCAGACTCTGTTGACTCTATTGCTGTTTTTTTCGCAGGACGAGTGACGAGTACAGTTGTTTGTTTGTGACGATAAAGCAAACTGTTTCAGAGTCAATTATCCCTCATGGTACTGATGTAAACATTGTTTTTCCCAGCCGCTTTCCCAAACACACAGAAGTTGAGTCAACTTCCTGATAGATGGAGCCGACAGATGAGGGGGCCACCAGCCTCCCAGTCGGCGGGCAGTGGCGGTGCCAGCCACGGCTGGTGATATCCGGTTTTTATCATCGCTCCCCTGCCGTGCTACAATTAGCAGTCATTAGCAGCTCTGGTGAACAGAGGGGTGTGAGGGTTCGGGGAGCGTGGAGGTAGGGGACAGACTCCAACAGCATGGCGAGAGCTTATAGTGCTAATCAGGTCTGCTTCTCCCTCACTGCTCCTCCACAGCAAACACAGCCCTTTTGATGTGTGTGTGGCCGCAGAATAACCACTTACATACACACACTGTCTGTCATGTAGAGATTGAAGCCGATGAGATGGAGTACTTAACACAGTGTAGAAATCCCGCAGGATCAATACGCAGCCAGAGTTATTACCTAGTGTATTACATTTATATTGGCCCCACGGCTCTGGAAAGCCACCCACTGTGAACCACGTGAAATTGATGTCAAAGGTGACTCGGCTCGAAAGGAGCATAAAAGATAATGTGGAAGCAAAACCAAACAGGAGCAGATTCCAGGCGGCAGGTTAGCATCATAAGTATGCCGAAGCAAACCGAGATGGTCGTTCTTACAGATAAAGACGAGCTGAATGGCCGTGTGCAGCAAAGTGGGCCTCTGGAAGATGACACTGATGCATAGAGAGAAGCCACAGCAGAGGAGTGACTTTTCTTCTTTTTTTTTTTTTTTCTCTTCCCGTGGCAGCAGACTGACAGCTTGTCCTCTGCAGCCGTGGCCCTCCCCGGCTCTGTGAGGCGGCGGGACGGCACCATCTCATCTCTCCTGCTGTGATTTGTGCGTCCGATCACAGAGGCGACCACTTTTACAGCTGCTATATTGTCAGGGCTAAGCAGGATGTGGCATGTGGAGCCGGTGTGTGAATGTGTGTGTGTGTGTGGCTGTGTAGCTGCCTATGAAAGGAAGACATTAATTTGCTGTATCATTTCATGCTGGGACAGTCACACACACACACACACACACACACACACACACACACACACACACACACACACACGCACAAGCTATAGCTCTATAGCTGGCCTGTCTGCCATAATAAACAGCTCGTGTTGGAGAACTGAATTTAAACCAGGGCCATATCGCATATTTCTGTACATGAGAGGAGGGGGGCTGTGAGAGAAACACATCAATAAAGATGACACCGTTTAAGAGGCAGACAACCTTTACAAAAGAGCGCCGGGTTTAATGGGCTGGCCGCCTGGCTCATAAACCACAACCGCATCCGACTGCAACGGAGACCGAGAGCCAGCTTTACTCAAGGCTGCTGCAGAGAAATGTTTCCACCCTGGATGCTATGACGGGTCCTTTTTTTTTTTTGCATGAGCCAGTCACGACTGCAGGAAATCACACAATCTTAGACCTCAAGGACTGCGGAGCAATCAGCTAGGTTGAGGAAGCGATGTACGAGGTGCCTGCTGTGTTGTGACGCTAACAACCACAATGGCACACGCAGACTCAGGGCCAAAGTATTCATCACGGTAGCCATTTTTAGTGTTCTATTCGTTTGTGGCCATGATATTGCCTAACAGTGAGCAATCAGGAGGAAAGTGACGATAACGTCAGGCACTGAACTCAACAGCACTTATCCTTTACATGAAGTGCTGTGTGCAACTTTACACTTTCACTCTGTGTTCAGCATTAATCCGACAGCTCCACTTCGCAGGATAAAAGTTTTTGCATGCAAACGTTCAAAACTAGAAGTGCAATCACAGAGCGCACACCTCTGCTGTGTCTGTGTTATGCTAACTAAATACTGCTGCTCAATTGTACAGTCATGGAAAAAATTATTAGACCATACTTGTTTTCTTCAATTTCTAGTTAATTTTAATGCCTGGTACAACTAAAGGTACATTTGTTTGGACAAATATAATGATAACAACAAAATTAGAGTTTAATTTAAGAGCTGATATCTAGCCATTTCCCATGGTTTTCTTGATAATGATTTGGTTATTATATATATATATGTACCTTTAGTTGTACCAGGTATTAAAATTAACAAGAAATTGAAGAAAACAAGGGTGATCTAATATTTTTTCCATGACTTTATCTTTAACTTTGACTGTATCTTTTTAGCTTCCAACAAGAAAAAGAAAAATCAAGGATCTTATTCCCTGAAGAAATTACAATTATGTACAATTATGTCGAAATCATCATCATAATCCGTAGCCAGGTGGCCGTAGGTGCACTATGATGTATTTTTTTAACCAGTTCTGTTAATTTTGATCAATCTTTTTGCACTTCTTGTTGTATTACGCTGTGTCATATTCGTCCAATTTGCAATATTCAACAGCCAGTTCTTTCTAGGTCTTCCTCTTCCTCGTTTTCCAGATAAAGTATGAGCCAATTCATCACCATGATGAGTGACATGTCCAAACGTATATTTATATATAATCTCTTTCCATTAAATGATTGTGACAGTGTGATTTATTCTTGACTTATAACATATAGATCTTCTCAGAACTATATTAATCAGTCTCTTCCAAACATATCACAATTAAAATGAAACCACAATTACCAGGGGATTGTGTCTGAAAACAAAATTATTCCAACTTTATGGGCAACTGTGTATTTAGAACCTTACTTATACAGTAAAACAAACAAGTCTCTATATAAAAAAGGTCACTGGTAAAAACTAATACTGTACAACACTGGAAAAAAACATTTGTTTGTTTGCAGTAAAAGCATTTGTGTAGCAAATAATAATAAATAAATGTAATTATTATACAAACTGTGAAGAACTTTGAGCTGCATTCTATGTATTAACAGTGCTATACAATTATACCAGGTAAAAGTCTCGTTGAGATTAAAAAAATCTCTTTTCCAAGAGAGACCTGGCCAAGAAAGCAGCATAAAAAGTGACACGTTAGAACATTTAAACACAGTTACCTAAACATTTAATTAAATTAAAGTTATTATTAATTAAAGTGATTCAGATCTGCTCCTTAAAATGTTCTCATTTGTTTGTAATTCCAAACGAAAGTCCAAATCTCCAAACAAATGTCTGTTGTTCTTAACCCTCTGTGGTCTATGATTGTGCCGTCCTGATCAGATCACGTGACGTGTAACAAAAAAACAAGGGCACATGGAGCGTTGCTATCAACTTTACTCCAAAGTACATACTTTAAACTTTCTCCCAGTTTTTGTTTGACATTCCTAGGTCATGTAAAACCAAAGATATGATAGTTTAAAGTTGTAATTTGATAGTAATATTTGTAGTAACATTTTAATTTTGAACATAGTTTGTTTTGAAGAGTTGTAGCTAACACGGGAAAAAAAGCCTATAAATAACCATGTTTTTATCTGACTTTTTTGTATATAGATTTATTATATATAAATTTGACCTTTTTATGTTCATATTTGTATCCTATGTTTACATTTTCAAGTTCCAAAACAGTTCATTGAGCATATTTGTGGTTTTTGCTTGTTGTAAATAGTATAATTTTTCAACTCAGATTTCATGATTTTTGGGCTCGATATGTTGATCAAGGAGGTTAAAGTGAGTAAATAATTGTCAGATCATTTAGGTGAAGAAAAAATGGATACCAAATATGGGTAAACATTTTTTATGTGGTACATGAAGGGCAAAATCAAAAGTATTCAAAAACGGCCAAAATAGGCTCAGACCCCAGAGGATTAACAGACTTTTGTTTTCTCATTCACTCAAGTAAAACTGCACGTTCGGACACACATTTGCAAAAGTTCAAGGACAATTTGCACAATAACCATGTGCAAACGGCTCGCTGATCAGAACTCATCGAGTTTGTTCTCAGTGAAATTGTCACATTCTTTCATTGTCTGCGCCGCCACACTCAGAATAATCCTTTCAATTATCTAAATCTGTCAGACATACATATATTTTCCATAAATATCTATGATGTGATGTCTTCTAAATTGGCAAATTACCAGCCAGGTGACAGTAATGAAGCGGGAATCACATTCAACATGGCATCCACCAAGAAGATGAGAACTTGTTACGTGCTGTGAGGTTTTTTTACTGAACCACTGCAGGTTTCAGTGCTGTAGGAGGTTATTTCTGGCATGGAGTACAGCATGACCTGTAAGATTAAGCGTGAATTTTCTGTTTACAGTCCATGTAACACATATTTGTATTGTACTACAGAATTGTTTTTCCCAGTAAATATTTATGTATATATATATATATATATATATATATATATATATATATAAAAGAAAAAAAATATATAAAATTGTTAGTTTTTCTGAGTGAGTAAGGGTCAAAATACAACACATTCAGTATTTTAACTCTTCTGATAACAGTCATTTGTTCAAGGAATCAAAATTCCTGATTTTTCTCCAGTAAACTTTTATCCACTGTTGTAAACTGAATCGATAAAATTCAAGTATTCAGTTAGACAAAACTGACATTCTTGTATAGTACAGGAAACAGTCAGCGTGAACTAAAAAGCACAATAAAACATTTTATTCAGAAGAAATATTTCCTGGCTTGAGGGTCATGGGGGAAAAACGGAATGCCACGGCTTGAAACCTTTTCATTTTGGTGGCATTGGCCAATTTACTGACACAATATGAATTCAATGTTTTTCCTCTTACAGACATGCTATAGAGTTGTGATGTGCAATGACACAGCTGAGTTGTGACAATTGTACTTTACAGTTAAGAGAATGCTCTCCCTTGCTCCATGCAGCTTTACACCCAGTTTCATGAAAATAGAGCCAAGAATTGCCCCATAATCCTGCTGACAAACAGACAAACAACTGCAAAAACTTACCCTCCTTGACAGAGGTAATAAACTAAAAAAAAGGGTGCATTCCTACTTCAGTGTGGGGATGGGCGTTTGGAAGAAACCTGCCAACTCCAGCATCTATAACGTTGACAATCAATGAATCGTTTAATTGCGTAAGTGTATATACATATATTGAGTATATATACATACATTTACATACAGTATGTATAAACATGCATATGTTGGCAAAATAAAAAATATATATACAGTACTTTGCAAAAGCCTGTTTTAATGAAGGACGCTTTTATTTTGAAAGGACAAATTGGCAAGGACAAAGGACTGTCTTGGGGCACACAGGTTTTCTTGGGGCAAGATGGCAGCTGGCAAGTCAGGTGTGCTTGTGGTGTTTTTAGCATACATGTTTATAAAAGTATTTTTAGACACTGGACCCAAAATCAGGTTTGAAAGGCAGTTACAAAATGTTTGTGACAATACAAACAAACCTTTACTTAATAAAAAGTTTGGGTATGGAAAGAAAATCCTCATGGACACATTCCTCTATCCATGCTGGTATCCAGCCAGGCGCAACAATAAGAACAATAAGAACAGCGACAAACGGCAAGTAAACGGCGGAAAATTGATAATTTGCATCTGCCTGTTACTATCTGGGGATATACATCAATGCCCAGGTCCGATGCCAAGAACTACGATCTCAAAAAGGCCCATAGCAGGTGAAATGGTCTGCACGAATCACCCAAACGTCGGGAGCCGGCTTTTCTCCATGGTCGCCGCAGGGAGTGGAAGTGCGCGTGGAGACGCCGAGAGATGCAGCGGAGATCCGTCGAGGAGAGATAGCATCAGGCAACGCGAAACTGAGCAGGCCAGATTGGATCTTCGGGCCCCCGTACTCGTAGGCCAGTCACTCTTGGAGGAGCCGGAGAGCACCGGCAGTGAGGGGCCGAACGTGGATTCTTTCCTGGCTATGCGAGGACTACACCTGCTTCATCTCAACATCAGAAGCCTTCTACCGAAAATCACCGAGATTCGGCACCTAAGTAAAAGCAGAAAGGTTGGAATCTTTTGTTTCACTGAAACATGGCTGGATGACTCTGTTAAGGATGGTGAAATTGAATTAGAGAACTATTTGATTGTTAGGAGAGATCGAAACTGCAGAGGTGGAGGGGTGTGCATTTATGTGAGAGCGGACATTGGTTTTAATCACAGAACGGACTTGTATAGCGATCAGATTGAAGCGGTCTGGCTGGATATTTTGCTACCGAAGAGTAAGCCCATACTAATCGGTGCTTGTTACAGGCCGCCTGATCAAACCCAGTTTTATGAACTTTTAGAGGAACTTTGCACAAAGAGGTTGGACTTGATGAAATCTGAAGTTATTATGATGGGAGATTTTAACACTGATATTCAGAAACACGATGTGTCCGCGTATAAAGCATTGATGAATTTCTGTCGTTCGTTTAGTTTAAAACAGCTGATTAATGAACCTACACGTGTGTGTTTCAATACCCAAACCACGATTGACCTTGTCCTAGTATCGGATAAGTCTAGAATAACACAGAGCGGGGTTATTAATTATGGTTTGAGTGACCATTCTATTGTTTTCTGTACTAGAAAGTCCAAGAAAGTAGTGCTTAATTGTCATTCTTCAATTAGAATACGGTCGATGAAAAAGTATAACAAAGAAACATTCAATGAAATTTTGAAACAAATGGATTGGTCTAATGTATTGCAATGTAAAGATGTGAATGAAGCATGGTACTCATTTAAACGCATATTTTTAGAAGTGGTTGATAATATAGCCCAATATAAAGAAATTAGAATAAAACAGAGGACAGAACCTTGGGTAAATGATGAAATCCTTGAGACAATACGGTCAAGAAATAAGAAATATGATACATTCAGGGCACAGAAGGATAAGCAAAGTTGGGCTGAGTATAAAAAGGCAAGAAATGATTCAACAGTCAACAGATTAGTGGTTAATACTAAAAAGGCATACTTTAATGAGAAAATAGCAGAATATAGAAATGACTCAAGAAAGCTATGGAAGTCCCTCAAGCAGCTTGGTTATAGTAAAAGGATGAAAACCAAAAACTCCAACATCACTCTAGATCTTGGCAATACAATTACTTCAGATAAGGGGATAGTTGCGGCTGGCTTTAATGAATATTTTTCATCTGTTGCCAGAGAGTTGGTTGGAAAGCTACCTGGCCAGACTGGGCAATATGGGGAAAGTCATGTGCGGGACTATTACTCCCAGTTAGGGGTTCAGCCCAGGAGCTTCTTTTTCGGAAAAGTGTCTGAGGCACTGGTTCTGGAGAAGCTCCAAAGGCTTGATGGTTCTAAAGCCACAGGATTAGATGCCATTCCATCCAGATTCTTAAGGGATGCTGCTGAGATCATTACTCCGTCCATCACTCACATTGTAAATAGGTCCATAGAACAAGGGCAGTTTCCAAATGATCTCAAGATTGCCAGAGTGATCCCTCTTTATAAAAAAGGGAGTAAACAGGACCTGGGCAATTATAGGCCGGTCTCCATTCTCAGTAGTCTGTCAAAGATAATTGAAAAAATCATGTTTGAACAAATTGATAATTACCTTTCATCACAAAACATACTTTATGAATTCCAGTCTGGTTTCCGGAAATCTCACTCTACTGATACATGCTTACTCTTCTTAACAGATGTTATTAAAAAAGAGGTAGATAATGGGAAGTTCTGTGGTATGGTGATGTTGGACCTACAGAAGGCATTTGACACAGTTGACCACTGTGTTTTACTGTATAAATTGAAAGCTATGGGTTTTAGTGAATTAGCAGTAAAATGGTTGGGCTCCTATTTGGGGAATAGAATGCAAGTGGTGGACATTGGGGGTACAATGTCTCAACCTCTTGGCATTGAATGTGGCGTTCCTCAAGGGAGTGTTTTAGGGCCACTTCTCTTTCTTTTATATATTAATGATTTAAAGGCGGTCTGTTCATCTAATCTTTTTTTATATGCAGATGATTCTGCGCTCGTAGTTTCTCATGAGGATAAAAATATCATTGAACAATTACTTAGCGCAGAACTTCTAAATGTTAGCAGATGGATGACTGACAACAGGTTATCACTCCATGTAGGAAAAACAGAATCCATTCTTTTTGGGTCAAAGATTAGATTGAGAAAAGCCTCCAGTTTTAAAGTCGTAGTTGGAGATCTTGAAATTACAGCCAATGAATCAGTCAGTTACCTTGGATGTGTGTTAGACTGCAACTTAAGTGGCATAGGTCAGGCACAGAAGGCAATCACCAAAATAAACCATAGGGTCCGTTTTCTGGCCAGAATTTCAAAATTTCTGGATAGAAAAACAATGGTCATTTTGGCAGGAGCCTTAATTCAGCCGTATTTTGATTATGCATGTGGCTCATGGTATAATGACGTCACAATGAATTTGAAGCATAGGCTACAGACCTCACAAAACAAGTTAATCAGACTTGTTTTGGATGTCCCCATGAGAACCCACCTCGAATCATCCCACTTTCATAAGGTGGGATGGTTGAAGGTGGAGGATCGTGTATCTCAGATGCAGTTATGTATGGTACACAGGTGTGCTTATGGGGATGTACCCAATTATTTTAAAAATTATTTAAATAGAGTAAAAGAAGTTCACCGCTATTCCACTAGGGGAAGCTTAACAGATTTTGTACCACCTAGAGTTAAGACAAACATGGGTAAAAAGTCCTTTCTTTATGCTGGAACAATTCTTTGGAACAGGTTACCTGGCCCACTTAAATCATTCAGAAGCATATGCAGTTTTAAACAAAACTTGAAAAAATGGTTTAAACACCAATCTTAGAATGTTGGCAATCTGTATCTGTCGCGTGTATTTGAAACTGTAATTTATGTTTTTATGTGACTTATGAATGATTGATGCATGTATGTATGTATGTATGTATGTATGTAAGAATGGTACTTGTTTGATTTATGTAAGATATGCTGCTACTTGCCCCTGTCTCCTGCCTTATAGGGACCACAATGGAAATAAGCCTTAGGGCTTTATTGTGTCATCCCTGACTATTTTTTTATCTATTTATATTATGTATGACACAGGTTGCTGTTTCATATTTTTTATATCAAAAATGGTCAAATAAAATCAATCAATCAATCAATCAAAAGAGACTTCCTGTCCATCGTAAAACTAATTCAACTGAGATTAAACTGTAGAGATAACGTCAAGGAGTTCAATGTTTTATATTTTAGCCCCTGAAGAGGCATGAGGTGAGTTTTCACAGTAATCTTCATCTTTAAATGTGTTTTGTGTTTAAATAAGTTTTGGATAAAATTAAACCTATTCATGCTAGCAGGGTTTGATACAGTAAGCTAGTTTTGCTCCAATTAATACGCTTGTATGTCTGTGTATCATAATATTGTTATTGCAACTTTCAGTTTGCAAACTGCAGCTTTATCCAACTTAATTCTCAGCTCATTGGCTTATTGACGTACGGCCGCAGAATTGAACGCTTGGCATGTTTCAGTGAGTACTGATACGCAGTCATATATAAAATTAAAATAAAAAAATACACAGAATAATAAAAAATTCCACCATAAATCGATCATTGATTAATTATTCCCATATCTATTTCAGTGCATAGAGTTTTAACAATGGCAGCACCTGAAGAATATATGCTTTTTTGCATGGTGCACATAAAGTATACTTGTTGCTTTTCTACAACCTCTACTAACATTTGACATTACTTTAGTGAGTTTGAAAAATGTTTGTCTGCACAGCGTCTGAAATAACTAGCAGGTCAGTGGGATTTAACAGGTTCCAACATTTTACCACAGCTGAGTAAAATCACATTTATCCAATAAAATTACACATCAGGAAAACTCAAACATTCAGTTCTGATCAACAATTGAATCAGTGGGGAAGTGAAATTAAACTGCAAATACTCAGCGACATCACTGAGGCTCCTAAAGTGCCAGATAAACACAGCTCATGTTGTTCTTGTGGGAAGGAGCCGAGATAATACTCTCTGACAAGAAAATAATGGGCTCGGCAAAGAAAATGGCACTCTTTGCCTCAATATCTTATCCATTATTTTTGTGCTTCAAAGCACTCATTGTGTATTATCACTTCATTTAATGCATCAGCAGTGTAACAATTTGTTCCACTGCTGCTCTGTAGTCACAATACTGTTTTTTTTTTTGTTTTTTTTTTACAGTTTAAGTGGTCAGATTGTGGCTTTTTAGGGAAACGTGTTTGCTTGAGGTGTTAGTAATCTTATAATGTAACCAACACTCTCTGCAAAGGTAAATTATCTTTAGTCAGACACCAATTTGACTAAAATAGCCACTAATGAATCCAGCATCTCGGTATATTATTATAAACTGCAGCTTCATGTAACTGGTTGTAACTTACAACTGCAATGCAAGGTGAATTAATCATTGAGAGACAATAATTTAAGGGTAATTATCATGACTAAAACAGTAGAGATTCAGCGTCTGTAAAAACAAACTGCTACAAATAAGTGATCAGGGTATAAGCTGCAATAATTGAAGAGGAGACGGTGGCAGGGGAAGGAGGCACAAAGCCACTGGAATATCTATATCACATCATTTCAATGTAAATGTATGCAAATAAATGCAAAACCAGACACTGACCTCAACTTGCCAGACACAAGAGCAGTAAATATCTAAATTTCAAAGTTTTAACCATTTTCTGTTTTGCCACCTGCCAAAAACACTCAACATTTTTTCTCATTAATATGCAAATGTGGGGAATCAGATTTGTGAGTTGGATTGAATTAATCCCCGCCACCCCTTCTGCTTGTGCTGTAATCACAAATTACAGACAGGCGTCTGACGGTAGGCTAAAGCCGTGAATCCTGTCAGAGGGTCTTTTACCTCGGGGGAGAAATCCCAATCAACACAACTGGTCAGACACACAGATACAGCAGCAGCATAGTAATGTGGCACATCCGCTGTCAGTTTCAAAGGGATATTAATTCTCCCTTTTCTCTTTCTCTTATCTCTCTGTTCTTGTAGCGCCATTGTGGAGCAACTACAGTAGACCCATGCCGTGGCCAGTTTCCTGACATGTTAATCAGCAGGCAATTTGTTCACATTTAACAAGGGGAGGAGATTTGAGGAGATAAAATGGCTCCAGCCTCTCGGTGCAATTCCTCAAGATTTACAGTTAATGAGGAGGGTGCATGTGAAGAAATTGAGATCAGATGGATGCCACTGCTCTTCATCTTCCTCTAAATTAATCCTATATCCTGACTGCCTCTAAATAGAACAAATGCTAAATATTTAGATGCGTCAGCCTTATTCAACCGACCGACTAATTAAAAGCAAGCCTGGAGATCCCAAATAGTTTTCATCAAAGTTAAATTTACTTTTTAAGTCATCATGCATGTGTAAAAGGGCTTGGCTAGTGTAAACTTATTTTAACCAGTTTGATATTAAGCCACTGGACCAGACTGGAATACTGAATTTTACCACTAGGTGTCTCACATGGCTCAAAAGCTGTACCAGAGTGGAACATAATGAGACTGACGACTCCACTCCACTTGGTGGCAGTGAGTGATGCAACTCTAAGTTTGTTTGCTAATTGCCGATTAACAGAAGAAGAAGCAGAGAGTGAGGCTCATCTCTTTTGTCCAAAATGTTGGCAAATTGGTGCAGATTTTTTTTCTCAGACAAACTCTGCCCAGTCTCATCACCCCAAAAAACATGTTAAGTTTATTGTAAACAAACAAAACATGCTCGTTTATGATGCCGCTGTTCACTCTGCAGTAAATTGTGCATGTTGTGTCAGACACTAGTGACTCCATTACTCAGTTTATAAACACATAGTACTATGTTAATCAGGTTGTCTTATTGCACAGTGTCTGCGTCCTCTTATGTGACTTTATTAACAAAAAAGACTCTTTCTTTCCCTATGTTTCTCTGCAGATCATGTGCAGTATAGCGAGGAGATAATCAATCGCAGATGGCTTCATTAAGTAAAAAAAAAAAAAAGATAATTTTGGTCACCAGATATGGTGGCCATAAATATTCCTCAGCAGCCCGCCCATGTAAATTGTATGTGTAGAAATCACTGTAAATATAAGTTAGAGCACTGTGACGCTGTCGGCACAGGTTGCTGATGTAGGCTGTTTTTTAATTTCACCAAAACATCTTATGATGCAAATGCCAGTTCATCCAGTTTGCATTAAATCAAACCAATTCAAGTTGAACCAGACCAGCAAAACTGTAAATCGACCCAATTCTAATGCTCTGCAGAGAGTATTTCAAAAAGCACTCATGTTAGTGTGCAGCGTGCATCCTGCAGAAAGCTCCCTCTTGGTTCTTAGAGCTGTAATATTATACTGTAATTGTTGATTGTTTGCCTCTGTATGCATGCATGCACATTTCCAGTTGCAAACCTGTTTACGTTTGCACTATTGAATCTTGTGTAAATCCTAATTCAATCTAACATGTGTATTGTGTCTCCTCAGCAGCCTCTCCCAGGCCCAGATGGTTGCATGATGAAATAATAAAATGACATGAACATCCACCTGTAAGACGAGTGTCTGGTAAGCCGGGGCCGACTGCTGAGATATTCATAAGCAGAGTCACGCCGAGCGGTGCAAGTGTGACGTCCCCTGTGAACACATCGGTGGTTACATCTGTGAGGAAGGAGAGGCAACATGAGGGATAATATAGCAGGCCTCATTGAGATGACAAAGAGGGACAGACAATGGGCGTAGCAGCATTATTTCAACTCCCCTCTGACAGTACTTTAATTTAATGAGGCACACTGTGAGCGCTCGGGTGAGTCTCTGTCTCACTTTGTCTGGAGCAAGGTCAATCTGCAAACACAAGGGCACACAGAGGAAACAACAACAAAACAAAGCCAGGCCTTGTAAAGAAAAAGCGAGAAAGTCAGATTACAAACCACCAACAGTGCAAACAAGAAAGGCCGCGCTGGCTGCCCAGAATGTCCAAATAATTAAACTATAATAGCAGACATGTTGTAAACACTGTTTGCTGTGCAGAGAGTGGTAATAGCATTTTACAGAGGAGAGGACCCGGCCAGATTATTAAGCGGTGGTGCTCACCTCCCCTGATGTGCTAAAGTGCGACACTGCAAACATTGCTATCACAGTCGCAGTGACGACAGCCAAGCAACAACAACAAGGATCTCTTCCAAACAAACACACACACACACAGACTTAGAGAGACTGTAACTCCAGCCTCTTGGCTCCACCACGTCCGTCCTCCCTCCATCTGTCTGTCACCACAGACACGCACGCCATTCCAGGCAGCAGTCGCCTGGCAACATGGCTCAGCCTCTGAACATATTTCCCAGTTCGGGTAAGATATACACTTTCAGCTACAGTGTTATTTCATTAGAACAGAGCGTGTGGGTTTGTGTTTCTGCATCTCTGTCTCCAGCCACCTGCTTTTATTGGAGCCTGCCCCCGGAGTGTTTGCTGGGGGAATATTAAAAAGACGACTGCCGTTGAACGGGATATTATAACATAATTAGCAGGGGTTCCGGGCTGGCACACTGCACGAAAACAGATGGGCTGCTAATTCTATTAGCAGGGCAAAAATGGCCGCATAGCTTTTAATGCTGCTAGAGCGCTGTGACCTTCAAGCCCCTGGAAGTGGCCCGGTGCACGGACCCCCAAACTGTTACAAGACACTTTCACTGACCCCGGACACTTCCTATTAGAGTTTATATGACTTGGCAAGACCTTTAGACTGCAGTGCTCCTGTGTTATTCAGTTTACATGTTTTGCTCTCAAATATATGGAGGTTCAGACAAGAATAACACCTTTAATTATGTTTCCTAATAACTGTAGTTAAGCTGCAAAGCTATTTATCCCTTTTCACCTATTTGGCACACCCACAATGAAAAGCTCACACCTTGTCAGAAATAATTAATTCCTCTAAGGGCTTGTCGCTACATTACTTTAAACATGGTTTATAATAGTTTGGTTCTCATCTATAATCATGCATATTTGAAAAACAATAACTAGGATATGCTTTATGCCAGAACTATGCAAATCACCACTGACCTTCCACTTCTTGTTGACCACATCTGTATAAAACCCTCGACCTCTAGGCCTCTCCTCAGGGGAGCTATGAAGCTTTTGGTTTATGGTGTCATGGGTGTCCTTGAACCTTTCAAAAATGATAGAATGTGTATAAAAACAGAGGAATGAGATAAAAAAAAAAATGTGTCTAAAAAGAAGCTGACTAGCAGGCAAATGGGTTTTAAGAGGTAAATAAATACATTTGAGCAGGTCAAAGTACAGGTGCATCTCAATAAATTACAATATCATGGAACGTTTATATATGTCAGTAATTTAATTCAAAAAGTAGAAAAAATAACACAGTAAATAGATCAATTACACACAGAATTAAACATTTCATGTCTTAATTTATTTAATTTCTTCTCATTATAATGATTATGGCTTACATTAAAATAATAATAATAATAATAACAATAATAAAAAAATTATAATGAGACCTAAAATTCAGTGTCTCAAAAAATGTGAATATTACAAAAGACCAATTTTAAAAAGTATGTTTAATATGGACATGTTGGTCTCTGATAAGTATGTCCATCTATATGTACTCAACATTGGTTGGGGCTATTTGACTTGAACTACTGGAAATGGACTTTTCCATCATATTCTAGTGTATTTAGATGCACCTGTACATGTGGTCGAAATATCACAATAATAGAGTAGCAGACTTTTGAAAGCTCAGATGTTAATAACTAACAACAAGAACGACTGTTCAGTTCTGTTCAAGTGTCCCAGTAAGTCGGGACAGAGTGACAGTGAGATGGCATGACGGCATGACCCGGATCCTGAAACTGAATCAGCTTAATTAAATTCAGTCACCATTACTTTGTTCATTTAGTGCTTTTACTGTCAAAATGTCTTTTTTCAGCTGCTAAATGGAGACTTTCCTGTTGGCATTTTTCACTGCAGACATTTTTGTAACCGATGACGTGAATCGTGGCTCTGCTGCACTAATAAATGCCACGAAGCCACTGATGATATTACTAGTTCACACCAGAAAGAGGCTCAATGTAATGCACACAGAAGAGCAGTTACATAACTGAATCATACGATAGCTTTTGTTAGACATTTCAGTATTATCAATGGTGGTGTGATCACGCCCTTTGAAGGCAAAACAGAACAAACAAAGGGCTGTAACATCCTGCTCCATACAGAGAGTTGTGTCCCTATGCTCGCATTGAGTCATCTCGTGGCTTTTTGTGATTAGCTAGCAAAACCATAACCTAAAAAGTTATTTATCAGTCTAATATTTGCCTCACCTTCAAGATTAAACACACTGGAACCTCAAGCAGAGAGACTTTTAAATGATTTTTGGCGACGATTTATGAAGAGACTTTAACCCATTTAAACCGGGAAAGCATTACCGCATTTCTACCATTAAAACCGGGAGCACTGTTGCGTCACTCTACCATTAAGGCCGGGACATCGGATACGTCGTTTTGTAGTATTTGTATTTTTTTCCACCTATTTTCGGTCTCTTGGCCAATGAAATGCATCAGAACATGATCAGAATACATGCGGGAGTGTCGCAATGCAACATTGGACTTTTCCAGAACTTTGAAATCATGGCGGAAGATGACTATAGCGGAGGAGCTCAGCAGTAAGTGACGGAAGCGATCTTGATGAAAACAGCACCGGCGATTTTATTGCTCATCTGGACTTTGAACCCTCGGAACCAATCGACCGGCATTGATGGATGAGGAATATGTTTTTAGACCGAAGAACAGACAGATTTGTGGCCATCTGGAGATAATAATAATATTATTATTAATAATATATTAATATTATTAATAATAATAATAATAATAATAATAATAATAATTGATTGTGATGATGATATAAGAAATCATGACTGATTATGTCTTATATTACTTTATGCGTCGTTGAGTACCCTGAAAAGTGCAATATATATAATGTATTATTATTATTATTATTTATTATTATTATTATTATGATCATCATTATTATTTTTATTACAGTAGGCTAATGAGAACTATGTTTATTTCTTCCAATGGTCATATCATGTTTGCATCTTGCTAATGGGCATGTATTAGTTTTATGCATAGGATTTTTATTCAGTCAAATGTAACATTTGCTGAGTTTGTTGATTTTTAAAAAAACTTTATTGAAGGTTTGGACAAATAAACTCAACTTCTCATGAAAGCCACGGGTATAAGCTCTCAAATACGTTTTTAATTTCATTTCTATCTGCTACAGAGGCTGAAAAATCTTCTGTTGAATTTCCAGAAAAACTTCAGATTTCAGGGGGTTCTTTCAAAATCGGCCATAGGTTTTCCAGGCATTGGAAATGTAGGCCTTAATGGGTTAAAAGATATGTTTTCTCCTTGTGCTGATTGCACGGCCACCACGACTCGATAGATTTTACAATAACTGCCAATTCTCAACCATTTTAGGATATACTGTAATACTGTATGCAAAACTAAAATACACAGTCGCTCATAGAGTTAGAATATATATATATATATATATATATATATATATATAATTATTATTTTTGACGTCTTTCCATGAAATGATTGTGACAATGTGAGGATTGTGTCTGAAAACAAAATTATTCCAATTTTATGGGCAATCATGTTTAGATGGTGTAAATTAAGTCCAACAACAAAACTCTTCTCAGACACCCCTGGTCTGTATTCTGATCAGATGAGGAACTACTTAAGGTAAGGCAACAGAACTGCTTGGTTAAGGTTCGGAAAAATCACTTGTTTAGGCTTAAAATGGCTGAACTACTGGACCCTGTTGTATTGGAGACGAAATTCTGTGCACTGATTGTGTGGGAAAACTTACGAAATGTACATGAGAAAAACTAATGTTCTAACAATAACTGTGTTTATATTTTTTCAGTCACTTTCAGCAATGAGTCTGCCTTGTTTCATCACTAAACATCATCTGTTTTCAACATATTATTGTCTCGGAAAATCTACACCAGCAATGGAAACTGCAGTTTTTGCATTCCCTGTGTGTTGTTGTTGTAGCTGCAGCAGCCCTGATGTGAAGCTACATTTCAGGAGGTGCTCACGTCTATCACATTACTTTTGGTCATGTACTGGAAAAGTATAAATGTATGAAAAGGGAAAGATAAGCACGGCTTCAACTATTTAGCATCAAAATGGGCTACTGGAATTAAACATAATTTCACTGTCATTCCTGCTTCTTGATATATTTTCATCATCTTTCCTTTCAGTTTAACGTCCTCATTTGGAGCCACAGAGATTCTAAAAACTGCAGCTCTGAAGTGTTATCAGAGCATAAACCGTTAGATATTAAAAAAAATATAATCTTGTGTTTTTTATTAGAAAACCACATTCAAGACCATGTTCATATTTATGAATTTTTATCAGGACTGTGTGTGATTTTGATCAGCCTGGTCGAAGCAGTGGTGGTTTATTAATATTGGAAGTATTGAATGCAGTTTTATGTATATAGGCGCCAAAGCAGCAGCACGCCGTCTGACCAAACCTCTGCTCTGCCCCGAATACTGAGCACAGCCTCCCTCAGCCTCTGACTGTCATTCTCACACCCACTCACTTTTCATCTTTACCTCAGCCCGACGTTCTCCCTCCCAGGTTTCAATATGCTGTCCTTCATCCTTCATTTCTCAGAAGATTCCATTTACCTTCTCTATATATTTCACTGACACATATTCCAGCCCTTTTCGCTCTTTCCTCCAGCCCCCCACCCCCCCTCCTTCCCTTTGCTATCCCTCTCCCTCTAAAGCAATCATCCTTCTTCCTTTCTCTCTTTATTTACATGACACAGAGGTTCTCTTAGAGGCAGGTGCGGATGGCAAAAGGCAGGCTTTTTACAAAACGGTTCAGGTTTTAATATCTTCCCCTTGCTTTTCATCACAACCCAAGAGCTTCATAGCAGAACTAACAGTCCTCCCGTAATCACATTGTCCTTCTGTAAATATCATGGGCCCAGTCTCATCTTTATTTTATTACCACCTCTATCACTAAAGACCCCCAGTGTGGACCAATATCGTTTAGGCTGGAGGGCCAGCAGACGCCAGTCTCATATCCTCCACCTCTGCCCTGCACAAAACACTGCATGTGAAACACAAAGGACTTCTTCACTGTGCCGTCACACCCAAAGCAATAGTTAGGTTTACTTTTAGTCCAATAATACCCACAGAGTCAGAGCAATACTCAAAATAAACGTAATAAAACCAAAACAATTTAGATTGAAGGATTTGGTAGGAAGCTTCGATAAAAGCTTCCTACCAAAACTTGTGTCGGGCTGCAGCAGCTTTCATGCACATAAGAAGAAACTATACAGATGTTCCCTCTTAACTCACTAAAAGAGAAAATAATAGCGCATCCCTCACAACAGGATATTATAAAGATCATCGGGCGAAGACGTGGATGTTAAAGAGTGGTGGGAAAAGACCGTTAACTTCAGTAAAAGTACTAATACCTCACTGTGAAATTACTCCACTACAGTAAAAGTCCTGCATTCAAAACTTACTTAAAGTATCAGCATCAACATGTACTGAAAGTATCAAAAGTAAAAGTACTCGTTATGCAGAATGGACCCACTCACATTGTTTTATATCTTCTATATATATATTTTTGGATTATTATTATTGATTGATTGATCTCAAGGTAGGGCTCAATTTAATTTCTTAATATACTGTTATGAGGTTGCATTTAAACCAAATGCTTAATCACTCTAAATCTATCATGTTTATGTTAAATCTCAACCTGAAAAGTAACTTAAGCTGTCAGCTCAATGTAGTGGAGTAAAAAGTAATTCCCTCAAAATTTAGTGAAGTAGAAGTATGAAGTTACATAAAATGAAAATACTCAAGTTAAGTACACGTAGCTCAAAAATGTATTTCAGTACAGTACTTGAGTAAATTTACTTAGTTACATTCCACCACAAAATGTGGTGCAAAAACAAGTCTGGAGGACTGAAAAAAATAACATTCCTTTTTTACAGTCACACTTGAAATGATTAATGCACTTGCAGATTACAAGGTAGCACAAAATGTAAACTGTACTTTGCCGGTCAATTTTTTGTCTTAATGTTGAAGTATCCTTGTGCAAGATAATGAACCACAAATTGCTCCCGATTGCTGCGTTCATCGGTGTGTGGATGAATCCTGACGTTGGCAGGTGGCACCATGTATGAACGTGTTTGTGAACGGGTGAATGAGCCATTTGAGGGTCGCGAAGACAAAAAAAGTGTTTACCATTCACCATTTAAGATTACATTAAACTCGCGTTTATCTCATGAACCGAAACACTGACAGCGAGGAAGATCTTGGGTAGATTATGATAAAAATATGAAAAAATATAAAACAAAATTTTAATGTAAACTAAAAATAAATGAGGTTCGAATCGAACACTGAGCTTGTCTACAAGATATGTAGTCAATGCTGATCTATAGATGAAACCATGAAGTAAATCTTTGACAGGATGGTAAAAACAACACTGTATGGTCAACACAGGTCTCTAATCTTCAATGACGACTCGAGGGGACAGTTCAACTGTCCTGTTTGAGGGTGAATCAGGGTTAAACTGGCTCAAAACTACTCTAATCCTAGCTTTACAATACTGGTAACAACAAGGACAGGACAGGAAAATGTTAAACACATAACAGGTCTAAAACAAAGTTGGTCCGGTGTGTAAATATATAGTTTCTGTGGTATTTGTTCAATTAAGAGTTATTTTGAACCTGATGGTTTACCGGTTACAAAAATCCATCCATCCCCGTTTATATTCACAGAGTTACAGAAATGTAACAGAAGATGTCAACTCTGCTCTGACTTTATGAAACATTATGAACACAATACTGCAAAATGATCATTTTACTTCAGCAGTAACTGCAAAGAAAATAAAGTCATTTTTTTAAGCTGCATGAGGAATTTATAAAGAGTAAACTCGCCACAAGGACACACATCAAAAAGTAGTTCAATCAAAACAGAAAAATTCAATGAAGGGCGTAAGGAGTTATTAAGAAATAAATGTGTTTGATTTAGTGCGTGCAGTAAAAAAAAGTTAAAGAGATTTACGAGCAGTCCATCGTGACATCATAATTTTTTATGGGGAGTCAAACTAAAAGCAGTCTAGACACTGACAACGGTGGGAGAGACGAGATAAAGCCCTGCTGAGGAGAGGGAGCATCATATTGTTGACATCTGACAGCGGACATGGAAATCTGAGTGAAGAGAAACATGTGAGAGCCCTCAGTCAGGTGACTGGAGGTGGAAAAGGAAAAATCTAAATTTATGGTAAATAGAAGATATGAAGCAGAGAGTTTCTTTGTCTTTAAGTTGGACGTGAACAGGTAAACTTAAATCCAGTAATGTGCAAGTTTACGCTTCACAAGAGAGTTCAAAGTTCAGTTCACATGGGCATTTGTAGAGAATAAATTAGTTAATTTCTTCCTTTTTTAATGCTTTAACTCAAAGCAAATCCTTTGTCAATGTGGTTGATGTATGGACTTGTTTTTTTTTACCGTACGGCACGATTTACACCGAAATTTCCTTCATTGGAATTTGTATTGATTTGTTCATAAAACTAAAGACTTGAATGCATGGAAATAATTACAATAATAATAATAATAATAATATTTTTTACATGAATGCATAATTGCTCAATAGCCTTGAATGTTAAATTACAGTGAATTCTGTGTAAAAAAAATATTTTAAAAATCATATTGCTGAATGTAAAATGTATGGACTGTACAGGCACGATTTGCATAAAATATGATATTTTATATTATATATTTTTATATTTATTTTTCATGGAATCTGTACTTATTTTAACAAAAATAAAGACTAACAATATTCATATGAACTGAGTTTAGAAATACCAGGAACTGCGTTGCCTGCATGATTATATATATATATATATATATATATACATCATAAGTTTTGCCATTTATTTTAGGTGCAAATGTATCAAACACAGACATTTACTTTTATTAAACATATTGTATATATTTATTATAGATATATATATAATATAAATATAAACCATTGTAGATTTATTTTTTATTTTTTACAGTATTATTCAATTGCTTAATGATCTTGAATGTAAAATTACAATAAATTCTGTGGAAAAACAAAACAAAAAATATAAAAAAATGTAAAATTAAGGCAACTTTCTGTTTCCTTACATTAAAACTTTTAATTTAATGTAAACAAAATTGTTAATTGGCAAAATGTCTGGCATATATATATATATATATATATATATATATATATATATATATATATATATATATATATATATATATATACACACAGTATTTTTAAAGAAATTGTCTGTAAAATAATTTACAGTTGTTAACTGTTATTTGATTGTGATTGGCAACTTTTGCTGACAGACTTATTCCTGTCTTTTCCCGTTGTCTTTTAGGGCCAGTTGCACACTTAACAGACACACAATAACAACTGACTCAGGTGGATTTAAAAAGCAGCACATGTGACAAACATGCACACACAAGTTTTTACTTCACACTTCATCTGAACTTCCTCAGAGGCTGAACAGATGTTTTGTCCAATAGAGATCTGGGCTGCATCTTCTCCTCAGCACAGAGGGGGGAAAGGAGGAGAGAGAGAGAGAGGAGCTGGAACAAAGCAGAGAATCCCCATCAGACTTCACATCAGCTGTTCTAAATAGTCTGTCAACAGCAGCCTCAAACATACCACCGGCTATCTTATAATTTCAGCGTGAATAAAAAAATCTTTACTTTCTCAAAAGGCGCCATGCGAACATGTGTCACATGTGCGCAGTCATGAGAAATGTCTGTGAAGCTCCCTTTGTGGAGTCTTTCATTATAATCAAGCAGCACAGCCTCTCCCCACTGTTCCCACTTTATAGTGTGCGTCACGTCGTCAGCTGTTTATTAATGGATTCCCACTGGAGCATCACATGCAACTCACAACTCACTGATTGCTGCAGCACAGGAGCGACTCAACCTACTTACGGTGTGCGGCCAGTTTATGAAAATCTTCCTTCCTTGCATG